>NC_064887.1:14100612-14702643 GCF_929443795.1 Astur gentilis | reverse complement strand
CCCATTTACTGCTCCCACCTGTACTGTTTTTCTTTCTTTCTTTTGCTCTTTTGTATGGTGGTTTCAAAGGGTCTGGTCTTCCCAGCTGTCTCCCCAGAAATTCTTGAGCGAACGAAGGTGCTACAGTTGAACAAGATTATGGTGCATAGAACGGAACAAGCACCAATGTTTTTGGGTGGAAAACATTGGCCAAGAGAGGCAAAAAGTGGATAATGTTGGAAAAATGAAAGAGGAAGTACAGAGTTGAAAAAGAATGGATGTATAGAGATGTGTAGGGGAAGGAGGAAAAATGTTTGAGGCACAAGCAATGAAATGCTGGCCAAGAATAGGTGATTTTACTGTATGAACTAGAAAGGGATTATTTATCCAGTTTAACATGTAGGCCGTGTTGGACAGTTACCGTTGTGGTTTTGATTTGAAAATACTTTGGTTTAAAGTAACATAAATGTTAGCAGTTCTGGTAAAAACAAGCAACTTGCGTAGCAGAATCTGCAGGGAAAATTATATCTTGTTAGAGCACAGGGGATAGATCTGGGGTTCTCAAACTACAAAATTCCTAATTTGCACCACGACCGCAATTCTCTACAGAAAGTACAATTCATCAGTTTAATGATACAAAGTTTGCCTTAGCCAGCGCGCAGGACAAAGGCAGTTAGTCTGTAGTGCTGACATAGCAGCACTAAGTCCTCTGTACCATAACACCTTACAACCTCACTTACAGTTTGGGGAGGATTCCTTTGAGCTTGGGAGTTTTGTTGATTGTTTGCTTTTTTGCTTTTTCTTTTGCTGTTATAACAGAGAAGCTGAGACTTTGACCAATGTGGTATGACAAGCATTTGTTATCACATTTCACTGCCCTGCAATAGTAGCTCAAATAAAATCCAGATTTTGCATGCTTAGCCTATCCAGGCTGAACGTTTCCATCTGTGACATCCTTCCACCATAGTCAGTGTGATGTGGAAGGAGAGTTAGTGTGTATATGAAGAGCCAGGATTTTGCAAGGGAATCTTGGATTTTCAGTTAAGGATATCTGACATACCCCAAAATGGCTGACCTAAGTCCATGACCACACTGTGGCATACTGCTATTCAAAGCCTAACCCAAACATGAACAAACTTCATTGAATCCAAACATTTGAGATGGGTATCCAAGATCTTTTGTATTCTGTTTTTATTTCTCTCTCACAGGCAAAGAATGATTGCTACATGACAGGTAGTCTCACTAGCAGAAACACAATAAGAAATATTAAAGAAAAGTTTTGATTGTTTGTCAGCATGTCCCCTTAGGAAAAACTGCCACATAATAGCTGACACTGGTCCTGGCTCTGCACACTTATGCCATTTGACTTGAAGTGAAGCACAGTGAGTTGCAGCTGGCAGATATTATTGCCATATTGAAGTATTTTACAGAGTAATGGTACATACAGGCAGCATGGCATATTCCTATCAGTTTCTGTGTACTTTCTGTTCAATGGTACAATTCTGTATATGGATACTGAAGTGCTCTCTGCACTTAATTGACAAGATCTCTGCAGTGATACAGCACGTTATTTTCCTTACCACTGCTCAGGTAAACTGACAGTAGAAGTATGATGAGTGTAAATTAGTTATAGACCACATAGGCCATATCAAAATCTTCAGAAGTGTGTGGAGTAAGATTAAAAGCCTGAAATTTCATGAGAGGATGTTTATGTAAGTTTTCAGAACAGGCTGTGGAGGAATTCTGCATGCAGCCAGTTCTTCAGTACTTCAGCTGAATAAAGCAGAGACTGTGAAGTCAAAGAACAATGAAGTTTAACAAACCCTGTGTTGATTTAACCCATGGTTCTTAGCATATCTTACTGTAAACTGTTCATCTTGGACTTAAACATATTTATTTTTTTAAAAATCTGGAGCACAACTAAGTTGTTCCCTGATGATGGTCAGTGGTATAGATCTCATTTCTCTTACTAAGTCTTTTAATAGAGTATTTGGCATCTACCAGCACAATTTAAGACCTTCAATTACATAAATTATTCTGAAAAGTTGGCTCATGGAAGTCCTTCAGAATATTTGAGAAAGCTACTTCAAAGTGTGACTAAGCATTGTAGAGTTTAAGATTCTTTTTCTTTGAATTGTACTTAGAGCAACTTATTTTGTCACTCAGAGCAGACAGCATCATACACTACCAAATGAGTCTTGCTACAGAGGAAGTGTTTTCTCAAGATAAGTCAAGTATTGTGGCTTTCAAAGGTCAAATTTTTAATGGATCTTATTCTGTTCTACTGTTTGAAAATAGAAATAAAATACTGCTATGATTAACATCCAGCATTTAATCAGATGCTGTTCTCTCAACATTCATGCAGCGTTTGTTTTGGTAAGCTACTTGCCAGGTCTGAAAGCCAGAAAACCTGTGAGAGAGAAAAGAGGAAGGAGGAACCTAGAGATAACAGAAAGGTCAATAATACTTTTTATCTTAAGAGTATATGGGAGCTGGACACTTCTGGTGTTCGTGGAGGAGTAGATTAGGAGGAATTAAAAGGAAATTACCTATTTGTATCATTCTGAAGGCTCAAAGTTTTGAATTTTTCACAAACTCAGAGCTATATTAGGGGGAACAGTATAGCTAGTATGCATTGCTAACTTGGGCAGGATGAAATAATAGCCAAGCATCAGAGTGTTTCTTAGGACACACACACAGTGTCCTCTAATGTGGTATGGACTGAATGGATGTTAACATGGGAGGAGGGGTAAGAGCTGCTTAAGAAACTATCTGTTGGCTTCTAGCAGGTTGCAGGAGCTCTGGGAGGCCTCAAGGCAGAGTAGAATGGCCCATCTGCAGGAGCTGCTGTTACTAGAAAAAGCTCCCCTTTACCCTAAGAAGGAACGCTGAAATTTTAATGTTTGGGTTTATGACAAAACTTTTTAAAAAAAATTTGAAACACTTCCCTTTTAACGTAACAAGAGTTAATATAAACAAGTTGAAATACTACCTCAAGTTGTTTCAATAATGATCCATCAAAAATTTAGAAGAAATCAATGTACAGCCTTGAAAAAGTTTCAATTTTATCAAATCATCATTTTCTGGTGGAAAAACTGTTCCACTGGAATAGCTTCTGCAAGCTTCAGTAGAAAAATCCCCGGACAATTATGCAGTCCAATAGCTCAGCAAGAGTGTCTGTCCTGCCATTTTATATTCTTTTGATGAAAGCTTCTACCTCCTATGGCTTTTGCAGTTTATTCTTCTACTTTTGCAGCGTATCTGGTCAATAGAAGAACTGTTCTTTCCAAACACAAGAGAATATTCCAAAAAGAGAAATCTATGGGTATCTGTTTCAATTGTGCATGAAGTCTCTTTGGGCTAACGCTTTCTTTGTGTTATCTTATGGGAAGGCAAGTTTTAAGGCCAAATGTTCATGCAAAGGAAGTTTATAAATTACATGGGAAGGTGCTTGTAGGGAGAGTATAGATTCACTCCCTCACTGAACAGAACACACTCCCCTGACACAGCTGAGCAACCACAGCTAACCAGTGCTGTTGACACTAAATAGATATTATCATATTTTCAAGTAAATAGTTTGCTATTAGCCTGTAGAAAGGGGAAAAATAACTTGAATAAATCAAGGGAAACTGACTGTCTTAGAATGTAGGAGAAAACCTCCAATGAATTGGACAGGCAAATATATCATTATGACCTACTGGCTAACATTTGGAGTTTTTATAAACGTGAAGTTTAAGGATGTTCAGACTTTACAGAGCCAAACCTATACAGGAATTAGTAGTTTAATCACAATATTACTTGTAGACCTTTGTCTATCAGTTTGCCAAGTGCCCATGTGCCACCTTTCTCAAGAAAATGATTCTTTGACTCTTTTACTAGGAAACAGAAGCAGTTTATTTTATTCATTAATTGTTCACCTGATTCATGTGTACGTCTGTAGAGGAAGGGTACTTTTTTAAATGCAGCATTTCTGTTGAATTATCTCCTCCAAATATTCTTTAAATATGCATCAATATATCTGACTCTCTTTCAACGAAAGTGAATATTCCACTCAATATGAAAATTGATTTCAGAAATGGCTTTTTCCTCCTGGAAAAAAAAATGGTAGAAGTGGGGAAAAGTTCAAATATCAGAACTTTTCTTGGACTGGCAGAGAAAAACACCATCAAACAGGGTACATGAATGATGTGGATGTCACAAGCCCTAGGCTTAGGTCTGCATAATTCTGGAGAGCGGATTTAGTTTCATTCTCAATACCTCAGAATTGTTTCTTTGTTCCATTTCAGTTTCTGTAGATAATTAGCTGTTGGGGAAGAAATTCAGGGAGAAACTGACTCTGTGGCCATGCTTGGGTACTCATCTGTGATGTGGAAGACCTTGCTCAAGTCTTTAGATGCAGGAGATGTTCATGGTGAGCATATCCTCCCTCCTAGCAAAGGGAACCTGCTCACTTGCAAGGCCCAGCTGCTTTAGGAAAAGTCAAGTGTCAGGCTCACAAATGCAGAGCTGCTGAGCTGGAAAGCCAGGATGCCAAGGGACCCTTATTCAGACCAAACAGGACAGGCAACCTGGGGCACCATTTCATTGTCTTAAAGAAGAGGGAGCAACTGGAAAGCTTTGAGACCAGTGGGTAGTGTGTCATATAAGATCAAGTCTCACCAACCTCTGAGCAGGCTGAAGAGAAAAATTAAATCCCTTCCAGTACTCAGTCCTGCCAAAGAAGAGATCAGTCTGGCCTTGGGATATGGGGTATACAGCAAGGAAGTACAGACAATGTGGATTTCTCAGCAGCTTCCTCCTAGCTGTGCTGTAGGGTAGAGGGAACTTCAGCTACTTGGTGTATATCACTTGACTCTTGACCATTTTCTGGGTAATAGTGCTATTTATCGAGAGGAAAGATGGCAGGTGCTCTGGGACTGGGGGGAAATTCAGGGGGATAATGTGTTCAAGATGCCAAGTCCTGTGAAGGTATACAGCACCAGCAGTGAGACCAGAACCAAGAACCTCAAGGCTGTTAATGTAAGCAGTGACAAGCACAGAAAAATCACCCAGAAGGGTAACTACCAGTCCCACACCAAGCACCAGGACAAAGTCTTGCAAATGGCAGGAATTGCAGGGAATTACCTTCTGGAGGCCATGTACTTTGTGAGAGTTGTCTGATATCCACAGGGATAAGAAGCCTGGATGTGGTTGAAGAGAAAACTACATTTTCTCAAATTAATTATTCACCCTGGGTTATTCATTTGATTAGACTCAGGAGTAACAATTGCCTTTTTAAAGCTGTGTGAGCTCCTCATCTGCTCAGGAGGCAAGAAAAAGTTTGAATAAGTAGGAGAAAGCCAAAATGTTGTCTTTATTCTTCACAGAAGCATATATGTTTTCTTCCCTGACTCCCAGATGAATAAAGCACTTGCTACATGCACATCTTATGATTTGCTATTTGGTCTGAAAATATTCACACTGAACACTTTTATACCAGTCTTGATGTACTGCTAGCCATCATAAAACTATAAGGGTACATATAAGCTTAATACACATGAACTGAAATATATAGTTAATAATGCAATATGTAGTAGCTGATCCTTTCAGTGGAGAATGATTATATATATAAAAAATCTACTACTTATGCTTGGATTCATGGCAACTGTACATACATGTACTTCTACCTCCATAAATACTGACCTGGCTTGCGCTTCAATGAGATGATCTGTAAGAGGCACTACAGTTTCATTGACAGTAGAGCAAGACACATTGCAGAATGAGTTAAAGGACACCTGGTCATCACAGCTGATTCCACATATTTGCTTCATATCCCTCTATCCTTCCCAGATACCATCTAATTGGTTCTGAATTGTCATATTTAATCTCAACAAGCTGCCACTGTTGACTGTGAAGGTTCACTGTGCTACTCAGTTTAGCTATAGGGCTAATGATAGGAAAGGGGCGGAGGGGGGAGAAAAAAACCACCTTTGCCTTATGAAGTGAAGACATGAGAGGATATACTAGACAACCAAATGCCAGAGTTGTTAGCTGTACTACTTATCCCTCCACACTAGGGACACTGTCCCCAGTTTACAGTATACTTTATAGGTGCATAAGACGAGACAGTCCTTGCCCTGTAGAAAAAATGAAATCAGTGGAATTTCTTTAAAGTGTTCTTCTGACAATAGCTATAATAATAAACTCTGAGAGTACTAAATCCTGATAAGAGAAACCGCTATGACTTAATTTTAATAGCCTGTATATATATGTTATACGCAGCTAGGAAATTATTGATATTACCAATTGTTTAAGGTGAGTTATCTTGTAGGTTTTCGTTCAGTTTCTTTTGGAGGTACTCATGCAATAATGTCTTGTAACAAAAGTCTGTGCCTTGTGTTTGAAGCCCCAGGAAAGCTCCTGTTGTGTCTCCTGTCTTGTAGATTGTGTGCCTTGCTAGATTCTCCAAATGATCTGTGTGGCAAATATTTCTGTCAGCTTACCTCACATCTAGTGAAACGAACACATGAGAAGAGAGAAATAATTTCTGATTTCTTCATTTCCACACCAGCCTATGGCCATTAATCCTTACCTCCAGCCTGCTTACAGTGTGTTATTCCTCCACACGTGCTGGCCTGGGGACAGAGGAAGCTAAATCCTATTTTAAAAACAGATGGCTAGAACCATATACTTAATAAAATACTAAGCAGAACTCAGCATGAATCCACTGTTCCAACAGCTTTACCTTTTGACTCTTACTGGTTCTCTTTCCCCTGGGTATGTTACATTGCATGTATTTTGACTGCTCTCTGGATGGTCCTAGCTGTCTCTCCTCTCCTTTTCAAAACACCTTGTTGAATGAGAAGATTTTTGCTACATCTGTGGCCTGAGCAGTCTTCTCCAGAAGAGATCATATTGCCTAATTTTCAGTTCTGAAATGTTGATATCTCTGAGTCAGCTAACCAGACTCCCCTTAGAAGCACTTATTTTAGTTTTAAGATAAAAATTAGCTTCTCTTGAGCGTATGTTAGGTCATAAATTTAAGACAGTTGTTGAACTGTTAATTTCAGTCCTTTGACTGTAATGGACTGGAGGAACTAATTAGTTCAGATGTAGGTGGCCATGCTTCATAGGTGTTATGGTTTTGTGTGGTGCGGGTGGTTTTGGTGGCGGGGAAGGGGCTGCAGGGGTGGCTCCTGTGAGAAGCTGCTGGAAGCTTCCCTGGCTCCAAGCCGGACCTGCCTCTGGGCCAGGCTGAGCCCATCAGTGATGGTGGTAGTGCCTCTGGGAGAACAGATTTCGGAAGGGGAACGGGGATAGTGAGTAGTGGGATTTGGAATGTGAGAGGAACCCCTCTGCAGATACCGAGGGCAGTGAGGGAGGAGGGGCGCCGGAGGTGGATGCCCCCACAGCCCGTGGTGAGTCAGCAGGCTGTCCCCCCCAGTCCATGGAGGGGCGTGGAGGCCCCCGAAGGTGGCCGTGACTCCATGGGAAAGCCCACGCTGCAGCAGTGCATGACTGGAGATCGGCCCGCAGAAAGGGCCCACGCCAGGGAAGTTTGTGGGGAACTGCAGCCTGCGGAAAGGGCTCGCGTTGGAGAAGTTGAAGGGCTGTCTCCCGTGGGAGGGACCCCACGGTGGAGCAGAGGACAAGTGAGGAGTCCTCCCGCCCTGAGGAGGACAGAGCAGCAGAGACCAGGTGTGGGGAGCTGACCCCAACCCCCGTCCCCTGTTCCCCTGCGCTGCTGGTGGGAGGAGGGAGAGAACCGGGAGTGGGGTTGAGGCAGGAAGGCAGAGCAGGGGGGGAAGGCGTTCTAAGGTTTGGGGTTTTGTCTCGTTATCCTTGTTTTGATTTGATTGGTAGTCAATTAAATTGATTTTGTTTCTTCCCCAAGTTGAGCCTGTCTTTTGCCCGTGACCATAAGTGGGGAGTGATCCCTCCCAGTCCTTATCTCGACCCACGAGCCTGCCTTTATATTTTCTCCTCATCCCACTGGGGCTGGGGGGAAGGGGAGTGAGCAAGCGGCTACATGGTGCTTTGTTACTGGCTGGGCTGAAACCATGACAATAGGGAAATACCATCTAGCAATTTACTGTTATAGCTATTAGGGAAGAACTGTCTCTTATTTGTAGACTCTAAAGATGTTTATAAGCACTATTTCAGATCCTTTGTATGGGCAAAGCCTATAATTTTACAAACCCTGCGGACAAATCAGCCCCATCTCATTTGGTTTATCTACTGTGGTTCCTCTTCTAGCCACTTCTTTTCCAACCTTTTTTGCTTTTAGACATATTCAGGTTTTATAACTGTCAGCAAGAAGAAAGTAAAAAAAAAAAGAAAAAAAACCCAAACAAACAACAAAACAACTGTATGTGTGATATAAAATGGTCTAGAGGAAAGCTAAGAGTGAAATATTTGCTGATAGACAGCGACTTGGCACCTCTGGAGCCAAAAAAACATCAGTTTGGAAGCCAGCAAATAACATTTCTGTGAGTACAAAAAGTAGGGACCTGAAAGAGAAAAGTGTGACCCAGTCATGACAGCAAAGAGAAGAACAGAATCATAGAGCAATTTTTTTTTTTTTCCTCTTGAATTTACAAAGCTTGTCTTGAGCTAGGAATGCAATTTCTTTCTTAGGACTTCCGTCCTTCATTCAGCCAATATTTTGTCTGGCTGCCTCATGTTTGCTTCTCTCTTGAGCAAGCAGAAACTATGCCATCAGTTCTGGAAACAGTTTCAGACACTTTACTAACCCACCAGCTGACATTTAGGTCACAAGTTTTGGGGAGCTCAGATTCAGAGGATGCTTTTACAGAAAGAGGCAGATAACATTAATTCCACTTCTAACTTTGCCACTCATTTTGTAGGTAGATATTTAAAATTTGTGCAGAGGAGAGCGCCTTTCATTATGAAAACAGACTGATGAAAATGTGTCCATTTAACATGAACAATCTGACGCTTCTCTTTGCATGTTAACTGAGCTCTGTTGAGGGTGTGATATAGGTGTCTAACAACACAAGAAGAAAAAATATCACTAGAGTGATGTGATGGATTTGGTTGTTGAAATAGATACGCTTGCCTTGATTTATCACGCAACGGCCTAAACCTCCTGTGATGCTGCTGTCCAGCTCAAATCCCTCTTGGAAATTAATCTGGTATCAAAGTGAGTGTATTCTAAGCAACCTGTGTGTCACATAACCAGGGCTTACTCTTCAGGGCTTGCACACAGCTGTAAGAGCTGGCCAAGTCTCTGAACAGTGAGCAGACTGGAAACCTTCTCTAGGAAAGAGGTGCAAAAACATGATCAAATGTTTAAAAAAATACAGGAGTAGTCCCAGGAGAAGAAACATCTAGAATTTAAATCTAGTAAGTAAAAGTGAAACTAGTGCAGGTACCATCTTAACAGTTTTGTGTCTGTATCATGCAGAAATGGGGGCCAAAGGACCCAATTTTTGTTCTAGCATGCCATGAAAAATAAAATTAAAAGCAGAAAGGAGAATTAGGACTGAAGTGCAGTGAATCTTAAAAAGTGGTCAGGGATTTTTAATTGAAAATGTTTTCCTCTATAATTCAGGGAAGCTGTGTTTCTCTGAGAAAACTGGGATTCTGCCAAAACCTTGATTTATCCTTATAAAAGAATGATACATTGTTTCAAACTAATACTGCCAATTTGTCAAGAATCAGAAAAAAAACCAAACAAACAAAAATAAAAAAAACAAGCTAATGTTGGTTTTGATTAGGATGACATGGATAGCTGTCAGTTTGAGCCACTACAGTGTCTTGTGTAAGTTAAATTGCCACAGTTTAATATTACCATTTTTGTATATTGTTTTTTGGTGTGTCATCCTGAGAAAGGAAAATGGAATAATAAAGCAGTAGTTTGCTAATGATGTGCATAGCACTTCAGTGACACAGATTTGCACTGAATCAACCCTATTTTGCTTAGCTTCATTGAATCATAACATTTCAATGCTAGCATATCACATTTTGTTTGTTTAAAAAACAAAGCATTATTCCTGAATTTCTGATTTCCATTCTAAACAGGAATATGCTTTAAGAAAGCAAGCAACTTTTCATCCTGATGCAGGGAGAAAATTCAGAAATTTCCCATGAGGCAGAAATTCAGATTTTTATTAATATTTGTCTTTGAGCAGTGAGTAGAGATCCACTTCTTGCCAGATAATACAATGGATAAATATTGGCATTTCTTTTACATAGTGGAGTCAGTGTTAAGTGATTTGGGGTTTTTGGCTGGTTTGGTTTTGCTCAGTGTTGGGGGGGGGGGGGGGGGGTATTTTAGTATAAATGATGATACTTGATGTTTCTAACCCTTTTAACTGTGAATGACTGAATCAAACTGTAGAGGGCTATTACTCTAGAGATAAGATTGTGATATGCTCTTTCTTTAGGCCACCAGACTCTATACCCTATAAAGTGTGCATTATAGAATACCCTTCTTATCCCTCTATCTCTAACCTCCCTGCTGCATCCATCCTGAAACCCTTTTTACTACTCAAAAAAAAAAAAGGAAGTTTGAAGAAAAGGAGCTGATAACAATCTCAAATGTTGTTAAAAGTGAGCACTTATTAATATTTTAAATAACTGAATATACTGCAAGTTCTGAAGAATTAAAATTAGTTTTAAAGGCTCTATAGATCAAATTAATTTCTTGAGTAGAACTAGAAATGTCCCTTTCAGGATAAGAAGCCACTGGAAAATCTCCTTGATACTTTTCTAATTCTCCTCAATATTCTTCTTATCCTTCTCTTTCACTAAAGGAGA
This sequence comes from Astur gentilis, assembly GCF_929443795.1. Lineage (NCBI taxonomy): Eukaryota > Metazoa > Chordata > Aves > Accipitriformes > Accipitridae > Astur > Astur gentilis. The sequence goes on along the minus strand of NC_064887.1, from coordinate 14,691,903 downwards.
TTTATCTTTTATTTAAATAGCACTAGATACATTTCACATAGAAAACTAACTTCAAAAGTACGGAGCTTTCTTCTTACCATCAATTATTAGAGCCCTCCAGGTGTTTAGTCTCCTACAAAATTACAGAGAACTTCTTAGGTTTTTGACAGATTCAGGAGGGGTTACATAGCCAAGAAATTCACCTTCAGTGTCAAAAGACTTATCTGCTCATGGCAAGCTGATTTATTTTTTTTAACTGTCCTACTCCTCTGAGGCCCATAATACCTATATATTTGTGTATAAACTAGGGATTTATTCAAGATTCTGTAAAGATCGCAACAAAGAGCATTATTGACTTATTTTCCTGAAATTGTGTCACAACGTAAAGCTCTTGCAAATGGCAAATGTAAGGATTTTCATAAGAATCATTAAAGGGAAGAGGTTGTGGGACACGCTGCTCTTGTTGCAACCAGACTTCAGGAACGGCTGATGCTCGCAGCTTACCCAAGGACAGCCTGGCCAAACACTGGAGTGATAAATACAGGTGGTTTCTGAGACACAAGGGCTTGTAGCACTGCTGCAGACATAACACCTCTGAAAATCAATTCGGACTTGTATTCTCTTCTGTTCTATTTCTTTCTGAGATTTATTTCAGCTGAATGGCTGCCAGTGCTCTCTTTATTACTGTCTCTTGGAGCCTACAGCCACTTCAGCCAACCGGCCCTGTCTAACTCTGTCTTCAGTATGTTTTGAAGTTGTTTTGGCTGAAGGAGGAACCAGTGATTGTAGAAAAAGCCTCTTTTTCTCCAAGCCATTGCTGGGCTTTATATTTTCTAACACTGGAAACAGATCAGAAAAGGGTGGGAGGGAAGGGAAGCCCCCCAAAGTCCTTCTCTTAGGACTGCTCTGCTTCTACCCTCAGGACAGGCTATCTGTGAAGATCAGATAATATCTGAGATGCAGCAGCTTCTCAACACGGTGCCAGCAGAATCTGCAGAGCCCTGGCAGAAGCATGCTAATGTCTTTGGGGTAGTTACTTTATGTTCATTTAAAATGCAATTAAAGAGAACAAATACTGTGAGGAAATGGACAAGATTTTACATTTGCATACAAAAATTAGGGGGAAGATCTTTTCAGCACATTATAAATTTTATATAAACATTTTGGAAGGGAAAAATATGTGGCGATAGTATACACTGATATAATGAAATAACTGGAATGATGGTATTGTTGTCCATGGGGTCAAAAATTGTTCCCAGAAAAGAATTAATAATTTACGGCAGTGTTTATCCCTGTAATTAAATACTGTGATTGGGAGCCACATCCTGCCTAGTTTTTTTAAGTCTGCAAAAATTAGTCCTAAACTCTAGAAACTTACATGAAAAAAGTACTTTTAGAAAGTTATTTTATTTTCTGTCTAAAAGGCTCCTTTGCTCTGATTTAGAATGGGATGAGCCTTACTTTCAAACAGAATTCTGGATGCAGGCAAGGGAAACCATGGGATTTGTCATGGAAAGGGAATTGGGAAAGAGGAACAAATCTATGCTTTTGTACTTCTAGTGCAGTTGTACTTAATGGTAATAACATATTTCTTAACAAGCTTAAGGTCTATGGTGCTAGATGCTGTCAGCTGGAGAACACCTACCTGGCCATTGAAGGACGTGACAAACCTTCTGGTTAGGCCTTCTCTGAGCTTGAATAAGGCATTTTCTGTGTAAGGTCACAGAACTAAAATTGTAATAAAGCAGTAATATTGAATAGTACTTTTCTGGGAACATCTTCTGAGCCAGTATCCCTTATATAGCTCTTTAAATACGCCAGGAGTTTAATTCTAATCCAGAGTAAAGGGATGAATTCCCATTTCAATGAACTTTACTGGATGAATGCAAAAGCAAAGGCTTAGCTTTTGGCAGGCTACCTCCCCTGTTTTTTCTGCCTAACATTAATGAGTTTGATATTAGCATAATATAACCACTGCATTTCATTTCTAACCTGAATAATTAAAAAAAAAAAAAAAAAGCTGGAGGCAGAAGGAGAATGGGGGAAGGGGAAAATTGTTTGAAATACAATCTGCCCTGGTTTCAACTCTTGGGTACTAATCTTTCTTGGCAAGCTGAATACACTGAATTTGTTTATGCTGCTGAATGTGTAGCACAGAGCACATGTAAGTGGGGGAAAAACATGAATTCCTGCTTGCCCTTGAACAATTGGGCAAGCAGATCAGCCCTGCAATTCCTTATGCCCGATAAATCCACACAAAGGTAGGCACAGGGGAGGGCAGCTTCTCTAAATAGCTGAGAAATATTAATAGCAAGAGGGCTTGAAAACACTGTGTGCCTATGGGAGCAATGAAGAAGTGCGAAAGGACCAAATCCCTCATGCTGCCTCTGGGTTTGGAAGACCATGAGGTTGAATATGATACTGTGGGAGCCACACTTACTCAGATAATACCTGTGTAGATCACAAATGTGCTCAGATCCTCAATGAGCTTGGTAGTAAGTCATGTCCTTCCTTATTACCACCACAGAAACACACAATTACAAGTGCCACAACCAGAAACTATTAAAAAAAATCTCTTTTTGTCCAGTGAGCACTGACTAAGATACAGCTATGGGGTCATCACAGAAAAGCAATCCATTATTTTGATTAGCGTAACACTTAAAGGCCAGCTTGCACATTAACTATTTTAATTGTCAACTGCAACAGCACTGTGGTGTAACATTAAAGGTGCTCTAAAGTTTGCTGTTTGCTGACGGTGCATGACAGTTCTGCAGACCATAACACTTTCACAAATGCTCTGAGGCAGGCAATATTTTTTTTTTCCTGTGTAGTTTGAATTAACATGAGTCTGTCTGAGAGAAGTCCAGATGGCTGGATTGTTATTAGTCACCCACACATACTGTTCCCTTGTAGAAAGAATAAAAATTTAAGTTCTGAAAAATAAAGATGAGGTGGTTTGGGGGTTTTGGTTTTGTTTTTTTAATCTGATTCTGTAATTCCTTGATGAAAACATTATTGTTCTTTAATTTGAATGACATTCTGGGGAAGCTGCTCTAGCTTTATTTAGTAATTGTCCAGTCTCCTTCCCCATAAACAGTCATATGTTTGTTGTTGCTCTCCTCAGCTGCCTTTGGATGTTTTCCTGTATAAGTTTTATATCTCTATATTCCCTTAACCCTTAAAGGTTAGAGAGAATTTGCTGAGGAGCCTCTCGCTTGTTTTCCTGCCCTCAGGCAATGGTCTGCCTCTGACTCCTGTATCTTCCTTCATTACCCCTGGGACAACATGAAGTGGCCTTGTTTCCTTAAAGCATAGAGTAAATCCTAATGATGGATTTTTCTTTCTGAATCCCACCAGTATCCTCTGAGGTAGCCCTCCTCCCTCAGTTCTCTTTCATCCCCTTTTCTCTTTTGCAAGCCTATAGTTGGATAATATTTATTTATTTATTATTTTTAAACATCATTATGAGGTCAAACAGGCCAGTCAATATCTGCTGGGGCTGCTAGCTGCTCCCACAGTCAAATCTAGCCTTCTGCCACCATGTATCCTATAAACCCCTTTTTTAATTGATGATAGTATTTGAATTCAGAGTTTATTCTGTAGTTTTTTAGTCTTTATGAGATTATGGAAGAGATTTTTCAAAGGCATAAACAAAACTTATATGTCCAAGTCCCATTGGCTTTCAGCAGCAATGGTCTGTGCCAGAAGCGTTTTGTGCCCTTGACAATCTTCTCCTATTTCTTAAACAAAGATGGTACAAATAAAAGGTTCTTTCATTTTAGAGGAATTTTGTAGAGATCGTAAATTAAGGCTTAGACAGATAAACAATTTAAATCCAGTATGCTTTGTAGTGGAACTATGCCCCAGAGTGCACTATGTACTAAGACCCAGAGCATGCTTAATGCAACAGTAGTCAGGGCCTTTGCTGATTTACTGCCATATGTGCCAGACCCATGAGGATCTCCTAATGCGGGGAGAGGGGCTGAGTGTGGAGCTTGCTGGGGTGGGTCAGAGGGAACCAACAAGGGACTGGGAGGTGGCAGCTGTCCAGTGTGAGGAAATGGAATATTTAGGGAGAAACCAGATGGAGCGAGGATCTCTCTTCCTGTCTTGCTTCTCTCTCAATTTGGGGAAGTCTCTCTCTGCATTACTGCATGACAAAAAATTTGGCAGTTGTGGTGACTACTGTATGAGGAGACTGCTAAAAATATTAAGCTTCCAGCAGATGAAAAAGCAATAGGATATGAGCTACCTAATCAGCTTTCTACACCTCTCACCTCTACAGATTGAAGTACTTAACTGTATACTATTCATTAAGTAAAATCCCACTGCTGAATTCTGTTTACCAGGTAGAGAGACCTTTTTTTTGTCACTGTTTCAATTAATTGGTGCTTCCTGTGCACATGGAAAGAATCACTAAGCTCTGATTCATCGTAGCGAGTCCCCCCGCTGTTGTGGATAATAGTGGAGTGGGGGTGGGTATGGCTGACTAATATGCCTTTAAATTCCATTTGGGTTAGAAGCTCTTAAGGTATAATGATTTTTTAGGTACTCTGTCATGTGTCACAATGTCACATCACATAAGGTAAATATGAGTCATGTAATCCAGTTTGATACATTGCCATTAGAGTAAGCTGAAGGGGATTTTTTGTGCAGTAAAATACCCCATGTGAAGTGTTTTTTCCCTGCATTTTAGCGTTTCTGGCGGGAATGTTTGCAGGAGTGCAACCAATCCTTCCTGTTTAGCCTGAGACAGAAGAATCTCAAGAGCCTCTTTGGAGTCCCTTGACATGGCTGAGCATGGCACAGTTAAAACATCTACTGAAAGCAGTGTGAAAGTGGCAAGTTTTGACCCTCAGGAAGACAAAAAATACGGCTATTTTAAGAGAGAGAACCTCTTAAATCCCTCTGGTAAACAGCAGGAGTTGCAGTCTGTCAGTGTCTGAGAGTCTCTGAAATCTGCTGAACCATTTGGCACTGCCTCAGAGTTGGAAATGTTTTTTCTTCTTCGTATGATAATAGGAAAAGGGGAGATTTTGTTGGGGTTCTTGTCTTTTTGCTTTGTATTTTCTGATTTTGTTTTGTATTTAACATCAAGGAGACACCTTGCAGTAGTAAGAAACAGTCCCATATAGACATTTTTCCTACTTTTGCTTGCCAGGTAAACACAGTGATTTGGTGTTCTAGCTAACAGGAGGTAAATAGGGAAATGAGGAGGCATTTCAACAATCAGGTCACTGCTATTTCTTACAAGTGGTGGCTAAAATAAATGAAGAAAAAAAAAAAAAGCTGTTGCATAAACTCCTGGAACAATAGATTGCTATTTCCTCACCCATTTCGGTGGGGGTGGAGTTGCTGAGATGGAGCCGATTACCCAGGCTGCAGGGCAGTGTAGCATTGCACAAATAGCCGAGCACAGGCTGTGCTTTCCAAGGAGAGCCTTTGGATTGTTTAGAGTCCACCAGGAAGTCAACTCTACCCTGGTTTCCGATGCGATTCAATAGGCTATTTTCCAGAGATGTCTGGAGCCAGAATAAAGCCTGTCTGATAGGCCCGTCGAGAATATTCCCATGATTATAAAACCACAGAGGGACAACTTGTTTTTGGGAGGTGCACTGACAACTAATGACAAAACAGTCTATGCATTATCAAGCAGATATTGTGTTCTTGAATAAAGGACTGATAATGCCTGGGCGCACAGGGCTGCTTTCTGCTCGCAGCTATAAACAGACGACTACTACAGACTTCAAATAGCTACATGTATCTTGGAGGAGAAACTCAAAGTTTTTCCTCTGAGGTGTACATTCTTCATTACTAATTCTCTCTGGGCCCTTCAAAACTCACTTCTGCAATGCATTCAGTTCTTTGAGCTGGGCTGTAGCCTCATGCACCTCCAAGAAGGGATAAAGCGTAAAGAGCTTTGGCTTTTAAACTGTTACTAGATCCAGTTACAGCAGAGAGGATGGTACTTGTCCTTCTGGCACTGGGCTTCCCCTTCCCACATACTTCCCCCATAACAGCAGGAGAAGCTAGTGAGGCATCAGTGCTCTGGACCCTGCCCCTTCTCACAAATGCCTTTGTCACACAGGGTGGTCGCAGCCTCCTGTCTCCCTTGCTGTCCTGCCCTGGAAATTCATACTGACCTCCGAATATCTGGGATATTCGTGACTGAGCTTTTCTTCTTTCCCCTGGTGTTTATTTCTTTGGTCTATAATGCTTCCTGCTAGCTACATGTTATTGCAGTCAAAAAGGCTTTTCAGATATGAATGCCTAGCCCTTGCCTGGAGTGAACTTTTACAGCAGTCATTGTCATAGAGGCATCTGGATGTGAATAGATCCATCCGACTCAAGTGTAAGCACTCCTAGTCCCTTTCACTTTGTTCACCTATGTAGTTCCACTAACTACTGCTCATTAAGTGTTCTTCCTTTGGACCCAGGCTAATGGAATGAGTCCAAATATGTCACCTATTTTCCTTGAGGAGGTATTAATGTATCCTGAAATCCTACTCCTTTCCCTCTCTAGGCACAAAAGAACTTAGCAACTGCAGGAGTATTTTGGTTCTCCTGTACACAATGGCTGAGAGAGGGACGAGGATACAGGAACACTTAGGAACACTTCATCCTGAGAATAGCATTCCATGGTATTTTGCAATGATGCTGAACAGGAAGAACAAGGATATTCAGTTCATCTGGCTATTTTGGAGACAGTCTTCCTTGCAGGGGGATGGACCAGGATTAGTTAGGTAGCTGGAATATGAACTGGTATCTGTGAAATAACTTGAGGAACTATTGGCCACAAATAAAACTATTCTAAATTTCAAGTCTTGTCAAGGACATATGTGCAACTCCCACTCTGAATAGTGTTTATGGAAGGAAAATAAGGATCTGGGGCACTCATGTTCTTTATTGAGCATGATGCTGAATACAGGGCAAAGAAAAAATCCTGCACCAGCTAAAGCAAATGACACAATTCTGATAGACTGACAGAAGATGATATTGCACTCACTGTTTAACTTTTCCTCATCTTCTATCCTTTTTACCAAATTACTTTGCAGCAAAAAGTTAGACTGTTTCACACTGTCAGTTTTTAATTGGTGGAATTTGATCAGCACTAATATCAGTTCCAAGGACTGTTGATAGGAGTTTGTCAAGCAACTTGTCTGTTGCTTCTGCCAAGCACTTTTTACAGGGGGAGAAGAGAACCTGTTTCTGCTCTCACTGAAAGAGTGGAAATCAGAGCAGTTCTCCTGAAATCAACTTACTGTCTGTTGCAAAGATGATCAGTAGCAGAGAAAGAGTGGCTTTTAAAGAGACTGCTGGTGTATGGGCAACACAAAGCTGCACATTGTGACACTTCTAAAGAAAAAGAGGCGAGAGATTCAATGGTTGCTTTAAGGATCTCACAGCTGGACTGCTAAGGTAGGAAACATAAGTAATGTATCATGTCAGTCTTACAGGAGTGGAGAAAAGATGCTTCTCTCCCTGCACAGAGAAGCTGAGATGCTGCAGTACTTTTTCTAATCCATGCACATAATATATGGTATTCGTGAGCTTCAGCCTAAAATAAATAAATAAATGCAGTGTGCTGCAGTGTGTGTGTGTTTGTGTTTGGATTACAAAAGAATTTTAGATGCATATTTTCTGCCAGCACACCACCTTGCTGCTGTGCAGCTTGACTGACTTCAGAGTATTTAAAGGGGAAAAATAAAAAGGTTGCTTAAGGGTTTAAAGATTAATAAGCATGGCAAAATCTTCCATAACTAGGCAACAGTTTCAGGCCTTGGTGCTCACATGTCCTTTCTGATTCTTTTTTATAATCTTATTTCACTGCAGATGGGTGTGGGGTGGAACAACAGTGTATGATGTCAGGACAGAAATTATCAGTAGAAATTAGTCACACTTTCAGTGTTTTCATGAAGTAACCATTTCCGTGCTCCAACAGAAGAGTCCTGTGCTGTTATTTCCATGGCACAATGATGAGCAATCCCAGCTGAGGTGTTCTGAGTGATGGAGATATACAAACTCGAAGGGAAGTACCGTTGGGTTTTTGGGGGGAGGTTTCAGGATAAGCAGTGTGTTCCAAGTAATATCTCTCACTAAGGCATTTGGATCTTCTGTTATTTGAGAACAGAAAGGACTCCTCTTTCCTTTTATCAGTTGTACGTATGGGCTTGCATAGATATGCAAGCACACATACACGCTTCTGTCTCGTACATTTGCTGACCCGTCATGTACTCTACAATTAAGATGCTTCACTCCTGAATTACCGGATGTCACTTCGACAGTCTTCCAGCATATCTCTGTTTTCATTCAGAAGAGCAGTAATTCCTTAGAACTGTCAAAAACAAACAACTTGGCTTTTATGATTTTCTGTTTTGAATGAGGGAACTGTTTGCTAAAATTCAAATGTGCTTTTGATCTTTTTTTATGAAAATACAAAATTTCTAAAATGGAAAAATTAAACATTGCCTCAAACAATCCCTTATTGCATGTTTTTCAGAGTTTTGTATTAAAGAAGTTTGCTTTTATTAAACAAATACAAACAGCCACATTGAAGAGGCATAATACTAGTACTTGGTTTGTGTCTGGGAATGCTAAGATTAATTCTGTTCAGGATTTAACAAACATCCACCTTCAAAGATATCAGTCTGTTTGAACTCAATTTAATCTACAGTAAGTGTACAGGGCTAATGCATATGGAAGAAATGGCTGTACTTCTCCATATCTAAAATGGTATAATATACAAAGGCCAAGTAGCTTTTATGTTGGCCAATATTTTGAAATATTCAGTTGCCAATCAAAAATGTCACAGAAATCATGTCCTAAAGAGATCTAAGTCTTTGTAGTCAGTTGGACTCAAGATAGTGAATGGGAGGTGTAGTTTCTGGATCTGGCTAGAGTTAGGTATATGTTCGTGTTGGAAATACGAATACTAAAGTACTCTTAAGAAGAGATAAGATAGAAAATATGGCTTGAAGGTTAAATGAAAAGCAATGTGTTAATTTCCCTCAGACTGACCTTAAAGGTCTGTCAGAAGTATATAGAAAGTCTCCTAATGGAGGGAACGGTTGCACAGGGAGAGAAGAAGAATTAATAAATTTGCTACATTGATGCAAATTGGGTATGTTCTACCAAAATAATACTTCTTGGGTAATTTTTTTTTTCATCAGGGTGATTAAGCCAAATCCTGACATTATCCCATGCAGTGTAGCTCTGCAGGGATTGACAGAACAACTGTATTTGGGCCCTTGTATTTGAGCATATATTATGATGAAATTTGGGGGGTTGGGCAATGTATGTGGCATAGCCACTGAAAAGCCCTTGCATTAGAGAGAAAAGAGCTCTGATTTCATGAGGAAGGTGGGGTTGAAAGCAATGTTTTCTGCAGAAGAAGGTGTGCAAACAAATCTATTGTGGGAATGGCAAATGGCACCCAGGAGGAGGTGGGGTAGGCAGTGGGGCTGCAGGCGGAGGCAGGATGTTCTGCAGTCAGCGCTGAATTCCCTGTGGGTCCTGTGGAGGTGCAAGGGGATTCCACAGCAGCCTGAGCAACTTCTGCAACCTCTTCTGCCAGCTATTTAATGCAAGTTTGGTTTATGTAGGGATTTTTACCAGCTCCTTTTGTGCAACTTGCATACCTTGTATAGGTTCAAGTTTCACTTGCATCCATACTGTATCCAGATGGCATGGATAAACTGTCCAAACCTACATCCTGTTCTGCACAGTAATTAAGATCCATAGCAGCTTAGCTGAGCATGCTGGTTGCCTGGCTCCTAGCTCCTACCACTTTCTCAGCATCACTGTCTGTTCATAAAGGGGAACAGCTCTATTAGAAGGTACCTTTCCTTAATTGAGGGTGAAGTGTCCCAGCCACAAAGGAAGGCTGCTACTCTGCAGAGGCTCTGTCTCCAGAGCTAGATTATTCAGTAGAGCCTTGGTTCCTAGATTTTTATCTTTTTTTTTAAACTTTTAAATCCTGGACTTATTCAAGAAGCTCAAAGTATTAGGAAAATGCTTCATGTTTCAGCAAATGTACAAGAGGTTCAGGGAACTGGCTACCACATTAAACAGTTACCCTGTGGCCTGCACTGTAAATGAAGAGGAATAACAGTGGTTATTGAAACTTGTTCTACTTTGTCACAGAGCTACTGGAGCTGCCTGAGCAGCATTGCTTGCTTTTTGGAAACCCTAGAGGAGAATATGACCTAGGAACAATCATACCTCTGTAGTCCAATTGTTCCTATGCTTGGGAAAAAAAAAAAGTGAAAGGAAAAAGTGATCAGGGTAGCAATATTGTACAATGTGGCAATGTTTTCAAGTTACTCAGAAAGTCTATATACTGTTACATTGCTTTCAGACACAATAAAAGGCCAGTTATTAATCCTGCAATTACCCAGCCTTATCACTGCTATACACACAGGCTGACTGTGGCTGGACTTCTAGATGATATTGTTTTCATTACGGTGACCAAAGCAAAATTTAATTAGAGACCCATCTCTCAAATGGACAAGTAAAAAATATAAGGATTAGGAAATTAATCCTAATACTTAATTACATTAAGGTATTTTGCTGTTCTGGATGGGGAATTTTTTTGATACTCTGGGCAACTCTCTTCTATCAATTCACTCTTTAGTGGCTGCAAAGCATGATTATGGGGATGGGGGAAATGCTGTTCACAACATTAAAAAGCATATCCTTCCTGTCAGCTCTGAGCATGGAACAGGAATATCTAATCAAAAGGGTTTGCTCTGGATCGTATCAGTTCCTGACCGCAAACTCTAAATCCACATTATAGGAGCAAGGCAAAATGATCTACAGGTAACAGAAATGGAAAAAATGAATTGATAGGGAGATCAGACTGTGACTAAATGGAAGCAGGGAGGCTGAAAGGCAGCATTTTAATAAGGAAGGCTTTTGTACGGTTTTCAGGTACAATTGGGCAGATTTGTATAAAACAAAATTTCATCCTGGAGACCATTTAAATTTCATTGATAAGAATGCGCTTCATTGCTTCATTTAGAAGCTTCCACTATGGCTTTTTTTCCCCATTTATATAAAAATAAGAACCATCTGTAAGGAAAAACAGGAAGAAAAAAAACCCAAAAACAACAAAAAACCCACAACTTGTTTGTGTGACTGCTTTGCTGCTGTTGTTTGGATTTCTAGGAAACAGATGCATGTTTTTCATTTGGGGAAAGCATACATCTGTTTTGCCAAATTCTCTCCAGAAACCCTTAATTTTCCAGTAAGAGCTTATTCAATTACATTTGAAAATAAGAAACTTTCCCTCCATCATCTGTGTGCACACAGACATGTGTTACAAGGAAAAATGGTCATTTTGACACAGTGAGTAATTGTTTTCTCAGCAAATCCATAAGTTTGCAGAATGCTATATAATAATTTAGGTTAGAAGAAGGAAAGAGAAGGTAGCAACAAATTTACTTCTGTAATCTGTGAAAGGATATCTGCACAGTTGGAGCTGTTAGAGTCTCCTATTGAAGTGGCACACAATTTAACAAGGCTGAAACCAATAAGATTGTATAAATTCTTGTGTAAGGTTTAATAAAGATGAAATTCCTGTCTACAAATTTCTTAAACCATTCAATGGAATTCTATAACAGGGACATTATTCTCTTTTACATTCTATGGGATGGTTTAAATTATTTTATAGGGAGGTTATCATTCTCTGCTAAATTTACGGGTCTTCCCCAGAAGGGGAGAAGGGGAAGTAATTTTATGTCTTCTGAATGTTAGTCTACTTTGGGATCTACTTCAAAAAATTACATGGTGTATTTTTCAATTGCTTCTTGTTTTGAAAAGAAACAAGTACTACATCATAACTTGTAATAGCATGTGACTCATGTTCATGTGTACCCATTTCAGGGTTTGGATTAAAGTATCTTCCATTAAGGTATCTTCCTTTGGCTAGGGGATTTTTATCTTCAGCATAGAAATAGAAGATGAAAAAAAATGCATAGTCAGTAGTTAAATCTTCGTGCAGAAGGAATCTAAGAGTACATCAAGAAGAGTAAACCTATTAACTTGTTCCCCTTCAGGGAGGAGATCCTACAGTAGTGATGCATTTTGGAAATAAATTTGAAGCAGGTGGACAGAGCAGCAGGAGAGCAGTATCAGGCTAATACAGCAGGGGGGCAACACCAGCCAGTTAGAAAAAAATGAATCGCATGGACTGTAGGGGACTGCGTATTAGAATTGCCAAGCTGAATATTTCCTACTGCATATCCTAAATAAATTAGACCTGCACAGAAATATGGGCAATGATAGCTCCCCACATGGCACAAATAGCAATGGAAATGAAAGCTGCCCATGTGTGCTCCGGTAAAGCTCTGAATGTTCAGGTGGGGTGTCACTTCAGTCCCATTTAAACCTGTCACCGTGAGCTAGGCCTGTGGATAGATGTAAATGTCCCCGTTGGTATTTTTTAATGATATTGCTGGTATTGTCTACACAGCAGTGAATTTCTTTCACTGTGACAAATACAGCTCACTCTGCTTTATATTCCTCTCTAAAGCCAGTACTGGTGCCACGTGGTGGTGTGGGACTGGTGGGAGATGAGAGCCCAGCAGGGAGGTCAGGGCTTCCTGAAGGAGTGGTGGGGAGGGAGAGACATCCCCGGATAAACTAGAGAGCAGGAGAACTGTACTGAGCTCCTGCCCCTGCGTGTCCAGTCAAGCCACGCTGCAGCCTCCAGGCATGCTTACCCAGGTCAAGACAGGGAGTTTATGTTTTCCCTTGAGCAGTGGACACAAGCAGCTGCCTTGAGTTAAAAGCGAACGCTCAAGCGGCAATATAGGACTGGGAACTCTTGTGCAGTGCCAGCCTAACCACTAACATTTCAGAAAGGGGTAGAAGAGATGGCTTTAAGCCACTCTGCTATGGACTTTTAAAATAACCTGGCCTTGAGCATGCTACCCAGGATGCCACATGGAGCAGGACAGGTCCAGTCATCCTTAGCCTTTACCTTGCCAGAATAGACCCCGACTCCCTTGATTTGTCACACTAGCTAGTGTGTGGCTGCTTGCATTAAAGTCCATTACCTTGTTCATTTATCCATGCCTCTGCTGCTCTGCTTCTGGAGGTCTGTGCTGTTGGCTGGTGCTCCTTGCGCAGCTGTTGGCAGTAACTCTGCCTGGATGTTGCCCACCTGCTTGTCTGTCCATAGATGCCTGATATTTCACCTGCTGTCACTCTGGCTATATCTTTTCTTTCTTCTGTGGCAGCTGGCCTGGTTGCGGGTTGATTTGTTGCATGCAGTGCTTTTCCTCCCCTGACTGCATACCTTAGGCTACAAATTACACTCTGAATTTTCCATTCCACAAGGGTGCAAAGCAAAGCCTGTTGAATGCAGCAGAAATCTCCTGCTGACTTCAATGAGACACCGAATCATATCCTAAATCACTGATGCTATGGAGTTCACCATAGAGTTTAGCTCTTTGCTCAAAATACTGCACGTCTGGGAATAGTTTCCAGAGAATTATATTTTCCTAGAAATGTCCCTGCTCCCTTATAGAAGTTTCTTAACATTTCTGCTTCTAGGCCGCTCCTTCTCTTCTTTTAAGTACCAGTCCCGAGAATGTGTCTTTAACAATTTCAGCCTGACGAATGTTCCTCATAAAGTGTCTTTGTCTGCATTTTGCTTTGCCATTTTTCCAGTGCAAACAGTTTCCTGCTGCTGAAGAAAGTGCTCTTCCAAGGAACACATCCTTCCTTTAGTCTCCTGGGAATGGATCCGATTTTATTGAAAGAGGGAAGTTCTCTGTTGGACCTTTTAAAAGAGTTGCTGGAGTTTCCAGACATCCCTGGGGCTCCTTGGTCCTCCCAGTAGATTTCACAAATCAATGAGGCACTCAGCATTTTTTACTCTCTCCTCTTTATTTCACTGCTTCACAGAAGAGCTTGAGATACTGGGACAGTGTCCACAACTAAGCCCCTAGTGGGTAGAGGTCCATTAACAGTATTTCTTAAATAATTACAGTGTTCTATTACGCAGTCTTGTACCATGTGTGCCTTTGTAGTGGCTGCCTTGTGAAATTCTTTCCGCTTTAATTAGTGGAGTGTCAACATTTGTCTTCTAACCATGGCTGTAGAAGAAGTTTAACACTGTTATAAAACATCATCTGAAAACTGACAGGTATTTTAGTCTAGAACTGTGTTTCTCAACTTCATTGTGATGAGTTTGCTGTGATTAGGTTAGAGGAGAAAGCAAGAGGGACATCATACAGATTCAGGTATTTGTTTTCTATTTCAATAAAGAAAAGAATATATGACCAAAGTTAATCCATTACAACATCAGCCTTGGAGCTTTTGGGATGTGTCCCATCAAGGCTGGAGGAAGGCAGAAATAGGATGCCAGGATGGAGCCTCAGGACATGTGTTGGGGGCTATCCGGCCAAATAGGTGGGGTAGAACAGCTTTGTGATGCTGATGCCGTGCACACACCCCAGCTCCTCCTGCATTGCAGCACCACAGGCCACGCAGAAAGCAACACCACTTACATTGCACTCTCAATTTTGAGGATGTTGCTTCCCAGCAGTCTCCATTTTCAGACCACCTAAGCAATAAAATAACTTGCCTAAATAGAAAAGGGCAAGTCTCACTTGCAAATAATTGTAATGAAGTTTGAGACTTTCAGTTCTTACAAGTAAGAAAATTTCTAGCAATTGAATATAAACAGAGGTGATCTATGCTAAATCAATTTTATGTTCGTAAAAGTCACGCATCATTAAACTTCCAGCAAAAAATGACATGGGTTTTTGGCTTCTGCTCTGCTATCTGCTTCATTTCTTTTGGGGGACACACCTTGCCTCAAGGTCATGACTTATAGAGATTTTTCAAGGGACTGGTGCTGATTCTCATTCTTGAGGTCTGGTGGCCAAAATGTTCCCAATGTGTCAATATTAATTATGATGCTGAAATAGATGAGGTTTGGTTTGGGGTTTTTTTCTGGTTGAGTGGTTGGTTTGGGTTTTTTTTTTTGCACTGCGAGGTTTTGCTGGTATGTTTACTAATTTAAAAAATGTGATGATGAATATAGTGTCAGATAACAGCCTCAACTGATACCCTCTTTTTAAGATAGGAAGCACATAAAAAAATGAAGCTTCTACAGGTATGCTATTGAAAAGCTGATCTAGAGAGTAAAGTACCTACAGGATGGATTAACTGTTGCTCCGTATCTAAAAACAGGCTTGCACTGTTCCTAATTACAGGAGGTTCTGCAGAGTGTGTGACTTCCTTCACAGGTTAAACAGTTTGAATATATTGCCTCAGGAGCAAAGGGTCAGTTCTGCCAGTTTTGTGAAAGACAGTTGTTGGGAATCCTGTGGACACAAGCTCTAGTTCATCCATGCCAGTCAGGAGAGAAATTTGGTGGTATACTCCCAAGACTACACTAAGGAATTAGGATGAAGATGAAGGAGTTAAAAACAGAATTTATGAAGCTAAAAACAACAACAAAAACCCCAAACAGGTTAAGTTGGACCTATTCCTTTTCAAAGAGCTCCTAAAATGGGTGATTGAGGGATAGAAAACCAAAGTCCTTTTCTTCAGCTATAGATTGACTTTATCACTGGAAAAACATACAAAGTTCACTGTAACTGGAGTCAGGTTAAAAATAATTGATATGTGTATGCTAATATGGAAATCAGGCTTTCTGAAACTATTCTTTTTAAAAAACAAAACTCCTCCAAAAATATTTATTCAATACTTTAGGAAAAATATGGGATTCTAAATTCTAAAATATGGAATTCTAAAAAAAAAAATATTCTAATGTAAACAGCTTCAAAGGCTGTTTTAACCAGTAAGGTTAGATATCCCCCTTGTTTTCTAGATATTCCCCCAATAACAAGAGAAGAAAACAGAGGTCCAGTACAATGGCTGATGAATGAGAAAGAAAATCAAAAGTAGGGCAACAAGACTTATGCACAATTGATGAAAAATTTACCTGCTTCACCTGACACTTCGCTATTGACTTTTTATAATGTGGAAAACAATCATAACAGAAATAGTAATATACAGTATCAGTAACTGAAAGCAGCACAAATTGAGTGCAAACAACATGAAAAGAGAAAGTCACCAGTCCAGTTAGTCAATAAAGATCAAAATTTTCAAGGACCATGCTTGAATCACTGTTATTAATCAGGCTCCCAATTTACAACAGATGATATTGTGCAGCCAGTGATTGATAATCCTTTCGGGCGTAATGTCGGTTCTTCCTTGAACCATGAAGACACAGTTTGTGTGTGTTTGAGAACTCATAGATTGGTGAGCTCCACAGTTCACCAGCTGCCCAAATTACTTTCTGTTGAAAAAAGTGCTTTTATTTGGGGGAGGGGAGAAGAGGAACCAATTTGTAAAATTTCTCTGTGTTTTTTTTTTTTTGTTAAGGTATGGAGGTGAATTTGCAACACTTTGAACATAAACATAAAAGCTATTAGAAGCAATTGTTCTGTAATAAAACATGATGTTGCTAGAGCACAAACATCTGCCACTCATGCAGACATCATCCTGTAAACCCATCTAACTCCATTTTCCTTTCTGATTGTATCAGGGTAGCTTGCGGCATGACAGTGATTTGAGTGACAGACGTCCAACCTGGAACAGTGCTATGCATACTTATGTTTGTTTACAGGGCCTCATCAGTCCTGAAAGATGTAAATTTTAAAATTTGCTTTTACTGAGAAAAAGAACCATGAGGAAAAGGTGGTTACCTTGGAACACAGAGTCAAAGTTATTGTAGGGCTCTGGTTTTCATAAAAATTTTACCAAGTTTTGAAATTGACTTTTTGATTTTCTAATGAAAAAGAGCATGAATAATTTAAATGTAGAGCGTGTTTTCTGTATTAGAACCATACTATAACAATACAACGGAAGAGACAACACTCAAGACACAGCTTAACTTAATCCTCTTCTTCCTAGACTTTGATTACAATCTTCAAAACAGCTATAGAACCTCTATATTAAATGCAGAATTTCCCTATCTTCCTATTTAAATTATTGTTAGATTTCTGGAATGCAAACTTAATAAATTTAATCGATGAGATTTTAATTTTTGTATGTGTCCTTAGCACTGTAATGAAAATTGGCTAATTATTTAACACTTCTGGATGCAGAGCACTGGAGACTTTTGCATTTCAAGATATTAAAAACCCTTTCTATGTAAAATGTTTTTCAGTTTTTCTGTTACGCGTCTACTATAACAAATCAATTCCCAATTCTGACATGCTTGTGAAGAATCAGACAGTTTTGTTTATGGTATGGGCATGACAATCTGAATACTTACACTTCCATTTCAGTCCTGTTTGACCATATCTGTAGTTTCTTTGCAGTGTACCAGATGTAATGGGTCACGTATCCTGTACAAACAAAGCTTTCTGCCCTGAGATCTGCGATGTAGGCGAAATATGGTCCCTCGCCAATAAAACCATGCTCTCTCTTTAATGATACCAATCTGTAAGTTGGCATTTTGCATTATGTGCTTATTTGTCAAGCAGTAAATTGATTTGTTCGAGTGAGAAGGAGAATAATGTGCAACCTAATAATCTTGAACTACTGTAGTGTATGACAGAAAGGTTTAGGTGCTTATTTTCCAAAGGCCATGCTCTCATTTCAAATCTGTGCTCCTTGACCTGAAATAAAAAAGAAGGGGAAAGAAAGGTAATTTCTACCCAATCATTGTTTCCCTATCCTGGGTCCTCTGATCTGATGTCCATCAGGCAATCAGCACAGTCAGCTGACTTCTTTCAAAACTGCATCCATTTTCTCTTTCTTGTTCATGGCTTTCTGCAGACGTAACCTGTGAAGACCAAAGAAAGGTAGGTGAAGTGTTGGTGAATATCTTGGGAAGGATCTCTGGATGGAGTTTTCTACAAGGCGGGAGAGAAAACTGTCTTGATTAAAGTTACTAGGGAAAAAGTTAACTGAATGATAGTAATATTCAATTGGGTTTTAACTGTCAGTTTTAAAGAAGAGATGCAATCTTTATACACTGAGGCAGAATATTTCATCATAAACATTTGTCCAGGATACTGGACCAACAAATATTCATAACTGACTATACTTTTTTCTGATAACCACTGATTCTGTGATAACAATGTTCCTTTTCACAGAAATAAAAAGCTTCTGTCTTGAACAGTTTTTCATTGTGAAGCCTGTGTTACCTTAAATCAGGTACTAAATGACTAGTGTCTGAACTTTCCATAGTAATAATAAAACAGCCTTCCCCAGTGGCTTCCTCCTCCCCAGATCTCCCTGATTTATGGCCAATTCTGGAGTGCAGGTTTCTGTCATGTCTATTACTTATTTTATTTCTTTTATGTTATTGTTACTGTTGTGATAGAGCACGGAGTATCTTGTTGGGAACCCTATGAGCACTGGTTAAAAAAAGAAAAGACTGTCCTTTCATTGGCAAGCTTAACATTTTTCCATCCAAAGATAGAAACTGCGTGAGGAAAACTAAAACCATTTCAAGAAATAACAACATAATAGTGAAATGATTATGCTTCCCATCAGAGAGGTAGCCCAAAATGTGAAAATGTCATCAAGTATCTTGGGAAGGACATTTTTTTGAAATTACAGCCACATCTGCACTTCAGCCAACAGAACTGGCAAAATGAGAGGTACTCTGACTCTGTACAGAGAAAAATGGAGGTCTGTTAAATATCTTCTAGTCTGAGGGGGGAACTATGGAACTGCAATTTCGTGATTGAATTAAACTGTTCCATTTCCTAATTTTATCACGGGCTTTGTCAGAGGAATGGCTAAATGTCTGCTTATTAGTCCTGATCTCAAGCTTTATCTCAGGAGACTTTTATCATAATGAGTGTTAATTCTATGAAATTAATTGAGAGGTTGTTATTTTCATCTCTAAATGGTGTGTATTTTTGATTGACTGGTCAATGACAAGTCTCTTCTCATTTTCCACTATAATAAGGCTATACAAAGGAAAAGAAGTGGAATAGTTGGCCAATTAAGTTATACAATAATGACAAGGTCAGGCCAAAGAGAGTACATTGTGGTAGTTTACAAATTACTAAGACATTTGGGTTTTTCATGTTCCTGACAGAAATTGTAATGAAAATAGAAAGTGACACATGAATCCATTAATGTGACAGCACAATAAAAGGGAGGAGAAATAATTTTAAGCATACAAGTATACATCAAAATAATTTGAAGGGATCAGAGACAAACCCACAAGAGAATTCTAACTCTTCCAAAATAAGATGATAAACCACAGAAAATATATATTTCCCATTTTCTCCTAAATCCATGTCTTTTGCAGTTAGTTTCCTGTATTTCAGGAAAGTTTTCCCTTGCTTTATCTCTTCGATCTGCCCTATCTCTGAGTAAGAGCTTTGAGTCATGCAAAGATGATTGTATTCATTGAAATCTTGTGATGTTGGTGTAATGAATTTGTGTTGCTTTGCCAAGGAAAAAGCAGCTCTCATCATCAAAAATGTGTGAAGCTGTGCCAGTAAAAAGTGACATGTTTATAAATAAGGAACAATGTAGTCATATTGAACCTATGCCTGCGAACATCCTGCATATTACATCATTCTGGTTGAACTGCTTTACCCAATAGTCTTATGGGACTCATTTGTTCAAAAAGAAAGAGCAGGGCTCCTATCTTAAAGTTTAGCAGAAATAAAAAAGCTTGGAGGAGATTTTTACCACTAGCTGTTTCCAGTGTTTCCTGTGGCTAAGGTACAATCATACATTCTGTTAAACAACAATCATGAAGGGTTTGTTCTGTTCTACCTTTATAAAACCAGAAAATAAGATATTTCATCTGAACATGTTATTCAAATTATGTATATGACCTCTTCAAACATTGTGGGTACTCTGGGTTTTCTAACAATAGAATTAGTATTGTCCACTATCCTGTACCATACCTGCATAGAAAGCTCATGTGAACAGATGACAATGATCTAGCCATAATGTATTAAGTGCATGGTCAAAGAAGGAAGAAAGTGGGCTTCATGCTGACTTTCCCCGAGATCCTTGCTTCAAATGAAGATGATCCCTAAACCACATAGGAAACAGATCTTTTAAAGTACGCTGCATGGGAGAGATCCTTCTGAGCCTGCTCTGCTATACCAGCACAATTCACTCTGCACCTGCCCAAAGCCTTTCTTTTGGGCCCACCCTGCAATGTTCCCAATGACTGTGGGCGGCATAGCACTGCCTACATCAAAGAAATCTCCAGCTGTCCTGTTAAAATAGCTCTTCATTCTCTTGGCACTGATGGCACAGTACAAAGGAGACAGCCAGGGTCAAACTTCAATACTGTGTTGAAGAATATTCTCACACTGATGCTCAGCTTATACAAGTACAGCAGCCTTATCCAAGGACCTTAGATTATTTTCCAAAACCAGAGCAAAACAAACTTTTTCATTTGCAGATCTTGACTCCATCTGATGCAACTAGGTGCTGGCCAAGGTCGAGTTCCCAAAGAAGGGATCTCTTACGTCTGTTCTTGCCAGGGAATCTGCATGGTCTTGCACACCACATGGCCACTGTGCCAACAGCCAGTTGTTTTCTGAATACTCTAGACTGATATAACCATTTTCACAGCATCATTGCTCTCTTTTGATGCCTTATGTAAATGTGATGAATTAGGCTTGCTGCTACTGTTGCAGTGGTTTAAAATAATAGAATACACAGCTTTCTGCAAGCTGAGTCTGTAACACATCCCATGGAAACTGACACATTAGGGTGTCAGGGTTCAGACTGTTCAGTTATCTCCTGTTCTTGTGATAGCAAATTTTGTGGGATTTTGACACCTTGCCTTTCAGTCTCTCTCTCACTCTCATCCTTTCTTGCCTTGTGGGAATGAAGAAGAAACTTTCCATCCTATGTCTCTGAGCAGATCACAGCAGATCTCTGAGTGGTTCCCTCAAGACAGCTCGTGAGTTCTCTGGTAAAGGAAGAATGACATAATGTGCATTTTTTCCCTCGTTTAATATTAAAAAAGCAATACATCTCTTTATATATCATCAGCAAAATTCATTGTCTTCATCCAAATTTTGTGTGTCTTTTCACAGAAGGCAGTTGGTACCCTCAGTATTTGATAAATCTGTTCTTTTAGAAAATGGTGTCTTTGTCTTTCATTATGAATTTTAGGACCTGATCAGGGTAAAGTTCATCAAGCATCAGAAAAGTTTACAGCTGCAATAAGTCTAATTTTTTTCACCTAGGAAATTTCTGGGAGGTTTTAAAAGATGCATGGTAAGTTCTGGTCTCTGGACCATAGAATAGTTGAGGTGGGCAGGGACCTCTGGAGATCATCTAGTGCAAACACCTGCCCAAAGGAGGGTCAGCTAGAGCTGGTAGCTCAGGGCATCATCAGTTAGATTTTGAATATCTGTAAGGATGGAGACCCCCTAACCCTTTCTGAGCAACCTGTTCCTACATTTGATCGCCTGCACAGGAAATAGAGGGGTTTTCTTATGTTTGAATGGAATTTCCAGTATTTCAGTTTATGCCCATCACCTCTTGTCCTGTCGTTGGGGACCACGGAGAACAGTCGTCTTTACTCCCTCCCATCAGGTATTTACACACATTGGTTAAGTCCCCCAAGTCCACTTTTCTCCAGGCTGAACAGCCCCAGCTCTCAGTGTATATTCATACAGCAGGTGCCCCAGTCCATCAATCAACTTCATGGCTCTTTGCTGATATTTATTAATGTTAGGGATCTATGTGTTGCCAAATTAGAGACCAGTTAAGATCACATCCCAGGCATGTTTGTCTTTGGAGAGAAACGGACATCCCTGGAGCTTTTTAGATTGCAGAGGATGGAATTTCTACATTGGAATGGGAAAATTTTTCTGCGAACAATTTCCATGTAAATGCTGTTCTCAGAAAACCACGATCTATACTCTCATAAATGAATTCACCCATGCTTTCCCCAGAGTAGAGAGGCACAGATCAGGTAATATTTTTACCAATAGCTTATTTGTTTGTATTTTAGAAGAAAGCACTTTCCCCTCCAAACAGTAGAAGAATAAAAGATGGATCGCAAAGTCAGCCTGCAGGGGTAAAGTAAGCTTCAGCTGACAAAAGAGTTGGTTTGCAGTGTTCCTAAGCCATATACTGATGGCAATAATGATCTGTCACAACTTATATCTTCAGAGTAATTTCCCCCATACTCATCCAGATGTCAGGAACCTAACACAGAAAAAGAAGGTGTGAGTAGAACAGTAGATGGCAGAATCACTTACACAACCCAAGTTTTCAAACCCTTAAGTCTTCCTGCTGAACACTGCCCTCTTGTAAGCATTCTTTGAATTATTTTTTCATAAATAATCTTAGATGCTTACTGAATACTCAGTTGTGTTTTCACATCTAAAGGACTGCAGTAAAGAATATTTTTCTCCCAGGCAAGGTTGATAAAGAATACAAAAAGGCAGCGCATCTCAAGTCTCTGTCACTGCTGGCTTCTTGAGCATGAGCTGATGCAAACCATGGACTTTGAAGATACAGTGGTTGAATCTGTGCAGAGTGGAGGGAAAAGATGCTGGAATTCTATAGCCTAACATTGTCCTTCACAGTGACTAACACAGGACGTAAAAATTCACCATGAATGAGAACTCATGGTTAAATGTGTTAAAGTTGTTTTTTTCTCTGAAATGTGTTTTATTGGATTTTGTTTATAAATAATAACATAATACAGCATAAAACAATGTTGCAAGCCAGTGTCACTGTATAGTGTGAAGTATAATTGATGCACTGTGACAGAGAAGGCAAAAAGTATGCCCAAGGATAAATTTCTCACTATATTGACTAACAGGACAGGAAAAGCCATGGAAAAAACTGGAAACACTGCTTACAATAGATATTTTATTTATATTCAAATATGCTGCCATTTTTGTACTCTCACTAAGCCTAACACACACAATATTTGCGAAAACATCTGTTTCTCCCATCCTTCAGCTTAGTATTCTTCATTGCTATTTTCTTGTCCCCTGTACAATCAGTAATTTTAATTATTTCCATTATCATGTACTCAGCTAAGAGTTTAGTTTCAGTAGATTAGACTGAATCCAGTTTGCCTTCATTATTTTCTATTTGTTCCACTTATTGCAAATTGTTCTCTTTGGCTGTTATTATTTTCCATTAAGTTCTTTGAATTCTATGAATCCTTTCTTGGAATACCCAGCAATGCACGTATTTAAACTAAGTTTGTTTTCACTAGTTATTCTATGCCTTTAGTTTTCACTGAAAAAAACACAGCCCAAATGACAACGTGGTTTAATTCCTCTATTCTGAAAACTAATACCCAGTAGCTATTTTCCTTAAACATCACTGGGGGGAGGGAGTTGCCTACCTTCCTCATGCAACTGTTCCAATATCTTTTTTTTTTTTCCTCCTCTGCCACAATAGAATTTCTTAACATTGGAGACAATGCCTTTTTTTTTTTTTGACATCCTTATGCAAAGTTTACATATGCATTACCTACCTCTTGCTTACAAAGGGGCATAAGCCTGAAGAAATTCATCTGGTTCCCTTAGCAGGCAAAAGCAGATGTGGGGCTCAGCCATAAGCCCTGCTCCAAAAGGCAACAGAAGACCCTCAAGCAAAGCAATATCCCTTTTGAGCCCACCACGTGGCATGCCCAATAAACAATGTAAAAACAGCTGTGGATCTTCTACTTTTCCCCAGGTATGTGAGATACACAAACCTTTGATCCTGTCTGTGGTTGTCCTCTTCCCTTACGTGACTGTTTTCTGAGTGCTGGTAGCTGAATTGCTGTGTCTATACAGCCTGTTCCGTCTGCTCTTGAAGTACAGTGGGCCTCTATGCACCTGCTGCCTACCTGCAAAAGTCTCTGTCTCGGCAAACTTTCTAGATTTCTAGATCTTGATGTCTCACCCTCTTGAACTAGTCTAAGACAAGGGTCCTGGCAGTCCCCCTGCATCATAAAATGTAGCCATAACTCACAGCCTAAGCAGGAGTCTCTCCAGACCAGGTTGCATTCACATGAGAGCTGGTTCCTCAAATCAGACTTCTATAAACAAATTACTCCACGAACTATTGCAACTCCCTTGCCAATCCTATAAAAGATCAAAATTCCCAGCTTAGCTGCCATGTTTTTTTCTTAGCATAACTGACTTCTTTCAGTCTCTTTATCACAAGCTTTACATCTACTATTTAAAACAGAATTTCAACTACACAGGTTGTTTGCTTATAAAATACATTTTCCAAAGATGGATCCAGGAAGGCTTTGGTGATTAAATACTGGGTCATTGCTTATTCTTGTTCTCTAAGCACTGAAACTTTCTGTGAGGTACAGCACCCGTTGTCATAGCTGTCGTGGATTTCTTGCATCCCATATAATAGTAATTTAATCTCTGTAATAAGAAATAACAGGAAAAGATGCAATATATGTACACTCAGTCTAAGAAACTCCTCAGGAATAATCGGTTTCAGTGATTAAAGGAGTTGAAAGAGTGCAATAGCAATTCGTAGCTTTGCATTGCTTTGCAGTAAAGACAGCATTGATTGGCTGGGGTTAGCACTGCACAAGTCATCTCGGGTAGATAAATAATGAATGTCACCATTAAAAAAATATCTTCTGTGTGACAGTCAACAAAGTATGAATGGAAATTCAGTGTAATAAAAATGGAAGAGAGCAGATTCAAGAGCAGAGAGGCATTTCCATGCAGATATTGCTAATCTTTTGATGTGAGGTAATTTCAAGCAACACGTACTGGGTGTGCCAGTAATGATTCAACTCAGTCCTTTTCCTGTCACACTGCAGAATGAGGTCATTGGAAGCAAGGAATGGACAAATGACAAAACTTCCCTGCAAATACCAGTGAATCTTGATTATACTTTCAGCTCAAGGCACATTCAAACTTGTCAATGGGCTGAGTCCTTGAAGGCGGGTTGGCTGCTGCAGACACATGCAGAACTGCCCAGTGGTTGCTGTGAGGTGTGCAGGGGAAAGCACCAAATGCCACACATCAGCATCTTGTTCATACATATGTAGAGTAAATATACACGTTTTTATGCCTGTTTGAGATATCTTAGCATCGCATTGACATTCAGTAATTAACGTTAAGAAGAATCTCTAAAATTTGGAAACAGTGTTCTTTTTCAGATATAATACTTTGCTGGTTCAAAAGCACACGACGGTCATTTTTTCTGATCCTACTCTTCCTCCTTGAAGGTCCGCTGTTACTGTTTCTTTTTAATCATCTGCATCTATTGGCTTAAAAGCTAAACATTGGTCTTTAATATATAATATCTAACATCAAAATTCATAACTAATTGCAACATTACAACATAATCATAACGTAGCAAGAACTGGCAAATTTGCATTAATCAGATCAGGTCAGTGTTGTATAGCTGTAAGCAAAACTCACATCACTTCTCGCAGGAATTACTGCTTTGTTGGCAGCAGCTTGCACGCAAGAAAAACTGATCGGTACATGTTTGTTTTAGCCAGGCATGCCGTCGCACTGCAATCAAGCGTGCTGCTAAAAAGAAGTAGATGGGTCAGTGTTGTCTGAAGGACCAGGCATAAACATTAACCTGCAAATTTCCTAAGTGAGTCAAAACAGCTTGTGATGGGCTAATTTACAAATGTGAGTTTCTGACAAGACATTCAATTTATGTCCCATAAACCGTGCCACTTGGCAAGAAGAGAAATAGATGAGAAAGGGCAGGAGGGAGTGTTTAAGTTTCCATGTCTCTTTAAAGGGGAGGAAAGGGCAATTTAACTTTGAGAGTGTGCTAAGAGGGTTAATTCAGGAGAAGTTCTGCAATTTATTCTCGTTCTCTGTAATGTTGGACCTTAGGGCTTAATGTAATGGAATGTGATTTAGAGTTCTGAATGTGCTAATTTTGTAATTCAGGTGTCCTGTGGAGAGGCTGTGTTCATGCCAGCTGTCTGGGGAATTAAATGCAGCTGATTTGTGTTGGGGAAAATGTGTGGTTTGCTTCAGGCCAAAATTGTTGTAAAATTTAAACCAATGTATTTTTCTCTCTCCTTAATTTAAAGTATGGGATACAGGTGGGCCTGAGGGAATTACCAAGGGCTCCCATGTACTTCCTGGTGTTTAGTATAGAAAATTCTCATATTGTTAAATTATAGAACTTGATAACCAGCGTAAACCAGTTTTATTTACAATATTGCTTTTCTGTTTTCCTTTGCTTTTTCCTTGCTTTGTGTGTTCCATGTTCATCAAACACTAATTACAGTAGGATTTTAAGTTTCATGCTCTCTGCAAGCATGAGATGTCGATCTAATGGCCAATTTCTTCAGAAGAAATTCTTGTGTTAAGTATCAGTTTGATTTTCTACCGTCATAGGGATCTGGGGTGGGAAAATGGTTTCCATAATATTCTCGAGTCAAACTGAAGCTTTGTCAATATTGCTGTGAAATTGTGAGCTAACAGCGCCTGCCTACCATAAGGGGTATGCTCAAGTGTTAGCTCAACAAAGCAAGCCAAGTTTGCCAGGTGAATAACACAGACCTGAATTATTTATTTATTTCAAAACATATCCTCGGGATATTACAAAATGTGGTTCTGAGAAATAAAGGACCATGTCTTCAGCTTATGTAAATCAGAGCTGCTCCGTTTGCTTCAGTGAAACCGCGCTGATTTATGCCAGCTAAAGAGCTGGACCACTGTTCCTTAGGCTATAAAAATGCTTGTTGCTTTACAAATGGCTCTGCATCTAAATGGCATTATCACACCATAACACCTGACCTGAGAGGTGAAATTGGTTACTTTTATTGAAATAAAAACAATTATATTTCTATCTTTACTGGTTTCCTTCAGCTGCCTTGGGAAAACATTTTAAGAAACCAGGAAGGTGAAGTTGTCTTTTCATACATTCTTGCAAGAGTACTGCCTTTTTGAAATACAGTGAAGACTTCTTAAATAGAAATGCTGGTGGTTAGCAAATGAAAGGTGCCTGGTTTGTTTTTTCCTCCACCTCCATCTTAGTCCCTTTACCATGTCCTTTTGGAGATAAATGTAGGTCAGTTACTTCAGGTCTCTTAATATTAAAAACAAAATGCTGGGAGGACAGAAAACTCAAAGATGCTAAAAGCAAAGCACAGTGAATAAAAGGATTTACCCAAACCAGCTTGTGGAAGTATGCCAATTCAGCCATTCCACACGTGATACCTACGTACATCAGCACAACGTTTTCAGATCCATGTGCTTTTGGGTATGAATATTCTGTATTTGATGGTTTTGCTAGAGGGGAGATGGAGTCTGCAGAAAATCTAAAGGAAGCAGTGTGCAGAAGTGAAGTATGTGCTTCAAAGTAAAATTAAAATCAGTTTCTGTTATACACAGAATAGATACAAGCTGATGTTATTTTGTTCTGTTTAAGCATGGCTTAAAATATTTTCCTCACAAAATCATTTTGAGAATGCTAGTGTATATGTGGTGTGAAAATGTGGGTACACACTAATATTCCGCTAATATCTGATAGATAAAATTTCATTTCTAAAAGGGCAATGCCTGACCCCATGATACAAACAGCTTGTTTCAGAGTGGATAAAATGGAAGATGAAAGTTGCCCTTAATGGAAATCAAAATTGTTTAAACTTGCAAAATGATCATGCTCTGACTTGACCATACTTCAAAGCTTTGCATGTTGATACATTTAGTTCCTGCCTTTATTTTTATTCAAAGTTCAACAACCTTGTGATAATTCATCTACTTCCTTCTATATTGCCCATGAATGTTGAACTTAGTTTTGGTTTAAAGTAATCTGGATGTAATCCTCTTGTTGCCGCTTCCTAGTTAAATTATCTAGTTAATAGATAAAGCAGGTAACTGGTGCAAGCCTTGCTCATCCTTATGGGCACTTCTTTCGCAACTTGGAGCCTCACACTTTTTTTTTTTTTTTTGGCTGAAACGTTTTTCTTCCAAAGCTGCAGATTCAACCCAAATATTTGGCAAACTCATTTTTTGTATTCAGAGAAGAGGAGAATTCTAAGAAAGCTGTATAATTTCACTTTGAAAATAAAATATTCTAGTGTTCTGTAGGGGAAAAAATCTTTATTTTAAAAAAAAAAAAAGAAAATTCAGAATAAGAAATGCTATTTCAATAGAAACAAAATGCTTTGTTCACTCTCTAGTGATTTATTTGACTTTTTTACTCATAAATATACAGGCTTGGCCAATAAAATAAGAATTTCGGTGGGTTTTTTTTAAATCAATAAGAAAAAGCAGTTCTTTCCAAAGCTTAAACATAACCAAACTCTCTTCACATGTCACATTTGTAATGAAGTGAGAAGTGAGAAGACTGTCAATCAACTGCTATTGGATAAAAGCTTACCTACATGATTACGGGAAAATTAGCCATTAAAATAGTAACGCTAAATCACTTTAAGAATGTATTGTGGATACTTGTATTAAAAATTAAATTGGAGTTAATTTTATTTGATTTCCTTCATAATATGATAACACTTTGTTATGCCACTTTCTACTGTAATCCTAACAGACCTTCTAAATGGGCAAAGAAATATGCTGTAGGAAGTGGTACTGGTTATTCAATGAGCATCACTTCAGTATTTGGTTATCATTAAATTAAAGACACAGGAAAGTATTTGGGATAATAAGTTATTGAATGTGAATCAATGCAAAATGTGTGAAATTGAGGTCTTGACCACTTTGCATGAAAGTATGTCCAGACTATATCTCCTAACTGCTATTGCCGTTTCCACTGGAGAATAATCTTCCCACCAGATTACCTTTTAGCAGGTTGTTCCTGCGTTTCACACCAGGGACAGTTTTATTTCAGTTTGTAATTATCCATTCCTTGTTTGTTTGAATAAGTGAAGTAATGTTTGTAAGTCATTCAGGTGCCTTCAGGGGAAAGTAGCTACAGAAGTACAAACTCTTATTTATCTTCTTCCAAGATGGACACTGGGTGTCATGACAAAACAATCCGATAAAAGAAAAAAATGGCCATTCTGGCATGTGAGTTCATCAGAATATAATTGTGTTAGATGCTTCATCTGCAAATCAGATCATAAACTTAATCCAAGCCTTTTTATAAGAGCTAAAACATTTTGCCTTGAGTCAGAAATTTGCTGTTGCTACCATTGGTTATGCCCAAGGATTATTAATGTTTGGCATCAAGTTCAATTTCATTCAGTGACTGTAACAGAGATCAACCTTGTTTGATCCCTTGCTTTTTCTTTGGGGAAATTAATTCCAAATGATGCAGCTGGATTGAAGAACTGAGAATTTAAATTTATCTTCTCTGCTGGGTGAAGGAGGATGCATATTTATAACACAAATAGCAAACTCTCTACATTCTGGCTTCCTGTATTTTATTACTTGCTACCAGTAGCAAAACTTCATGCTCTCAGCAACATCATTTCTAAAGGGTTTTTGCATTTTTTTTGAACTCTCATATCCAAGAGTTAATAGTCCAGCCACAGAATTTGATAAAGGCATATTCTCCTGCTTTTTATAAATGAATTTAATTTTTATCTTGAATTGTGTCATAAATGGGTAAAAGAGAAATGCGTCATCTGTTCCCCATTATTTCTCTCTGTTCTTCCTGGCTTGTTCAAAGAGTGTCCAGGCTCTTCAAGTGTATAGTTGTTGTACTGTTTCTTTGCTTTGTCTGTATGTCAGATACTGATAGAGACCGCCTTTGTAAATCTCCTTGAAAGCTACTAATGAAAAAAGACAACAATGAAAATTAGTTGGCAATATTAACATCACCTCATTTGGCCTGAAACATCAAGGCTAATTTGTTGAAGGCTTTGTACAACCTGCCCCACCAAAGAATTTTTTCTTCTGGTGAGCTGCATCAATTTCCTTTGGGTCAGCCTGGTAGACTTTTCCACTCATTGCCTTCTTCAGCCCCAGAGAGTCACCACCTTTGCTTGCCTGTTAGACTGAACAGTATAGAGCAGAGTGTATATTCTCAGCCTCCTATGCCAAGCTAAGTAGCTACCTTAGTTGCTTTTTTGCTTCTCTTTCATAAATGTTTTTCCATTCATCCCCTAGTCCCTGGTTAGGCATACAATAAGCATCACTCTCTTACCTTTTATGCCACCTCTCCTACAAACAGAGCTTCTGGAAATGCACCTAATAAGGGGAAATCAGGAGACAACTGTCCTGCAACTCAGGTGGGAATATGGAAAGAATGCAGAAAAGCCCTTCCTTCTGGTCCATCTAGACTTGTATTTTCTTTCCCACAGTGACTCCCAGGTTCAAAGTAGGATTAGCTGTAGAGGTATATAGCAGAAGGCAAAGTTCCTCAGCACAACAGGACAGGGGTGCCTTGAGCATCTCCTGGGCATGACGGTTCTGCATAGGTCCCCTATCCTGCCCATGTAGCTGGATAGATAGAGCTGGACAGATCTGCGCTAGCGCAGAGAGGACGTAATTCCTGCAGGAAAGTTTATCTACCTGGAAAGGAGAAAGCCATCGCCCTGGTGTGTGCTGGAGGTTGATGAAGGGATTGTGTTCACCACCAGCTCCCTTAGCATGCTCCCTTTGCTTTCATCCTAAATACAACAAATGCAACATTCTGTCCCGACTCACCATAATTAGCTGGGCCAGCAATGAATACCACTAATGAATTTAGGGACAAGATTGTTACTATTGATTAGAGTACTTTCTGCCACCTTCCCTCTCTTGGCAGCATCATGGGGAGAAATATATGGTTATTTTGAGGTCTTTTGATGGTGGGCTTCTACAAAACATTCAGGCATTCTGAGCAGCTGACCCCTATTGTACTTTCTTGTTCTTACAGGGCCTGTTTTGGTCAGAATTACAAAACATTTTAAAAGTCTATAAAATTGATAGGACATTAAAATGACATGTTTCCAGGGTGTCTTTTTATTACTGCTCTGTGTCGGCCATGGCCATGCCCACTGTGTTATGGAACTGTTCAGCAGATCTGCCCGGATGATGATGATGCTTTTACAAAAAGCACTTTGGATTTAGAATAATAACCACAATCTGCTACAAGACAAATGTTGATGAAAAGAGGATGCCAGCAACAGAAAATGTGACAGAGCTGGAATTTCTAACAGCAAAGCTGTGTGCAGCAATGTTATTCACACTTCGAAATGCATTCTCCCTCAGATAGCACTGCCTTCTGATATGCAATATGGGCCTGATCCAAAGCCTATTTAAGTCAGTGGACTGATTCCCAATGACTTTAATGGGCTTTGGATTACACCCTAATTGCACTGATGTTCCCTTTACTAAAGCTCTTAGTTATAATGAAGCTCAACAATGCTCTGTTTGTTTTTCCCTCATTTCCAGGTGTTAATATTTTCTCTCTCTCTACCTAAGTCAAGCCTCAATTATCAGGGAGGAGAGGAAAAAGCCCACACCTTCCACCGACTGCAGTGATCTGCTGCACATAGATTCCTAATGCTCAGTGCTGAGTCACAGCGACCAAGATGATGATCATCATGTAAAGGCAGTTAATAAAAGCAAAAGCGCAGTGGCATTTCAAGCCTGATTTGGCAATAAATGTCTCCATGCATGAATGGCCCGCTCTAGTGAGAGAACCAAAAGTACCTATGAAATAGGAAACTATGGAATATCAAATGGGACCAGAGTTCAGCAGGAGGAAAGGTCTTAGGGGAAGCAATGAGGGAATTTCTCTTTTGATGTAAAAACAGAAAGAAAACAACTCAGTTCATAGGGACGTTGACAATTTCTAGAACTTTTCTCTAAAAAGTATAAACAGCAAAAAAAACCTGCCCAGGTATGCCTTTTTGAGCGTGCCTTGTAAAACGGTGGAGTAAACTGCCCTTCCCCTCTCTGGTGGGCAGCTCCCATGAGGACATGACTGTCTATCCTTTCACTATAAGCAAAACGTAGATACAATGTCCTGTGCCTATTCCCATGATGTAAAGCAGGATTTCTGACAAAACACCAACATTTACGTCATTAAATTCTCATCTTGTGTGAGAACTAAAAATTATCTTCCCACTAGTCCCTGGCTGCCTTGCCTTCTTTAGTAAGATGGGATACTCCTGTGACAGTTACTTGCTAACTAAACAGATTGACAGAAGCTGCTTATAAATTAATTAACTGCTTAAGCAAATTAAACAGATGGAAAATGGGGAATCAGCTATGAGGGAGAGATGGATGGACAGTCAGGGGGACACACACTGCTGATGACGGCGTCCCCTTTCTCTCCCTACCGTTTTCTCCTTTTTAAGCAGAGAAAATAGAGGATCCTAAGTTTTGCTTATTTGATAAACACTGTGGTCCAGCTGAAGTAAAGTGATAGAATCCAGTGAAAGTGAATGGACCATAGTATTTATTTCAGGTTCTGACTATAACTGAGTATGCCACAGATTTAACAGCAAACTAAAAATTACAGAAAAAGTATAGGCCCAGGAATACTGAAAACATTCCTTTTATTTCTTTAAGACAAGCAAAAAATTTCTTTTTTTTTTTTTACCCCAAGAAAAATATTCGCTCCCCCCCCCCCTTCCAGTTTATTTAATCCCTTTCCATTTTAGACTGTTTCAAATGAAAAATTAATTTTGGAATAAAAATTCAGAAAGGTTCACTTGAAAAATGTCAAAGTGAAAGATTTTGGCATTTCCAAAATGGAACATTTCAGTTTCAGAAGATGTCAAAACAAAATGTTTCATTTTTTGGCTGAAACTGTTTGCGCAAGTCAGCCTGAATTTGCTAATAGGTTCTCTCCTCCCACTCAAAGAGGGTTTTTTGTTTAGTTCATTTTTTTTTTAGCAAATTTATTATTTGACATATTTTTTTCAACTCCAGATTTTATTCCATGTGTGTGTTTTTTGGTGAGGAAAATATTATTTTACTTAACAAGGCAAAAATAAGCTATCACAAGGTAGAAAGCTTGATTTGAAAAAGACAATAGGTGAGATGGGCTAACAGAATGATTTGATTATTTGATTATGAGCAGAAGCTATCTTACACATACGGCCAGACAACTAGCTCTTCGACAAGTTTGAATTTCCATCTCTCAGTAGTTAAAAATTTGCCCATAAAAGATATATATATATTTTGTACACAATTTCTACCCTATAGATTTTATAGCATGCTAAGGTTTCTGTGCACAAAAGAAAAACAAAAGTTCCAGAATTTGGAAAACATTAGAAAAATTTAAAACTCTTTTTAAAGTAAACATTACTCAAAAATCCCTGGGAGGTAAAAAGTTTCATGAAGATTTACATCTTCAAAACCTTTATGGGACAAAAAATAGCAGTAAAGCATGTTTCAGCAGCTGAGCATCTCTCTGCATGATGATGTGATGCCTTGAATAAAGGCATGAGAAGGAAAACTTCACTGTATCGCTGTAGTGATTAACTTTTGCTTGCTTGAGCAACTTTGAAACTTCGGTATGTACGAACAAGATAAGAAAACCTCGAGCTCTGTCAATGGTATGCGCCAACAGACAAGAGGCCTTGGGCCCTGATGATAAGCCTTGGGTCCTGCTGAGTTTTTGTAATTAAAACCTGCCAGGTCCAGCTAACTAGGAAGAAGAGATGAACCACCTGGAATGACCTGCACTGCGCATGCCCTAAGAGAGTTCAGTTAGTGGACACCAAGAAAATGATCATCAGAGGGTTTCAAAGACCCCAAAAGACCACTGACCTATATAATAGCACATGCTCAAAAGGGTGGACACTATGTAAATGATTTCTGGGAAATAACATGAATATGTATGACAGTTTTGAGAAATGTAATGAATATGTATATTATTAGAACAATATAAGCTTTGTTTGCTGTAGGTAACGGTATGCATTCTAGGAGGAATTATCCCCCATGCATCCAGCGCTGCAATAAAGAATGCCTGTTTTCTAAAACTCCACAATCGAGTCTTAGAGAGTTTCTTCGACCAGCTTTTTCGGTAACAGATGAACCGCTGGTATTATTTTGTTATTGTTGCTCTTATTGAGGGAAGATGCAATATCTGATGCAAAGTCCTTTCCAGTATTTTGGGATTTCCACCTACCTGTTTTTAGCTGTGTGAAATTCCTGTATTTAACTGACAGTTTTTCTGGTTCAGCTCAGGAATTGTGTAATATTGATTATTTAATAGTAACTTTTTCAGGTTACAGGTTAACACAGTTGTTCCTATAAGACAAACAAAATGTTTATTTATCAGTAATGTTTTATAAGACTACGAAAAATTATATTTAAAAATTTGTTTAGTTTTTAGGTACTTTAGAAGAGACACTGACTGTCTCTTTTCCCACTTTTCATAGGGAATTTCCCATCTCCTAACCTCTACTTCTTTGCTGTACATACTCTGCAATAGCTGGGTAAGCTACACAAATCTCAGTGAAATGTTCTTCAGGCTGTAAAATCCGACATATAACTCACCTTGATCTCTTAAATTTGTATCATTTAGCTCCTTGTGTATGCCACACCCTTTATGGCCCTAATCCTTCAAATATTAAGACAACTATGCACCATCTATTCATTTTAGTTTTCTCTTTGGTATGTCATGCTGGACAGGAATTAAATTGTGAGCTCTTAACTAAATAAAGGCTTCAAGACAAACCTATAGTGCCATTTTTGTGGCAGCCATAATAATTTTCAAATGTTTCCATTAAAAAAATTTTAAATTGTTACCATGGAAATATTTTTTTACAGCCCTGGGTCTAAATATTCACTGCTTCGGTTGTCTAACACTTTGTCTATACTATATTATCGGGCTCTTTTCTGAGAGTCACTTGCTTTCCCTTCCATGACCTGCAGCACTTCATTGTCACTTGTGCTCATATGAAGTGCACCAGCAGTGTCTCTTTTGCAGCCAATTAGGGTTCCCGGATGGATAATTTACATGTGTTACTCATTTGCTTGGCCTGGTAGCTTTTCTCTTTAAATGTTGTTGTATCAGTGGAAGCAATGATAAATAATCAAAGGCTTTCTAGATTAGAGATAGCTGATATCTTAAAATTTCTATTTGATTTTAAAAGCACAAAAATATTTAGGTTAGTTAACATTGATAAGCTATATTTCCAGTAACACTGAAATGAGTAAAGGGCCCATGGTGAATCATACACTGATAGTATGTTTTGTGTTTGATCTTGGTCATAGATGTATTATTTTCTTCTGAAGTCTGAGTGTAATTTATTTGACAGGTTCAATGGTCAGAGAGAAAGTTGTTCATTGACCTGAAGAAATGTATGGTGTCTTCATGATGATGAAGAACATAAAAGAGTCTCCTTCTTGGGAAATACTAGAGTTGATAGGGAGTGTTTGAAGAAGAATGTGTCAAAGAGACTGACAGCAACATGAACAAAAGGAGGAAGGGAAATAGAAGATGAGAGGCTGAATTTGTTCTCTTTGGGATTTCACTTTTAGGAATTTTAACAAAGAAAGGGTCATTATCTGGGCAGCATAACTTCCTGAAGCCAGCTTTTATCTCTTCTTGTCCTTTTATGTAGTTGAAAAAAAGGGCCTTTCACACAGAAGAACAGTGGAGGAACTGGAGGACACATAATGGACACAGGAGAAAATCCCTCCGGCACATGGCTTTTCAGTGCTGCTTCTCACAGGGCAGTATGCGGCAACCTCTCACTTGCACCCTATGTTCACTGCTCTTTGGGGGCTGGCTGTCTCCCTCTCCCTCTGAAGTCAGGAACTATATGTTGTGCTCTTTCAATGTTCTTCTCTCATGTTTTGCTCGTTGCTATGCTTCTCAAGAACTGCGTTAATTCTTTCCGCAAGCTGTTTGATCTGAGTCTACTTCTTTACTAATCCAGCTCTACTTAATCAAAGAGAAATTCCAACCTTCATTCCTAATCCAACTGTAATATTATACATTAAGCCAAATATTTGCTATACTGTATGAAGTCCACACAGGTCTGTTGTTTGTTTTCTTTTCCATAGATGGGGTTATTAGATTGTACATCCCAGTAATGCAAGCTGTGAAAGGCAAATAAGCTCTGAAGTTACCTAATATTCTACTGTCATCCGATTTATTATTTCTCTCCTTGGCCTCATGCTTAACCCTCCCCACCTTAAACCTTAGATTTCTTAACCTAGCCTAACACAAATCCTCACCTCTTGCCTGGCTTGTGTCTGGTGAATCTCTTCCGGCTTAGTACATGGGAAACAACTCACGTCGGAGTGATGAAGCCCACTGGATAGGGGCTGTCCTGCAGCGGGGAGTTTGGCCATTGGGCTAAAAAAGGGGAATAAGTGAAGGAGATACAAGGCTAGCGGTCGGTCTGCAAAGAAAAGCTTCAGAGCAGGAATGATGAACTACATGATTGACTCAGATTCTATCCAATTTCACAACGCACTTTTCCAGTCCTTATGATTAGCTGGGGGTCAGTTCCCTAATACTGTCACCTTGCTATGCATCTCTACAACAAAACAGAGTGTTATTTTCCCATAACTCTTATGATTGCACCATTTTTTTGTGGATCAAAGTACACAATCATAAAAATCCATGCTTGTAACAGCAAGCTTTAATAAAAAAATAGTAATATTATATATCTGATGAGCTGCCTGGCTCCACACAGAAAAAAAGGACTAATGAACCCAAGGGACAAGGGCCTTATCTTCATCAGAACAAGAGCCTGGATGAAGGGTCTCGTCTACATACAGCTCCAGTAATTTGGTTAGTTTAGCAGTTTGTGCTTAATTCAGGATTTCTAGAATGGTCTATGTTGACGGTCAGTTATCAGGTAAAAGATACGTGAAGGGATGCAAGGTGTGTATGTGCACATATATGCATTTACATATTTGGGAGGTTTGCTGGGCTTGAGGACTGTAAAACCCAAGAAAATGAGACACAAAAGAAAAGCTGTTTCCTTTGCAACTCTCCTTTGCAAATATTTAATAACTATGTAGTAAATATTTACTAAAGAAAATAACGAGGAAAATTCTCCTCTGAAGTTTACTGTGCCAAATTTAGAGGATACTCAACCATTAAAGTGTGAAACAAGGGGATTTCAGCCTTGATTTAAATGCAAATCTCAACCCAATCTTAACTTGGAGTCATTAGCAACATGCCATTATAAAAGAAACGATTCAGTGTATTTACAGTGCTCATTTTTCCTGCCATCCTTCCTCCTTCAGTGTACCATTCACCAGGAAGGAGAGCTTTCTACTTGATAAGGCACTGGATACAAGATGCTACTGGCCAAAATCCAATCCTATCGTTTATACAGGTTTTACATGAAATTCTCCTGTTTCTTCTGTTAGATATCTTTTTAACTGTTATATATATATGATAGCATAATTCATGCTGGCACGTATGTAGTATTTATATATACTGTGTACCTTTAGAATTGCCAATATTTATGCAAAAACTAATACACTTTGTGTGAAATGCAAGCTGGTTTTGCTATGACATGTTAACAGTTCAGAAATGGTCATGACAGTCAGATGCTTAGCTCTTTCTTTTGTCTGAAGTTTTGGCTACAGGTTGTTTTAGGGCAGTATTTCAATGATTTGCTGAATATTTAAACTCAGCTCCACAGTGTTGAGGAATCAAGACACTTTAGTTTCTACTCCAGGTAAACAAGATGTGTAAGAATTCCCCTGACTTTCAGAATTGCACTTACAGATCTTTTTACTCATCTTAGCTGAGCAATGAAGTGCAAACTCTTCTGATTGATTGCAAGTTTCCATTCATACGATGGACCATCATACCATTTCTGAGGGTCTTGACTATTTGCTATAGGTCAGACCAGGTGTAAAACCAGCTGGCATGAAGGCAAGACTTTAAACATAGATTTTTCAGTTTAATGCCCAATCAATTTCATATGACAGTCTAATGGACTCTGCTATAGTTTTTAGTGGACAGAGGAGCAGTTTCAAGGATTGTTCATGAAATAAAAAAGAAATACTTTAATGTTACGACAGAATGGGACTTGATCATCAAGCTACACATTCCAGCCCTGATCTGATGTACATGAATGCTCCAAGGTCTTCCAGGAAAGTGCTTTTAGGGCTTAATTATCTCTTATAAGGAGCTAAATTTGGTATCAAAGCAGGATGGTCACAGTCAAGACAGGTGTAAGCACTTAACCTCACTCTCAGTTTAATTCCTGGGATTCAGCTCTTGTGAGCACAGAAATACCATTCATTGAAAACACTGAGATGAGGTAATTCAGTCTCCCATGCTGCTGGGTTGAGGTTTGAATCAGAGTTAAGTTTTCAGAAAAAACACCAGTACTAGTATCTATCTGTCATATAACACATATACGTATGCACATGTATAAGGTAAAAAGAATGAAAGGGGGTATCATTATTTCAATGTAACTGAGAATAGCTGTCAGTAGAGTTAAATAGAATCTTAAGGTAAATGTTTGTGTTCCTCATACATTGCCTGCACTGGAATATAAATTTTGGCTTCTTTTATAGTCAGATTCATTATTTGAACATATTTATTCATTTTTAATCAGTGTGCTTCCATTTTAAAATAGTTTGAACTTTCCTTCCATGCTAACACTTTATACTTTATTTAAAAGTGAATGATAGACGTGAATATCTGATCATGGAAACTCACTGCAAAACTCTGCCCGCCTACTCATTGTAAAAACAAAGCAAACATCCAAACATGATTTTTAATACAGCTTTGAGATCAAAGGACAGAGTAGTTATGTTCTTTGGAAAACAGCAAAGAATCCTTATTTTAATGTATTTGAATAGGGCAGGTGGCACTAGCAAATTACATTACAGTCCCTGGGTAATGCAACAAGGAAAATAAGCAGTAAGATACACCTTATTTGAACTCGCTGCTACAGTGAATAGTTGGTTTTGTTTTAAAAAGCTCTGTCCTTGTCACTGTACTGTCATTAAAGACAAAAATTGCTTGGCACCTGCTCACATTTTATGACCTTTTCTTTTCAAAGAAGGATCCTGTTTCTCTGATCCCAACCTTAGTTTCTTCAAGGAACAAACACACAGCTGTATCTTAGCTAAATCGTATTTAAACTGTTGTATGCAGGAGGCTGCCCATTTAGCAAGGCTTCCAGGTAGTAAGTAGATAATAGGTACTGGTTTCTTATGGGCCCCTGAATTGATTTAGGGTGTGAATTTTGATTTGTAGAGCTCCAGAGAGTTTGGAATATTTCTAATGTGATGCATGATCCACCACAGCTATCGCTGTGGTCAGTGACATTTCACCACCTGCATCCCCAAAAGTTTCAAGAGGGGTGGATGCGAGTGGAATAGGCTTCCGAAAACCAGCCAGAAGAAGGTGAAGTACCCACCACGTCAAAAATTGCCCAAGTTGTTGGTCTTCACAGCGTGCGAGTAGGAAGTCTGGGGAAAGAAGGGAAGATAGGGTAGTGTCTGCAGAGAGATAAATATACTAGGGGTTAAATTCATGATGGGGAAGGAAATCGTGTTCATTTTGTTGTAGGCAGAGTTCTTCTGGGAGACTGAAGTAAAAGACTAAATTATTTTTGATCATTGCTTGTGCCAGGACTTCAGACTCTTTATGCATTGGAGAGACAATGGTTCCAAATAATTGCCATAAATTACTTCTGGCTTGGGGTGCGGGGTGGGGAAGGGGAGGAAGGCATGTCAGAGTTTCATGGCATTTCTATAGTTATTAGTGGAAATATTAATGCATATTACTTATATAAAATTCCCCCACATATGCCAGATAAAAATGTGCTACAAAAACACTGGGCCATAAAACTAAATAAATAAAAAAATAGAAGTCAGTAAAATTGTGCTTGATAAAAATGAACTAAAGCCAGAAAAATCTAACTTGACTGAGAGCCAAAACACTTCTTTTCTTTGGATTTGGCTCCTAATTGAAGATGAAAATAAAACAGATGCTAGAAATGTCAATTAAACACATTTTTCAATCTGTTTTATATAATCTCTAGCTCTTTATACACAGATAGACTTCTGCTTTTCAAATCATTACTAGTCCTTATTTTTATTTATTTGGGAAAGGAATTATGTTGCTTTGATGGAGCATGACTCAGTGTATCTATGGCTAGCATGTTCTTATAAGCCTGTTTTGCATGCCACTTTCCAGCATTTAAAAATTTATTTTATTTAATAATAAGAGAACATTGAAATTAAAATGTGGAAGTATTTCCACAATGGTTAGTGCAAATTATTATAACCTCTACTGATCACCTACTTGCTCCTGTTTTATAAATATGAATTATAGAGTTGGATGCTGTAATATCTGCTACGCAGACTCATTGGAAGATGACAACCTGAGGAAGTTATACCTGAGAAACTTCAAAAATTTCATTTACTTTTCCCTGTTTATTCTGTCAGTTTCCAGTTTTCTTGCACTAAACAATATGACCTGAGAAGTCTGGTTTGTTGTTTACTTCCCTCACAGGTCTTGTGAGAAAGTTTTGCCAGAGTTTTCTCAGGAATTTATACATCAAAACCTTAGAAAATATATACAAATTGCTCTTTTATTTTTTGGTTGGGTCTTTTTTGTTGTTTTTTTTTTTTTTCTAAAAAAGGACTCTTACAAAGTGTCAATCAGGAACTGTATTTGATCTTTTCATTTTCCTAAAGGAAAAGTTTACTTCTTTGGTAGAATGGTTTGCAAGGTTTGACGTTCAACATTTTTACAATCTGGCAGCTGTTTGTGTAAACACGCGGCTGAATTTGGCACTTCCCTGCCATGTGATGGGAACTATGCGTGGTCTGGGGTGCTAAAGAGAGGGAGGAGAGGCTGCACCTCCTTCCTTCCACCACTCCTGTGGGGAAAATGTATTGCAGAGCCACACAGCAATCCACTACAATATGTTGTAGCTCTGGGGAAAATTGGCCTGGACCTTCAAACTATTATTTGCAACTTGACTATTCACAGCTGGAATAGCTATGGGTTTGTTATTTGTAAAACATCCATGAATTTCACCACAGGCCTTTCTAGCAATATTGAAGCATCTGTGAATCAAACTGTTCCCCAGCTGTTCATTCACTACCTGCCGACTCCTCCAGCACCACAGCCCTATTAATGCTGATGGTTACACCGCGCTCCTAGTGAGCTCCTGCCACACGGCCTCTCTCTTACTGCAGCTACAGGCGTTAATTCCCAACAAGAAGATGAGTGTTATTTCTTTCAATAAAAAGTTCTTGCCAACGGTCGGAGACCTTGCCTATGTTTACTGGCAGCTATTGATATTTAAATTTCAACCATTTTTTGGTCTAGTCTTTGCAAACCAGGCAGAAACCCTCAAGTTGATTTTCTACCTTAAAAAAAAAAAAAAAAAAAAAAAAAGAAAAAAAGAAAGAAAGAAAATGAAAAAGAAAAAGTATTTCCATTAGGAAGGGGAAAAATGAGCTAGAGGCTGTGAAGAATATAATGAATATCCAACAAATGTTGTTCAGAGCTTATCTTCAAAAGAGCAAATCAGCTCAGAAGGCCTTAATAAATGGCCTTATCAATAAACCTCAGAAACTAATTTCTTTTTACAATGAGGATATATTTTAGGTTTTATTTAAAAGCTTTTAGTGGGAGCTAAATCATCATAATCAGTTACTTATTTTTAAGAAACACATCACATTTACAGATTGGTGAAAACTGTTTGAACCTTTATTTGGTTGTTTCTTTGTTAGATGAGGGCACTGGAAAAAGAGATTAGAGACTAACCAGTGTCTTCACACTTGGAGAGAATTCCTTGGCTTTTCAAGAGTACATAGTGTTATTTAAAACTACTAACACATGATATCTGAAGATTGTGGTGCTCAGATAGGAATTCAGAGGCTTAGGAGCTTTCCCAAGTTTCATCTGAGTATCCCTAAGGCCAAATCTTACTGCAAAATGCCCATGACTTTTGTATGCTTGATCCTGAAAGACACAGGGAAGTTCTATTTTTAGAAAGCTTAAACAAAAATAGTCTGTGCTGTTGATCAGGTAAATATATGGCCTTCCTCTATGTGATGGAGAAGTTCTAGTGCCTCCATGCATTGGAGCAGAAACTTGTAATTTTATGAGGAGAACGGCCATGCCTGAAATGTAATGCGTTCTTACTGACTTTAAGGGAAGTTTGGCATTTGACCATGATGGAGTTGTCATTTTCTTTATTCCTAAGAGATCTGCAGACTTTTTTCAAGGAAGGAGCTCATACCCTATATGCTAATTCATGATTTAAGCTACCTTAGACTTCTCAGGTGGCAGTGAAAGTGTAAAAGCAATTAGTGAATTGCAATAAGGTGGGATTGCTTTTTCATATTTCTTTTTTTTTTTAATCTTGTTTTCTATCAAGGTAGTTTTGTCATGGGAGGTAGCAGCATCCTCTTGCTCTTCATCTGTCTACCTGGGTGAGGAGGAAAGGGGGGAAGCTGAGATGACATATACATCTTGTCTGATACAGCCTTTGAAGACAGCCATCAAACAGTAGTGACATGCACCCTCTGGCAGACATGGTTGCCTGGAATCTGAAGCAAAATGGGGTGAATACATGCCCAAACACTTCACAGGGACTTAGCTGAGAAAGATCTTTTAGCTCTGTTTTACAAAGAAACTGTGCCACTGATATGAAAAGTTAGAATTTCCTAGATTAAGGTGTGTGATTTTTTTTCTTTTTTGTATGCGACCAAATCAATTTTTTATTATTATGATTATTGTTATTACTACTGACAATGATGATGACAAAGACATTTTTTACTACCACTCGGGGGGGATACGTTCACAAAAATATTATGCTAATCATTTTATTCTGGGCAGTGAGCTTCAAGCTCTCGTTAAGGGAACCTCACACAGTCTTCACAGATTACACTAAAAGCGTTGGTTCTTTACTTAAGATATGTCCCCAAGTATTTTCTCTATGAACATTTAATATCTTCAGGAAGGACCATGCTTTAAAAAAAAAAAAATAATCCTCTGTGTCACTTTTTGGAACTTCCTTTCTGATAGCATATGACCCAAGAAGAGGTTTCAGTCCTTAAAATTCATAGAGAAAGAACTGACCAGCTGTGCAAAATCTGCTATTTTGGTTTGAATTATTAAAAAAACCCCAAACCCAAACCTCACTTAATGATTACTATTTTATTCCAGTTTTGCTGTAATTTGTCTTTGGTATTAGGATATCTAGATTGATTGGATCATCTCAGATCATCTAACAGTGAAGCAGATCTATTTATTTATTTTGAAGTGGTCACTTATTTCTTTTTCTTTTCCATTCTTCAGGTTTGTGTTCTGGCCTTCCACAGCTAAAGGTGCTGCATAGTTTAGCTTCAGTTCTCTGAGGAAGTTTTTATATCAGTTTGTTTATCAGAGGCAATATCAGAGAATTCAAATCACTTCATTTTCATTTCAAAGATTTTTAGCAAGCTAAAATGTTACAGACATGTGAGAACATTTGGCATTCATGTGGATTTTTCCCCTCTGTAACATCTCTGCTATACTGATATAAATGAAGATATACTGTAAACAAGGGAAGATATTTTTTTTTGTCCCATTGTCTTGCAATGCACTTTGATGTATAGATTTAGTAGAGAAAATAGCAACAGAATAGCTAAGTGGTAGCCATGCTTTCTACCATTAGCAAAGTATATTTGTGCAGGTTTTATCCATGGCTGCCCAGCGTCCCAGCTCTGATGCAGCACCCCCATCCACAAACTGCTGCTGGACCAGCTCTGATTCCTGCAACAGTCCGCTCATACGCCAAAGCCCCTCTCCAGGTTCAGCTAACAATTATTAATGACTATGCTCAGCTGTGTGTCTGCAGTTCTTGTCTTAACATAATATCTTGGAAAAGTTTTTCTTTTTTCTGAATGAATTAGTAAGCATTTCTGCTCACTCCATTTAGAAGCTGAAGATTAAGAGGAACATCATACTGCAGGTATTATTAGACAAAAACAATGGATATTAAGCCATTATTTGTACATTAGCAAGTTTTCCCCAGGTAGGTTTTATCATTTCAAGACATTTTGTTTTGTGTTGTTCTTCTTTTTTTTGTCTAATCACCTCTAAAATTATGAACACTCCAAGAATAAAACATCCTGAATAGCAAAGCAGCTTGAAATATTCATAACTAAGAATGCAACTGGTAATACTCATAAACAAAGTTGTTTGGAGACCCCTTTATTAATTTTTAATTTATTTTCAGTCAAT
Source organism: Astur gentilis (assembly GCF_929443795.1). NCBI lineage: Eukaryota > Metazoa > Chordata > Aves > Accipitriformes > Accipitridae > Astur > Astur gentilis. The sequence continues at coordinate 14,647,899 of NC_064887.1, read as the reverse complement.
TCCTTATTACTTCCAAATTCCTGTAGGGGATTCTGTTAATTAGTCATGTGTAAAATATTCATTAAAAACAGCTTCCTATTTTCTTCTTTTATTGCAAATTTACATTTCTAATCTTATAACCAAAATAAATGCCATTGGGTAGAGAGACCACATTAATTTTGATGAACCCCTTGAAATAGAAACCCAGAGACAAAAGATATGGTAATAAAATCAGAGTTACATTGTGATTCCAACTCACTAGAAACAGGTATGCATATTTCAAACTGTCGTTTACTTGAGATATAAACAACAGATATTTTAGATTATTTTACGAATTATTTTTAGGGGAGGAAAAAAAACCCCAAAATCAAGCAGAAATCACAGTCTTCCATTGGCACTTTCCATGGTCATTTACCCTTCTGAATTTGATGCATGTAGGTATAAAAAAAAGATAATACTTTTGAAATCTGGCCCAAAAATGGATGCAAAAATTATTCCAAACAAATTGAAGTTAAGTTTTTCTTCAATCTCGCTTTTTATCTGATGATTAAATAGAGGAAATGTGCTCTTGTGATTTAGTTGGATGACTGGGTCTCAGAGGTCTGAATTCAATTTTACTTCTGATATATAGTCACTTCCTGGCAACTCACTTAATCCCTCTGGACCTCAGTTCTCTCTGTGTAAACCCTGACTCATATTTCTGGCCTTGTGAATTCTTTGGTCTTATACTCAACTTTAAATATGTGATGAGGCCAGTGGAAAGGATTGATTACTCTTAGTAGTAGAAGTTAAACATGTGCACAACTGCTTCTGGGGTCGGAATCTTTGGATTGTCTATTCTCATGGGTAGGAAAAGGAGATGTTTCTGTCTTTCAGCTGTATCAAGAAATGTGGAACATTACCTTGGTTTGGACCATAAACTTGTAATATTATGTTCATATTATGTTTTTCCATTTTTATTGTACTATATTATATAATGTGTCAGTTCTATGGAGGTAAGGCTCAAGCAACGTTTCTTCTTTTTCTCATCTGCTTTGGTATTTATCAGCATAAGCAGAGAGGAAAAGTTCCGACAAAGCTGTAAGCATCGATAAAAGTTCTGTGTGCAGATCAGAAGCCAAGCCCATAGACTGGCAAAGTTCTCCATAAAATCAGGGGCTATTCTTTTCTCTCAACAGGGCGCATCTCCCACTGATGTCAGGCATATGGTTAATTTGCTAAAATAAAGCCAGCTTGGTTTCTTTCTTTTGTTGTCAGGATGGCAGACACTCCAAAACAAAATGTTATTCTTCTTCATTTTCCTGGAGAAAAGACACTAAAAAAGCAGGGAGAAATACTCTGGAAATGGTACCTACTGTCGAGTAGCAACCTCTGAGAATGTAAGTCATGGCAAAATATTGGCTAAAGTCACAGTCTTTACTCCTTAATCTCTTTTTACACTAAATACAGAGAGGTTGATGTGGTTTCCTGCCAGGCAGAGGAGACTGGAAAAAGTAAAACCACATCCTGTTAGAAGAATGGGAATACAAAAATTTGTGTATACAAAGGAAGAATCAAGACATCAGGCAACAAAAATTAGTATTCAAGTTCCATATGGACTGGAACCATAATGACTGATTTCTGAATGAGCATATTGAGGCAAATCAGCATAACTTTGCTACTGCCAGTATTTCTGGTTTTGAAAGGGTTTTTTTCCCCCCATCAAACTGATCCAGTCGTAAGAAAGCAGGGCTGGTTCAGAGTATCCATGTGGCGATCGGTGTCTCCTATGAGCTGTTATCTGCTCTGCAGGGGGTACTCTGCGCACCAGAAAGGTGACCAGCATGGGAAACGATAAGACCAACAGCCCAGAAGGCAGTTTCCTACCTGGGGAGAAGCATCTAAAGCCCACCGCAGCAGTAACAACATCAGGGTGTTGCAAGAGGCGCTGTTGAACCTTCCCCCTACACAAGTGCAAATTAATTATTTCACTCTCCAAGTAGTGATACACTTTGTTCTTCTCTAACTCCCAGCCTGGGCATTATAGTGGGGGATAAAGGATAGGGCTATGTGGTATGGTGTTATTGGCAGGCAAAGCAGAGCTTTTGCAGGGCTGTTGTGGAGACGGAAGGCTCGATTCCATCTCGACTAGGGAAATCTGTATTTCATGTTAAATTTCCATTTCATGAACCGCTTCTCCCTTTGTGATATCACTTACAAAAAAATCCACTTGGACATAAAATGCATAGTTTGTGGTATTCTAAATATAATTGAGGCAATTTAGAATTGCTTTGAAGCTTCTCTCTGGATCAGGAATGTTGCTGACCTGAATTCTCCCACTCGGTATCACAAGCAGTCTGTCACGCTCCTGAAAGTGGTGAGAAACTGCAGGCATTCCTGCTTGGTAGCGTTTTGTACTCAGCTCGTGCAGGTACACATTACTATGCAATAAGCATAGCTTATGTCCCCATGTATTCATCCCACTAGAAAACTGGCTTTTCAATGGCCTTTTTATGTGCATTCTTCCCCTACTTTATCCACTGCTTTCTCCCCATCATTATCTTTGTAATCATTTTCTAAATAACACTTAAAAAACGGATTTATAAATTGTGACTCACCACCTCTTCCATTCTTTGACATAAGACCTCATAACTGGTGCTCGGTCAAGACCCAGAATCCTTCTCAGATGTATTTAATGTATGTAACATCAACTCTAAGGAAATAATTATTTATTGCTGCTCCCGATTCCAACAACAGATTTGATCAAGACCAAATTAATCACTGCCTTAAAAACATTAGAGATTGTGTAATACAGTGCTGGCTGAGCTGAACCATGACTCAGCCCGATAATACTCTGTCTGAAAACTAATCACCATCCACCATATCATCATCTTGAGCCAGCAATTCATCTCCATTATCTCAGTGGTTCCTCTGATTGCAACTAGATCACAACATCTTGCTGAAGTCTAGATTAATTTTACCTCATCCTTTTTTGCCCAATTTAGTATGTGGAAAAAGTCGATCGGTAATGTTAGCCTGGGTTCAGCAAACCCAGGCCAACTCCGCTGAGATGCTTTCCACTCCATCAGTTCTCATAAGTTAATTCCTCCGTGATCCTTTCAGGTTCTTCACCTGGAACACAAGCCAGGTTAAAAGTTTATGTGTCCCGGGCACTCATCCTTTCCTCTCTGTTTAAATTCGAGCACTACATTTTGTTCAACGTTTGGGTAGTGGAGCCTGGTCTGCAAAATCTGTCAGATGCTACCTGCTAATGTCCCTGCTCATTCCTTGTCCCCAAGGAGCAAAGCCCTTCAGATCCTGAAGTCCTCTTTGGTTAACTTTTCTTAACTGTATGTTTACATTCCCTTTACTCAAGATCAGTTTTACATTTTCCCTTTGGTTTCTTAGATTTTGTTCCCAATACATCTCTGCTTCTGATTCTTTCCTATTAAAAGTACGAAGAGAAGTATTTACACAGGAATTTTGCCACGCCTATGTCCTTGGTGGTTGTTTCCCTTTCTACGTTATTCAGAAATCTTACTTAGTATTTCGTCTTTCTTTCCCCTGGACATTTTTGAAAATTCTGTTCTTTTTATTTTTCTTTATTACTACAACATACAGGAGTTCATTATATTTTTAAGCATCTGAATTTCCTCTTTTAGTTTTTGACTTCTAGCATGTATTTCAGGTGTGTTAGGGGCATTTTTAATCACACACTCTCTCCTTCTGAAGGAGTCTTATGCAAATCTGTTCTGTACTTAACACACTTCTGTTCTGAAGAAGGGTTTTAATGTTTTAGTCAAAATTCTTCAAATACAAAATCCACAATACTAAAATGTTAAATAATGAAAAGTGTGACTTCACATCAGAGCAAAAGTTTTAACAGGGGACTTTCATAGGTCTCAATGAAAGAATTAAGAAAGGAACCGTGAAATATATTATTCCTATGGCAAACTTACAAAGTACATCTCTTTTGAGGCATTGTGTATGTGTTTGTACAGGGACTGAGATCATTTCCAAGTAGGCTTATATTTTGATTCTTTTGCCTCATTAATCCTGTCAACCAGTACAGGGACAAGTTGGTAGGGTTGAGTGCAGGAATGGCTGCTTTAATTCTCTGATTGGGGTTTAGTGAAGATTTTCCATTTTAAATGTTTCCTTAGTATTGCTCATTCCTTTTACCTACCTCTTCATTTACTATTGATTTCATGCTAGTTTACTAAGAGGATAATTGTGCTAGGAATTGTATACAAAATACATGTTAATTTTTTTCAAGGATATTGTGCGTACGCTGTAGGCTATAATTGTTTTGGAAGATTGCACTGAATTAGACAGAGTACTTAGATTCAAAATGAGACGATATTGTGCCCCCTAGGACTCTCAAAATGTATATTTAGATCCTGCCTTGACAAAGACTTCCTGCGTAACCTTGGCATGTCCCCTCATCTCTCTGTTCTTCAGGTTCCCAGCTACCCAGCCGAGACAGGAATACTCCCCATCTTTCATCTTTTTGGGATAGATTGTAACATGCTTATGTGTTTTCCTTGATTTTTTTTTCCCCCAGAACAGTCACCTTGATTTTAATGGGATAACTTCAGTACATGAAAACTCTGTCAAAGGCAATTTTTTTTCTAGCACTAGAGCTCATCAGCTGTTTAAGAGATATATAAAGCTTTAACCAAAATAATTGTAATGCTATATGAATTACGTTGTCTTCAAAAAAACACTAAACATTTTTCTAACTAGTACATCCAAATTACAAAGCTGGAATTGAATAGCATTATGTTCTGAAAAGAAAACTAGCTAATAATTTCATTATACTTTGTACCAAAGGCATAAATTTTGAAGTTTTCCCCTGTAAGCTTAATTCCCTTCATTTAGCCCATAAGACCACTGCCCGGTTGTTTTCTTTCAAAAGAGTATTTCCCTGTTATGAGAAGACATGTTATTTTTATCTGAAGAGCTTAATATACCATATTGTAGAATATTTCCCAAAAGAATCAATCTTCAGCCTTAAAGGTTATTTCACTTTAGTGCACAATATACCACAGTTTCTGCTGTGTTTGATCCATTTGAGCTGTGGAGTTGGTAAGATTATACATGGTTTATATTGCATGGATTTTTAATGTTTCACACATAGCTTTTAAAAATTGCCTTCATATTCCCTATATTGATTTTTGTGGGTCCCAACGCACAGCACCCGCTGCGTGGCTTTGCCAAACACTGTTGCTGAAAAGATGGTACAGGAATCCTCAGCAGGGGCAAAGACAACCACGGATTAAAAAAACTAGCACCCAACTGACCATTTTTCTTAAGCCTCATTGTATTGTAAGCCTTTTTTTTTTTTTTTTTTTTCTTTTTATGATGGCATGCACAGTATAGCTGCCTAAGGGCATGCTTATTATAGACTGTATTTTAAAGCTGATTAAAAAATACATTCTCCATGCCTGTCTGAAACTTATTCCACAGAGAATCTTGTTTCATATCGGACGAGTAAAAGGATCTGTTGCTTAGTTAACTAAGTTCACCTTTTACCTCAGCACACATTTAAAAACTGATATCAAATTTCCATTACACTTCATTTATTATCCAGCCTTTCTGCTTTCATCAGAGAAAGCATTATAATGACTATGACTTTGAAAAGTTTTATAACTAATGTGTGCATGTGTATATATATATTTATATATTATTATATTTTATTTATACTCCATATAAAAATTAGGCTATCAAGTCTGACAGAAAGATCTTGATACCATAATAAACAGCCTTGTCTTCACAATCACTCTGCAGCACACAGGACTTGGCAAACTGTCAGATGGCAGGATGAAGAGGTAAAGTGCAGAATCTGCAAATTCTGGCCGTGCACGTGGGAATAGGTTCTGGGCTTTCCAAGAACTTGTGGAGAAAATGAAACTTGGCAGGATCCGTGCGGAAATTCATTTCATCTGTTTTCATTTTACACTGTCTGTCATCTAGTTTTTGATCACTAAATGAAAAAGAAAAATGAAATTCTGCCATATGCATTCTATAAATTTCAATTTAGCTATCAGGTGTCACACCTGCCACAATTTTACTTTTTTCTGCATTTCAGACAACAGACATAATCGTTTGTTTGTGTTACCGATGTTGGTTTGGGAAAGTTTATTTATGGTAGTATTTGCAGTAAATCTGCTCATTTCCAACCATTGCTGTATAAACCTACCACTTGAAATATAGACAGTTATGTCAGCTTGTATAGGAAACATATTGTATAATGTTAATTAAATGGCAATATTTATGCTCTCTGCTCCTCTACTGAAATGTTCTGAGCCCTGAAACTGGCTGTTATGACATTTTAAACAAAGTCACACTACACAAGTTTCAGGCCCTGATTCCCCTAAACAGGGAGGGATGGGTTACGTTTCACATTTCTGGTTCGTCTGGCCCCACCGAGCATGTGTCGCCCTGCAAGGACGGGTCGGCAGCCAGGTATGCTGCCCAGCACATCCCCGTGGGACTCATTTTCCCCAACCATGAAGGGTTCCTTTGGGTGAGGTCAGTGATGGGCTGTTGGGTGCGTGGCCGTTCAGAAATTTCGTGTTGCTGCCATCGTTTTGGCCGTGAAGTGGGGGCGGGTCCAGCCCCTCACCACCCACCCACCATGGCTTTGGGCTTTGGTCCCCAAGACGTTGCCCGCACCTTCCCCACTCCCACAGAGCCTCACTGCACCTGTATGGTAACAAGTCACTCCCTTTTTGCTTAGTCTCTCCAAACCTAACCGTTCATACCCTCAGAAGGAGGACTCTGTGCAGGGTAAATTTATGCTGTTATTAGCCAGCAGGATTAATGGCAGCAAGTTATCTCTCCATGAGCTGTCAAATATGCTTATGCTGGCACTTCTTTCCCAATTGTGGGGGCTTTTTTCTAGAAAAACAAAAAACAAACTTGAAAAATTCATAAATAAATTAATCTCCTTGCCAAGTATCAGGAGAAAGCTAGAGGTAGGTCAAATTTGGTTGGAAAACAGTGATTGGGTGGCAATGAATTTTTCCTTGTTTCCATTTCAATTTCTCTGAATTGTTTGTGTCAAGAAGAGATGGATGGAAATTTAAATAAAAACTGAAACAGAAGTCAAAATGCTTTGCTCTGATTCAATATCATGATATTTCAGTATTTTAAATTGAAAGGATTTTTCCATTTGAAGATTTTTTTCTTTACCGTTTTAATTTTTAAAATGACATGTTTTCAGGCTGTTCATGCTTTCTCATTTTGACTCAGTCTTTTTGGAACTGTTTCAGGCTTTTTGGATGTGTTGGAAAATCAGAAAAGCTTCATGTGGTTATACACAGAGTAGAAACATAAGCCTATTGATTTACCTTTTTTATTTCCTCTTTTCATATTCTCTTCTTTAAAGAATAAATCTCTGAGCTATGATGTGAGACCGGGTATGCAACACAAAATGAAAGCATAATCTATTAAATATTATTCCAGCAATAAAACACAAGTCGTATAGCAGTCATATTAATGAAACAACATGATACCATACATCATCCTAGATACCTGAGTTTTGTTATTTTGGATTACAGGATCATGAAGTCTTTTTTTTTTTTTTTTTTTTTTAATTGGGCATTGAAGGGAAGATTAGCAAATGCATTCTAGTTCAGCTTTAATTTATACCATAATTTTTAATGACACTTCATTGCAGGATTTTATACTTGCCCTTGGATAGGTAAGGATTTTACAGGCTTTCCATTAATTACAGTAATTTTGGAAAGTTCCGATTCGTGCTCTGCTAAATGTTGGTCCGGGATTTGAGAAAAATATAATTCACTTTGAGGAAATAAGGGAGTGGATTCATAGGGTGAAAGTGAACATCTGTAGAGTGACTTACTGGATATATGATTTTTGAAACTAACCCACCTGAGTTATAATGAGAAAGCAGCTGTGGGGGAAGTTGTCACGTCGCATACTGATAAGCATTGTGCAGATGGGCCAACATTCTACTTGCACACATATACCCATACACTCTGTCACACCCACCAAAGGTGAGTGCATCACTCAGTATGTGATTCATAAATCTGTTAGCTTCTTAGAGCAGAAAAATTGGAAAAATATCATCATATTAGTGCTAAAATTTATTTGGCAATGAAATTTAAACAACAATTAGCTTACGGTAGTGCTTTTTTTTTTTCCTTTCTCTTTGATTTCCTGGTATTTCACAAGCTTACGTATAATACATTTTATTGTAATTTCTTTCATGGAACAATGGCAAACCTCAGTACTTCAAGGATATTCAGTTGCTGCCAGCCCCACCTCTTGCTACCTCAACAGTTCGGCTGGTGATGGCAGTGCCAGCGCCCCATTGCCAGGCACGTTCCAGCTCACCTTATGAATCAGACTCTCTCTTGTGTGCCTTCCACAGGAAATCCACTTAAGTGTAAAGATATACAGTGTATTATACCTGCATCTCTAAGGAAGCTGAAGCACCACATACCTATTAATAAAACTCTTGAGAGTCAAGTATATCAGAGCACGTATCTCCTGCTTTTTTAGAAACTGACAGATTTAATCAATTAAACTCCAATGCTCTATTCATAGCTCAGGTTTTTTATGGTACAAAGATTTGCATTCCAATTAGCACTCGCAAAGGAAGTTTTCATGTTAACCTGATCAGTAGTATTTCTCCCTCCTCGGTGTCTATCTTATTCCATTGAGACTGCAGCAATGTGTCAGGAAGAGCATCTCTGTTACCTTCTGGTTGAACAAAACTCTCTGAGGCTTCCTTTGAAATCTTGAGGTCTTGTCACTTGAGGTGTTATTTTTCTAAGCATGAACAAATCTTGTCAGCCTAAGCTGAGAAATCAGCTGTATTTTATCAGCACTTTGGGATCAAACTTCACATTCAGTATTCAGCACTGGGTGCTATATGTGCGACAAAACTAGAGGTTACAGTCTGCTTTCGGAAAAGCATTTCTGGTGGCAGTGGTGATCAGTTTCTTACTGTTTACAGAGTACATTTACAAAAAAATAACTCGGATACTTCCATTTGTGTGATATATAAAGCGCTTAATATCTTGCAACACTTGCTTATTTACGTAGGCACATTATGTTGAATTAACTACAGCTTCTTTGACTTAAAGTGCCTCGAAACCACACACAACTTTTTAAAGAGAATTAATTGGCGTCATAGGTCTTTTGTAATTAATCCTCCTTAAGGCTGAGGTAATGCTGCTTTGCAGCAGGTCTATCACTTACCCAATTACACACTGATTGCTGCGCTCCCTAGTCTTCCATCTGGACATCTGTAGAGCTCTGGGACTCAAAGAGCTGCATGCTCAGTCCCATCTGGAGGAGTGTCACAAAAGCAAACGTCTACAAGATGTAGTTGGAGTAAATAAAATCAAGATGGTAATTCTGCTCCTACTCCTGGTGCCAAGTCAAAGGAAAAATTCTCTGCGATAGCGACTGAAGACGGGACAGGACCAAGCCTGCTCCCAACACCTGCCTGTTTTCTTGGGAAACAGAGAGTACTTTGGCAAGCTGTTCTACCAATGCACATGTACAGTGTTTTTACCAACACACTGGAAAGTTTCTCAGGCACCCAAGAAAAGGTGACAGGCTCCCAGGATACCATAAAGGAAAAAACCCCACCCTTTCTACATACATGCAGAGGTCTGACCGGGAGGAGACTTTTAACAGTGATCATAAATTATATCACCTGGCAGAGAAGTGAGAGTGCTTTGTGCACAGTCATTTCTGAGTCTGTGCTGTGGAGCTTGTAAAAGCCAGGAATCCAACCTTGGTCCCAAGTCAGTGCTGTAGTGCGGAGAGAATGTCAGGACTGAAACACTGTGTGGCATCCACAAATCAGAATGTACAGGTGTGGGCATTGATGGGCTAATGTTTGAACTAGGAACACTTCTTAAAGAAATTTTAATAATTTTTAAAACATTCCTTGTACTGTGGGTGCAAAGTGAGATGTGTGGGTGTGGGAGTCATAAAGGACATCTCATGGCAAAGCAGATGGTTTGGTTTAGCATGCTCATTTCAAGACAGGTTTTATCCTTAGAATTGTCCTTGTAACCAGGTCTTCTTCCATTTCTGAGGCAGTCATTTCTCACCCAGTGGCACCACTGTATATTGCAGGCCTAGCTGAATTTGCTTAACGCCTGTAGGGAACATCAGAACTACCCAGTCCTGCCTTTCAAGTTTTTCCTTCTTTGTATTGTAGGCAACAAGGGTATCCCACCGCTTTAAATTCTGGGGAGAAAAAAGGGCTTTCATGTGGATATCCTGTCACTTCAAATGAGCACCAAACAGCTTAGTAGGATCATCACCTTCTCCAGCATAAAATTCTTCAGCGCAGCCTTTCCTCCCAGGACTGCATCCTACCAGGCATTCTCAGCTCACCAAGTAAAGCAGCAATGTTGCACTTCATGAAAGCGTTTGCAGAGAAATGCCTCAAAGGGGGGAAAAAAAAAAAAAAAACCCACAACAAAAAAAAACCACCACACAATGCTTTTTACTTCATCCTCCAGATATCCTTCTCCTGAAACCATAATGCTACTCCTCCAAAGCTACACAGCCAAATCCATCTGACTGTGTGAGTGCCAATACAAGACATTATCCTGTTTATATTAAAGACTGCTGTAAGTGAGCAGTGTGTCTTCCAGGCTGCTCTCATGGCAGTTTAGAAATGGAGCTGGCAAAACACAGCTGAGTTATAGGAGAAGCATCATGGCAGTTTAACACAGCCTGAGACGGCCTCCTGCCAGTTCTGGGAGGCATCTCGTAAAGCACGGTGAGAAAAATCACAGAGCTGACATGCAAAAGTTTGCACTGGGTTCCTTGCCAAAATTGCCAACTATGAAGTCAAACAAACAGAATCTGTAAATGAAATGGTTAACATGGGAATTTCTGTAAATCAGCTTTAGGAAGTGGTGTGGAAGCCCTTGGTTCCGTTTAACATAGTATAGCACTGACTTCTTTTCCTCATTTTAAAATCCCCATGTAGACAAGCCTAATATGCTAATAAAATATCAATATAGCTTAAAGTTTAGAAGACTTTATTTTTATCCAGAGTAGCTTAAATCATCTTCTTTTGGCCTCTTACATCTTACATCAGAGAGCAGGAAATATTAAACATTTCTTATTTCATCTAGCATCTTGAGCACACACAATATATATTTTAAAGAATATATATTTTAAAGAAATGTTTAAAACATCTTTTTGTTATAATATAGACCAGCGCAAGAACCCTGAGAAAAGAATAAACTACAAGCATGCATAACAACCACACATCGGGTTAAAAACCGTGCAATAGCTAAGCATGAAGGGGAGAGTTAAAGGATTATATGTGGAAACTGTAACTCTAAAATTTGTATTATTCTAGGTTTAAGTCCTACCATTATCATTGTTTGGTGTTTTTACAGGCTGTTGAGTAATAGTTTGTCCACAGCCTGGCTTTTATTGAAGGAACTGCTTGTGCAGCAGTCGTGCTGGCAATAACCTCTAATACAGTTATGGTCACTTAATTAAACAATTTGGAAGTTTACTTTAGGTGACATTTAAAATTGAAATTTCAAGTACGTTATTCTACCGTGTTCTCTCTTGTTATTGTTCAGTAAAATGCTGTATTCAAGGAAATCCATGAAATTACAATTCAAAGACTGTGATAAGAATGGATTAGTTTTGTACCATTTTTAGCTCTCATTACAATTTTTGTTGCAAGACTAAGTCTACAGATTGAGTATAAAGTATATCAGGCTTTAAATTCAGTGATAAGTCATTGTTAGGACAGAGAATTTTGTGATAACACAGGCAGAAGATTAATCCACTCTGATGACAGCCTTGCAAGTCTATGAGGAACAGAACACAGAGCAAGATTTATCCATCGCATTGACAAGGACGGTAAGGGAAATGGGAAATAGAACAAAATGAGTCCATTTGCATGACAACCTAAGACTATAATCATATGGTTCTACTCAAATCCTACAGTAATGGACCATAAAGAAAAAAGCATAAACAAGGCACATCATTTAAAACTATATTGTACTCATCAACCGTTCCAGTGTCTGCAGAAAACATAATCAGGGAAGAAAAATTAATTTCAGTCTGCTAAATTACACTGTAAATGCAGAGGGGATACAACAGAATTGTTCAAACAAAGTTATTCATGTGGCTTTCATAAGTTTGAATAAATTCATTCTGCTCTGTATTCACAAAGATGAGACTATCAGACTAGATCCTCAGCTTGCATAAAGCAGCATAGTTCCCTTGACTTCAGTGAGCTTAAAATCTTCTCAAAATCTCCAAGGAAACCCTCTTCTTGATGGGGAGGCTTTGAAAATACTGAAATAAAAGATAATTTGAGATACCTAGGGGAGAATTTTAAAGAATGGAGATTGGCAAACAATGTGAAAAATAGAATAGTAAATGTACATGTGCAGCTTCCACATCCCTGTAGTTCCCTGAAACACACTGGAACTTCTCACACACATCTATTTGTGTGCCCAGATGTTTCTAGGATCATGGCTGTAATGCGGTAGAGAAGGGATTTGTGAGCTGAAGTCCAGCATATCATCACTTGAATTAAAGCAACTGTGATGAGTGTTAGGGTTATAACATATATAGTATATCATGCATATACTATAAACCTATAGTTGTTTTATTCTTTAAGTAATTAAAACAATGCAAACTAAGGCATATGCACCAAGTAAATATGATGTCATCATTGGAAAGCTCTTAAAAGCTTTGTCTAAAGGTCAAAATCAGAATTACATTAATTTAGTCATGAACCGTTGCACTTTCTCATCTAAACAATGGAATCTCATTTTAATTTCCTTTCATTTTAAATACAGGCATTTCTGTGAAGGAAGTTGTATATGAATATCTGCACGTCCCCTTTCCTGCAACCTTATGAAAAAAACAGTATCATGTTGTACAATCAGCACTGACCATGCCGCATATGTATAGCAGCAGTGTATTTCGAAGATATTTAAAATAATTTATCTGAAAACATCTGAATTAGTAAGTGAAGACTTCAGTGTACCAGTTCAAGCAGCACATGAATAGACTTATTGTATTCAGTTCTTTTAAAGACGAAGTCCTATAGCCATGCGTAAGCAAAATTTCCACTAACTTTAACTTGCAGGAATTTATTCAGGAGCCACCTGCCGTACCTGGGTGTTCACATACTGAACTATATGTGACTGAGGCAAATACATATTTCTTGCTGCTTTTTGAGCATTGCAGACTATATTCCATTCTGTTTTCGTCATTATACTAATGTGCAGAACAGACCTTAAAACAATTTAGGCTAATCATCCAAAAGGCCAAATGGTCCTCTCTGAGCATGTGTGTGAGAACTTTGACATGGTGTTCACATGGAGCTTAATGTGGAGCATAGGTCTGAATTTACTGAAGCGACTGAAGAGGCTCTTGTCCTTCTATGCACACTTAGTATTAACGCTACTTAAAAATAAGGAAAAAAAGGATAGGGGAAATCAAATTAAACTGCTCGCCAGCTACCGCCATTCAACCACTTCTCGGCCTACGGAAGTCAAATCAATTTAATCTCTCTGCTACAGCTTTCTCATGCATTGTGTCACAGTATTGCAGATTCCCTGCCTCATTCACAGGCTTTGCTTCTCTGTTTTCCCTTTCTAGCATCTACGTGGATTTCAAAGACAACCTTGATCTAGGTTGATGCTGCCGCACAATGCATAACAGAAGTGGTAACAGACTGGATGGGTTCTTAACCGCTATTATAATATCTCATTCTTTTATGATCTTGATTTGTGGCATATGATCTTGTTTTAGAAACACACAGGGCGAGGTTTAAAAAGAAGCCGTGCCTCATGTAAGCAGTGTGATCTCTGCTGTACGGGTGAGGGAGACTGTCGCTTCTTGAAACGGCCAAGGTCGGCAGCGTCCTACAAAGTCCGGTTCCCGGCCCGGGGCTTCGTCTGGGTGTGTAGCTGCAGAGGCAGCAGAGATGTTGTGGCCGGCAGCCTGTTAGCAGGAGCTGCAAATGGCTCAGCTGACCAATACCAGGTAGCACCTGTACAACCAAACCTGCTGGGAGTCCACAATCCCCTACCAGATGGGACTGAACCAGAATGCCAGGAGGCATGCAACAGCCGATCCATAAGCCAAAACAGTTGGAAGTAGGGGCTTGGTCAGGAGCCAGTGCAGATGGCAACGGAGGGCTGGTCAGGACTGCAAGTCTTTGCTTGGCATTGGGTGGGCGCGGATACAGATGGCGAATGGGATGTGTCAGAAGTGCAGTTCTGTCCTTACTTGTCTTGTGTCAGATTGTCTTCGCATGAGAAAGGGAGGGCTCTTCCAAAATAGAAGCTTAGCTTCTGGGACTCTGTCCCCTCTCTAGAGATATCTCCTCTACCCCTGAAATGGGAGATTTGCCTAGAAACATGCAGGCTGAATTTTATTTGGAGGGATTATTTGTATATGGGAGTAAAATGTGAATTTCCTGCATGCATTTGCACTAGTAAATCTTTAGCAGTCAATTGTTTGCAGAAAGTGAACAAGGACTAGTCACGAATGCTGTCAAAATGGAATTTGCTTTTAACTTCAAATGAATATTCATGAATAATTTCCTCCACTATTTGCTCACTACTCATATTTAATGATATGGCAAATGGGATGAATAACAAGGTGCTGAAATTTGCTGACAATACACCATTATTTAAGTTAATATAAACCAAGGAGCAAAGTAAGGAATTTCAGGAGGAGCTAATAAAACCTGAGTGACTGAATAACAAGATACCAGATGAAGTTCAGTGCAGACAAGTACAAGATAATGAACATTGGAAGAAATCATTTGAACTACTTGTACATATTGATGGGGTGTGAATTAGCTCTAGCCTCTCTGGGTTAGGATGGACGTATTGTCCAGCGGCAGTGAGGAAGGAAAAAAGGCTGCAAACCATTCCTGGGAAAGGTGAGTCCAGATCAGAAAGATCTCTTCAGTCCTACTTCAGCCGTAAGCAGGTCTAATGTAAGATAGAAATAGTGACCTCTAGACCTCTGTGCAGGAGTCCAAGCTGGGGGAAAAAATCACTAGCTTTATTTATTTATAATTAATTTCTCATACCGGGGATGGAATTACACTAATTTAAGCTAAAAGGCAACTCTGAAAGGACATAGTCAAAATAAACAACTCCAGGGGAAAGGACAGACGCATGTGAAAAGTGGTCTGAAGGATGCGAGTTAAACCGTTTACTTTCAGAGTCAAAAGAGCATCAGCATCATGCAAAATAATATGCAACTCTATGATGGGCATATTTTGAGTTTCTTCAAGACATGCCACAATCCAGCAGCTAGCATTAGAGAACAAACAGCAAGGTTTAGCCATGAGTAATTAGGTTTAAATTAAGATGCTAAGCTTTTCATGGAAGAAATTGAGATAAGTTGTCGTAGTGGTGGTCTCTAGCAGAGGGTCCAAGCAGCATACTACAGGTTTCAGTTTTACACTGCTTCAACAGGACTTGCCAGAGCTCAGCCATCAGTGCCCTGACACCACAGGAACATGAGCCGCTAGCATGAAGAAGTGAGTGAGAATATGGCTCTAAGTCACTGTCCCAGGCAGCAACAAAGCCTGAACTTTTCTGTAGCTGCTATGAACTCTCTGCTGTGTAGTTCTGGGGTCCAGAGGAAGCTCTTTCTGGAGTCAGTCCACATGAACAACATGGTTTGCCAAGTGACTGGGATGCTAGAAAAGCAATTGGAGAATAGCGGGGATGCCTGAGGACCTGTCCCTCCTGTTCCTTCTGCTCTTCTCTCTGTCCCTGCTGTCATTGAGTGGAGGGACTTCACTTGTGCTCTGGTGGCTTCTGCCAACTTTTCTCCAAACTTTATAACTTCCCAGTGAACCGCCACGTTCCTGAAACCTCGAATGAAGGAATGAAGATCTTTCTGCCTAGGAAGGGATAATGCAAAAAGTCAGTGATGATAGAACTGTTGTTTTTAATGCAGGTGTTTTGTTGTGACTTATAGCACTCTTGGCAGTTCATAGGATGAACTTTCTACTCCCAAGTCCTAAATGATCGTCCAATATTTTCCTCTTCTGAGTATTATTTTTTTCCCCTCCACGGACCTCAAGCATTTTTCCTTCTGCAAGAGTTCTCAGATAGGAAATGCACAAATTCCTGAGGAGTCACTGGGAGGAAGGAGGAGTCACTGGGAGGAAGAAGGAAGGGATGCAGCTGGGGGAAGTGGTGAGGAAGGATTGGGGGCAGGGGAAGAGGGCTCTGGCTATGGCAGGACAGTGAGAAGGGGGGTAGAGCACAAAAGCAGCAGAGAGCCGGCACTTCTAGGAGCTGTTAACTGGGTCATTTGTAACTGTGAGGGACTGAGAGGATGGAAAAGAGCATCTTCTATTCCAGCACTGTGTATACCTCATCTGACCACAGTCCTCTCCATCTCTGTGGCCACATTTAGGTGGTCACACCTCCTCCTTTGCTCCCTTTGGGCCTTCATCTCTGCAAAATAGAACCCCATGGCAGCTGGAGGTTCCTGGGAAGTGTAGGACCAAATCCCGAGATCGTCACTTAGGATCTAGTCATTCCTCAACAGACATGGAAGTTAATTCAATGAGGACCCAAACCTATGTTGTAATTTAACCATTTTTCAGCCTGTTACCTGAGGAGAAAAAAAATCCAGGAAGGCTTTGTGGGATATTAGCCTGCTGGAATATTGACTGGAGTGTTGTGAGGGTAAACACCTGGGCAGGTTGGGACAGTGACTGCCACTACTTCAAGTCTAAGACTGTATGACAGACAAATGAGAAGTGTCAGAACTCTTCTCCCATGGAAGTAAAAAAAAAAAAAAAAAAAAAAAAAAAAAAGGCAATTGCGGTCTTCTAGGAGCTAGTCTGGTTATCTGGTGGTTAACATATTAGCACTGCACTGTAAGAGCCCTTCACTTCTAATCTTCTGGTATAAAATGAATGTGGATTAAAAGCAACTGGTAATCTGGCATTTCATTGGTGTAATTATTCATGGGGTTCACTCTATCCCTCCTGCAGAGATGTGACTATCATTACAACTACCGTAGCATGACCAGTCCCAGGAGAACATAAACAGACATGGAAACTGAATTACTTTATCCCTTTTAGCTGTGAGGATCTTTATACTCAGCCTCTACATCTCTTCTGTATTATAACAGATGTGGAAACAGAGCCCAATTTCAGGGCAGTTAATCCGGCTTTCAGAAACATTGCATTCACTTTAAATTCCCTCATTTCATTACTTCATCCAAGGTAAAGCAAAGAGCAGAAAGAAACTGGCTCTGAACACTGAAATGTGCAATTTCTTTCAGATGGACATAGCTACGCAGATTTACTAGGATGTGTGCATGCATATGTTTATGCGTGTTTGTGTGTTTATTGCTTCAGAATTGCCTAGAGTTACATCATCCCAAGAGATATATTCAGCCCTGTATGCTCAGATGGAATATGATGTTTGCACATAAAATGATAAGGATTCATGAGACACTCAGACAGGAAGGTGAGGTGAGGCCGTTATAAAACAGATGCTAACACTACTTTGGGGTTGAGTCCTCTGAGGTAGGCTGCTCTGTGATAGACTAGTCTGTGTTTGAAAAATGTTTTCCCTGGATTTTTTATTTGAAAATAATTTTAACCAAGCATGGAAATTCATTATTTTGATCTGACATTTAAGTACATTTTCAATTGTATCCAGATTTTATTGACTAGGAAAAAAAGCTATAATTGCTCTAGTGACTAGGATAAATGAAACATTTCTGAAGTAGTATAAAGATCATCTAAATTCTTGAAGTGATAAGATTTGGCTTGAAACCAATAAATTAATTTGATATTTAGAAAATAAAAAAAGCCAGCAAGCATCAGACAAAAAGCTTTATCCAAGGTATTTGTGCATCCTCAGTCTGTTTTACATCCCATTTTCCATTTGGCAGCAAACCTGGCGATTCAAGTGAACAGTCATTTGTCAAAAAAAGCAAAGGCTGAAAGGAAAGATCATGATGATCTTTTTATTATTGGCATTAAATATTTATCAGCCCAATTCAGTAACAGATACATATATGTGCTTGTGTGATAGAGATAAACGTGTGAGTATGTGCATGTACATGCATGTGGCTGTTCTGTACATACAGAGTGGATTATATTGGAGCACACTGTTGAAGGGTTAGATACCGGAGTCTGAGGGTGCTGAATATATGTGGAACTCAACAGGAAGGAAGCTGAAGATGTGTGAACCCTACCTGGAGTGCTCAGGATCTCTCAGTCTGATACACACTCTCACCATCCCCTCTCACGATGATCCATAGTGGTCTGAAAGTGGGGTCCACAACCTATGGCAGATACATTTGTAAGATGACCATCAGATGACATCTTTTGGCTCTTACTAAGTATCTACTGGCATACTTAACTTGTAATTTGAGAAAGAAATATATATCCTGATTTACCACACTTGTTTTTCCCCACTGTAATGTAAAACTGCAAATGTGGTGAGGCTCTTTGGTATATATCCAGCTAGCAGTCCAGATTTGATCACACCAAAGCAATAAATATCTTTAATAGAGTAGTTCATTTAAAAGAAACACACCTAATATCAGCTCTGTTCAGTTTTTGCTCCTTTGTTGGTACTATAGGCAGTTTCTGGAATGAAAGCAGTCCCTCTATATTTATCTGTATTTATCTTTTGAAAGCTACCTAAGACAGCTCTAGGAAGTGTTAACTTCCCTCCTTCATCAGCTGTGAGTGTTAGTTTCATAGCATTGTCAGCACAATCAGCACCCCAATTACCTTTAAAACCACTGTGAATACATTTCTTCATGATGCAAAGCTTGGAAAATATCCAGTAATTTCTAAAAGCAAACTGATGTCTTCCTATCAGTTTACCAGCAAAAAAATCAACTTGAGAATTCTACAGTCACACATAAGGTATTGTAATCACAGTGATCAGTAATCAAAAATGTGTGGTTTGAAGTCAAGCATGTTAACCTGTGTATATTCATTTACTTATGCCCTCCAAACTCAGTCTTGCAAAGATAAATAAGCCCATTTATAAAACCAACAACATATTTAAGTATAGAATTGGGGCTTTGCTTCCCATCTGTAAGAATTGAGAGGCTATCTTGTGGAGTGTTTCCACAAACCATTTATTTTTAATGCTTCTTTATTTTGAGGCAAGTAGGGATGGATTCTGCAGTACTGACACTCCACATTCTTGTACCCTTTTTATTTAGTTCAGACATATTCTCCACTCTCCCAGGAATATACATGTTTGTGCATGTCCCTCGTCCCTGCCTATAAAGACAGGCAGCCATCAATACTTCAGTTTTATGACACCTCAGTATTTTTTCTCAGCATATTTTGAAAATTTTGACAGCACAAATTTGAAAGTGTCTGCTTTCTCATGTGTTCACCTGCTCATCTCCACTTGTTTAACTCCTTATCCCTATATGCCAATAGATATTATCAGTAAATCCTCCTGGTTTAATCTCCAAAATGTCTCAGAAATCTCCCCTTTCCTCTTCATTCTCCCCATAAAATCTTTGTCAAGTCCATCCTTCTCCACATCCATGCCTACTGCGACCTTGCTGTCTTCAGCCTCTAAATGACACTCACATTAGCCAGTTTTTAAAGTAGTCTAATGCAAAAGTAATCCACTGCTCCCAGTATTGAGATCTCATTAAGATATTCCTAAATCCCTCTTCTTCACTGTCTCCCTATTGCCTTCTAAATCTGATCGAAGCTCCTTTTATCACCCAGAGTTCCTCTTGACCTAACCTTCCTTCTTCTGTCCTTGCTCTGTTCTTCCACATTTTTCTTCTTTATGTACTCCCTCCTCACCTACTGCTGCTCACAATGTAAACCATTTGCCAATTAGACCTACGCACTGCCTTTGATATTGTCTACTACACCTGTGAGTGGAGTAAGTAGTTCAGCAATACTATTCCAGATGGGAAGTATCCTGATGTGATTGGCATAGTCCCCTTGATAAGTTTGAACTATTGACTACCAAAAAGCAAGTCTTCACGTGCTTTTCTAGCAAAAAGGGAAGGAGGCATTTGTCTTCTTATAGTGAGATTATGGGTTTTTTCTGTGTCATCCACAATTTCTCCTGTGTCCTCAGGCCTCCAATCAGAAAAGGAACTAAAGTTTTTGCTATAAATTCACTATTACTATGATTCATGAAATTGGTCTCCAAACAGTCTACCTGAACACCCCTTGCAGAAAACTGATGTCTAGATGAAATTGAAATGTACATCTCTGGCTTTTCCAAAATATGTTTCCAGCTCTTAAGATCTGAATTTTAGGTTGTAACTTCTTGCTCTCTCCACTTACTTATTATTAAACATCTCTTAGCTTGATTTGGGGGAGTAAAAAGACACAGAGCAATAAGATATAATTTCTGCATTATAGGCTATCCAGACCCAGCCCTTATTAGTCCGCTGAAATTTAGCAGCAGGATCTGTAAGTTAGTTCAGACAAGCCAAGCTTGCAATACGGCGCACATCAGCACAAAGGACAGGACATGCAGATCAAAACTCCCCTCAGTTCATCTGACTTTCTGTTCCTCTGTGTCTCTGTGCATTAGATTACGGGAAAACTTAACAAAACAAACTAACTCCTAGTCCCTTCCTCTCTTCCCCTTTAAGTCCTTCCCCCCCCCCACCCCCCTCACAAAATCAAACGGGAGAAAAACAGTCTTCCTACACCTGGACCCTTTGTTCATTATTCTGCGGTTCATCGAAAATTAACATCCGGTTACTGGAGCTTCCTCTCTCTTTGCCAAGGTGCTACAGAAGTATTTTATGCCAACTGGACACCTACGTGCTATATCTACATGCCTCACACCTCCCTGGCCTGACTAGAGTTTAACCCGTTGAACTCCAGCTAGCAGCAATCATGAAGCTGGAAAGTGATAGTGAGCAAATAGTTCCTAACAAGTTTAGAAAAAATGTTGCTGCATCCACATCCACAGGTAATTCCTAAGAGCAGGCCGATGCTTTCCTATCCATTCCCTACCAAAGTCCCAACCTCAAAACTTTCTAGTCAGACATGAGGTATTCGACAGCCTCGTGTCCTTTTTATTTTGTTTAGAGAGATTCTCCACTCTTCCAGCAGCATGCCTGTTTGTGCATGTCCCTCTTCTTCCATCTATAAAGACAGGCATACATCAATGCTTCAGTTTTACAGTGCTTCAGTGTGTGAGTCATCATCTCCAGGAAGCTGGGAAATGATGATATGCACATCATCCGTAACAAGATTAGAGAATACATTGCCATGTTGGTGCATAATACAGGTATATGCTGAAGTCTCGTCAATTAGGGTACTATAACCAGGATAGAACTGCTCTCATGTTTAACACAAAGACATGCCAAATCCTTTACCAAATTGCCTATATTGAATATGTCCTCTTACACAACACCCTGTTTCAGTCCCATGAACTCATAGAAACTTTGGCTCCTTCGGCTCCTGAGATTCCCAGCCATACAATTGCCTTCCTGCCTCTTTCCTCCCTGCCTATACGTCTTTGTTTTGCTCACAAAGCAGAGTTCAGTGGATTTCCTGTGCCCCCTCACAGGCCACTACCCTTAAAGCAACATTGTTTGGCTGCAGTAAGGATCTATCTCAAAACCGAAGAAAGCAATAGGAAGAACGATTGCAGTCAGCCAAGACTACAAGTCTCCAAAAAATGGGTCTTGGGGCTCACATATACTCGGCTCACCAGGAAAAGGTGGAAGGAAGCATGTAGACCGTTACCTCTGAGCTTATAAACTCTGACCTAGTTACTAATCTCCTTCACCTCTTCCTCACCCTCCCTGATCTGCTCCACCATTCTGCGGTTGCTTCTTTACTCCTCCTGCCAGCAGGCTGCAGCTCACCCCTTCCATCCTCATCTCCCCTTGTCCCAGGCACTCTCCCAAGCAGCTCCTTTAACGCGTGCTCCTCTAACCCACTCGCCCCCGAATCTTCTCAGATATCCCCTGCAAAACCCAGGCTCCTACTTCTCTTTTACTTTCTCGTTTATTCCCTTCTCATTGATTGCCTACTTGCCAGAAGACCAGGTCCTCAGCCCCTCCTGACCCTTCCTGCCCTGCCTGCGAGTCTCAAGAGTTTTGGAAACGTGAAGCGTGGGACAAAGGGCAGTGTCAGGGCTGTGCCTGCACCAGGACGTTGCTTTCCTGATAAGCATGTGTGCGTATTTGGCACATGGTCATACATTTTAAGGCAGGGAGGTTTTTTCTGTGACACAGGGGATCTGCACCGGGCACCACACAGCAACAGCATCACCAATGAAACTGCTTCCATTCCTAGGTAAGTGAAATCTCCTTCCCCGGGGAGCGAGTGGCAGGTGGGAAAGGGAGCGGGGTCTGGCAAGGAGAAATGAGTGGGTTGGAGATGGTGAAGAGCTGCTGGGTTCGCGGGACTGAAAGTCCCCGTAGCTTTGATCAGTGCTGCTACCAGATTCGGTAATTGCATGGCTAAGATCATCCCAAAAACAAATCCCAAAAATGCCAGTCTTTATATCACTGTGGGTTTTGTTCTGTAAAAACCAGAAATATTGTGGATTTCCATGGGTTTGGTTTTGGTTGGGGTTTTTTTTGTCTCCATCTGCTTGGGAGATTTTTAGATTTCACATGCTATGAACAGTAAAATGACAACAGAATCCCACAGGTTTCTGTTTTAATCTCTGGAAGATGGTCTCCTTTCTCAAAAACAGAGGGAAAGATTAAACTTGGTGATACCTAAATTGATTTAGATTATATATAATTGTGGAAAAATCGTGTGTAATTTTTAGTCTTTTGAATTTTTCATGAAATTTTAATTTGTCCTAGAAAACAACACCTCAGTGAGATTTCCTGAAACAATGTAACCTGTAATTGTAACGCTAGGCTAGCAAATATCCAGAATAATATTTGGGTGGGGAAAAGCAAAACTCCAGGGGAAGAGAGCATACAAAACGGTCTTCGTGTTCTGTGACTTTTGTTACGTCCTGCTAACAATTTATAAAGTAGAAAGTAGAAAACTTACTGTCCCTTCCAAGTTAACTGCCTCATTTCTAACCTATTACAGGGTGTGTATAATTATTCAATGAGTTGTTAGTTTTCTCAAAGGGAGAGATTCCTTTTTTCTTTGTGTTAAAAACCATATGCAGTCATATAATGGGAAAGCAGTTAGATCATTTAGGAATCATCCAGTGGGTGGAAAAAAGTAGACAATACTTTCCTAACATGGAAGCAGTATTTTAAGAGATTAATTTTAAATAGTTTGGATAAGTTTTTAAACCCTAACGTCATAGTGCTGTAAATACTGTGACATGTAATTTTCATGTCTCATACCATGCACATGTGTTAGCTATGCAAGTATGGAAGTGCTTATAAAAATAAAAACTCTGATCAGGGGAACCCTCTTTGGTACTTTTCACTTGATATGTGTAGGGCAGTTTGGATTACGCTCAATACATAATTCAGAGTGCAAATTCCAGTCTGTGCCTTACTGGAAAGTAGTAGAGAGCTTTGAAAGCCTTTCAAATGTTTTCCCCAGATCACTGAGTAACTTCTATGTTGTTTACCAATTTTATACCAGTTGAGCACACATACAAGTTCTTAATCTAGAGTGTGTCCTGTTTCTGGCCCCTGGGTTTAACAAAGAAATCCCTGTAGTCGGTGGTCCTTGCCCCATCATGCGATATAGCTGAGACTGTGATGATGTTTAGTTCACTGGAATACAGCAATTTTGTGGATACCTTTTGCCAAAATCTGGTTCTAGAGTTTGGAATGAAGTTTTGGGGTAAAGAAACAAGTCTGATTTTCCTTTGTTCCAGTTCTGATTTCCAGTCTGCTGGACTATGGCTGCACTTCTGCAAGCTGCAACATAACATGCCACAAAGATGCCAGGTGTGAAGTTCGGGGTGGGACAACAGGCTGCTATTGCTCCCAAGGATACACAGGAGATGGCATAAGATTCTGTTACGGTAAACAGATTTTACCTGTATGCATTTCTGTTATGTGCTTGCTTGAAAAACTTACTCAAGAGCCCATTAACTCAGGGATTAAACTTTGTGTCGCAACACCTTACACTAATGTGTTCTCAAAGCCAAAAACTTCAGCAGTTTCTGAGAAATTCTACAACTTACTCTCAGCCTAGCATTTTAATATAGCATACCATGCATCTCAGATGAGTATGACCTGTTTTCCAGCTTTCCTTTTCCATGAGAGATGCTGATGCATCTTCTCTGATTTACCGTCAGCAATTTCCCTTGTGACCCAGGACTTCCGAAGCTTGGAGCTGGCGTGACTGCTGCTTTACAGACCTCACATCTCATCCACACACCTGTAGTGCTAGGCTGCTCTTCCCAGCAGCTGATCATGATCAAATATTACAGCTCCTGGGCTACTCTAGAAGACTGAGGAGGAGGGGTACTCCACAGAGACGTGCCCGTGTGTGAGGCCAATGTTAATTTTTCCACTACAGCTGCTCGCAAGGGAAATATGCCAGAAATTCTACAGAGGGGTCTGCCGCTGGATACCTTTATCTTCCAGGATATTTTCCTTGTCTTCATTTTTTACTTGTCCTCCACTATGAATAGCTCTAGTACTTATTTCCACCATTAGATAAAGCAATGCCCAGCTGCAGGCACGCTGAAATTCATATGAATCTTGTCAGTTTTTCAGTGTCCTGAGAAGTAGTTATGAATATTAACCATCTGTTTGGTCAGGTTTTGTGTTTCATGCAACACGGGAAATTTAGAAGTAACAGAGGCACTTCAGTTTGATACGAGCACAGGTAAGCGGCCCACCTTTAGTTTGGGTGTTTATAGCTCATTTGCCATGGTGTACTTGGAAGTGTGCTTGTTTTAGGAAAATTTAGAATGCGAACACCTTTTTTGTAAGGAAGCTGCCTACCCTTTTATAAGCAGAGAATGCCTAGACAGAAATATAGCTGTCTAAAATAATAAACAATAAGGAATCACAAAAATCATAGAATAATTTAGTTCAGAAGAGACCTCTGGACATCATCTGGTCCAGCTCCCTACTCGGAGAAGGTCCTACTTAGACAAGGTTGCTCAGGTCCTTGTCCAGCCAAGTTTTGAGTATCTCCAAGAATGAAGACTGCACACCTCTCTGGGCCCCTGTTCCAGTGTCTGACTACCATAATTTTGAAAACTTTTTTCTGATATCTAGTTGAGGTTTCTCTTGTTGCAGCTTGTAAATTTTGCCTCTCATGTGCACTTACCACTGTACATTTCTAACAATAGTTTAGTTTCATCTCCTTTATAAACCCCCGTAGCCCCCATTAGGCAGCTGTAGACAACAGTGTGATTTCCCCTTTGCCTTCTCTTCTTAAGCCTGAACAAACACTGTTCTCTCAGCCTCTTCTTTGCAACGTGTGTCATGTAGTCACTAAACATATTTCTTGAATTTAATGCTAACCTTGCCCTAAATATAGGTCAATCGTTATTTGTCTATTGAGCTGGTCAAAAGAAAATAAGAAGAAATGACCTTCACCGCACTAGTATTGTATTTGCACTAATTCAATTTTACTACCATGAGTGAGCTGGTTGATTTGAAAGTTAAGTGCACATTACGTTTGCAGAGTCAAGGGCCTACACTTGTGAATAATGCAGAGAAAGAAGAAAACCAAGTCAATTTTTAGCAATACTACCTGGAACAAATGAAACTGCCACTTACTTGTCTGTACTTTTCTAGAAAGTTATGATTATGAATCATCAATTAAATTTTTGGTAAAGATACCTGTTGTTCTTCACTGACATTACTGATGTTCTTAAATCCATCCATTATATATGTATCCATTATGGCGTCATTAAATCCTTTTGTCTGAGGATGGATTTTTCTTACCTTCCATGTTCTTTTTTCTCATACAGTATCTTTCTCTTACTTTCTCTTTTGCCTGTATTTTCTTATGGAAATCTAAATTTTAAAGTCATAAAAACACTTATTGATCATTTAAAGAACACTCAATACAGTGAAATATACATTCACAAATCTTGTGAATCAATTAATTGTTCATTAAGAATTATACTAAGTGTTTGGAAACTCAATCTTTAAAATAAAATTTGCAATGTCATTCCAAACAAACCAGCTACTAGATATATTTGTGGTGCTTTGCAGTTACGTGGCAATGGTTTGAAGCAAGCCTCGTGTCAGGAGACCAATGTTTTCTCTGGTAAAACACCTCAACAACCACCAAAGTCACTCACCCTCCAGCTAAGCAGCAAAGCTTGTATCAGAACTATGTGGCTGTCGCCCCTGAAAGAGAGACAACGTTTCTCTAGGGCAGCATGTTACAGGGTGCATTATTAATATTGTGTAGTAGTCCTCTAATAGCATAAACAAGTAACCTGAATTTTAATTGGGTAGGCTCTAAAAGGATTAGAAATATAGGCTAAACCCCATCATAAATAGTTTAAAGCCACCAAAATGTAAAGCAAAGCCTCAGTTGTTTAATGATGTATTAGATCTTGCTCTTCTGTGTGGTGAAAGCGGCAGGTATATCTGCTGTTCTGGAGATAGCTACCCATTTTTCTTCAGTTAATAATCAGGCTTTTACAATGATAGTCCAGTCACCTTCAAAGGAGATCATCAATTATGTGCTAATACAGGCATTTTCCAAAAAGTATATATCGTACGTTGTGTTTACATATTTGCCCTTTTAGTTTGTGAGAGTTGTAATTACTGTCAACATTAGTAATTTCACATAGCGTAGAACCAACTTCTTCATTGTGCTTATCCTGGTAGACTATTAAACCAGAACAGTTGTTGTTTTGAGGGTTTATTCTGGAACAAGCAATTCAAATCCTTTTTTCCTTATAAAAATGTTGAACAACAACAAATGCCAGTTTTCAGGTTAGTCCTCTTAAGCTTGTATAGCTGGAAAACTGTCCCCTTTTATTTATAGGTACATTCTCTTTGTTTTTAAAAGGATTACATTTGTTTCTCTACTTTCACTTGCTTGTAACACCTCTTAAATACTTGTAAAAGTTATTTCTTTGCTAGCTCTGTCTTTTCAATGTGATACACTTAGACATTTTCCCTTGAGTTTACTGTGCTGCAAAAGGCAATAATGCCCTGTTACATTTATTTCCTAGCACCATTATTGATGAATCATGAATCACTGATGTCAGCATACCTTAGGAATGGGGTTTGTTAGTTTTTACTTTCCTCCCTGTGCCAGCTGGCTAAGTGACTGCAGAGAGCTCAAGATTATTGGATTTGTTGTGTATAGATAAAGACATATAGATATGAATTTAATTTCCTGGTGTCAAAGTCATGGCTTTTAAAATAATTATCCTCTTACAATCTTTCCCACAAGATTTCAACCACTTTAAATTAGGTCATGTTTTGGACTTTCCAAAGGCATACTTTGGCCAGTCTAACAAAAAACTAATCCTCTTCATAATCTCATTGTCTTCAGTAAGAATATGTGCAGGAATGCACACAGTCAGGAGAATAAGTGACTGTGGGATCTGGCCTCTTTTATATATTGGAATTATAACTTACATAGCAATAAATTCCTTCTGTACAGTATCTTCCAGAAAGCCATAAATGAGTCACCTTGTCAAGCTTTACACCTCTGAGGTACAAAATACTATCCCATTCTTCTTACTTCTTCTTTTGTATTTATATTCCTTGCTTTATGTAGTATTAGATGAGAGAGAACAGCCTCTGAAAATATAACTATTTGCCTTGTAGGACTCTCTTCTTGGGCAGATGTATATTCTGAATGTAACGCATGAGGCTTCAGCTTCACATTATCATATACCTAATTGAAGTAGCACAGCTAGAGCTCTTGGCATAAAAATAAACATATATCCAGATAAGACTGATTTACAGTCAAGTGAACTTCCTCTTGTGCAAAAATGCCATGGATTTTTTACAGATAAATAGTGTATATTTGCCACTTCTGTAAATCTATTTCTTTATATAAAAAGAGTCAGCCATATAAATTAGATGTTGCTCATAATCTCAGCTTTCTTCCAAATGAAAATTAAAGGAAACAAAGAAAATTTCAGATCCTTTAGAGAAGACTGTGGTGGAAGTAAAACTTCATAGAAGCCAATATTTTATTTTTAAAACAGGGAAAAATGAGTTGGCATCATCGATGCTTTCCTAAGCAGCTCTGCTGTTTCAATACTGGCTGCTTCTTGATTGCTGACTGCCAATTTGCTGCTTTGCTGGCACACTGCAGGAAATTAAAGTAAACAGTGTGATCACAGTGTTTACTTTAACTTTGTAAAATACGGAAGGAAAATGAAGCAGTGCTGTTTGTTCCAGGAGGGTAGGGAGGCAAGCAGGAAAAGTCTGAACACAATATCCCTCCCAGATATCCCCTCACAATATTCCCTTGTAAATGTCACTTGCAAATTATACTGCAAAATTAATCAGTCTTACTTGTAAAATAGTTACAGCTCTTCCAGAAATAGTGAGCAGGGACTTAGGCTATCAGGCAAACTTCGTACTGAAGTAAGGCACTGACTTTTTCTGAAGTGCAGTGTAGGAGGATTTATCATTTTCCAGAGGCAAAAAATACATCAGTGCAAAGTGGTATTTTATATCAAAATCCAGAATCCCTGTTAGAACACAAGGTAATTTGTGTAAACTCAGCTGAATCAAATTCAAAGCCTATTCAATGTCTGAACATAAACATATTTTCTTGTTTTACTGAGGGTCATACAACCAACTCCCTGGCTTTTGCCAGCTGTAAAAAGGACCTTTCCTGTAAGACATCAGCTCCTTGCTCTAAAGTGATGTCACTGTGTCCCATCATCAACTTTTACTGCAGTCACTGAATTTGTTTTGATTCACTGGTGTCACCATTGCCGTTCTGCAGCACCCAACTGGTGTATAGTTTTGAGGGAAATTTTACTTTTCAAATTAACATGACCCTGTAAAACCACTGTGTATAATAATTCCATTCTATCCAGAAGTGTCCTTCAATAGAAAATGATCTAATCCAAATTGCTGATTCACCAGAGGAGAATTTTTTTTTTTCTTTTTTTTTTTTTTTTTCCTTACCAGCAGGCATACATCACTGGATGTCACTTCTGTGTTTACCAAACAGTCTGAAATCACTGATACGGAAGATCCAATCCACACACTTCCTAAATTCATTTCACTGCTATCAGTTACCACAAGCTATAAAAAGGCAAATTGCAGCTGCTCTAGCATAGCACAGCAGGAGAAAGATATGCCTTAGCCAAACACAAATAACAGGGCTCAACACAGTGGGTGACAGCTTGGAAAACTTGGGATGTGCTACGCAGGAGGCCAAAGCAGACCACTGATTCTGAGATGCTTCTCATAGCCTCTGGGCTCATCTCTCACTCTTCCATACCCTTTTTCCTTTCCCTCCCTCCTCCTGTGTCTCTTACTCTCTGCCGCTTTGCCTTGAAATTCTGCTGGATCTTTTACATGGTTTCAGGGTGGAGCATGGTAAAACCAGAGTGTGGGCTGTGTGAAAGGGCAGAAGTCATCTTTGAATACAGAATTCCTACTCCAAGTTTACTCCAATTCCTACTCCAAGCCTCCTGGCTTTTTGGTGAGCCTAAGAAGAGGCACCATCCTGTTTGTTGCATATGTGGGTATTATATTTAATTAAGCCCATGCCCTCAGGGTTCCTCTCCAGGGGACAGAAAGTTTTCTTCCCTTCCATGTCTTCATCGGTCATAATATAGCTGAATGTTTTTCACCTTTTCTTGAAGTGCAGAGATCGACCCCTGAGCTGTGCGGTGTTACCCAGCTGAGGTACCTTGATGCCACTCCAAGATCAAACCTGTAGACAGGTCATGGAGTTGAAAAGCCTGGACAAATTAGCCAGGAGGATTTGATATTCTGGTGCATGACAGTCCCCTTGCCTGGGAAAGCGTGGGTGTTAAGGTACAGGTTAACATAGCATGTTCCTGGCCATTTGGGGACCGACAGCTTTATGTACAGCTTTTGCTTTTTCATGTGCAAGATGTTACACTCTTCTGTGAATTTGGGAAGGGTTTGATGTCTATGATGTGTGTAGACTACTGGGGACTAACCAGCTGTTGCATGGTTGCCTTCCAGTTGCAAAAGACGGAGATATGTTTATGTTTCTGGAAATAGCCATACCCTTGGCTAACATTGTTAGTCGAAACAGGTTTTGTAGACTTGACTTTACTTTTTATAAGTGAAATTGCTTATTGTAACTAGCTACTATTGGAAGTATATTTTAGTTGAAGCCTTAAGAGTAGATGGGGAACTTGAAAGGGGAGAACGTGTTATAACAGTGCCTGGTGATGTATGAGAACATTAGTCAGATGGAAAGCAGTGCAGGATGTTTGAAGTAACAATATGATCCTGCTGAATAAGACACAGTGGAGGCTGTCTTACTCCAATTGTCTTACCTCTGTAAATGGCTGAGTCCATAAAATTTTGACGTTTTACGCATTCAAAGTGCCAAATCCAGTTTTCTCACTCATATGAAAAAATCCCTCCCAGTTTCTCACTTGAATGAGACAGAGAGAAATCTTCAGAGGGTTAGCTCTCCTTCCTACTGCCAGAAAACACAGTTTGCCTGGGCCAGAGATACAGACCACTATAACCATTTGTAGGATTGACCCTGCCTTTGATAAGCCTTGGACCAAGCCCATGATAGACTCATTACATTCACAGATTTAAGCCCTCCCCCCCCCCCCCCAAAAAAAAAAAAACAAAAAAACAGCTCTATCTTTTTTTCCATGGTTTTTGTTTACATTTTCTTGAAATGTCACTTTGAGCATGACTAAAATGCAGTAATGCATTTTTTGAATGGGCCAGGAAGAAACAAAACTTCCTCTTGTTACATCTTTAATTGTATCCAGTCTCTTTTTTAAGTTAGTCCTGTTTGCATCTAAAAAGAGTTTTAAAAATGTGTGTAGATGATGTGGTAGAAAAGAGTTATTTGTCTCTCTCAAAAATGTACCCAAATGTTCAAGCTGATCAGCTGCACATGGATGGTTTCTATATGTTTAATTCAAAATGTGTTTTAACCCTTGCCAAGTAATGCTAATTTCCTTTCTTGAGAAAATACTCTTTTCATCCTGCTTTATGGTACTAAGAATCAATCAACATGTTACATGTTTAGAGGATATGGGAAAATTCATTTAAGAAGCTTTAAACTTATTATTTCAGAGTCTGCTTATTTTGTGTTTACTAGAGATATGATTCACTTCCTGTATCTCTAGTATCTGAAGCGGTCCCAAAAGGTCCATCAGTAACAATGCATTCTTCTCACTTGCTGGTTTAAAGTAAAAGGGTGGAAGAGATTTCCAGAACAGTTATACATGTATATTAAATGTACACAATTGTGTACACAGGGACCTATGTAAAGTAGGTATGTGAATAAAAAGTAACCTTTTCCATGAAAAAAATGCAAAGCAATCTCAAAATTGTCAGTTTTACTCATTCTGTGGTTGTATAGTTGAAATTAGCTTTTGCTAAGGAAAGACCGGGATTTATTGGAAAGAAATTGCTTCCATAAATTCCATTTCCTTGAGACATCTTCTGTACCTAGGTTTGCACACGCTAGAGCCCGCCATCAGATTCTGCAGCTGCCCTGGGGGCTATGAAGTTAGTGTTACCCACATAACAAGGAATATATCATAAGGCATTACACACATAAGAGACCATGATGTAATTTCTGCACCGCTACTTTGATTTACATACACTATCCCACCAATGTGACACACTCATTTTACTTTTGTCTCTGTTCAATATCCATAGAGTTGAATAGTAGAAAAGTGTTCTCTTTAGGATTGCTTTTGCTTTTTTTGTTTGTTTGTTTTCCTCTTCTAGAATAAACTGGCCAGGAGTGGTGAAGTTGTCTGTAACCTCATTTGAAATGTGTAATTTATCTAGGATGATATGCTGGTGCACAATTTTTCTGTGTATGACTGTGAAAAATTGCCAACTGAGCTGCTGGCAGACAGAATATCAAACCCCGCTCAGCCCTATGTGTATGAAAGACTTTAAGAAGGTAATTGACACTTTGGGCCTCTATTTGCCAAAGAAAGAGATAATGACGTTCTCCAAGAAGATTAGAATCTAACCAAACACTGTGCTCTAAATATAGACCACAAAGCCAGGTGATGTTTGTGAAAATGCTGCTGAGCTGCAGAAGGAGGAGGAGGGGGCTGAAGGACTGCAATTTTGCACTGTATATTTTTTAGGTACACAGATTTAATTTAGAGATTATGGCTTGAAAATGAAATTTACAGTATGTGTGTTTTTCGGCGATAAGAAATTGATTTTGTGACCTTGGTACACACTAATTGAAATATCTGGCACTGTGTTTTGCTGAGGTTAAAGGAAGCCCTATACGCCTGGAACCGCATTCTTCTTTCACCTTGAACTGCGCAGTTAATCACAACCACAATCACTGGCAGGAAGGAAGCCGCTGTTTTGCTGTGGTACAAGGAAGCTGAATAATCTCTGTTCATTGTCTACTGGATAGGTGGTTGTGCGATTACTTCGGGCTAAGTTTACGAGATTCGCGATAACTTCAAAATGGAGACTTCTGGTGGAATTAACGTTCGGAGAGCACCAGGGGCCGGAGCTTCACCCGCTGCCGTGCAGCGGACAGGGCGAGCAGGCAGGTCTGCAGGGCAGAGGCGCGGGGGATTCTCCTTTCATCTATCTGCCCACCGCAAGCCTGGCTGCTCGTTTAGGGCTGAGACAGCTCTGTCCCGCGCTCTTTGCCGCTGTGCCAGGAGATGATACAGGGAAAAGGCTCTCTGGTTGTGCTTTTCCGCACGCTGTTCAGTGGCGGGGAGGAGAGGGCAGCGCATGGGCTGCTCTGCCCTTGGACTGTTATTCCGGTGCATCCTCCCGCTCCAAAGGCCAGTTGTAGTGTTTAGGAACAGCAGCTATGCCCCAAGGGACTCTGCTGGTGTCTTTTTGATTTAATATGTCTGCTTTATTTAACCGCGTTTCTGTCTTAGCTGAGACTTGTACAACTGTGACAGTCTAAAGTTGTCTATAAACTAGTGTGGCAGGGTGTCCCATTATTTTGCTTATTACTTAATGTTGCGCATTTGTAACGTTGGCACAGGATCATGTTTTTCAAAAAGGAAAATGAAAGCTCCTGAAAAGCCTTGACAATAAATGGTTATTTGCTCAGAAACAGCTGAGTCCAATCTTTGTTTATGTTAGTAGGCTTCATGTAATGGTGTGGCAATAAAGAAAAATAGCTCTTCAGGATATGCGTTGGCTTTTATGTTTTATTTGTAATGAAAGCTATGCACATAGGCAGCAATCTACATAAGTTACAGTGAGGGAGAGCATAAGCATAGATGGTGACTTGCATGTTTATATATTTAATATTTATTTGTGGCAAAGCGTCTGAATCTCAATTTTAAAGAATGTGAAATTAGGCTGAGGTATTGCAGTTTTCATTCCCAGAAACTTACCAAAGGCAGACTAAGAGAAAAGGTGAATTTGTCCTGCACCTACAGGACGCCGCTGCTTCTCTCCCGCCCCATCTGCGCAGAGGAGCTGCAGGTCCATTCCCACGACTCTTGCCCTGTCTTCTCATGTTCAGTCCCACGTTGGGAGAGAAGCCAGTGACCCTCACTGCCCTCCTGGTGTTGTAATGGCTTTTGGGTATCCCCAAAGTTCAAATGGGCTGAGGGCAGCACAGCCCTGGCTCACAGCTTGCATCAGGAGTGTCATGGGGGGCAGGGAGTTATTGCAGCAGTGATCTCTGCGTCACATGAAAGTCTTCATCACTGTTCTCTGTACCATCAGAGGCCCTAAAAAAATGCCAGAGAAGCTCTTCAGGGTGTTGGCAAGAACTGAAAGAGAAGTTCAGCTAAGCTCTGCAGGGCCTAAATAGGAGCTCTGAGCCTTGCGTTAGTTCTTTGTGGTGACGGGAATGGAGTAGGTGGAAGTACGGTGGATTCCTTGCCTTACTTCTTGTCTTGAATAAATCATTTTGGTGGGTAGCATTGATCCTGAGGAAGCTCTGCCTTTTCAAACTCAGCCTGTAAAAAGTTCAGAAGGGAGATCAGTGGAAGCTGGAGGCACTCAGTTGGACAGGTTCAGGCCCTTTGTACCTATCCAAAATATTTCATTATTTAGAGCTCTGATAAAGCATGCATCAATTCATAAATATGGCCCACTGTGCAATACAAAAATATCAATATTTCTGTTCCATTGTGTCAGAGATATCTGGTGCATAAGAAAGAATTTCATCTGCTTTACTACAGAGAAAATGGGAGAAGCAAATAGCCTTCAAAAGTGTATTGGCTTGAAAGGAGAGATGGGGAGAAGTTTCTAAAACTTAACACAGCTTTTTGTCTGGGCCAATCAAAATAGAAACTATGCGGGGGAACAGTTGTAAACGATGCAGAGCTTCGATTTGGCTGCTTTTTTAGGGTTGTCATGAAAATCTTGGTATTTTGATTCCACAAATCTTTCATCATACTCAGCTCCATGGTTAAAATCTAGGAAATTTTTAGTAAAGCTGTCTTTAGAAAATGAGGTCGCTTCAGGGGTGCATCATACAGCATCACTGCTCTCACAGGAGAAGCTAGATATCCAGTCCTAGGTGTGTCAGGACACAGTGGTGGGCTGCAGAAGTGTCGAGCTCCATTTGTATCATTTTGCACAGGAGGGCTGAGGCTTAGAAGGATGTCAAAGGAGAGCCTGGGATAATATTTACACAGCTGTAGGCTGCAAAGAAAAGAACTGTTAACTGAACTTTTTGCACATCCTCTTGAATAAACAGGTAGTATGCTAATACCACCACATGCTTCTTGTTGGAGGGGAGGGTTGTGCTA
This sequence comes from Astur gentilis, assembly GCF_929443795.1. Lineage (NCBI taxonomy): Eukaryota > Metazoa > Chordata > Aves > Accipitriformes > Accipitridae > Astur > Astur gentilis. The sequence goes on along the minus strand of NC_064887.1, from coordinate 14,613,142 downwards.
AAAGGCCTCTGGGCTGTATTCTCTGTTCTCAGAGAAAGCTATTGCAGCTTTTATTAGCTGTAAAGTGCTCTTGAATTATTACTTAAGTTTTGGCCTTAGACTGATGAACAGTCAGAAAACTTTTAACCTGACAATGGCACATTACCCTCAAGGAATGCCATGCAGACAGCAGCATTCAAGTTTAAGCTTGATACTCAAACTAGTAAGGGGTCTGTGCTGCAGTAGCAGGTCTGGTTTTGAGTGCTGCAACAAAAATCCAAGTGCAGGGCTCTTGCTGCTTTAGCTGGCCGCGTGGTAAAAATAGTCTCTTGATAACCTGTTGCCTCTGTTCTTGTTGCAGTAAGCAATGGCGAGAGCACAGGTGAGTATGGTAATGTATTTTATTATAGTTTCCTGCAGAAGGGGTGACGCTGATGACTTTCCTCCGACAGGGAGGTGACTTGCGATTGACTCTTGCAAGCCACAACTGCTGTAGAACACAAAGCCACAGCTAGGGGTGGATTTTCCAAAGAAATCTATGTTAAGCACTTTTGAACTGTCTGGCTCTATCCTAGGTGCCTAAAGCAGGACTAAGTTGTTTCAAAAGAATAATCCCAGTTGTGGGTGCTGAGCAATTGAAAATCTGTCCCTGAAGTGCTTTTTTTTCCCCCTATCATCTGTTGGCAGTTTGGGCTTTTGATCGATTTATTACTTTATTTTTAACTGCAAAGACCCTTTAATTAGGGAGGGGAACTATGTGAATGAGCTGGAGCTGCTGGTGGTAGCAGCTCCTTGCCGTCGGAGATTTGGTAATTAAATAAGTAGATAATATCCTCCTTATTGAGAAGATTTAGAAAATCATAAGGACTTTGCATTATTACAGTGTTTAACGTCCGCAAATGGAGGGAAAAAAACCCATAATGGCAATTTTCATTAGCTGCAATGCATGCGGAGGGCTCTTTTTCTTTCTTTGAACAGCCAAACACTAAACAATTCCTAAATCCCTCCTTGTTACTTATGTTTTCTTCTTGGTGGTTAAAAACCCCATAAAGCAGAAATTGAAGACTTGCTATTAAAATACTTGCTGACAGCTCCATTCAAAACATCCTTTCAAACAGTGCTATCGCATCATGACTCATCTGCTATTCTGATGTAGTTGCTTTAACAACAAGCACCTTCCTTCTTGGTTAGGGCCCATCTCTTTTCATTGGAAAATTCTTCCTTTAGACGCTTTACTGAATCTCCGCTGTAAACAAGTCTTTCTGTGGTGTGGTACCGTTTGCGTTACAGAACACCTGTAACCCCGCAAAAAGCACAGGAACGGGCTCACTGGGGATGAAAAACGAGAGACGGCCACAGCCCGAGAGACAAACCCCAGCCTTTCTGACCTCCTCACCTGGAGCGTACGGGCGCGAGCGCCCTGTGCCGTTAGCGTAAGGAGTCGGGGTTTCGGGCTCAGTGTGATGACCCCGCATCCCTCTGTACCCGCCGTGGGCTGCAGGGCTAGGGTGCAGCACCGCGCTGCTGTGCGCTGACTCTGCCAGGGCCAGACCTTCGTGCGGTGTAAAGCAGCACAGCCCTGGCGACTACAGCAGAGTTATGCAGCTCCCACCAGCTGAAGACCAAACCCAGGGACGGGCTGGGGATTAAGTGGTCCCCAGCGAAGCAGGGTGAATTTCACTCTTGAAGCTTGAAGTTAGAATTATTTACAGTCACTTTAACAGGACAACAGCTGCTCTTTAGCTAGAGATGAGCCAACAGCACTGAAAGAATTTGGATCTGAATTGCAGATGGATGGATTTCAATTTGATTCAAGTAGCTGGACTGCGCGATTCTGTACTGTAAGCTCTCAAAGTCAGAGCTTGAGAGAAAAATCATTAATTTGGAAGCTGATACTCTGAAAGACTTTTATGAAGCAATATATTTTCAGAGCAGACACAGATCAATTTAAAAGTAGTAATCAAGGGCCATGTGCTACGTGTTCACGGACAGAAAATGTAGAGAATCCAGCCAGAGCCAGACACTTAACATTCAGAGCATTCAGACTAGCGGTGAGGATATTGCCTCTATGGAAAATAGTATGGTTCAGAATTAAAGTATTGTGAATTTGTGAGATAATCACAATGCTGTGCGGATATAAAGATGCTGCCCAACTGCTGCCAGAAACAAGCTCAACATAACTTTTCTAGGCAAATCTGGGTTTAACTTCTGTACAAATTTCCGTGGCAGGAAAAGTCTCTGCAAATATTCCACGGAAAAGATGTGTTCAATTCTTGAGACAAAAGAGAAAACTATAATATAATAGAACCCATTGAAATGACTTTTTATCATCTTCGAAAGGCATTCTCTAAATTCAAAGTAACTACACCAGTTTTCATCAAAGGAGATTCAGGCTCAGGAATTTTTCCCTTGCCAGTCCTAAGAATTTTATGAGATGTAACATTCCCTTAAAAAATAAAGCATCCACACGCTATTGTTTTATGTCATGCAAGTAATAGCATCGTATGAAAACGAATTTTATATTTACTTGGATACTACTACAGCTAAACTCCTCCTAGAAATTTTTAACCTTGCTCCCTTAGTAGTCTCTTTGGGGATGCTTATATGAAAAAACAGTGGCCACTGGCAATGATAGGTATTTCAAAAGGCTGAATCATTTCTTCTCTTACAGCAGTCATTGATGGACTCTGCTCTGTGCCACGCTGGTCTGAAATCAGATCCTCAAGCATTCAGGATTTATACTTGGAGCAAGACATGGTTCTCACTCCGTTGCTGAAGTTGTCCTCTGTCATAAATTGAAGCAACCTGAAGGCACCTCCATATGCATTACTTATGCCCTCTCAGGTTGATTTTTCTCCAGTTTTCCACATCAATTTTTACCGTCCAGGAAGGAAAGTAGGGAATAAAGAAGTCTTTAACGGATGGCTTTATTTTAGCTGGTGTGTTAAGGTTTTCTGTGGGAGTGACAGTGAAGTGTGGTTATCCTGAGTACCTTTTGAACTCTGTTGTCTTCCACTAAACAAAAGACATAAGGGGGGGGGGGGGGGGGGAGGGGAAAGTTTTTTTGAAGAGTTGAAAGTTTTGCGTAAATAACCTGATGTGAAAAGTTATACTGTAAACTCACATATACTGAAGAATCCACATGGAAGGGTAATTTTACTTTGGATTGAGCCATGAAAATAATTTGACCTTGAGCTTGCATTTCCCTAGCCACCAAAGTCAAGCAAACTCAAAAAGAAAAATAATAGGAAGCCAGCTCTCAACAGTTACAGGTCTTGTGGAATGTTTTGTTTGCTGCAACTATTCAAAAGCATTTTTATGTGAGATGTTCCTATCTATTTTGCTTGGCTTCATTTTGAGTAATATAATGCTTTCTTAAGAAGCAAAATTTTATTTGAACTGAAGAGTCTGGTTAGACCTACAGTCTATTTTGATTTTTCTACTCCTTGGGCTATAAAGTCGTAGGGAAAGATTCATTATAAATACACACACGTATATAGAGCATACTCTCTATGTACATTTAAAAGGCATTGAAACTATCTGAATTCCTTTAAACTATATAAAAATTCCAAAATCTTAATTCACAAAATTTAGATTCATATCCAATTCATCATACAAATGTGGTATACAAATGCATAAGAAAGAAATAAAAATATGCTGTAGTTAAGCACTCTGCATATAGTTTCACTGAAATAGATTACGACAATGGAATACTTTCACAGGTTTTGTCATAGCACGCAGAGTGTAGTGCTTGAAAAAAATCTTCTTTCTTTCATTCTGTAATGTGGTATCCATTAGGCAGCTGCTGCAGATAGCTAGAGAATTTATTTTTGCTTTTACACCTCTAAGCGGGTTCAAATGGGGGTGTGGGGTATGAGTTGTTCATGGAGAGTTAAATTCCTGAAAGAGCTTATTACCTCTGTGTCAGTTTTTACTACTTCTGTTCTCTTCATGTTAATAGTATAAGTAAACAAGGTATACAAAGAAAATGGCGAGATTTTTACCACTGATTTCTCCTAAGAAAAGCAACATAATATAGTGACGTGAAGACAGATGACTTTGTATTACATTGCTATATGCTACTCTATAGCCTGCAACCAGACAAAATCTTAGAAAATCCCAAATGCTGAAATTAGTTGAGACTAGAAAATGAGAGTGAAGCATTTCCTAGGATCTTTTGGGGAAATGTGATAATTAATAATTATCTCTTAGCTGATATTGTTGTTATTTCTCCGCTCCAGCCTTTGACAGACCAGATGTAAACTGCTTTTGGCTCGTCTGTCAGTGGGTTCCCATTATTATCAGTTGGGGCATAAAACCCTCCCTCACATATTTCTATAGGTAAATCCAGTTTCTGACTCTTCCCATTCCCACCCCCTCTGCTTTCCCTCTATATAATATCTCTGTCCTGATTGGTGTTAACAACATCTAGTAATTTAGTATCATCTGTGAATTTAATTCTCAGGCTGTTCATCTCTTTTTCCAGAGCATTAATAAATATGTAAAATAAAACTGGGCTTAACACCAACTCCTGTGGCAACCCAACTGGATACCTCTTCACAGCTCAGTGCAGTGCTGTTTGTCATGACTCATTATCCTTTGTTTACATTCCTTCAGCCAGTTTTCAATCCACATGACAGCACTCTTATCCAAGACATTATAAATTATTTTTCTAATAAGGTTTTGTGAGCCACTGTATCAAATGCTATATTACAGCCCAGATATATTGCAGCCACTCTGTTCCTTCTGTACTCTAACCCAGAAAATGGTGAAGAAGCAATTACCTTTGTCTGGCATGATCTGTTGTTTGAAAATACAAGCTATTTATTGGGCATGGTTGCCATGTTGTTCCAGATTATCTTTACACTCATAATATTTATTCCATTATTTTAGAAGAGATCGAGAGCAATCATACCAGAAGATAAACGCAGGTCCTCTCTCCCTCTCTTCCCCTTTTTCTTGGAAGACTTTCACCCAGCTATTGCTGAGATTCGTACCTAGGGTTTTAAGGCAAAGGGTGCAGTTGATTCCAAACATATACCCTTCAGCAATGGGGCATCACGTGAGGAGTACCGCCAGAGCACAAGGAACGGCAGAAAGATGGGGCTGGCTATAATCTAGGTGATACAGTCAGAGAGAAAGGACAGAAGGGAATGGCATGGCTGTTAGGAGCTGGAGGAGGACTGCCATGATGGTCTGAACAGAAGAAAGGAGCAGAGGAAGCCAAAGAGAGTGTCAAAACTGGGAGTCGATTTCACGGGGGAATTCTGGAGCTGCCAGCTCTAGAGGAGGATCCCCAAGGTGTCATTCATTCAGTGATTTTGTCTGGTGCTGTTCAAACGAGGAGCCATGCCTTGCTCTCTTTCATGGTAATTCTTGTGCTGCTTTTTGCTTCACATGCTACTTGGGGCTTCGGAAAACAATTTAAAAAAAATAATCCAGTTGCTCTGTATGAATTCAGATGTGGGCATCAGGTTTGTGCACTGTGCAGTTTGTATCTGTAGCCCATCTCTTCTCGTGCCATCTGGGCCATGTAGATTACTGGGGAGAGGAGCTTTTGCTCTCATGACCCCATGTTTGGGTCTTGTCCCTTACTCAAAACAGAAATACATGGACAGACCTCGCACTGGCTTTACCAAGAGCTATTCCTGCCTGAGAACGGCAGGATCACACCAAGGATCAAATCCTCTTTGTGGAGGGATTACATTTCCTGCCAAATATGTGACATGCTCAGTTTCAAGCACATACAGAATAAATCTGTGACAAGACAGACATTTAACAGTGGCTTAGTATCCAGGACTGTCATGGGAGACAGCTCTCAGCATCTGATCTAGCAAGATCTTCTGGTCAATGTCTGCATGACCTTGGGATCCACCTCTCCAAAATAATTTCTGGGGATGGTGTCTGATGAAGTTTTAGTACTAATTTATATATACTGCACAAGTGTGGATTCATACAGTTAAATTATATTGGGAGGTGACCCCTGAGAAACCACTTCTAAAGAAACTAGTTTTCCTTTCTGCCAGCTCTTGTCACTGCTCTGCAAGCCTTCACACTGTCTTCTTTGTGTCACTTACCCACGCTTATCCTTGGACTTTAAAACACATTCATCAAAGAGATAACAGGTTTCATTTTGTATATCACTAAGGATTATCCTGTGAAAACAATGCTACTGGAAATATGTGATGGCTGACTTGTAAGGAATGTGTGGACGCTTTGTACATATTGCAGAAATTTCAGTCCAGCTCCTGGAAAAAAACCAACATAAACTTGCTCAAGAGGTTCCTGTTTCTTGCCGTGCTGCGTGCCTGCTCTGAGAGCTCCCGAAAGCCAAACTTCCTGTGCTGTGGACAATCAGAGAGGCAGATGCTGTCACTTCCACCCTGGAAACTAACTGCCAGTGCAGTTAATACCCTGCTCAGACCGCTCTCTTAGGAAAGTATGGGTAACAGTGAAATGAGATATTTCCTTATGCAACTATGCAAAAACACAAGAGGAAAGGAAAATAAAAGGAAAAAAAAAAAAAAAAAAAAAAAAAGATAAGGAAGTTTTAAACCAGATATGACAGCCTTAAAGATTTTGCACCACCATCCTCCTCTGGAATTAAAGAATGTTTAAGGCAGACTAACTTGGGGTATGTCAGCATGACTATATGATCCCAGGATCCAACCCATGCTTCAAGATTGCACCGATTGGAATAATGCTTTCATGAATAACATAATGCAGGATAAAGTGTTGTTTATGATTTCTTTTCTCAGCAGATCAGCTATGTACATCTTGTAACACAGGCTGGCTCTGTGGAATATCAAGCACGGTGAGAGACCTGTTAGAAAATGAATTACATTATCCAGCCAAAGCAATATCAGAAATGTCCTGGAGTCTACACTATCTTAATGTTGATTTAAAATCATATATTCATATTACCTTTTTATGTCTAGTAAAGCAATGTGATGGAGCCTTTCTTTTGCCAAAGTTGTATTATCCCATTTCTCTGAGTTAGGTAAACTGTAATGTGTCTGCTTTACAGATGGGTAAACTTAGCATAAAGAGAGAGAAGCCATTGTTTTCAGTCAAGAATGCCTAAATGTAAGCACTTTCATCTATATCGGCCATCCATAGTGGCAGTGGCTCTGAAAATGATCCTTTTTCCATTCATTTATATGACAGATTATTTTGCTTTAAACGATTCTTGGATAAAATACATTAGGCATCCCTAGGGCAGGAACTTGAAATCAAGACTCCCACATGAAGACACTACCTGCCTGGCTAGAGAGATGCACTCATGGGCTCGGGGTGATTGAATTGCTTTTGGGAACTGCAGCAGTTCAGCAGGAGGGATGGGCTGTGTTCTGCGCAGGTACTGCCTGCAGCTGGGTCATTAGGATGCTTTTCAGGACCAGGGGAGAGCAGGTTTGGTTCGGACTGCTTTTAAACTCCTCCATGCTAAAATACTGCTTATGAAGAGGACATTACCACCACCTCCTTCTCTTGCTCCTTTTCTTCTTCCTGTGTTTGAATAAAAGTGACTGCAGCTGCACCGAGCATAGCACAGGTTCCCATAGGTGTGTTAGGCGTATTATGTTTATAGGACCCCATCCCCCTGGCAAAGAGTTCCCAGTGGAATTGAGGCATTGCTAAAAAATAGAGACTGGACTGATGATTGCTGGCAGGGTTGAGGCAGTCCTGAGCATATCAAGGAGCACACACAGGCATTTGTCAAAGTCCTGCTTTTGGTGCCAAAATCCTTTTGTCAAGTTGTGACTAAAGAAATAAGTAGCCACAGAACAAGGAATTAGAGTACCCCAGTCAGTAGCCAGTCTTTTCCAGCCGGCGTTTTGATAAATGTTGTATAAATTATAGTATAGTATAAATTACAGGCATATAAATTACAACTTGTAGCATGGAATATTGGACCTGCTGGGGATTTTAGCCTGCATGTATGGCATAGCCAACATACTGTTTCCATCATTTTAATAACCATTATAGAGCAGGTGGCTGATGCAGTTAATGCTGCTATCATTTTTCTTTCCTTGTGTGATTTGCTGTGATGACAGTTCCATCGTTTCATTTTGAGTATTTAAGGCTATTAGGAAGCATTTTTAGGCAATCATCTACTGTAGGTATTTTTAAGCATGCCTAAAGCATATAGGGAGTCACCCCCTTTCACACTACATATTTCTAAATAAGTATATGACATGTTCTATGTTAATCTGTGGAAAAACTATGGACAAGATCACCAGCTGTGATAAACTGCCTAGCTTAATATAGTTAGATGGAGTTATGCCCTTATATTCCAGATGGGGATCAAGCCCAACATCCTGCAACTGCAAAGATTTCAAAGATGTGAAACATTTCTAAGTTAATTGAAATATATATTTTGCATTTCAAAGATAAAATACAGAAACCAATATGTCATCAAACCATTTAATTTTCTTCCAAGTTTGAGAGTAAATTGACAAGAGATCAGCAATTGGCAGGAGAACAAATGAAACATATTGAAAGAGCCAATTTGCTGGTATCAAGGGAGGCAGATGTGTCAGTTTTACATCTGCTCAAGCAAAGTCCTTGTTGCTGGTTTTTTCCCTCCTTCTTTTAAATAATATTTCATTATCTAAAAGTTTAATTATTAGATAATTGAATAATCCTTTATAAGTGACCAAGGAGTACTCTGTTCATTGAAGAGCCCCTTTCATCACCGTTCTGTGATTCTGGCAGTTGCAGTTCATTTGTAGAAGTTTCTCATTTTTTCCCAGAACTCGTCACACCTGACATGCACCAGATTTCAATTGCAGCTGAGTAGTTTCCTGGGCCCCAATACTCCAGATGCCAATTTACTACCTCTTTCTTGAGCTAGCTATTAAAAGGGAAGGAAGTGGAAACAGCACTAAGATTTCTACTGACAGTCTGCTTCAGGATGTAGGCAGACATCATGGCAATGAGCAGCAGAAGGAAAAAAAAGCAGCTGAGGGTAAGCGCGTCCATATTTTTAACTGCAGGCAGCAAGGTGGGACCCTTACATAGTTACTTTGTGAAGCAGGTAGGCAGACAGGCAGGCAGGCAGGCATGAGCTAAGTCTGTCAATAGGTGTTAGTCAGAGCTGTAAGTCTGAAGTGTGGCAGCAGCTGTTATTTGAAGGAACATGTACAGATAACAAAATAAGTAATCCTCTGCCCTTGACTTTCCCAGTAACTATTTGTTAGTCTCCTTTCTCTTTATTGTTAGTTTATCATCTATCAAATTCTTGTGAGGAGAATTTTAAAAATGTGTCAGCAAAATGAGGTAGTACAATTATGTAATTCTTCATATTTTATTAATTTTTCAAGAGGTCTAATATGTGGTATACCCAGGGTGTGTATGCAAAACTGGAAAATCAAAGAATTTCATGAGAAGTGTTAGGGCCACTGGATTTGCAGAAGCTTTGTTGCCAAGCTATATATCTGTGAATCAGATCTTCTGTATGCATGTACCCTGAAAACCAGGAACCTGGAAATAGGAAAATACGTGGTTTTCTTTTATTTAAAATAGAAGTTTTCTGTTGCTAGGAGTTTGATAGTTTTGTTTTGTCTTGTATGAGCTTTGAGTATCAGAGTTGTTCATGTGACTTCAGGAGTTAAAGCTTTAATTAAAAAAATACTGAATATTGTAAAATTATTCATTTCATATACTGAAGGCATTTCTAAAGCACTGAGCACTGTAGCCTTGAGGTGCCCACTGATGCTTAAAAATTACAAGCAATTCCACTCAAAATAGACTATCATGACCCTCTTTTTTTGGCCACAATTTTTATTTTAAATTCCATGCTAGAAAACTTTTTGCACGGGAGAAGAAACTTTGCTTTAGGGAGGGTTTTGGTCTGCTTGAGAGAAAGTGTTACTGCAAGGGGGGCACCCGTTGACTGGGCTGGAGTACCTCCCCTCTGTGTCTCCAGACCATCTCCAGGGCTTAGAAACAAATAAGCGCAATATGTGACTTCTCTGCGATATCAAAAGGGTATTCAAGGTTAAATCTCCCAACTACTTGAACCCATGACAGAGCTTTCTTTTTATTCTGGTTGTTAGTGGGGAAAAAAGGTACCTTTCTAACTATGCAACTTATTCTTGCACCATCCTTCACTCAAAGTAAAAACATTCTGGAGAGCAGTGCTCAAAAGGAAGTTTCAGTTTGTTTCATTTCTTAGGATTCATTATTTGGTTTACACTTACCCAAACAAGATGAAGGTGCCAAAGGAGTTCATATTGTTATTGAAGCACATGTGACCTTTAGGAGTTTGAGTCTGTTTTGTTTAAATCAAAACAGACAAGGTAGAAGAAAGGATTTTGTAGATGGGCAACTGAGACAAAGGCAGGTTAAGTGATTCTCCCAGCTTCCACCCACAGTCTATAGCAAAGTCAATAAATGAAAATGAAACCTGTAAGTCTCTCAAGGTCACATCTTCAAGGGTGCATCGAGCTCACAACCTCCAGTTGTGGAGGTGGCTTCAGGAGTATGGATGGAGATGGAAAATCAGGAAAGGAGACTACCGTGTAAAGGAAGGAGCAGGATCTGCCTTCCAGGAGAAGGAAGAGCAACATAGACCTGGAAAAATGTGGCAAACCCACATTTCATATCTGGGAATTACTTGGGGGGGGGGGGGGGGGTGTCATTATGTCAGGGCTGTTGGATTTGGCACCAGTGAAAATGCCTTTTGACTCTCTAGAGGCATATTGTATCCATAGAACTATGAAAGTCAAGAGAGTTGCCTGTATTTGCCAGAACAGTTTACTCTTGCCTACTTTGCCCTTTGTTATCAGGGGCAACTTCTTGCCCAATAGCCACCAAAGATGAGATTTCCCGCTGGGCTGATGACTTCTAATTGTGCTGTTCCCATTATCATCCCAACAACATCCCTCAACAGAAATTGGTGTGCTAGAGCACTGCTGACATAAAAGAAGTGGACAGAATCTGTCATGCAGTCCACTGGAGAGTCCACAGCCCTTCCCCATGCTTAGTATAGATGGGAAGTCTTCAGTAGCAGCTGGCAAATGTTGAATTATTAAATTGTGTCTGCAGCACTTAATATAATTATTGCCCAAGTGATAGTACAGTGAGATAAGCCTGGTGTCGACAAGCAGACTTTTCCACCTTCGGAGTTTGGTTAACAGGCTTGCTGTTTTGAAATTCAGGAAAAGTCCACTCTGTCAGGAAGGATTTAAATAGAAAATTAAATGGGTTTGCATATTGCTCTGCATGACAGATTTCTTGTTAGCCTTCAAAGTCTGCATGATCTAAGCAAGCGTGTGGAAGTAAGATACATATTTGAGTGTTATAATAGTTGTAGTTATTGTGGAGAAGTGTTAAATATAAGCAGTTACCCCAAATGCTATTTTAATTCACTAAATATTCTGTGGATTAATAAAACTGTATGTGGAGGCAGGAGAACAGGGATGGCTGAAATAATTTTTGGGTGGCTTCTCAATTGGCTGTCCATTCGGAGGGAATTCACTCTCCAGTGATCTTTTCTTCCTCAAGGAAACAAATGTAGACAAGAGATGACTCCACAGTTATGTCTTGACTAGAAATAACTGTGGCAGAAACTCCATTTGCTCTTCCCATCCTTTTTCCAATAAAGTGCAATTGGTACACCCTTTGCCTCTTTCTGTGAGATGTTTGTAGGCAGTGTTATTGTGAAGGAACATAAACTGCCACCACAGCTGTTCTTTAAACATGCGGTTGAAAAGGACAGCTCTGCTATGGTGACAGAAAACATCAAAGCAACAAAACACACTATCTGATGGGGGTAACAATATCTCAGCTAATAAAATGGCTGTCATCCCTGCACATTGTATAGATAAGGAAGCTGAGGACGTTTCGATGCTCTTTGTTGGTATGCCAAGTTGCAATTATCCTATGACAGAGCCCTTCTGGGCTACGATTGATGAAACATTTTGAGGGGGGACACTTCAATAAGTGAATTTCTTTGGATTCAATGATGACATTGCTTGCACAATGGTTGGCGAAAATAAAAACATTTTAAGTAGAACTAGGAAAATGTGGCCTTATTTAATCTGCCTGGGATGTCCTTGCCACATTCATTTATTTGTATTGTATGTTGGATGTAAACAAGTCTAATTCTGAAGTTCTTGTGTTGACCTTCTCTGGCATTGAGATCAAAGTACTGTCTGCAGTAAAGATGAGAAAACTTTAAAGACTTCAGTGGCTTGTCAGAGTAGGGTATGTTCAAACATAAAATAACACAACAGTGCAGCCTTTGGCTAAAACAGGCACAAAATGAAGTTGTGAAGAAATTTGTTGCTCCTCAAAGCCCCATCGTTATCTTTCAGTTTAATGGCCTAAAAGTGGACCTCCTTAGAAAACAATTTTTCCTTTTTTCCTGGGCCTTAACTCACAGGGTGACTCTGCCCCTTGCCTTTAACAGATATAGCACGGATGTCACCAGTTAAGAGGAAAAGAATGCCCTTTCCTTGCTCAAATTCCTGGGTGGATTTGAGGACTGGTAAAGCCCTCCTCTGAACAACAGTCATCCCTCTGTAAAATGTCAGCCTTTCTAAAGCCTGGCATTATCCTCTTTGCAGCAGTGTGTGCTGCTGTCCCACCCCCAACATGTCCTCTTCCCTGGCTCCAGCTGTCCCCTATCCCAGATCTTTCACTGGGTCTCTGGAGGAGATCCTTGAGGTTGACTTTACAGTGCCTGATCTGGAGCCAAGGCAGCTGGAATAAGAATTTAACCTCTAATCCAGTATTTTCATATTTAACAGCTTGACCATTTGAAAATAATTGTCTTTTAAATGCCGCTTTTCTCTGTGCATACTCTGTATTTAGATGGGAGATGCAAACCTACTCCACTTGACTGAATAAACAAAAGAAATGTTTAATGCTTACTATAACACAAAGTTTGCAACAAATTCAGGCACAGGGAACCTTTCCCAACAAGCTATTCTGGGATCTTCAGTATCTTGACTGAGCTGGGACTTCTGGAGCAAAACCAAGGATATCCTACAGAACTGCCTGTGCTGGTACAGCCAGAGACAGGCGCAGAGGACAAAAGGCAATGACTTCTTTTAATGAACAAAACATTTGATACATGATGTAATAGTTTTCCTGAATTAAAAATAAAGTAACAGTCTTTACTTTTGCTTTTTGCCAAATCAGTTTCTTGTCCAACACTTTTAAATATGAAACTTGCAACACTCTTCCACATATCTAATAAATGGCCAAATTTTCAGGGATACATAACACATGCTGTAGAAATCTACCCAATGCTGCTGCAAGTTCAGTCTATATGATAATCAAGAGGTTATCTTGATTATGTTTGCTTGAACTTAGATTTGGGCGCTTACTTTGAGAAATTTATTTCAATAAATGAAGGGCAGCTACTATTTTATTTATTTATTTATTTGGAGTTATTTGCTTGGGAAACAAGTTTTTAGCATTTCCAACTGAGAACTCAGCAGCTGAGGAATACTTGGAAAACTACTGGTGAAGGTTTCTGCAGTGCCTCCCTCTCTGACAGATCCCCAGCATGGCAGTCTGTGGAAATCTGTTGGTTTACATGCATTTATTCAGTACCTTATGACAATCTTCCTTTTCTGTGGCTTCTGCCTTCTTAGTATGCAAGTTATACCTCTCATTTTAATCAGTGGCAGCAGTGTTTTCTCTGTGTTTTCTAATTGGGACTTTGTCTCAAAGGGTCCGCTGAGCTGACACTGTGCAGTACTGGATAAACCAAGTCAAGCAATAGTGTGGCTGTGCAGCACGGTGCTATGTCCAGGCTAATAGAGACTGTGTTTAAAGGGCTAATTGGCCTGGTTAGAGAGCGGCACTAACGTGGTATGGCTGCTTGCAGTATGACCTGCCTCTGAGCTCTGTGCAGCCCTCCATTGTGGCGTACAGGCGTATCTCCAGTTGCTGAAAGATACACAGTGTTTATACAACATATCTACACCCTCCTGCCTGTCAGTACTCCCAGGTATAAAATGCATATAATAACACTTCACGTGGCAGGTTATATTATGGTAGGCAAACTTGAAAGTGTTTTCAGTTCTGACTTGTGCTACGTTTCAACATTATTCCCTGTCATAAGTATTACTTCTGTCCAAACTGTAGATATTTTTCTAATGGAACTTCTATGTTTTTGCGTAAGTGTGTTTCATACCTTTGGGATAATAAAGTCCGTAGCCCCTGTACCTAAGGATAAACATGCTCACTAGAAAATGACAAAGTTATGTAGACAACAGTGATTATGAATAAGCAGAGTATTTCAACCTAGTGTGTAACAACTATTGAAGATCACAGTTGTTGGTGCAGTCAGCAAGGGAAAAGTCACTTTAGATTGAAATAGGATGCTATATACTACCCTCACATTCAAAATTCATTAAGGGACCTGAGTTGGGTTAACTCATTCTGCCATTTGACATGGAGCTAAAGTTTTCCAGATTGTGTGCCTTAGAAAGAAAGGTCCAGAAAGAGCTATCAAGACCATTTGGCATGAGACCATGGGCTCCATCACTTGACAGCTGTAGGGTTCAGGATGGAGAGATAAAAGAGGAAATCTGGCCTTTAGAGCAGTCTGGTTTTTGGAAGAGGTTGCTCCAGAAAGGAGGGCTACATACTTTTCAAATGAGCAAATTCCACTAAGATGATATTTGGCTATTATATGGGAAAATTACTATGATTACCCCAAAAACTGCAACTCTTTGACTGAGTCCAAGCAGTACCATAGACCTAACTTCTTCTGAGTTTTATAACCTCTAATTCCACTTGCACCATTATATTTAGCTTTAATTTCCATTGGAAGAAAAAGGCGGGGAGGGGGGAGACACATGGAATGGGACACCAAACACTATATGTTTTTATAGTGACCTTTGTTACCAGAAATGAACCACTGGGGTCAGTCTCTGAGAATATCACTGTCAGTACTTAAGAAATTTTCACCATGGAGTTAAATACTTATGCCATTAACAGTAGCTGGAAATACTTCAGTGGTTATTGTTGAAGTCATTAGTCTAGTTGAAGTAATGCTGGCATGTTTTCCCTCTGGGTAGAATTCCTCAGACTAATTGTCTCCTCCTTGCCAGACCATATTTGATATCTTCAGGTTTGGAGACTGGATGTTTTCCAGTAATTAATGGCTTTTCTCAGTTAAAGATTGAAATTATTTCCTTTTGTGATTTAGTCTATTATCCAGTAGTGAAGCTATTGAATTCCAGAGTGTTTAAATGGGATAACTTACAAATAGAGCTAATATAAAAAAGACACTGTCACCAAGCTACATGAAAGCTATGTGAGCCACTGTAGAAGATGCTTAGTTCACATGTAATTTTTGACAAGAATCAAACAGCATTGACTTTAAAAATAATAATAATTAAAAAAAGAATGTATTCTTTGCTATTGGTGTTATCTTCTTCTAATGACCTAACCTTAATATTAAATTAGAGCAATATAGGTCCATGCATCTCATAGACAAGCATGAGGTCAACCTCATCGAACCTCCTGAATAGTACTGGCAATCAAATTTCATCAAGCTATTCTTGAGTACTATAACTTGGGTTTGACAAAAGTACATCGTGAACTCAATGTCTCTGATGCCCAGACTAGAGTCCTTAAAGTACTTTGTCCACTTAGAGTGTAATTAGCCTGTGGTTTCAGAAATCAATGACTACTGTTCCACAATGGAAAAAAAATAGTTTCTGTAGTCACTGTTTTATGGCCTTCCATGTTATTTGAGCTATTACTTCTCTCAAAGCAATTTTACCACATCTTTTATTGTATTCTGCTTTTTAAATCCAAAATGGAACATAATACAGATCTCAAAGCTAAAAGCAAAAAATGTTTTTAATACTGTTTCAGATACGTTACAGCAGATTATTTTTCAAAGGACAAAATTTATTGAAGATAATGTAGTACAATGACACCTGCACTTCATAACATACCACCTATTTTTAAGTAGCAGGTTCAAAAGCATGAAGAGGGACTTATAGTTAAACACTGATGAGCCCAGTTGTCCTTTCTACATATGCATCTGTCCCTGTTGCCCAAATAAAGACTTCTTACAGAAGCTCTTAAATCTAGTTATATCATGATTTAGCAAAAACCTTTTCAGTAGAGTTCAGTTTTTCTTTTCCCTTCCAAAAATGCTGCTACAGTGGTAAATGTAAACCGACAGAGTTTATCTCCCCAGGGCCAGGAAGGTAGTCTGCAAGTGTGAGACGTAGGAACTTGTGTTCATCCTGACTTCCAGCCTTGTGTTTCACTTGCCATTAGATGGGGCATTGCTGAAGAAGCCAGTGAGATCACAACATCTAAGTGATGACCCTTGTGTAACTGGCTGTAGGAGACATCCATCTACTAGCTGTTGGGGATTAGATATGGACAGAGTAATCCTGATATGTTTATACTGCCTTTCTTTAGATGTATTTAACATCTGTTGGATGTAGTTCAGACGGATCCCAAGATTTGGTGCATGGTAGCATGCAATCTCTTTGCAGCTACTGAGGAACTATTTTCTCTACAAGACAGTTTACAGAATCTGATGTAATATGCAAAAGAAAGTTTGGATTTAGACAAATAACAGAATGTGCCATACTTCAGAAAGTTCTGCAAACAGAGTGTTCAGAACTTAGTGTTGGAAATAAGAACCAGGTGTACTGGGAATTGAACAACAACTTTGAGTCTTGTTTTCCTGAACGCTATTATACAGTGGCTACTGGAGTGTTGGGCGGATATGTGTACACAGCATAAATAAATCATGGCATTTATTTATATAAACTGAAAAAGGGGTTAAACAGTGTAAACAAGATGTCAGCCTCACATTCTGATACATCTACTTTTATGGTGCTGATTCTATTCCAGTGTTATGGTAAATGGAAAATGCAGTGGGAAGTCTGCGAAAAATTACAATGCAAATATTGTCTGGCTGGCTATAGGTTGTTTGGTTTTGTGTTTTTTTGCTTTGTTTCTTAAATACAGAAATACAGTTCTATTTGCAGCACTAAAACAGAACTTCTACTTGGGCTGCCCACTCGGTTCTGCAGGGGGCATAGTTATCCACTGGCAAACCCCTCTCAGTAAGGGACCACTGTGCTGCTCACTTTAAGCAGAAATATTCTGATTGTGCATGTGCGGCTTTACTTTTCAGTTAAAGGATGAGTTTCGGTGAAAACAAGCGAGTTAACAACAAAAGTGAAAGCTGGATTGGGAATGATGTATTTTAGTAACAGGGAGGTTTCTAAAACCCTTCTGCTGATAGCATTCAGTAAAACATTGCCACCTGCACACTGCTGGCAGTTTGAATCCAGCATATTCCCATTTGGCTACACTTCACCTTGTTTTAATTCCATGTTTTTGAAGGCGGTAAACCAAGAAACTGATGGTGTGTCTTAATTACATTCTGCCTAATTCTTGAGTAGTAAGCTTCACGCAGGGTGTCTGCCAGGATGTTGAGGTTGGGCCTTGGTAATTAGGTCTGGGTGGGGTGAGGAAAGGGAGAGCAACGTGGTCTTCATTCTTGACTTCTGCTCTTGGCAGGTTTTTCCCCTTTGCTTCTATAAAAGCAAAGATGTGGGTT
Source organism: Astur gentilis (assembly GCF_929443795.1). NCBI lineage: Eukaryota > Metazoa > Chordata > Aves > Accipitriformes > Accipitridae > Astur > Astur gentilis. The sequence continues at coordinate 14,595,600 of NC_064887.1, read as the reverse complement.
AACGGGATCAACTCCTTGGACAGTAGTGAGTTTGAGGTCAGGCCCTGTTGTGGAAACAGACTTTTCACACACTGAAACCAAGCACGAGCATGTTCTGTTCACTTAGAAGTAAACACAGAAACATTCCTGCTATTTTGGAGCCTGCCGCAAGAAGGAGTGACGGAGTGGGTCAGCTGGGGGAAAGCCTCCTTCAGAATTAGAGATGAACCTGAGCTTGACCTTTAGTTCAAACACAGCCATCTGCCCATTCTAGGGAGGAATTCAGCAACTGGATCTTAATTTCTGCCTCCCAAATGTATAATATGAACCACCCCAAACAAAATGACAGTCAATCGTTTCCATCAACTCCAATTAAAAGTACCTTTAATGTACAAACAGCTCTGTGCCTGGATAGTTACTTTATAAATCATTACATAGCTCCATGTACTTTCTCATTTGTGTCCACCACCACATGCCATCTGTGCAATGAACTCGCATGCCTCACAGTGTCATTGGCATTAAATATTTGCAACCACCCGTTGCGTTCTGCAGAGGGCTCCCAGAGCAGCAGAACGAAGATCCTCCATGAGCATCTGGGTGCTTCCAGCCCCGGCTCCCCGGCATGGTGAAAACACAGTCCTACTGGTGCCACGTGGTGCTCAGGACCCCAGGACTTAGTCCTGTGTGACTGAAGGACAAGTCCATATCCTGACAGAGAAGACCGCTATTTCTTATGACAGCCTTTGCTGCAGGCTTGTAGTGAGTTTGATAAAGCTCATCGGATAACACTTAATGTTCCTCTGCCTCATTTAAGCTGTGTTGTCTCTCACTTACCCCCTTTCTCACATCTCGCTTACCCATACCAGGATGGTACCACAGTGGGTTTCATATATAAGCTGTAAAGTGGTGATGTGTTTCCCAGCTGCATTTTCTGAATAAATAGCTTTTTTGTTTGTTTGTTTTTGAAATTTGGGAAAGTGCTGCCTGGAAGTTTCTCTTCCCCCTTAATCAAAGTGTTTGCTAAGCTGTTTTCCTTCTGTTTTATCTCTTGCTTGGGACCGAAATGTTTAGATTTGAGTGGTGACATCTCACTTGTTCACATCCTGTCAGATGGGAGCCTTGGGTTGTTTGAGTTCACACTATGGCTAACCAGGACCTGCGTGTGACTGGAACTGAAAATGGAATTATTGTTTTAGCCCCTCCTATTTAGTGTCTATAATCCAGTTTTCCAGAGAATTCATCCGGTCGTCACTCCTCACCTCCAAATCCAGTCTGAGAACACCAGCAGACCATCTTCATCCTGGATTTTTTCCATCTTACTGTCTCTGACATTACTCTGCAACAATCTCCCTCCTTCTTTAGCTTTGCATTTTAACAGCTCATCAGGCCAGGTGCTCAGCTGGTGAATTAATGCCACGTTCCTGGGAGGAAGGCAGAAGGGGAGCCTGGAGTGCTCCCGGTGCAAGGAGGTCGTGGTCTGCTTCCCCAAAGAGTGAGCGGCAGCTCCCCGTCCCTTGTGCCCGAGCTGCAGTGTGGGTTGTGCTCCTCACCCGCACCCCGACCGGTACCCGGACACCCTGCTCGCCATATCAACAGGGGAGGCCCGACCAGCTCTGACTTTTGCCTGTAATAGAAGGGGTGAATCTTCATAGCGCTCATAGGTCTTTCCCTCTTGACCTGGTCACGGAAGGGGTGTCAGGCAGACAATAAATAACTAATTTGGGGTTTGGACACCCAAACTGAAGCTCCCCACTTGCAGCTGCACAGGTCTGAAGCTTTGTTGCTGAGTCTCTGCTGGTCAGTGCAGCTCTAAGTTCTCCTCTGGGGGCGTGGGGGGAGCGTTGCTGCTGTCTCCAGTGCCCATAGACCCCTGCTCTCCAGAGGAGGAGGGGAGCCAGTACTGCGGAGAAGGTGGGGCACAGCCATCCAACAGCTATTTATTCCCTCCTTTCCCTCTGTTTCAGTAATTTGAGCACCCTGTTCCTTTTTATTCTCAAATTCCTGCAGACGCTTGTCTCTGTAAATGGTTTCTTTCCAGAAAAGGACTAGCACTTTTAAAGATTCCCCCCCACCCCTTATTCTTCACACATGAGTGACCACAAATTATAGATTTTTCCTTTTGCGATACTTCACAAGTGTTGAAAAGGCAGGTTGTTCTGTGTGGCTAAACAAGTGACAATTTTATCACTGGCACTTACCCAATAATAAATGCTTTTCATGTTTAATTTGTAATGTCTGAAAATACCAGCAAGAGATGAGGGAAGCGGTTTAGATAATATATTAACCTCTCCGAACCTTGTCCATTCTCTGAGTGTGTTCTGAATATGTAGGAACATACCTTTCCTTTTTCTTTTAAACCGTTCTGCCCTGTCCCTTAAACTGGGACTAAGGGAATTTTTTGTTGTGAGGCCCTTTAGTTCAGCTAAACATGAAAGAACTGCTGATCTGAAATCATCTCTGCCTACACACGCAGCCTGTGAAGAATGCAAGAGAAAATATTTGTTTGCTCAACTAAGGACTTTTAGGAGTCCAGCAAGCTGCAGAGCCATCAGGTTCAAACCAGTTAAAAACACTGCCAAGCTATAAAAGCATCCTGAGAAGGCATTGTGGAAAGCTCTTGCAAGGAGGAAGAGAGTTACGAAATTTTAGCAAGACAGAGCTTGCAGTGGCAAGATTTCCTATGCGGCAACTGCATGGTCCCCTGCCCCAGTGTAGGACAGGGATGAATTGGGCCCATTATGAAAGCAATTCATATTTAAATGAGATTTCCAGCCCAGTTCTGCAGTCTCAAGTGGTTTTTCTAAGCATCTACTCTTTCATGCTGATTTAGACCAAACTGGAACGCTGAATCTTTGGAGAATCATAAACAAATTGTGTTAAATTACCATTAATGGAAACGCATCACAAGGAAGGAAAGGCAAGGTTGTTAATGGTATCGCTGTTCTTAACTCAGGCTGCGATGGCTGTAGATGCGCAGTCCTCCAGCACAGAAGTAATGTATGTAAGATCACCCACTGTTCTGAGACCTCCAGACAAGCTAAGCACAGCAGGGTGAGTAGCACTGGAATTTGTTTTACAGGAAGCCTTTCATTTCCTTGCTTTTGAGGGGTTAAGTGAGGCACTTCAAGTACTGTTCTCCCATGAGGGTTACACTAGGGAAGGGTAGTTTTAGTTTCCCCCAGGGGCTCCATAGCGGCTTTGGCAGCAGAGGCTGCTGTCGAAAGAGAACAGCCGGATGCAATGAATCAATGTATTCCCCAGCCGCTCTGGCTGCGTTTCCTTCCTACCCGGTGCTGTCCACTTTTCAGACTACTGTGTCCGATACTGGTCCCCAGCCCTGTGCTGCCACTGCTGTTCTTGACAGATGGGTATGCCCCAGAGGCCTCCAACCCTGGTTTCAAAAGGCCTGGAGTGGGGTGAAACTAATTGTTGATGTTTTAATGTCATCTGGGCAATGCACTGAAACAGAATGCGAATGCGTTGCAGTATACAGGAACGGCCTCGGTATGAGCTGCTTAGGGACCTTAGTAACGTTGAGCGTTCATTAAACTTCTGAAAATCACACCGTCGTGCCTGTGCTTGTTCAGGTGTGGCTTTGGGAAAACTCAGGGTATCGAACTGAAGCTCTGGCCAGGAGTTCTTCATTCATTAAAACCCTTCTCCGGAACATCAAGGTGTCAAAAGAGTTCACCTGCAACAGCCAGATTTCTGCTGCCCTGGGAAGCCTGTTGCCTCTCTGGCCAGCCTGGCTGGTTATCCAGCTCGGAGCCCGCAAAGCAGCCTGGCCGCAGCACAGATCACCCTGCGTGGGGAGCCAGGACGGTGGCCCCTGCCGGCGAAGCAGAGGAACCAGAGCCTCGAGCGCTCCGCCTGTAGCACGGCCTCAGCAGAAAGCCTTTGGAGATGTAGGTCTAACTGGCAAGTTTTGATCCAAGACTTTGCGAATTCCAGCTCTTCTGCAGAAAAGCTGGGAGCGTGGAAGTCAAGGGCTGAGCTCACAGGCTGTGCAGCTCCAGGGCAGGCTTTCCGTGCCGGGGGGGTCCCCGGGGGTAAGCTCCTGCAGCCACAGGTGGCTCTCACCAGTGACAAAACTCCAAGTCCACCATTGCTAGTGTTCCAGTCGGGTCACTTACCAATTAGGGAAGGCCATCAGCCTGGCTGATCTCGATTTAGTTCAGTGCCAGATAGTCCAGAATAGATTCTATAATACAAAGTTTCACTTCTACAAAAAAAATCTCATTTTGCACAGGTTGGTGAGGACTGAAAAATGCACAAATCAGTCTGTTTAACATGGGCGATTTCAACCTTGTTTGTTTGTTACTTGAAGTGAAGGGGGAAACAGTTTACTTCAAAATTTACAAAAAGAAAAAAAAAGAAAAAAATTCTGTGTAATCGTGAATCAATATGACAAGTTTCACCCCAAAACTAACTCTTCGTATTATATGTCATCATATCATTAGAAAGTCTATCATGGAGATGTGCCCAGTGCAATGGAAATCCTTCAAAGCTGTTTGGATAAATCTACTGCCATAAGACTTTCCCTCACAACATATTTCATGTAAAATATCTAAACAGCATTGCAAAAAACTTACACCTAAAATTGATAATTCAAGGCACTTTCTCATGCTCGCAATAATAACAAATTATGTCCTTTTGTAGCTGTAGTTGCCCTGGCATTTTCCTATTGTAGCTTACAATCTTATAACCACACTGTATTAAAACAGGATATATGACAGGATAAAACTTGCACTTTAGAAAGGATATGGAATATGATAGAAGAAATTTCCTCTATTCTTTTTTCCTAAAATCTTACCAGATTCCTCTAGCTTCCAACTGTATCATGGCCCTAAAATCCACAAATCATTCTTCCTTTCTGCATTCACATGTTTTAAAGTTTCTAAAAGAATTGATGTTCTTTATACAAAAATGTATTATATCACTACTAAACAAAATTCGTACATGCTTTACTTAACAATGAACAATATTACCTGATGTAAAAGAGTGATTGTTTGAACACTGGATTTTATTTATAGCCCTCTGTGATAGGGAAGACTTCCATCAATGCTCAAACTTCTTAGTGGGGCTACTCAATCCTAAACCAACGGTGTTCTCAATTAATGAACACAAGCACTTTTAATACAGAATTACCATCCTCAATTCAAAATGGAGTTTGAAAGGGGTGTATCAGCTTTTCAAATTTTTTTGCTTTTGAAGATCCTTATATTTTTTCAAGAGACTAGTAGAGAGATATGATTACATGCAGCTAGTAGCTGATTCCACCTAACCATAATTACATTTTTGTACAGTAAAATACATAGTAGCCGCATTTTTAGGGTGAAAATGGAGAATGGGTTTTATTTTACACCTGTACCATGTGAGCATCCTACAGGTATTCAGGTACACATACATAACCATCCCTATATCCACCCATCTTTGGGTTATTTAACACAAATTTCCTAGGAAACTATTTATAACCTTCCTTATATTGTGATTTTTAATAATGAGCTATTAGAGCAATCCAAATATTATAGAATTGCCATGTTAAAAAAGCAAAGCAAAACAACAACCAAAAAACAACCTGCTGCCCCCCACCCTGTCATTTCTCAAGACAGTTCAGCTATTCAGGAAATGTCTTGTGTATCAAACAGACTTGAATGCAGCATTACCATTTAGTTACACTAATTAACCTTTTCATTTGGCCAATCTTGTCTCTAAGAGTCTCCAAATTTTTCATCAGTTACTGGAAAAAAAAAAAAAATCTTTAAAGGGGTGTACATTCCTGAAATGCTGCCTGTAGTGTTCAGTGAGTATCTGTGCCAGCAGTGAATGCACATGCCATAATTAAATTAGGTAGCAACAAAGCAGGTGGATTATACACTTGCTGTCGTTTAAAGTATCTTCTTTGTATAGACAGAAAATTTTCTTAAACAACAACAACAAAAAAAACAACCAAACACTTTTCCATCTATAAATCCTGTTGTTTTTTCCTGACTTCCTTTAAATCACAAATCCAATAACATTATAAATCATGTAAAATTTGGAAAAATTACTTTAATCCCCTGGGATTTAGTTGAGCTGCTGTCTGAAGAAAAAAATCAAGTTGTTTATACAGAGAACTAGAAGATATTTTTGCCATCATTGTTGATCTTGTGAAATATTTTGTGTGAAATTAGGCAGATTAAACACATCTAGTCAAACTGTAGAGGAAACTCCTTTTTTTTTCTTGAAAACTTCTTCCTCACTTGCCTTTCTCATTAACCCAGTAGTTTTCCATAGCGAGCACCACCCTGGGCCTGCTTACGTCAGTGATTTTTATGCCATTAATTTCAATGGAATCAGGATGTGGTCCAGTAAATTATCCCCCAGCATGGTCTGCTCAGTATTACATTAGACCATGGGAATAGTGAAAAGAAATCTCCTTATGAATTTAACTCTTTAAAATATTCATTCTTGTGTTTGCAATGTAAGTTGCTGTTATTCTTCAGTGTTCTAAAGGTTTCTCAGATTATCCAAAAGGCGCTCCCAATAGGCAAGCCTCCTCAGGCAATACAGTCACCATTAAACCCCTTACAGACATCCTAAATATTCAGGAAAAACACCAATAATCCAGTAAAGTTTATTAGGCATAGTTGTAAGGAGTTTATTTAAGACCATTGCATGAATCGTTTTAATATTGCTTATAAACTCTTTGGACCACCTGAAAAAGGTAATATTGCTGGATTTTGAGGACTATAGTTGAGCTCCTAGAAAACAAATCCAAAAGAAAAGTTCTTGCATGTAGGCTGTAGCTCTGTAGCTTTTCTCTCCTTAACTCTGTTATTCCTCTACTTTGAATGAAGTCCTTGGTGTCCTACTTCTCATCTTCCGTGACTACTCTCCCATGAGCTTTCCAAAGCCAACACGTACTGTTTTCTAGGATCTATAATACTTTCCTTAGAGCAAGTTTACTTGGCAGCTAAAATAGGATGGTCCACTTCTTTTTGTCGTGAAATGCCAGGGTCCAGGAGCAAACTGGGATTGCAAGAGAGCCAGCCAGCCACACACAAATAATATTCAAAGAAGTGGACCTTGTTACCAAGATTTGTAAATTGTCCGGTGGCCTGGTCTCTGCAATGCCACCTGCCAAACTAGGTTTTTCATATTCTCATGCTTTGCTTTTGAACTTGGATCAACACCACATTTTTTTCCTCCCTATCGTAATTCCACTTAAACTAATTTGGTTTTACTTTGGCATTCTTTAAGATCCAAATCATACACCTTCTCTGCTGTATTCTCATGAATACCAAAGGAGTAGAATAAATATTGTTGATGTGTGTTGGCAAAGTGCTTTTCTACTTGGATTCCTTATTAAATTACATTCAATTTTAGTTATAATGAGTGTAATCCATTTGATACTGTTGACCCAAATTCCCCTGAGAAGGGCTGCAGTTCCAAATTGGTATTTGCATCTCTGAGTCAACTGGGTAACATTCAGAATCATGGCAGACTTCAAATCTGAAGAAAGTCCTGTGCCAGGGTTATGCTGGGGGGGGGGGTTGATCAAGTTATATTGCAGAAATGTATTCCTGCAAACACTTTATGGCTCTTGGTGTACTTTAATCTTGCCAATGCCCTAGCTTACATAACACTTTACTTATCTGTACACTATGTCTGTAAATACCTTATGAGAACACTGACCACCAGGAAAGAAGCAGCACCTTTCTGAAACTCATCCTTGGGAGTGTTTTCTGAAATCATATTTCTTCTCCCTGCCATACTCCTTAATCGTTCCTCTTCTGCAATAAGTTGTTACTTCTCTCCCTCTTAGAATTCTTTCCTGTCATTCATCATGTTATGAGAACATGAGAACATTCTCATGCTTGAGAACAGGAACAAAATCCCAGTAGACTTCAGGAAGCCTTTAACTCTTTTCCTTTCTCATGCTGTAGAAAATAGAGAACTCCACTCAGAGTGTCTTCTTCTTTGGAAGAGTTTCATTGATTTGTTTATTTCAGAGGTTTGGGGTGCTTTGGGAGAAATGGGCTATTTGGAAAGATGGAATTATCAGTATTGTGAGTGTTACTCTCAGTTTGATAAATAGAGCATCTGGGTGAGGAAGCTTTGGAAATTTTTCTCAAGTTTGGTCTGAAAGTTATTCAACAGAGAACAGGAACCTTGGAAGATTCTGGAGAGGAAACAGTTTTATTGAGTCATTGCACTGATCAACGATACAGTTCAAAGCATGAGCTTATTATTTCATTTGACCTTTGATCGAGCTAGCTGGATCCCCGTGCTCTCAATGACAGCACATGCAGAGGCTCTGTAGAGATGAAGTAGTCTTAAAACTTGTGTATATAGTTCCTTTTTCATGTATCATTGGAGGCATGGGATTAGCCCTGTAAAATAGATTATGTAAATTTGCAGGTACAAAAATGATGACTTGCACAGCAATTGCTAAGAGGTAAAGATCAAGCCATGAATCTTGCTCATCTGTTTGTTAAGATCTTTGGGATAACTAACAAAAAACAATATACTTGAAGACTCAGGTCAGTCGGTAGGCCAAACTTTCTAGGTTTGTTATCTGGGACTCCTGAGAAATATCACAGAAGGTCTTCAAAAAGAGACTGGGGAAAAAACTGTCAGTTTAGCTATATTGATCCTACTTTGGTGTTAGGAAACAAAGCGGGTGACTTCCTGATACCCTTTTGAGCTCTGTTTTCTCTAATTCTAAATTCCCAGATGCATCCTCAGGGTGACTCTCTACCTGTAGATTTTTGGGCAGCAAAAAAATGTTGTGACATACAACCATGGCAGAACATGTACTTGTCTCAATCCTTTATTCCAAGTGAAAATCCAATTCAACCATTCACTTCAGAATCCTGCTGCTTTTCTCATTTGTTGACTCACGCAGGATGAGGGCAGAAGAGTGCTGCTGAACACCTGATTACATCCCTAGCAATGGGAAAACTATATAGACAAACACCAAGAGTGCCAGCTCAGCATTCAAAACTTATATAAATAAAATTCCAGAGTCCAAATTAAGCTTTTACTTTACTGTTTTCTTCAATCGGCAAATGCAAATATATTTCTCCATAATTTATGTCTTGACAGATGATAATGAATGTGAAAATGTTACTCAGCCTTGTGGAGAGCATGCCAATTGCACAAACACTGTGGGAAGTTATTTCTGCATGTGTGTGCCTGGTTTCAAATCCAGCAATGGTCAACAAACTTTTGTACCTAATGATGGAACCTCCTGCGTGGGTAAGTTATTAATGTACGCCAGCTAGCTTTACATTGTCACTCTTCTCTTATTGCTTCTGTTAATTATAGAAACCTAGCAAGATGCTTTCAGATTTGTGAAGTTTGGAGTCAGGATATAAAATTCCCACAATTTGGACCAGTACAGACTTAATATTCCAGTTCAAGTCCACACTTCTCACTGATAGCACAGCAGCTGCCATTGCTTTCAGTAACATTTCAATCTTGAATCTGCTTGCAATATTTTTAACCCACGTCACAGTTTTAGAAAATTAATATATAGTTATGGTAACACAGAAATCCCCAATCCACCTATTTATGCCACTGTTTCACTGATCTGTGAGCAAAGTGGTCATATTCTTAAGACAAAGAGAGTGACAAAGTATTCTGCATTCAGGTCGCTCTGGACCAACAAAATTCCCTATATGTTTGACCTACTATGCTCCAAATATCTTTTGGTTTGGGGCTTTGGTTGGGATATTTTTGGTAATTTTTCAGGTCTGATCAAAAGCAATGAGCAAGATCAGTAGTTATCCTACATCCTGTGCCATCCATCAGCCTCTGTTTCTGAGACAGTTGGATGGAGCATGTTCAAGATTAGAGGGGAGGAAAAGTTCTCTGGAAAAATGTTATTTCTGAACAACTATGCAATCCTTTAGGATTTCCTTTGAATGGAAGAACTGTAACTATTTCTCTTTTTTCAAACTCCTGGTAATTTTCTCTGTATGTTGCAACAGTCCTCAGGGAATGGGAAAATGAGAAATAAATCTATTGCCCTTTACACCTTTATGCTGACTGTGCCTCATTCTAGATATGTCTCCTGTGAGCTTGTGAGTGCTGACAACCTCTCTTCTTACTGCTCTTAATATCAGCGGAATGACTGCATATTAAGCCAGAAAGTGATCTAATCAACATTTCTTGCCCATTGCTCACATCCATCTAAAAGAGCTCTGCTTTATCCAGCCGCTATGAATGGTTCTTAAATTAGCTGGGATTGAGACTGTTAGCACACTGAGCTGTAAATATTCTCACCATTTCTGGTCCAGGCTTTGATTCTTACATTATGACGTTTCCTCAGCTTCAGAAGTTTTGTCTTCAAAGTTACTTCCCTGACTGTTCTTGTGTCACTTTAGCTTTTTACCATTAGCTTGCTAATTTCTTTTTTTTTTTTTTTTTTTTCCCTTTTTTTTCTTTACTGGGCAGACATCTTTCTTTATCCTCTACTGGGAGTTAGTTTACCACTTTTCTTCTCCTTTTTGCATGTCCATGTGGGAGGAGCTGAGAGCTTCCAAAACTCACACGGAAACAAAAAATTACCTGTAGGCACCTTTTCTCATTAAACGAGTGTACCAATTACTTTACCAAGCAGTGAGTCCTAAAGACAACCTTTTGATCCACAATTAATTTTCTACTTTATCTGTCAGGGAAACCATAATAGGATATTTTGTACCCAGTGGATCTGCTGCTACGGGTAGTAGATATGACTTGCACAAAAGCAGCTGACAGTAGTGTATTGAGGGTGTACTACACACAGCTGAAGCAAACACCAAAGTTCTCACTGTAAATACAGTAAAAGTTAACCAGTACAAATTGGAGAACAGAGCTACCAAGTATCCATACTACCCAAGTTTTTAGGCCCCCCAAATATTTTCAGGTTCTGCAAAGTCTTACGTTTTCTCTTTAATATATGTATAATATATATGGCAGTAACTTTAAAAACATGGTGGTTGAATTTTGGAGAGTATGCCCTTATGCAACCCATTTGTTTATGCCATCAGACCTATCTGGAGTTCCAGTGGTGCAAGTGTGGTACATCACAGTGTGTGTGCGAGTGAGTCCATTTCAAAGTCCATGTGCATACGCATGTGTGTTCCTCCCCTCTTTGAATACTATACTAAACTTCTGAATACAAAGTGATTATAACTCTCAAGGTAGTGGATTAAAAGAAAACTTGGGACAACGGCCTTGGGAAATGTCAGTTCGCCCTTAATCCAATCAGAATGTTGAGTTTTGAGTTGAGAGTCAGCAGTATTTCATCCATGTTATCAGGCAGAATTGGTGAAGAGATGACAATGAAAAATGCAGATAGAGGAGGAACCGGAGGTTAGGAAGGGAGAGAGAGAAAAACAGATAGAGAAAGGAAATAGAGAAGAAAAAAAAGGAGTGCAGAGATGTGATGTTTCTGAAGATGATATTTTTCTGCTGTCCTGAACATGAGCTATTAAAATCTATTTACTGTGTAAAAGCCATGCTTTTTCCTCAGACTTCATATTTTATTGAATGTTTGGCTGCAGATAAAAAGGTGAAATATAAACCTACTTTTTTCACCCTCGTCAACAGAGTAAAAATGTGAAAATGGCCATCTGTAAAATGGAAGTGATATCCATGCCACTCTGCCTTTTCCAGGAACATACTATTAGTTTTCTTCAGGTATTTCTGAGAGCACTGGGAAGGCACCCATTCTCCATCACGTCCTTTTCTGCGACAGGGGAGTTGTACACTGGATGGGATATGGCATTGTGCCACACTGCTAACTTTTCTTTTACCCGTGCCATTTGTAGGCTTTTTCTTTTCTACTTTGTGTGCTGCTGCCTTCCACAGTATGGAGACACAGGGAGGGAACATCTAGTCCTTTGCAATTGAACTTTTCAATCACTTGCAAGCTACTAATAAGCAGAAGGTATAATGTAGACATCAAGCTGTCTTGACTGACTGGTGAAGAATCAAAGCGATGTAGGTACAATCCAGTAATTGGCAAGACCGAACATAATAACTGTTCTCAGTACTTTTAATTTAATTGGAATTTCCTTGCCTGCTGCAGTAAATGAGGAGTGACAAAGCACAGAAATAAAATAAAAGGTTATAAATCTATTTTCACACTAGCCTAAGTGGTGTTGGTGATATTATTTTTCTGATCGGAGCTATTATAAAAGCTTCAAAGTTCAGCTCCAGGATTTGTTTTGAATATTTACTAAAAGGCCAGGGCTTTTTGCAGAGCTATGGCAAATGCTCTTCTGTTTAAAAAGCTGCTGTTCTTCAACCTTTGCCCAGGAATGTTGTCTGTGAAGACTCCTCACGCAAGCCTTGGCAGCCCAGTCCCCCTCCCATAGCAGATCAAGGAGGATGGTTTGAGATCCTCACCCCAAAGCTCCAGTAAAATTGGACTGGTGAAAGCACTGACAAGCTGTTGTCCGTGTGTGGTCCAACAATTGCATATTCGGTTAACTACAAAACATAAAGAAACAAAAACCTGCAGCTACTGTACACAGTATTTCAAAGCAGGAACTTAAAAGCAGCATTCTTGCAACTGTCACAAATTGTTGGCTGCCCCTGACAATGTCATTGATTTAAAAGGGATACGAAGCCGATTAGTACCTTGCAAGATCAGGCATATTGCCTTTTAATTTTGTTATCCAGGAGATTTTTTTCCTCCAGGAAACTGTAAATTAGATAGGCGTGATAAGGATTCATTCCATATGGACAACTCAACTGCAGAAAGTCTATTTGCATATACTCGACAGGGTGTCTCTATCAGGCTTTAAATAGCCATCCTGTTGCCAGAGATGTGCCTTGATGCTTGAGTTTCTGCTGTTGTTTTGGATATTCCTGACTTCTCATTAAAATCTCCATTACACTTAATATCTGACATAATTACAAAAGGAAGGGTAATTTGTGTGACTGCCCAATAATGACAAATAAATGACTTACCAAACTAAAGGTTCATGAAAGCAAAATATCATAATAATTTTGAAATATTTGATCAGTAAATCACATGGAAACCTGATACTTAGCAATGGTAGTCTAGAAAGTATTCAAATATTTATTTATTTCTACGTCATTGTAAGCTTTAACAAAGCTCGTTGTCATTTGCTGGTGTTTTAGCACCGCATTACGTGCTGAATATCTTGTTAAGATGTACACGTCCTCCTCCGTGTAGCTGACAAGGCCAAAGAAATCTTTAGTATAAGGCTGATGTGTGTTCTTGCTGTACAAACGGGTATTGTCATGGTTTTCACCCTTGCCGCTTCAATTCATTCAAAGTTTGCCTGTCTTACACAGAGTCACACAACAGGGCACTGACAGGCACCCACTTGTTTCAGAAAGAGCTTCATAATTTACTGATGTGAGAGGTTATTTAAATGCCAAGAGTAAGAACTTTAGCCTTATGTCTTTAAATGACAGCATTTAATTATGAGGTAGCCTGTGTGTAGCACTATATCACGCTTTCCCCCCGCTTTTCTTCACTTGTGCCAGATTCACTGATGTATAACTCCATGAGTATATTAGCTCCATGAGTACGAATACTGAGGTCACAGAAACCAGACAAATATGGATAATGCAAAACTTGGCTCATGAAAGAGAAACATTTGCAGTTTGGGGCATTAAATATGGAAACAAACTATTGCCCTAATGCAGGTAATTATAATTTAACCTCACACTTTAAACTTCAGTGCTTGTGCCAACCCATTCAAACACGCAGCCTCCTTGGCAGCTCTCCCTGAAGAGCAGAGGTGGTTGTGCTGGGGAGGGCAAATGCGCCTGTAGCCTCCCCTGCCCTCCCCGTCTGTGCCATGCGAGAGTCTGGATGGCTTTTCGGTGGGAGCTTCTGAACCTCAGGCTTAAACCACAGCATTTCAGGTACAAATCGGAGCCACTGCTCAGTGAGGAAAATAGGGATATGAAAGTGAGGTGGGACCTCAACCATCTCCTTGAACCCCAGGAAGACCTCTAGGATTACAAGCAGAAGAAAGGGAGCTGGGGAATTAAGCACAAAGCAGCAAAAATTTTGTGAATGCAGAAACTGCTGGCATACTCCATTTAATGTTTAAATGCATTTTACAGTTGCCTTGTATAAAAAAAAAAAAAAAAAAAAAAAAAAAAAAAAGCATTCATCTAATTATTTATGGAGGCTCTCTTGCCATTAGAAAAAAATGTTCTACGAAGTTACCAATAATGCTGTCCAAATAAGCAGATGGCCCCCAAGTATCCTTCAGACATCTTTCTGCATTCCCTAGATATATCCACAGACGGGCAGTACATTTTTCCAGTTTTCCACAATTTCCGTTTCTCTAGCAACCTTATTTCACATACGTTATTGCTCATTTTTGTTCTACTCCTTTTTGAAAACCACCAACAATCTTGTATCAAAATAAGAGTGCAAAAATAGTTCCTAGATGCTAAGAGTGCGTTTCCAGCCCCCTATATCTGCTTTCTGTCTGTCTGTTCTTAACACCCATCTGGGTGCACAAAGGTCTCCTATCAACCCAGGTAGCTATTCTCCTCCACTAATCAGTTAATCGGTTCCCCTTTTTCACCAATTTCTTTCCCAAATTCAGTGTCATGCCAGTTCTTAACTTAGGTTGTCTTCCTCTCTGGTTCATCAGCTCCCCGCCCGCTTTACCTTTACTTTCCTTCAGTTCAGTTCTCAGGCTGTTCCTTTAAAATTGCTCACATATCGCTTCTTCATTTTTCAACTCTTTTTTGTCAGATATACCTGTCCCAAAGCTGTTCATTTTTTTCTCCTTTCCAGCACACCACTTCACAGTCCATTACTTCATTCTTCAGAATTATTTAGTATTGTTCCCAGTTTACTTTCTCCTTTGAGTTATTTGATCAGCCAACCAAATAATGCAAAATAATCCCTACTCCAGCCAGAAAGTTAGTACCCAGGTCTCCTAAATTGATCAATTTATGGGTTCCCTTACCGGAATTCATCGGTTTTACTCTTGGACTGTGCCCCACCCAGTTACTGAACCTGTCTGCCTAATGGCAAATTATTTAGATGCACAAAAGCCATTTTAGGCAAATATAATTTAAATGTGGATTAAAAAAAAAGACATGCCAAGCACTTTAAAGGGCACACAGTTTAAATCTTAGATTAACGAGATGGATAGAGTGATCTTTTGTAGCATCTTTTTAAAGCTGTGACTTAAAAGAAAAGGCTGCAGTTTTCTTTCTCTTTTCTAACTGAATCATAAGGCTGAGAAAATCTATTTAGTCTAATCTCTGGAAAATGGATTTCAGATGATTTGCATCATGCCGAGCATTTTGTTATGATAGAATTAATATTTACAGTCATGGTTTTAAAACATGAATGATGCAGTATTACATAGTAATAAAGGTGGTGGTATAAAAATATGATCAATTATGACTTATCCTTCTAATCCCGAAGTATTATAATTGGCAGGTGTTTTGCCATTAAGTTTGCCTTTTTAGCTTTTGCCTTTTTTTTATTCCATGAAATTTTATTATGAAACTGCTTGCAGTGTGCAGGGCTATTATCAACAAAGCAGCAAGGTGTTAGTCTGTAAATACTTAATAAAAAATTCAATTTCTCACGATATTTGCAGATGTAGATGAGTGCAGCAATGAAGGAACTGTTGCCTGTGGAGATCATGCAAAATGTGAAAACGTGGATGGAGGGTTTAACTGCTCCTGTAAGGAAGGTTATCAACCATCCACAGGAAAATTGCAGTTTAAGCCAAATGATGGCACTTCCTGCCAAGGTACATGATATTATAAAGGTTTATGTGTTATTATAGAGCTACATCTTCTGAGAAACCCACCAGTGCCTCTTTATCTTCAGTTAGATTAATCAGCAAGACATGAAAAAGAGGCTAGGCAGTGGCATCTACATTTCCTGAGAATAGTATCATTTCGTAAATGTATTTTTGCTAAACAGTGTGATGAAATCCATTTGAAATGATGGTTGCCTCCTCATAGTTGTCAGATCTGTACTCCTCTCTGTAAATTTAAGCTGTCTCTTAACTTCACCAGTGGAAGTCCCAAGGAAAGGGGCCAAACCTTCTACCTGAGTAAAATAGAAGCTCAGAGTCCAATCCAGCGCTGTAACTTTGGCCAAGATAAAGTCTTAGTAGCTGAAGCTTGAGAAGGCAGTGCTGCATCCTGTATGCACACATTCAGAATGCTGGTGGTTTGGGGAATTACTTAGACAAGAGCTCTTACAATGAGTATATACTGAATATTGAATAAACTGCAATATATAATTAGTTTCTTTTTAATTTCTACAGAAAATCCGAAGGCCAAGTGTGCATTATACAAAGACTGTATAACTGAACATATTAATAGAACTTTAGCTGGAGTAAGTAGCATTGGTTTATAGATTAATTTCCAAATCCTTTAATTGTTTCTGTTTGAAACTGTTATTTCAAATATAATAGTTCTTAAGGAGCTTTTAACAAATGCTTAAAGCACACAATTGAACTTAAGCATGTTTACAGAAGTCTTTTTAATAATTTCAAATTATTTGAACTGGGTTGTATGTTCAAATCATGATAATAACTTGCTGGGAATCTGTGTGTTCTGTTTCCAGCGAAGTGAGTCACGATGCATGAAAAATTCAGAAGTGTCGTAATCACTCAACTGTTTCTGTAATTTCTGAAGTTACACACTGCTGCATTTACTGATGTGCAACTGTTTGCTTGTTCAGAGTGAAAGGCAGCAAGATAGCTTACAAAAGTAATGTCAACAAGTGACAAAGTAGAAATTGGAGCAATAACATCCTGGTATACTAGTATATTTGTTCCTCAAAGCATAGTATGCCAACTGCTACAGAATTTATAGACTCAAAATCTCTGGACTCAAGCAGAGATTCCTGAAGCAAATTAAAAAAATATTAATGAATTCACTGTTCATTAGTCTGCAGCTATAGTATTGTCTAATTTAAAAGGATAAATGAAACATAAGCATAAATAAATTAAAACCAATTGTATATGTTTGCATTTTATATTAAGCAGTTTGCCAGTTACAAGATTCAGAAAGATATTAATTTAAAGGTTTTTATTAACCTAGCATAAGATATACATTGTATTAACATGCTTTCTATGTTAACCTGCAATGTAATACATTATATTAAATATAATACATGCTTACCACATTTATGTGCAAAGACATGGTAAATGCCACAGCAGAATCTTAGAGTGAGATTTTTTTTGTAAAATACGTAGTCAAACTAAACTTAAATCAAAGTAATAAGTCAAAATACTTCAATTTTCTGTAAATACCAGCACGTCAGATTTTAACCTAGTTTTTAGCCTGTGTTCTAGTTCTGTTCAGCTGCAGTCAAAGATGAAGCAAGTCCCATAAAAGTTGTTCAGCAGTACAGACTATGGATCTTACAAAATCAGGTGTTGGGGTTTCCTTGATGGATAAAATCTCACTAGATTTCAGTATTGTAAAGTAAGAATTCTTCTCTTGTTCAGCCATGAGACTGAAACTTGCAATCTTAATCTCCATCTCACCCTCTCTAGTCTATTGCTTTTTAAACTGGTTTACGTAGGTGCATTTAGCAGTTCATAAACTGAAGCAGTGAAGGTGAAATAGGCAGTACAGTTTCACTAAACTATGTGCTTTATAATCTGCATTTGAAGAAAACCAACCACAAAATGTACAAATACTGCCCATCTGCTCCCACCTCTTCAGCTAAAATTTCATAGAAAAGAATCAACGGAGTAACCATATGACTTTTTTTTTAAACATAGTTGCTTGTTAGGGTTATACCACACATATATAACACCATTACTTTATAGGTCAACCTGTTGATTTAAATAGCACCTCTTCTTATGCACAAGCATCTTAAAAGCCAGTATGTTAATTCACAGAAATCAGTCATTTGCACTGGGTTTACTTTCACTTGCAGAAATGTGACTTTACTTGTTTCATTAAGATGCGAGTTCTTGTATTTTTCAGATTAGTCATTTAAAAACACCCCTGGAGATGCTGCAAGAAATTAATAAAAATACTTTGGGACCGCTTTTACCTGTAGATGTGATTTCATATGTTGAAGCATTATCTTACTCATCGTTGAGTACCATGCATTACTCTGACAGTGAAGCACTTTGTAATACAACCATTAACGTGAGTGGATCAAGCCTTAAAGTTGTGGAGGTTTTTCTTATTTTACATATAGTGTATGACTCTTTCACTTAAACATACTCTTTTACTTACAGGTTTTGATTAACACTGTGAACAATTTTTTACAAAAAGACAAAATTGCAGTCTGGGAAGCTCTTCCTGTAGATAACCAAAGACGGAGCCTGACGAAGCTGCTGCATACTGCAGAACAAGCGATGCTTCTCATGTCACAGAACTTCAAAAAGACAACACAGCTAGATGTTAATGCAAGTGACATAGGTAAGATAAAGAAAATTAATCTAAGGTATACTTTAGATGTGGATTACACTGAGGAGCTTTTCAGCACAATTATGAAGATTAGAAATGGTGTTATGTGAAACACACAGGTGTTAATTTGTATGAGTTTCATAACTAACACCTGACTTTCAGTGTAGGTATCATAATTTTCAAAGACTGAACATTTGAGCCCAGAGCCCAGAAAAAACTCGAGAGGCTGTGGGAAGTTGTCCTTTCAGATTCTCTTTCAATCTCTCATTATAGTCACACTGTCACAGTGAATCTGGATTCACCTTCCATGCACAAAATTATCCTATGCATCTTGTATCCATAAAAACCACTAGTGGAATGAAATTTGGATTTGCTCTATACAGATTTTTTACTCTTTTTGGTTCAGTGAAGATATTGTAAATGAACTTGGAATAAGGATTGTACCTAGTGAGTCTGATCTTGAGTGGCTTTATTTTCAGAGAAATCTCTCATTTTAAGAGGAATTTCAGAGGAGGAGAATTGGTTAGTCTCAGCTGCACCATTTTGCTCTCCTACCTTCTCGCTGTGTGCTGGTGTCTTCACACCAACTCCTGCCAATTTTCCTGTGGTAATAATGGTTTTACCGTTCCTTCAATGGGAGCAGAGTAAGGCTATACCAGCCACTTTTGAAAATCCTAATAAAGCATTGCTGATTCCTTTGGCAATGGCCACTCTTTCATCTTTATTTTTCTGAACGTACCCAAACTGTATGTGACCTGACTTCTTATTTCAGATTCAGTACAGTCCTTCAGTGCCTCTTACTGGTTTGCCATTTTATAAAATGACTTGACGAGAAAGATTCCTCCTTTGGTCCCAAGGCAGGTGAAACCACCTGTTCTTCCCTCACCTTTCTGAACGTAAATCAGCAAGAGCGATGAAAAACTAGGGAGGGATTTGTTCCATGACATAAACTCCGTAGAAGCAGATTTATGTTAGTGCAAAGTACCTCTGGGTCTGCAGCAGATCCAGAGTGGAGCCAGGAGCTGGCCGTGAAGCCCCTGTTCCCCCGGCCACCTTGGCTGAAAGCAGAGGCTCTCGTGGCCAGAGAGCTGAAGCCATGCAGGTTGAGAAGAGAAGATTCGGGTGCAGCCTCCGGTGGCAGTGTAGACGTCAGTCAGAGCAAGGTGACAAAAAAAGCTGATAAAGAGAATGGGGAGGAATTGCCATGTTGAAAGGTCGATGATTTTTCGGCTTGCTTTTGTTCTAAAATGGGAAACTGTATGAGCTCTTTTCCAGATGGGCCCAAAACACTAAAATTTTTTGTTATTGTTTTTGAGCATGAGTATGTTTACAGGGCTCGTATGTGCCCCACACATCTATTTTGGGACAAGACCTACAACATTGCCCCTCTTTCTCCACTGCTTTTTATGGTGCAAATTCTTGAACTACAAGCTTTTCAAAACTTCAGCCACAGAAAAGTATTTCTTACATACTGACAAACATTTTTCTGACAGCTGGTCTATTGAATAGCTCATATTATTTTTGTGTGCTGTGCTATAAGCAATGCAGATGGTCTAGCTTAGTGATATTCCTCCATCAGTCAAGTTTTAGATTTGTTTGTTGTTGTTTTGTTTTGTTTTGTTTTTTAAAAAAGGCCTGATTGACTTTTTTTTGTTCCCATCCTGGGTGATTGAAACTCAGCACTATAATGAACCAAGTAAAGAGCTCAATGTCCTCTAATGTAGTTTTTGTCCTGAGGGGTGATGCTTGTTTGTTTGCTTTTGACAAGACACATCATTATTTCATGGTGCAATGTGCATTTGGTAGCGTGGATAGATAACTATAAAATATATACTCTTCAAAAATTGGCTTTTATCAAATGTTACTATTCAGTAGAGAATTTTATGCTTTGCTTTTTATAATTGTGATTTGTGGTTCCTTTCAGAAATGCATTTTTAATAAAGCAATAGCTCTTCCTAAAGTAACCTACATTGTTCTTTCCAGTGCCTAATTTAATGCAAGGTAAATAAAAGACTATATTTTTCATGGAAACAGTAAAAAGTATGAGAGCAAAATGAAGGCATGAAAATAACAAAACATAGAGGTTTAAGCAAACATGCTATATTAATAGAATTTTTCTTGAAATATTTGGCACAGTGATATATTCTTAAAATTCGCAGTAATTATGCAATCCAATAGCACATTTATTAACCCAACTGTAAATTATGGTAGACTGTAATGGAACTGTGATTTGTACAGTATTTTTCTTCTTTTGCAGCACTCAAGGTTTTTGCTTTTGATTCACACCACATGAAACACATTCACCCTCATGTATACACAGGGGGAGATTACATAAAGATCTCTCCAAAGAAGAGAGAGGAATCTCATCCTAATGGTAAGAAACAAAGGTTGGAGAGTAGGTGGGTTAATAAACACCTTGGATAGACTTGTTCCCGCTCGTAAATAACTATATATGCACTTTACCAAGACTGAGCTTCAGCCCTGCTAACTACAGAGAAGTCAAGGTATTTTTATCACCATCTCTCCTACCCCTTTATTGTCTCAGGACTGATATTTCTAACATCTCTAGTAGCACAGTGAGTATCCGGTGAGTTTTAATACTGGATATTGGTACCAGAGACCTGAGCCTCATCCTTTTTCTCAGCTATAGATCTGATGTGTGACTTTGAACTGGGCCCTTTAACTCTCTGTGTTGCTCCTCCTCCACAAATTGGTGCATCTTTACTCTGTTTGGAGAGTAGTTCACTGGGGCAAGAACATGGATTCTTCAGTACCAAAACCAGCAGGGACCAGATCTTGGCTTGGAACTCAGAGTGCTACAGAAATGGCTTACAAGTACTGTCATCACTTAAAATAAATAAATGTGTTTAAACAGCTCTGGAATTTAACCACCTAACCTAACAAACAGAAAAGATTTTTTTAAATCTTAATCTTCCAGCTAATCTGAATCTCACCACCTATCAGTACCTAAAAATATGGTTTATCTTGGTACCAAGGAGAAAAATCATGACATTTTTTCAGATCAGCATTGCATCCTAAAATACCTTTTGCTTTCTTTTTCCCTATGTGTCTTCCATCCTGGCTCCACTGTAATGGAAGTCAAAGCAAGACAGGTACTTCAGAGAGGCCCAGTATTTACCTCAAGCCTGAGCCATTTTAGTTTATGAGACCTGACACCACATGTGTAGCCAAATGCAGAACAGCAGCAAGCATACATTACTCTAGAAAAAATATATATGCATATATCTAATTAGAATTTCCAATGCGAATGCACATTTTTATTTCTAATGGCAGTTCTATTGTTTTAAATAAAGCTATATTTCATTGTCTCTAAAACATTTTTATAAGTATTCCACAAAGATTCCATCTGTTTTGCATATTTTATGCAATAGCAGTAATAATGTCTATTGTTTATTGTTTCCTTGATGTCTTCAATTTTGTTCTTCTATAAGAAACCCACAAACTACTAAACATGGTCTGTTTGATTGATAGGCACCGTTGCAGTTGTCTTTCTGCGGTATAGCAATATTGGTTCTTTGCTTTCATCGCCTAAAAACCGCTCCTCGAAAGATACTTCAGAGCAGAGACAGGCAGTAAGCTCATCAGTTATAGCTGTTGCAATTAGCTCAAATCCACCTACGCTCTATGAGCTTGAGAAAATAACATTTACCTTAAAGTATGCCAAGGTAAGGGGTTTTTTTATTATCAACTTCAAATAAAACAAAACAATAGATAATCATTTTATGTGATGCAACCCTACCTGTAGTGTATGATATATTGAGACGTAATTCTGTTGTTTGCTGATATGAATTTGTCATAGATTTCTCTAATAAGATTAATCTTAAATGTGACAGCCTAAGTGCAATATACTAAATACGATACAGCTGAAAATTTCTATGGCACTAAAGCAAGGGCAACAATGCCATCTTTGCTGGGTTGTAGTATGAATAAAATGTAGATGCCTCAACCAGAGAATATTACAGGATCTTGACTATTCTGTATTTTGGGGGGGTGGGGGGGTAGGGGGGTGGGTCTGAAAGCTTATCAGAAGCATGTAAATATGAAATATGAGCACATTTATTTAAAACTGGGAGGTTTACTTCCAGTATATACAGATGTTGCTGACTTCACTTGTATGTGAACAATCACCTTACATGGCACAAAGAATTATCAGAAACATAACAAGAAAGTAAATCTGCAGGGAGGTGGGCAGTAGGACAAGGTGTTAACCTTGGTTATGCAGCTTTTAAATTTGTTACTTGCCTTCTAATATTTGAGCTAGAGATCATCTTTATATAAATTTGCATATATTTATACAGCCTATAGTACAGGGGGGACCTTATTTTTGACTAGTGTTAGTAAGCACTAACTGTAATAAATAAGACTAGTGGTCTTATTCATTGCTGTCCTCACACCTGATACAGCAGGTGTGATATGACCCTGGCTTTATCCCAGATTACTTTGTAAAATACACAGAATAAGTCGCAGTTTTTACCTGCTCATTTGGAAGGGACTATGAGCAGGACGAGCAATGTGGCTGTAACCTTGGGGTTAGTCCATGTTCAGCAGGTGCAGGTGTATATATAACAATGTTTGCAGTAGGTAAAAATTCCAACACCTTTGCAAATGCCAGAAGGATTCAGTAATCTGATTAGCCTACATGTTTGGTGGGGTGTTAGCTGTGTGGATAAAATACTTCTATCCCCAGCTATGTTTTAATTGCTTGGAATAGGCCATGCAGAATGTGCTTTTTGTTTCCCAACCTTCCAATGGTAACAAGCAATTTTTAATGAATTGCGCTGGCTAACGTAAGAAAGGTCTCTTGATGGGAAATATCCTGCCTTTTGCCGTCAGTAAAACATCTTGTTTCTGTTCCAGACTGCAGATAAAGATATTAAATGTGCGTTTTGGAACTACTCGGCAGACACAATGAATGGCAACTGGGCTACAGAAGGCTGTGAGCTGACACATTCCAACTCCACTCATATCTCATGCAAATGTAATCATCTGACTCATTTTGCTGTTTTGATGTCCTCAGGTGGCTCTGTTGTAAGTGCTATTTTAATTTAGTGTTTTACCTGACACCTTCTCCTGTCTTTATTCCTTATGTTTTTATTTCAGTACGACTTAGGTACTTTTCCCCCTTTAGGTTGTCTCTTGTTTTTGTTCAGCAAACACACAATTTATTGTGCACAGAGCAAACAAAATTCCTCCCATATGTGTTTGAATTTCCTTATGTCCTTTCTGCAGTATTACAGAGCAGTGATGCAGCAAAGTATCTTGTTCCAAATACACAGTCTGTTGTGCTTATTTTTGGTGCATTGCTTTTAATTTTAAATCCCACTTTAAGGCTGCTATGGGATTTAACTGGCATTCATTGGTGGTCAGTAACCATATGGCCCTGAATTTCTCTCTCACAAAACTTTGCCACCCATTTGTCTAACCTTGGCATCTAAAAATCTGCTTTAAATTCTCTCCTGAGAGTTTGCAACAGCATAACCAATTTGATGGTTATGACTATTAAATACGGACACTTATGACCAGCACAAAAGTGAGAATGACCACTCAATTTACGTCCTTCTTATCTTAAGGAGGCCCATAGATTTCCAGGGTCTATGTGGGGATCTGCAGGAGCTCAGGTCCTGCCTCAGGAGGCAGCCTCATAAGGTATTGGAACTGACAGCAAGCAGAATATTAGCATGAATATACTGTATTGAGACAGTTCTCTCACACGGTGAATTTCATGCTGGTAGAGGCTGTTTCCTGGTTGCTAAATAGCAACCTAAGTATTCAGTTCAAATTTAAAACCTTTGCAGGTACTTATATAGTTATTTTGAAAAGGAAGGCTGGGAGGAGAATAGTCTCTTGTCCTTTATTTAGAAAAAAAAGTACTTAGATATATTTTGTGGTCAGATGAATACTATCCTTATGCTGAGGCACAGTCATGTATTTCAGAGATTCTTTGTGCAAATACCAAGCAGCAAATGTAACTGTATTCCTATACAGAGAATATGCACATCCAGTATTAAAATAGCCTGTGTTTCTTTGGAGAATGTTCATGTTACATATCTGGAATAGCGTGTGTTTGAAGTGATTGTTATTTCAGAGTCTTGTTTTGATCATGTTGCAAATTCAGTAAGACGGTTATTCAATTTTGCTTATCTAAGTCACTGCTGTGATAAGTCCTTTTATATTAGAAAATGTTCATATCATATTAATATATGTCCTACTGCCAGTGCATTTGTCATTTGCTAAAATGATCTGATTCTTAAAATCATATTAGGAGATACTGATGTTAATAAAAAGTTTTCTTAAGAAATATCAGAAAATGCAAAAGCAGGAATATATACAGTTCATTGCTAATTTCCCCTAGAATTATATCTGTCTCACAAAAAACCCAATACTTTTTAGATTATCCAAAGTGTACATTTGCAGTGAAATTCTACAAACAGTTTTGATTAATATTTTGTAGAAAAGAAGAAAAGAATTGTATTATAGAATGAGGTCTTTCTTGAGAAGGTACAAAGCTATTCTTTTAAATATTATATTATAATTTTCCCCCAGGGTGTTACAAACTATAACATTCTTACAAGAATCACTCAGCTAGGAATAATTATTTCGTTGATTTGCCTCTCCATGTGCATTTTTACATTCTGGTTCTTCAGTGAGATTCAAAGCACTAGAACGACAATTCACAAAAACCTCTGCTGCAGCCTTTTCCTGGCGGAACTTATTTTTCTGATTGGAATTAATATGAACAGTAATAAGGTGGGTAGTTTTCATTTGTGTCTCGATTTTGTGTTGTAAATATATAGTATAGGATACGATCTTCCATCTATTTCCAGCGTTTCCTACTATCAATATGAACATTCTAGTGATGCTGACTTCCCAGTCTAGTACCAGGAAATATAAAATGATCATTTAAAGAAGTAGGGCCTTCATCTGAGCTGGTCTATATTGACTTTGCTCCATGGGTTTCATTTAAACTTTGTCACCTTAACCAAAACTGCGGTCTCAATCTGTTTAGCATTTTCACTTTTCACATCTGTTTGGATGTTGTACGAAGCCACATTGGTGGCTCTCTGGGTGACAATTTTCCCTAAAAACCAGGCCAGAGCTTCAGTCCCAAGCTGGCATTTAAGATACTGTGCTGTTGGCTGGAGGACCCCTTTCCTTTCTACATGTAAGGTCTTGACCTGTCCCTGTTGCTTTTCATACAAGTTGGGCTGTTGATTTTTGCATCTCAGATTAGTTTTAGGAAATTAAATTATGCATAAACTATCAAAAAACACCTACTGTAAGTAGCTGAATAAGATACAAAATTACTTCAAAAAATACGAGCTGCTATCCCTGAGGCAGCACTCCAGTATTGATCAATTGAGAAATTTCATTTTACAAACACTTTTTAGTAACAAAAGTTATTTCGGAAATAATTCCTTGTGATGCCTAATTACATCATATCAAAATCATAAAAATGAACTTTGTCTAGATCAGAAAAGCATATAGACTACTCAGCTGTAACTATGGGATCAACCTTGTCAATTTGTTTATACAGTTTTTCTGGGAAGACGTGGACCAATTTTAAAAGTTGAATGTAGTCTCTTTATTTTACCAGCTGCTACAGAAAACACTAACGAACAAGTGTGCTCGTGGGTGCAGACCAAGTTCTTGTCAGTCAAGACATTACATCTGGGCTGCTGGACCACCACTTTAGAGTTACTACGTTGCTGTGCATATGCTGCTATATTAACAGAGATGTATTAATAAAATTATGACTCTTGCTTTCTCTGATTGAATTCCTAGCTCTTCTGTTCAATTACTGCTGGATTACTCCATTATTTCCTTCTAGCTGCTTTTGCGTGGATGTGCATCGAAGGTATTCACCTCTACCTTATAGTTGTGGGAGTCATCTACAACAAGGGTTTCTTGCACAAGAATTTCTATGTCTTTGGCTATGTCAGTCCAGCTGTGGTCGTTGGAATCTCCGCTGCACTGGGATACAAGTACTATGGCACCACAGAAGTGTAAGTCGCTGTTTCTGTGTCCAAATCACTGTACATAAGGATGCAATAGTCACAATGCCACATTTCAAGGCATTTTCTGCTGTTTACTTTTCAGATGTTGGCTCAGCACAAAGAATAACTTTATATGGAGTTTTATAGGACCAGCATGTCTAATAATTCTTGTAAGTATAATTTTCATTTTTTATTGTAGTACATAAAACTGATAATAAAAGGTGTTTAATAATCACCCACCCATTGCCAGCATAGCTGTGAGTGCTAATTATAGGGCAGAATTGGCTAATTTAGATCTTTTTATAGTGTCTCTAAATTATTTATATGCTGTACTTCTAAATACTTTACTAGCCTGAAAAATGGATGTTTGACAAAAAAAGCTCAATATAAGATCAGAGCCTTTTTTCTTACTTTCTTTCTTTTATCCCAATGGTTTGAGAAATTCTGTGAAGCATTTCTGCTTTTTAAGAAGTATGTTGTTGGCATCTCAGCATGGCTCAGCAGGAGGTGTACACAGACACTATCCTAGCAGACAGATAATCTGGTTTTTCAAATGTTGTGTGACTTAATCTCTTATCAGTGATCGGTCATCTTTGTGAGATTAGACTGTCATCTTTACGGTTTTATCACTCGCGTGTACCCTGTCATCATCAAAGCCATTTTAAACTAAATTGCGACGTCAGAGAAAAGAACCCACAATTTCACATGGGCAGACAAGTCGAGTATTGATAGCCCTATTTCAGCTGTGAAGAGGGCCTTTTTAATTCTTATTGGAAGTGGTTTCAAACCTGCAAATTTGGCAGGTATTATAAGTTCAATTCTGAATCAAGACATTTTTGGTGCCTCGGGAGCCTTTCTAAGTGCTATAAAGTTTAACAAACCATTCCAGCTGTAATGCAGCATTATGGGGTATGACTGGGTTGACAGTGATCTGGCAATAGCTGGAGCTAGCAGGAGGAGGAGGTACAATGGTGAGGCCTTGTGACATCTGTGGTCAAGTCACTTATAACCCTTTGTCGCTTCTGAAGCTATCTGGTGATAAATGTGAGGTTTTGTAGAAAAGAAGGAGCGGTAGTGCCTAACACACACGAGATGATAGTAAACCAGTTTTAATTCAATACATTAGCCATTTCAAAGCTGATTAAAGTATCAAGTATAATTCCGGTCAAATTCCACCCCAAATTGCTACTGCGGACTGGGGAGAGGCGGGGAGCAACCTGCCAGTGCAACTGCAGGGTGATGCCTCCCCGTCTCACCCTCCTGGTGGGGACAGCAGACTTCAAGAGAGGCAAGGCACCATAACCGCCCTCGGCTCGTTGCTTCTGGGGTCAGATGGCCCTCACGGCCGACAGGTTACTACGGTAAAATAAAATCATGGGGAGAGACCATCCCTTACTAAGACGTTCTTACAGTCCTTAGGTTTAAGTTGGCGATTTCCTATTTCCTCTACAGACCTTATCTCCTTCTTCCAAGAAGGCAGCAGGGCTGGGATTTTTTTGTTGTTGCTGTCATTCCTGTTCCTCATCTGCCTTCAGGGGAAGATTTATGGGCAGTGATGTATCATTGCACTGTTAGCACAGGAAAACCGCGTTCTCAAAATACACAAAATGCCCTAAATTTATGCTTCTGTAACCTTGTTTTCAGCTCCAGCTGAGCTGTGCCTGACGCGGGATCTTGGTACACAGTACAGAGGCAGAGCAGGTCTGCAGTGGCTTTGATACAAGTCTAGCTGGCCACAGAGGCAAATCCTGCAAGCTGGCTCAGGCCCGTAGCCATTCTTAGAGCACTCCAGATCTTCCAGCAATCCCTGCAAATTAAAAGAAAAAGAGGAGGTGATAGAAGTCCTTATGCACCAATGCAGTCCTCCTACGGATGAGGATAGCAGCCAGACAGTTTCTTTTTTTCTCCCACTCCTTTGCCTAAGTGAAGTCACACAAAGGAGCTGTAGCTGGACAGCAAATACCCTGTGATTGTTTTGCTATTTTTTGTGTGTTATCGAAGTATTTCGTGACGACTTGTTTTCACAGTATTTGCATACCTCTATTATTGTCTGTTCATAATCATGCACTACTAGACCTGGGAGGAAAGGCAACCCATTTTCAGCAAGCTGCTTCATCTGCTGTGTGATTTTTTTTTTTTTTGAACGTTTGGACAGCTTGTTTTCATGGGGTGATAGCAAACTGAAGCCTGAACTGCAGGAGGGGTGTTTTCAAAGAGTGCAGGAGCTAGGTAATTTGCTCGCACTCTATCCAGGTTATTGTCTAAGGAAAATATGAAAATAGGCACTGACTCTAGAAGGTGAAGGTGGTGTCGGATGTCTGCTCTGTGGAAGGCATCTTGGTGGTGGTAATTCTGTTTCCATTGTCCAGTCTTCCTGTTGAGCGTACTGCACGGGCACCACCATAACAAAGATTAAACCCTCTCTAAAGTAGTGCCACTCAGGAAGTCCTTTTAATTACAGAAGCTGATCTCTTTCCAAGATTTCCATTCTGCCCACAGCTAATTAAAGCAAAAAAAAAAAAAAAAAAAAAATCCTAATTAATTACTCTGAAAAGGAAATATAATTTTTGTTCTGGGACAACTAGATAGGGCACCAAAACCCTCATACAGAAAGCTGCAAAATCTGGCAGCTTCAGGCTTACCTTTAATCCTGGGCTTCGTCCACTAATAGCATTGAGTTTGCAGGCTTTCCAAGATAGCCTGGAGAGTTTGGATACCAAATCTCTTGAGATCTGCTCACTACAAATCTGATTCTTGCACAAAAACATTAAACTCATTGTCAGCACAAATGCCCATGTACGCAAATGGTGCCTTCAGTTTCTGTGAATGGGGACCCAGAATACTTGTGGTTTGGATTAACCTGTAATATGCTTTTGAGACAGCATGTAAATGACAAACAACAGAACTGGTTCTGTACCATTGGATTTTCTGTCTCAGGGAATGTTGTTTCAAACACATCCTTGGACTTTAAATCTGCAGTAATAGTGAAGCATAGGGAGCTCAAGTGTTTATCAGGACTACAAACTAAGTTCTCCTCTGATTGCCTAAGCAGAAAAACTACTTCTGAAGATGTTTGCTTATTAATACTAAGGTTCTATTAGAATTCCTAGGTGCAAAGCAATGGCCTTATTGATCCCATCTAAAAATTATTATTATTATTATTAGATTGGCGACTGTACATGAAAAGGAGTGGGTCAGAAGCTCTTTAGATGGAGTTAGCAAAGAAAGGGCATTTTAAACCTTTGTAAAGCAAGCTGCAAGCTGAAGATAATTTCTACAACTTATTTCTTCCTCCTAATACTTGTAATCTTTAGAACCACAACCATTTTAGCTAAAACTATGCAGTAGATTAGATCAAAGCATACAAGTATGGAGAAATTTTTTATAACAAGTATTTAAACTTTTTAATAGAAAAGTGAGTTTATCACAAGCTTTAAGGGACAAACATTCACACACACCACAACCCATGCCTGATTGAGGCAAATACAAATATAAGCTCCAGAGATAAAAGGTATGAAAATGGAAAAAAAAAAAAAAATCCCTAGAACATTTTCTTTTCTTTTGTAATACACTCTTACAATAATAATCTCCCTGTAATAAGAAGTGTGTAGAATGGAAATAACCGTTTGTCTGCAGGCTAATGTGGCTGCAGTTTTGATGAGCATGTAATGTCAGCCAATAACAAACTCCTTCCCTTTGTGGAGGACTTCTGCATGGCTTTTCCCACCTTTGGCTTCACTGCTCGCTCTGTGTTGAGTGGGAGCAGACCTATGTAAGGGCTTTATTCTGTATCACTGACATTTTTGGAAACTTCATCTTTTAAACTCTGTGGACACAGGATAAGTCCCTCCACTTGTACCTATTGTGAGGGACAGCTATATATTAGCTGTCCAACTGGCAGTAGAAATGACGTCGTTTGCAAGGGCTGGGCAAAGACTATTAACGCTGTACTTATGAAAGTCTACAAGCCATTAAAAGGAAAACTTGGAAGAGAATCGCTGCTACTCCAAGTGCAGCTATAGGAAACCCTTCTAATATACCTCTCTCCCACAACCTTCTCCCATTAAATCTATTCGGTTGAGCTTCACGCAGCAAGTTCAGAGTCACCCACGATAACATGGTTTGCACCTTTGCAGTATTGACAGAGCCATGCGGGCTTGACTATCGTACCGACTGTCAGTGCCGCAATGAATTGGCACACCTCTGTGAGGAACCAGCACTCAGAAGTGTGACGTGTAACATTAACAGGTGCAATTTGCTGTTTAACAGTATAAATCTCTCAGTATCATTTGCTGAGATCACCTCTGTAATAACAAAATACAGACTTGCTCTTTGAGGTTGGACCATTTCCAAAATTGAACATCATCCAAATAATTCTCTCTGTGGCTTTTATCCAAACATCCTAGCAGTGTTCAGTGAGAAGGTGGCTCCTGTACGCTCTTCCGTGGTTTACTCCTCTAACGTGTGTTTTCAGGGACCTTGAAGGTGTCTGGCTTGGCTTCAAGCTCCAGTTTCTTGAAACAATTGGTAATTGTTTTGTCTGCAACTACAAAAATGGCTTATAAATGGACTCTGCAATTTTCAGAGCATCCTTGTAAACTTGACTTGGAACGTATAAGCCAAGAATAGTTCTTGGGAGAGGTGTCGTCAGAAAAGCCAAGTTCTTTTTATTAAGCATTCCTGTATGTATTAAATGTAATGAATAATCAACTGTAAAGCAAATATATTCTAAGAATTGCAGTGATTGATTAACCATACTGTTTTGAACTTCCCCTGTATAAATGAATGGGTAAATGAATAAAATATACAGATTGCAGTTGCAAAATACAAAAAAAGTGACATATGAGTGATGAAAGCAGGCTAACAGTAGAGTAATGCTTTTCATTAAGGAACTGCCTGCATATTCATTAGAGCTAGTCGATTACTTAAAAAATATATTCATCAGATAATTTATTTGATGAATTTTACCATTATTTGTCAAATAATTTATTCAACAAAAAAGGTAAAATTAATGGAATAGTGCATTCATCAGATCTTATTGGACAGCTCTAATACTTGCTCAGTTCTGTACATTTAGGTTGATTCAGGATTAGTAATACTGCTGCAATCAATGCAGAAGAATTTCCTGGCAAATCCATTACTCTGCTGTTTTCTCATACACTCACAAATTTCATGGACTTAATCTAGGCCATTCAAACTGAACATCTTTCCTGTAGAAAAGTAAATATTCAGAGTTTAAAATTTTACATTTTCCCAGACTTCAATATTGACCATGATCTGACAGTCCATTGCTTCCACTTAAAAAAAAAAAAAAAAAGGGGGGGGGGGGGGGGAAGGAAAAAAAAAACAACATACCCTCTGAGGTCAATCACACCACACTGGCGTAATCAAGTACACTGCCTCTTCAGGCTTCTTCACATTATTACTCCTTCAGTGAAGCAGCTCATGTTCATTACTCTTGATGTTTCTTGATATTCTAAGGATTAATATCAAAAAAGTCGTCTGACTTCTGACCTCCATCACAACAAACCATACCACCATCTCACATTTTTTTAGTGAATATTTGTGCTTTGGAAATTCTGAGGGGTTTTTTGTCCGAAGGGTTATTTGTGATAAATGCCTAGTTATACTTTTTATAGATGAGAAAAGTATACTCTGTATCGTTTACTGTTCATTTTTCAGAAAATAGCTGTTTTAAACATTTTTTTATCTACTCTTGTTCCTCAGTCTGCCTTTTTAGTGGAAATAAATTTCCTAGAGGGACTAGCAATGGCTTTATTATTCTTTATAAAGGAATATAGTCCCCTTTTCATTAGCCCCTCTGTGACTTCAGTTAAAGGTGTGTCCATTGCATTTCTTATGCCATTGTGGATACAGTGGAGATAATGAATTATGTAGTGACATTAAAGACCAAGTATGCAACTTTGGTTGAAACAGAATAGTTCAAACCTCAGTGTTGTTCGGCAACAACAATACTTGTTGTGCTAAATAATCACTGAGTCGGAAAGTACTTGCCCTGTTCAGTGGACAGGCCCAGCTTTAATCTCCAAGCCACAGCTTCCATACTGCCATGCACAATGGGAGCAGTTTCTCAGGAAGACCAGGGCTTTCATGTGAAATCAAGTTTTTTTCCTTCCTCCCCTCTGTCATTAAAGCCTCTGTTCTAAAGTCCCTGGAAAGACTTGTAAAAAGAGGCTGTGGCCATTAGTCTACAACATGAAAATTAGTTGCTTTTATGTTGTTACATAAGAACAAATTCAACACAGAAGGCTCTAAGGTCCTTGAGGGATGTTCCATATAAAAGTTGTTTGGTTTGGGTTTGGGGTTTTTTTTTAATCAACTTAGCTAGTAGTGTTACAAGAAAAAGCATGTGAAGAAGTTCCCCCTCACATTCACTGAAGGACCTTAGACTTGAAGAGTCAAGCGTGACTGCTCCCGTCAATAGTGAAGCAAGCAGAAACAGCAGGTGAGGGAGTACAGGTGGGTGCCAAAGGGGACAAGAAGAGCACCCGCAGTAGCCAGCTGGCTGTGCAGATTTCCTGACATGTCCCACAGCTTGGTGCAGGTTAACGTCCCAAGTGTCCCAAGCATCCTTCTTTTCTAGTGAGATAAACTGTGCCCACTGTTTTAAAGGATCCATGTATATTAAGCCTCAGTGGATTTTTTTTTTTTTTTTTTTTCAGGAAAGCCACACTGTCTGAACTGGTCTTTTTTTTTTTTTTTTCCCCAGTTGCTTAATATTCTCTTCGTGATTCTTTACATTGCCTTGCTATAAGCACAATTGCTATAAACACATATGCTTACCCTAATTTGTTCATTGAAAAGACACCGTAGGTTGGCTTTAGATGCTTGACATAGACTGATGATGCCTTTTGGACTTTCTTAGTAATTACGTAATGACTACATCCACACTACATATTTTCTCACTCAGATCATATTTTCTTCCACTATTCTACTGTCCCTTTGATTCATCACTTGCAGGCATTCAGAGAAGCAAATTTAAATTCACAGTAGTAATTGCATGTGAATACTCTGTTCAGAAATCTCACTTGGTCATTGAAAGAGCTTTTTGTGGCTTTGGGTAAGATGGTAAACCACAGCATGGGATTTTGTGAACACATCCACAGCAGAATTGTGAATATTTCTAAAAAGCAAAGGGCCAAATTCTTCAGAGGATTTGGCAAGCTGTAGAAGGCATGGACAGCTTTCTGCCAACTACCGACATCTCCAAAATGGCAAATATAGCCTGTTGTCAGACTCAACATCTCAGTCGTGCTCCTGATGCTGCCTCCCTCCTGGTAGCTCATCCATTCACTGAAGCTAGCTGTGCTAAAGGATGATATACAACTATTTCACTCCTCTTTGCCAGGTAAAAATACTCCTGTAGGGCTCCTGCATAAGGCTCCAGATGCAGCCTAATGCAGGTTTGCATTTATGCAAAGAAACCATGGGAGGGGTGTAACAGGTGGTCCGAAGTCTTTGGTGCACCCAGAGTCAGTTTATTAAACAGCCTGATTTATGTCATTACCAACTCCCAAGTAAATGGACCTTCTCAAAATCTTCTTGGAAAAGGAGAGGAGTAAATCTAGTAACTAATTACACTGCAACCAGGACAGACCCCAGTCCTACCACTCGATCTAGTTGGGCTAACGTTTATGGCTGAGGTCAGATACAAATCTACTGGTTCATCCCTCCTGCCCTTGGCTGCAAAACTGAGGTTAAAGAAAAATATTTAGGTCAGTATGTGTTTAGCTTTGCAATCCAATAAGGAACAGCATTGAATCCAGAAGTCTGAGAAGCTGTTTGATGAAAAATATAGAAACCCCATTTATTTATTTATATACTTATTTACAGCTTGCTATAATTGTTCTAGAAATATAAAGGAACCATTTAATTGAGTCTAAATCTACAGCCTGAGGTATGTAAAAGAACAACTTTGAAGTATTCATATATAAAGAGCAACCCTATGTAAAAATTATGTATTTCCTGATACAGGGTTTGAAATAAACTCATTTAGCTATGTTTTAATTTTTAAAATAAGTGAAATAATTAAAATCTTAGAATCATAAAATTCTAATCCCGTATGATTGAAAATATTTCCCCAAAATATAGACTAAAGGGGTTTGTTAATGTTTTTGCTACATTTTCTATTCTCAGATAAGACTGCTGTTGTATACCTAAAGCATTCAAGAAGGTATATTCACTGGGGACATGATAATGAGATAAATCAGTCAGGAGCAAAACCCAGACTGTTTGACTGCCAGCTTGTGTCCAATTTTATGCAATTAATATGGCATACATTTTCATTTTGAAGCTTAAACTGTTGTATTGTTAATAGCTTAATTCCGCTCTCCCCTGACTGAAGTAACGATGACCCACTGAATGTTGTCATTTTACCCAGCCATTAGCTATACAGCCAGAAAGACAGAAATGTATTGCTCTCTGTGGCAGAATTCAGACCATCACAAGCTCATTAATTCAAACACTCATAATGAGGGTCATTGTAAAGAATGATACAGATACAGCTGCTCTGAACTTCAGACATTTTTTGAAAGAGCCAAATTCAATATGATATATGTAAAAAATTCAAGTATATGCCTAAGAGAGCAGCAGGAGAAATTTTCTCATTCTTTTTTGTGAGATCTGACATCAGCATATAGATGGTTTCATCAATTATTGAGACAGAGACTAAGAAAGGAAAAGGGAATGATTTGGGGGTTTCGTTTTTGAAGTTTGAATGTAAAGTGCTCAGACTGAATCAGAACTAGTATGTCTGAATCTTTAGAATTAGCTGCCTCTTTCTTATACCTTCTCCTCTTTGTAACACTAGAGAGCCTTAAAAGGCTGGTATTTAAAGTGTTTTAATAAGTTTTGAAAGGCTGGAGTGTATCTTTTACACAGGGATATCTCATATGAAATTACCAATTCCTTTTTAATTCTGTAAATACATGTGTATTGGAAATAGCCTCAAAAACTCAGTCTCATATTAAACAATTACTCCACTGTTAAAAAACCAACTGTCTTTAGATAGGCCTGGATGAGGAACTGGGGAGTGAGGGAGATCCAGGTCTCCCTGCTCCAGTGAATATTTAATTATTTATATGGCACGGAATAGATCCAGCAAGGCTGACAGAGCAATAGCAGCGAATAGCTGCTACAGGGGCTGGAGAAACTAAGGGTCATAGCCTAGTCTGAATATTAAGTACAAGAGAAAATTGTGCCCCTGTCTCCAACATCCTGGATAAATGCCCTGTCCACGGGGATTTTCATTGTTCAGGAGTGTCCTTTCTGGTTTTAATCAGAAAAACTATCCTATTCAGGAAGCCTTTCCTGGTGAAAGTATAGTCTAAACCAGTAAATGTCTTTTAGTGCTAATGAACTGACATTTTTCAACACAAAAATGTCGGACAAAATTTTCTTGAATGCCTCTCATCCTGATCTGTTTCATTTTAGCAGATGTCCAGGTGCTAACTGAGCTGCCGCCATGAAAGATGGGCCATTTCCCTCCGAGCTTTCAAGTGCTCTTTTGCTTTCTTAAAAAGAGGGAGGAGGGGAGGAAGAAAAAAAAGATTTCTTAGTTGCCAAATTTGACAGCTGTCAGCTACCATGATGGGGCAAAATGATGATATATCACTTCACTCAGTATCTTACAGTTTAATTGTAATTAATTATGAAAGAAACTACAACTCTTCAACATGAGTGCAAATATTTTTATTTGCAGGCAGATGTTTTGCATGCTTTATTAAATTGTGTGTATTTCATACCATTCAGTGCTCAACTAAAAATAGCTATCGTTCTGTACCTACACAGAGAGGGTTTCATGCAGTGTGAAGCACTAACATCATATTTACTTGAGGATAGAACATTATGTTACTCTTCCAGTATGTAAAATACGTACATTTAACAGTGGAATTAAGGACCTATTTTAAATATAGCAGTTGCTAAGCAATATGCTATTAGCAGAACTCCAACAGCTTGGAACATGTAGCATCTTAGGACCTACGTGCTCATTTTTATATTATTACTTAGTTTGCAAAATACGGTTAGTAATCAACAGAGAAGTTTGTAATTTGCTTAGACAATAGATGAGATTGTTTCTCAGTGCTCTTCTGGATCTTCATCTTAGGAAAAAGAAATGAGTAAATATTACCATGTCTGGATATGCATACAACTCTATTATTTTCTTCTACAAGCTGCGGATGGGTGAAATTCTGCTGGGGGGGTCCCAGAGCTGCTAGGAGTAGAAGACAAAGCAGCAGCATCTTGCTCTACCCATGCCCACTGTTGGGCAGGTTTCCTTCATTACGGAAGCCTATGCCAGTTAGCCGTAGTAGCATTGAGACGGAGGGAGGGATGCAAATCTGCAAACAGATTTACCAAGCCATCCTAGCTCTAGGTGGAGGTAGGTTAACACCACACACAGTTTTTCCCATCCTATCCTAAAATACATGTGATTGATCGAACAGAGCTCCCCAGGCCAATTCCTTTGGCAAAACCTCCTTATTGTTGACAAAATGATTAGGAAAGCACCAGGAAATTTCTCTGAATTTGCAATCGCTTTTTCTCTCCTGTGAATTTCTTTACAAGAGGAAATTATCCAGGCAGCTGCTGCAGCTGTGGGTCAGATCTGATCCTAGGACTTGTACCGCTCCAGGCAGCTCTGAACTCTTCCTTGTGTGCCTGCTGTATCTTGCCCACCAGCGTCACAGCTGTGAGCATGGCAACTGTACCACGGACATCCCCAAAACGCAGCTGCAGGAAAAATTTCACTATGCTGCTCTATTCCACAGTGTGCGTCCATGATACATGCAAGCGCTAATCTGCAGAGTGAAACCCACAGCAGTGTCCGCTGTTGCCTGTGAATCCCTTGAGACTGCCACTCTCTATGATGTGTAGAGGTAAAGCCTTGACAATGCTGGAGGCAATGGGAGTTTTACCATTTAACAGGAGTTCTGCCATCGGTTTAATGGGGCCAGAAGTCACTCCAAAGTCCTAAATCCTTGTGACCCTTCACACAGGTCATCTCCCCAAGAGGGATGCACCAAACACTTACCATCCTCCCTTTAAACTAAGTCATGGGTGTACAATAAAACCTAGCTCATCCAGATTTGTGGCTCCTTGGAGACTATCCTGGGTTGTACAGATACATAAATGTGTTGCCCATATCTACAGAATCCTGATTTCATGAGATCCTAATAATTGCCTTTATTTAATATCTATTTCACATAAATGTATTTTAAGTTTCCTACCATTTGTTCGTAAATATACCACAACGTTTGTAGAATTTAATAAAGCTAAAAACACTTTTTACAAATATCTTTAAGGAGAAATGATTCCCTGAAGATGCTGTGAGCACGGGCTGTTCCTATATAAGCCCTTGTCTTTGATTAACCACTTAAAAAAAAAAAAAAAAAAAAAAAAAAAAAAAAAGGAATAGTTTAATTATTAAAATTAGTCTTGTACTGTACCTGAGCTTGCTGAGTGAAACCTGATTCCCATGGAAGCTCGGGGAGGGGCAGGGCTGAGGATGCTCAGCATCTCACAGAATTGGGCTTGCAGGAAGAAAGTCAGAGGTTTCCTTCGTGAAATAGTAAGGACTGAGTGCACTGTTTGCCCAACAGCAGTTTGGGGTCATTTGTTAAATAAAAAAAAAAAAAAAAAAAAAATCATTTCTGGTCTTGGAATCAATGCAATTCCCCTTTAGCCTATTAGACTTGCCGAGAATCCCCTCTCAGGACACGCAGCAGTTTCTCTGACTGCTCAGCCATGTAATAGCACTGAAAACAAAGGCACAAGAACTTGCCGTGTCACACTGTAACGTCGTTATTCACTTGACAGAACTGTGGCCATGCCACAACACTTCACGCTTTGGGTCTGCCCAAAGCTGCAGAGCAGCTCTCCTCATTATACCGGTACCTTCTCCCCAAAGCTGGCACGTGGCAGCGGCAGTCCCCAGGCCGGCCCTTCCCAGGCCGGCGCAAAGCCCGTCCTGAGCTCGGTTTCACAGCTGCCTGCGCACCTCGCTCTCTCTGGAGACAGCGTGCCTTCCGTTTGCCATGTCACTCTCATTCACCTTGCCCGTCACCTTAAGGCAGCCTTAATTATAAACGTCATCGCAGGTTTATTCGACGAGGTCTGAAGATTGTGCTTTAGTTACAAAAACGAAAACACGCAATTACAACCAAAGTAAGTATAAAACACAATGTTTGGCTATAAGTAGCAGCTGAAGCAGATGTTTCAGTGTCTCTCATGCGGAAGCTCCTCAGTTTGTCCCAGCTGGAAGATTTGGGGATCCAGGATTCCTTCTGCCTTTCTGTATTTTGGATGACTTTTACAGCCTACTGCCTCTGTTTCTGCTCATTTGAGGCTCAGTTTTGGATACAGATTCAAATGTCCTAAGTGGTTGTATCTTTGGCCAGGCATTTTGGGTGATTTGACTTCCCATCCCATTTGTTGAAATACCTATGGCTCTTTGGGGATATCGGTTATTTAAAGGCCATTTCCCCTTTAGTCCTACTCAGTCCAACTTCTCAGTATTCCTACTCAGTCCAACCGTCCAACGTGAACTTTTTACTTTACATCTCCCAGAAATAGCTGAGGCTACTGGTATGTTCATAGTAAAGAATATGCAGAGCATCAGGTTGGAGCAGAATATGTTCAGGTTAGGATACCTGTTGGATTACCAGTTTCCCCCAAAAGCCACACTTGAACCATTATTAACATTGGCTAGTTTTTTCTCCTAGATTTACCCTTGAGTTCACATTATTGTTTTCCCTCAAGTTTTGCTGCATTTCTGTGTCTGTCACAGGACAGTTACAACTATTTTGTTGTTACCTATTTTGTCCCCCAAAGGACAAAATGCAGTTCCAGAGGACTTTAACTTAGCCTGAAAAGAAAAAAAATAAATAAAAATGCAATTTTGCCTAAAAGCTACTGTTTTGAGACACTGGACATTGTGTAAAGGCAGTCTATGTACTTTGCTATAGATATTTTTTAATAATGGAGTGCTTCAAAATGGGGCAAAAACTGACTTAAGACTTTCATAAATCTTGGAAATGACCGGGTATTTCAGAAGTTAAGCTCACCCTCATTACCCTGTAACACTACCTCCTGCGAGGCTACCTGAGACGTATTGTACAATAATTGTGTTCTGGCAGCTGACTCCGAGAAGCCAGTGTTAACCTCTCCCATTCCCCCGATATGTACGGATTATTCCCATTAGAATGGATTGATGAATGAAAAGATCATAGTTAATGGGTATTACTTTAATGCAGAGGGCCAAATCCTATTATCCTGTGCAACAGACAGTGTAAATAGTATTTGTGTAAAGAAGCCCCGCTGGGACAAAGAGAAATGGAGTCCGGTGCCGCGAGGTCCCACATCTGCCTGTTGCCCGCCCCATCCTTGCTCAGCAAAACCTCTCCAGTCCTACAGCTGGTTTACGTGGCCGAAGGACGGGGCGGGGGGGGGGGAGGGGGGTCGGCCCACAGAGCTCCTTGCAGAGCCTATTAATGGCAAAACGCAGGCTCTCATTGACTTTAGTGATCCTGGTGATGGGCTGGCAGAGGGGAAGGTTGGTCGCGTGGTTTGTGCTGCAACCTTGATAGCAGTTTCTGAAGAAGTAGCGGTGCGTATTCTCTGTGCTCGTGGTACTTTGATCACATTTCACCCGACCTTTTTCAGATTAATAAGTATATTACGTGGGTTATGCAGATTACAGTGTGCGCACTAAGTTATTTGATATATTATTCACCAACAAATATAAGATAAAAAGTAAGTCTGTGTATAATTACCCACAACTGCTGACTGACTTATAATTAACTTTGAAAAATTGCTGGTTTAGGAGGTATTATAGATTACAATTTTAAATATAAGGAGCTTCAGAATAGCTCTCACGATCGGCGCAAATACAAGGTATTCAGTGAAGGATTAATTCCCTAAACTGCTAATCAGCTCTATCTCCTGTCTTATCAAATTGTAAATACATTATGCTGTATTAAAGTATGAGCATGCAGCTAATTAAAGCAGAGCCTGCATTTAATATCAGATACTCCCCCCTTGACACAACAAAAATGTTCTGAGGACATACATAACAAGCGTTAACAAATGAAAGTGATTCTTTTTAAAGTGATGCTGTGCTCCTACAGCAGCCTTTTGTTTTCATTTTGGAGGATTTTTTTTTTAAAGGAAAAGAAGGAGGGAAGAAAACCACACAGCCTTTCTGGAGAAACAAGTTGGGGAAGACATTAATTCTATTCATTCTACAGCTGGAAGCCCACAGGAACCCACCAAGGGATTCCAACCAAGGATCTACAAAGAGTATCTGGATGACATCCAGCTAAAACTTGGTTCATTTACTAACATTTTTAATAGATTCTGATGTTAAATGCTGCAAAGCAAAATAAGAATTTTTTTAAAAGTGAGAAAGCAAACTCATCTACATTGTTAAAGGAATGCAGTATAAATTTAAATGAAATATCAGTGAAGCCTAGCCGAGCAAACAGAGGTTCAGAACCATAATTGAGCATCATTTGCAAAACTGCTTCTTTTAGTTGCTTTTTTCTGTTTCAAACTCAAATAAAGTGATGCCATTATAAAGAAGGCAAGAAAAAAACATACTGAAATTTTTCACCAATGAAACAAACATAAAATACAAGAGAGAATGTGCAGCAAGGAGCCTTTCAACCAAAGTTAGTTTTTTAAAAAATTCTTTGTGTAAACCTCAAAGTTTTTTTGTGCCACTTGAAAGTTTTCACACCCCAAAGACCTCAGAACATATAATGTTATTAATGTTATTCAGCAACAAAAGACATACATTTTGTCAAGATCTACACGATACAGTTCAATAGGAAATCCGGGGGGGGCGGGGGGGGGGGGGGGGCTTTTTTGGTTTTCTCCATTTCCCTTTTCTTTTCTTTTCTTGTCTTGTCTTGTCTTGTCTTGTCTTTTGTTTTCTTTTTTATTTTCTTCTTCTCTTCTTTTCTTAAACATCTCTACTTAGAGAAATAAAATCTCAGCAGGAAATTGAAGAGATTTACCAATAAAATCAATAAACATTTGCAGACTGTTGGTGGTGATACTGTTGAGATAAGGTAGAGTTACAGCTCTGTTTGATCAATGTTTATTACAGAGCTCATATTTTTTTAATAGAAGTGGATCAGAATAGGGTGGGGGGGTTCCCCTCCCGGCACTGGGTTCTGTAGGTTTCAAATACACAGAAACTTTATCTGACTTGTTTCATTTAAATGTGTAACGGTTACTGAAATTCAAAAGCATCCTGGTTTGAACTAAAAGTTCCTTTCTTCACTCCCCTCAGGTTAATTTGTTGGCTTTCGGAGTGATTATTTATAAAGTATTTCGACACACTGCAATGTTAAAGCCAGAAGTTAGTTGTTATGAAAACATAAGGTAAGTTTGCCATTTAATACAAATTCTACTTTCTGTAAGTTTAAATACAGCCAGAAATGAAAGTGAGTATTCAAAAATAATAGTTAAATCTTCTGGAAGATTTGGAGAAAAAGATTTTATTTTTTTTTCTGTTATCCCCTCATATAGATTTGGAGGTAGATTTTGCAGTCTTTATTCCCATTGAGCAATACCTTGTAGAGTAACACGGGGGTTGTGTGGGAGGTGTATGAGGAATACAAGTGGCCCATAATGACCAGAGGGTAAAGGCTGATGGCAAGGTTAAAGAATTGTCCTTTTTTCTTAAGTACTTTCCACAGCCTCTATGCAAGCCAAACCAGATTTCAAAACTTATGCCTGAATTGGGACCAAAATATTTGCCTTGAAGTAACAAGTAATTCAGTGATAAGAAAATCAAGCCATTCATGTTATTTGTAAAAAGTCTACAGTAGGACATTGTGCTTCTGGGGTGCTGGGGGGGGGACGTGGAGGATTCTCTCCAGGATTTTTACTTTGCATGCTGCTATGATTTTTCCATCAACTCACTCTCTTTAAAACTGATTTATATGGACCTTGAAAACCGTTTGTGCAGGAAAAGCTGAAGTGTACTACAGGGAACATTGAAAACAACTTACTGTTTGTGTTGCTTAGGAACACTCCTGCAGTTTCAATGCAATGCACTAGATTTATAGTTAGGATTTAGCAATTGTTTGATTGATTACTTTCTCTTATTCCTCACCCTTCATAGCTTCATGTGGTGCGCTGGTTTTAATGAAGTTGAAAATTATTCATTTCAGAGGAATGCTGCTAAAAATGTCTGTTGTTCAAAGGAAGTCCTGCAATGACTGGGCTGAGAATGAATAAGAAAGTAATCAGTGGCTTCATTTCCAAGACAACATGCTGTAATTTGCTCAAGTCTGCGAGCAGGGCTCTACAGCATGTTGGAAGAAAAAAATCATAGCCAATCAGTTCCTATAATTTTAAAGCATCAATATGCTGACCCAGGAACTATTTAAGACTATTTGTGTTCTAAAACCAAAATTTTTTTGTTTTTTAAAGAGAGAGAAAGAAAGAAAGTCTAGGTTTACAACTGGCACCATCTTCTGCAGTGAACCTGAGAGGCAGCCTGGGCACCCTTTGATGTCACGCATATGTACTGACCTAAGAGCATACTGTACATTTTTCTGGGTTATTTTTAAGGAAGATAAGGGGGGGGGAGGAAAAGTGGGGGAATGCTTCATAACAGACATATGTTTTTCCTTGGGGAATTACACTAACAGTGGATTTAAATCAAATCATATGGTGCTGCAGTACACCAGAGAAAACATATCTGAAGATTAAAGAAGCCAGTGTTTCAAGGCCCTCCAGTTTTACTCCTTTGCCCTTCTGCAGTGATTAGGTCAGCTTATTCGTGCCACAGTGCTACAGCACACCCTAAAGAGCAGCCCATGCATTTGCACTTCTCAGGGCTTTGCAGCTGGGAAAAAATTGCCCAGGCAGCGTTCACCATCCAAAGCGGTGAAGGAAGGAAAATGGCAGGTGACCGCACGTTGTTGACATGTCCTTGCTGTCTAGGTCCTGTGCCCGAGGTGCTCTTGCTCTCCTGTTCCTCCTTGGGGCTACCTGGATCTTCGGGGTCCTCCACGTCGTCCAGGGATCTGTGGTTACTGCATATCTTTTTACAATCTTCAACGCATTCCAGGGGATGTTCATCTTCATATTTCTTTGCGTGTTGTCTAGGAAGGTAAGTGTTCCATTCCTCGTGGGAAGTGACTCAGGCAGCCTCGTGTACCTACACAGGCAGGTCCCCAGCCCTGAAGCAGAGTTGTGGTGCAAATGTTTTGTCAGAGCAAGGGAGGAAATCCTTGTGCCACTGATGGGGGAGAGGAGGGAAGAGGGGAAATTTTAC
Source organism: Astur gentilis (assembly GCF_929443795.1). Classification (NCBI taxonomy): domain Eukaryota; kingdom Metazoa; phylum Chordata; class Aves; order Accipitriformes; family Accipitridae; genus Astur; species Astur gentilis. The sequence goes on along the minus strand of NC_064887.1, from coordinate 14,551,911 downwards.
CATCGCCTTCAGCAGAGACAGAACCTCTGCCCAGTTTTTACCTTCTCACATATTTCGTCCCCGTTTTAATACCAATATATGAAACATGGAAACATGTTTTTCCAAAACTGGTTACAGTGCCATTAACCTGACAAAATAACGCAATGTGTGCAACAAAACTCACTTCCAGTCTTTCCAGTCAGCAGCAGCATTCACTCACACTAGCCTGACATGATACTTTCTTCAGTATTCTGTCCTAAAGTCAAGAGCAGCCCCACCTTAAAACTTCTGGTGACAGCAGCAGTACAAAATGAGTTTAAAGACCTATAGACCTATTAATAAATCTATTTCATATTTTAATTCAATATTTTTATTTCAGATTCAGGAAGAGTATTACAGGTTGTTCAAAAATGTTCCTTGCTGTTTCGGCTGCTTGAGATAAATGGAAGGAAAACATGCATGAACATCTCAGTGGAAGAAGGGAGCAACCTAGATGATGTTGTTATGGATATTACATAAAAATATGGTATTGTGAAAGTATGAAATGACCCAGTGAGGTGGCATCTCTCTTAACTGAATTACTGACTCGTTTTGTACATACGTGTGCACTCAAACAGAGCATTTATATTATGCTGTATACAAACAGTACACAAAACAAACCAGATTATTGCAAAACAAATATTAATGAAGACCAGGGAAAGAAGCAAATTTCTAAAGAAGCTCAGGACTTTTCATGACTTGGGTTTTGTTTCTAATATTAGAAATTACTGCAGTTCTTGAAAGCAAGATACCAAAAACCAACTGGCACGCTGGATTTAATGAATTGCTTTGCTAGTGGAAACATGTTCGCTGTCTTTTTGTAGTAATGAGTTCTTAAATTAAGTTGTATGTGGCCATCTGCAGGGAATGGGTTCCATTAAAGAGTCAATAGATAAAGATCTGCTTCAGCCCAGACTTTTGAAAACATTTCTTTTAATTTAAAGTAGATTAAAAAAGGAATTTGTTTAATATTTTTCTCTTATCACTCTGAAATATATGTTTGTATATTAATCAATTCTTTATTTTTATAACTTTTAAAGAACTGTTTAGACCTAAAAAGCTGAGGTCAGGTCTGATACAAGAATGGTGGGACAGCCATTTTATAAGTGAAAGATTATTTTGTGAATATTTTGACAAAGATCTGGTTCTTATTTTATTTAATTGCCAAAAACACTGAGATCTGCTAAACTGGCACTATGATTTTGGAGGCTGTGGGAAGAAGACGCTTTCACAAGTTTGTCACTTGATAGAGATATTTGGAATCCAGACCTCGTAGGATCAGATTAAAAGTAAAATGGTAGAAATCACTCATGCAGAAGAATATGGATTTAAATTCAAGGTTGTGTGCCTCCATACCACATAAAATTGTAATTACAGCAGTTTTCTCTACTCATAGTATCTTTGAGTCAAGCAGTTGTCTTCCTCTGAGGCTCCTGGTTTTGAAACACTTATCCTGCATTTAAACTTAGGAGCATACATAGATCTACTGAAATCAAAGGGAGTACTTGAGGTGCAAGTTTTGCCAGATCAGGGCATAAACACGATGCATCAGCAGTTCCACCTTTGCCATCTTACTTATTTTAAAAGCATGCTTTTATTTCACCCTTTTAGCACCTAGCTTCTGTGACGTGCTGACCAATCCTCAGCCCACGTTGCCTTCTCAGGAGGTGTCTAGGATCTCAGATGAAGCCCGGTATTTTTACCAGTGAGGCACTGTAAATACGTGGTTGTTAATAAATCCCACTATTGTGTGGTCTGTTAAAATAAAGCACTACTCTGAATTTTATTTATATTAAAGGAAAAGTTCTTTTGGTAATGGTGAAATTTGTTTGGTTTTTATCTTTTTCCCATAAACACAAGGCTTTCATTGTATGCATTGCAGTGGCGTGCTTCATTAAGTATATTCCATGTCTCTCTAAAAATTTTGGAAACCAGAACAGGATTCTTTTTTTTCTTGGGGGGAAAAAAAAAAAATATCTGTTAGTCCTTTGAATGTAAAATATGTGAATAAACTGAAGTGCCTAGCTTTCACATTTTGACATTTCCCTTCATTTAAATAAATACAGTGGTAAAAGTTCTCATAGTTATATACTATTTGCCCTGAATTATTTGCTGTATTTCCTTTGTTGTTGTATAGGTTCTTCCAGGTTTGGGAAGATGCAGATACATGTTACTTAAAAGAGTATTTTTAGAAGGATATCCACTAATACATCATTTTTAATCTCCTGCAGAAATGTAACCTGTAGTAAGTCTGTATGGACAGAGAAGCATCTCTAGTAACTATATAATGACTTCAGCATGCTCAGTGAGATTGAAGGAGTTCCTTGGAAAGAAAATATATCATAAAGTGTTTAGGTTACAATAGTCTTTTTAATGAAAGAACATCTTCTATAGGAAAACTGTGTTCTCCAGTCTCTGGGTCAGATCTTCATTGAAACTCTGTTTTCCTTACATGCAAGAATGTGTTTCCATCTTTTAATACAGCACATAAGGAGCAGAAAAAAAATTCTTTAGATTCATTGCCTTAGAGCCTGAAGGATATTGAATTGTCCTCCCTAATGCATGCAGAAATACTGACGAGAAATAAAAGGGGGGTGGGGGGGGTGGGGGGGTCCGCAGCCCTTAGTAACACTAGCCCAAATCCAGCAGAGAGAGAGGAGGAGAGACAATGGACATAAACTGAAAAAAGAGAGGTTTCAGCAAGATATGAGGAAAAACCTTTTCACCATGAGGATAGTCAAGCATTGGAAACAGTTGCCCACAGAGGTTGTACAGTTGTGTTAAAATCTTGGGAGATTTTAAAGACTGGATAAAGCCCCCAGCAACCTGATCTCATACCTGACCCTGCTTTGAGCAGGAAGGTGGATATGATGACCCTCTGAGGTCCCTTCCAGCCTGAACTTTTCTATGAGTCTATGATAGGAAATATCAAATCAGAAAAATAAGTTGGGCATTAGTTATGATTTTGTTAAGCAAACTTGCACTCAAGTGCCGTGCATCAGCTGAGGAAACATTTTTTCCAAAGACAAATTTGTGTGACATATTTGTCAGATCAACTGGTAACTAGTTGACTGGTTTGAAAAATAAAAACTTTGTTCCGCATCTTTTCAGATTACGTGCTTTTGAGAGGTATATGACATCTCCAGGTGGAGCCAACAGGAAAAAAAAAAAAAATCAATGATTGACAAGACAGAAAAAAAGTAAAATGTTAAGGTTTCACTCTGAGAGCAAGTTCTTGCTGAAGAGAGAAATTGTTTCCATTAAACCAATCAAAGAGAAATTTGTGTTCAGTGTTGCATTTCAAGGTGTGCTTCAGAATATAATAAATAAGGTCTGGATTAAGAAAGACTGGTTTATTCTGAAATAATTATTTCCTCAAAGAATTGGAAGTGTATTTCAAAGAACCCACAACATTTGGGAGTTAATTATCATCACAGCCTTTGGGAGGTTCAATGTGCCAGAGCTGTACTGATGAACAGATCGTCTACGCTCTTTACCTACTGGATTGAAGTAGGTAGGCATTGAAAATACCATAAATACTGTTCAAATTTATTTCAGACTTTCCTCCACTCTCCAGTTCTCACAGTCCTTCAACTCAGAACATGGTGGTACCCCAAAGCCAGGCATTTGCAAACTTGTGCATCCTATTGACGAGCCATATAAAGCAATGTTGCACATGGTGAGGTTAGGCAGAATGAACAAAGATTTGCAGGGCTGATTCTTCCTGCTGCTACATCTCCAGCATCACTTTTCTCATCAATAATACCACCGTTTGTATCTTTGTCATGATAATCCCTTAAAGCCAGGTTCAGAATCACGCTCCTGCCAGATGCCAGTTAGTCACAGAAGTCCTACCTCCTTCTTTGAAACCTGTATAGATGAGAGAAAAAAGCCAAAACGTAACTCATGAAGAAAGATAAAACTTTCTATCCTTTGGGAAAAGAGCTAGTGACAGGAGGGCTCCTGGCCAACAAGCTGCTCCAGCCTGTGTTACTCTTTTCACTTTGTTCTCATACATTCAGGACATGCAGCATTACTGTGCTGTGAGATTGCAGAAGTGAAGCTGCTACCTCACCAGAGTCATCCCCCAAAGCTATTTTTATATAAAATTCAGCCTTTAAAATGGATGCAGACTTGAAAACAGCTGGCCATCAATGCACTGATACTCCATTTAACCACAACCAAAATGTCAAGTGCAAATGTGCTAAAGCATTTTCACAAGTTGCCTGGCTCCCTGCCAGCTCAGCTCTCACCGCCATTGCTGTGGGCCTCACGTCCATATAGACTGCAGCCGCGTGAAAGACCATAGTGCCTTTTTCAGACCCTGTATCTCCATGACAACCCTCCCAAACAAACCCTATGGACAACCAAGAGCCCTTGCAATATGCGGACTTCACCAGGAGGCAGATACACAGCCAAGCATGGGACCCAGAGGTCCTGGAACTGCCGCTTTGAAACAAGCTGCAAGATGTGACTAACAAAAAGTATCATAATTCCGTCAACTTTATTGTTACACAGCAAAATTGACAGCAGCAATGGTACTGGGTGAAAAGAACAGAAAGTATGGAAAAAAACACCACAAAATAAAAAGTAGCAGTAAAATTGACTGCTGAGAATGTACTAAATTTTTTTCAAACAAAAAAAAAAAAAGAAGCTTAAAAAGCACACAGAAATTATCATGATACATAAACATGACTTTTGACTGATTCTATTTATGATAACAAGACCTTATTTTTTGTAGAGGCCTTATTTTTACATCTTCCCAATGCAGGGTTGGACTTTTCCCAGAATTCCTTTTCCAGAGCTATCCCTTTAAATTTGGCAGAAGTTTTATTTCTACAGACCTTGTTTTACAGCTCTTTGTTTTTTCTTGTCTTGCTGGTAGGTACTCAAATTTTATTGTATTTACTCTTTTGGATTCCCAAGGAAATAGCATATTTTTGTCAGGTTTCATAACATAAGGGAGCTCTTCTGTTTCCTGAAGCATTGCCGAATACTCTAATTAAAACTAGCTCTAAGACTAGCCATCAGTCTTCACTGCGGCGCAATAGGCACCTCCCTCCCATGTCAGCCTTTGTATCTAACTATTTATATAAATGCTGCAGTCAGCTCTGAATCCACATAAACCTAATACCACTTAAATTAATTTCGTAAGACTTGTGTGAAACACTGCTGAATAACATAGTCAAATCCAAGTTGATTATAAACAGTTCTTCTTTACAATAACTAAGTTCGAAATCAGTGTTTTTAAGAGGCAGTCCAGTTTATCTTGTAAAATGTGATGCGAAATACTATGTCTCCAATACCCATAATCAGTTATATTTTAATCTGGGCAGGGATGTTTTCCTCCTGTGTTTGGCCCACCATTATTGGGCCTAATGGATTGAGTTAAAGGCAGCAATCTTCAAAATCCCACTCCTCTCTCTCTTTGAATGTTTCTACACTAAACAGACTTCTGGCACCACCTTGGCTTCTGATGGGTTTCAGAAATAATTGTTGATGATACAGTAAATTTGTTTTCCATCCCTTGTGTTTAAATCCCAGTCTTACAAACACTCATGCATTTGCTCAGTTTTATGCACGACTAAGTCTTTGGCGTTAATGAGATTGCTCATGTGCATAAAGTTAAGCATATGTGCAAGTGTTGGATCAGGGTCTTAGGATGCCAATTTGCAGTAATAACAGATTTGCATAAACTCATGATCCCAAGCACTGGGTTTCCTGCTCATTATCAACAGTGAAATTTGTTTAGCTGTTTTTCATTCACTGATGTTATGAGCTTTTTTCTTTTTTTAAAGTGAACTTAAAGTTGCTTTTCTTGCCACTCCCGAGCCATTGTTGATTTCATCTCTGTCTTCCTTAACATACGTGAGGTTTTTCCCTCCTGTTGCCACACTTACAAATGCCCACCTTAACCATGTTAGTATCAGCTCATTTATGTTAGTGATGAAAGATCAGGCCACACTTAAGCTGAAAATATGTTCCTTGCTGTTTAAGAGAGCTGCAGTAATACCATGTGCAAATACCCAGCTAGGACTCATCAAACTCCTGTGCAGGAGTCACGGCTTCTGTCGTCAAGGGGTTAGGCCCTAAATGAAATTAGTAGCAGCTGTAACCCATTTAGTATAGATGTCAGCTAAGGGAGAGGCAGCTTGTGCACCTCTTCAGCAGGTGGGTCGCATGGAAGCAAAGAAAAGCAAAGTATATCCTTGCTGAAATTATAGTGCACGTCCTAGTGAAGGATAATCTTCCTCCTTATGCTCAGCTCTGGTTTATCTCTGTTACGATCAGCACTTAATGCCTGTAACACAACTCCTTTCTCTCCTTATTCTCAGAAGCAGTGGTGCCTACAGTCCCTCTCTAATTGGATGGGGCAGAGCCATGTATCCACCCTCCTCCGGCAGGTACTAATGAGGACATACCTATGGAGAGACCCTCCCCTCCGTGGTGTACCCAGCACCCACAGCCTACCTGCAGTTGCTATCCAGCCCCCAGTCTAACAGGACAAGTGAGGAGGCTGGAGTGCAACTTTTGGCTTTGCAGAGAGTAAGGGATCTCAGCACTGCAACAGGGAGGCAGAAAGGGAGAGAACTGGGATATAAAGGTAAGAACAGTGATACTTGGTGGGTAACAAAACAAAGGCATGAGTGTCTTCTAACCCAAATGTGTGAAGTTTTCAAAGAGGGGAAAAAAAAAGTAAAAATAAATTCTGGGACAAGATGGATAGTTGAGAGCTATCATCTAGAGAACCACATGCTTCCCTGTCTGAATAACTGAACTTGACAAAAGAAAAGGGGAATAGTGGTGGGGAAGAGGAGGCAGTAGCATTTAAAGGAGGGTGGGGGGAAATGCAAACAGATTTATGGATTATTGGGAAAATGAGAGAAGCATCAAATGGTAACAGTTTGCAAGGATGTCTCCCCTAAAGCTAAACAAAAGTGGGGGGGAGGGGGGAAATCAGCTGAATCTTAAAGCAACTCCCAATGATAGCCTATATGCTACCTTTTTAATGAATGACTTGTATGCAACATTTCAAGGCTAAAAATGTTACAGGCTAGTGAATCAGACAGCACAATCCTGCAGAAACAGCAGGGAAAAGTTTACAATAAGAGAGGAAAAGGGAAAGATCCTGTGGTTCTGCTCAGCCTATGAGATCTGCTTGTACTGTCACATGGCTTGAATGGTCTTGTTTGTTTGGCTTTTGTCCTTTAAAACTATAGCTTTCTTCAGAAAGTTGTTGTGCGTGTGGAATACGTATGCTGTAAGCTACAAATGAGTAGCATCCTTCTGGATCTGACAACCTTAGGGTGCATCCATCTCAGAGATATTCTTCTCTGCACGTGTTGTATGTCTGTGCTGACAAGGATGAACAAAAATATACTCTTTAATTGCATATAGTGTATGACAGTTACATAAACCCATTTTTTCAAATTAACATTGACCACTTGGAAGGACAGCTTATCTTAACCACTTGAATGACCAAAAAGTTAGATTATCTCTACTACGTACCATCTACTTCAAGCCCATTCTGAAATGATCACGTCGCATGGCTATGTTAGGCCTCCTCCCCCAGATCGATGAGCAATACTAATGGAGGATGTTACAGGTGACGGTTGTACCGTGTCTCTTCTGCGTACGAGAGCTGCTGGTGAAGGGCTGTATGTAATGACAAGCAATAGTATCTTTTCGAGGCCTTGTACAGTGCCAATGCAGGCTGACCTCAGAGGCTTTACCTGTCAGGTTCTGCAGATGAGGGTTATGGGCCGGTTGCCAAAGCAAACATCCTCTCCAGGAGCACGGCCACGTTTCAGATCTCCCCTTTCTATAGCAGGAAGAAAGGAAGGGAATTTGTAAGGAAAGCATGCTCTGGATGTGGTTCTCGAGCATGCTGCATGAAGGTAATGAAAAAATCTGTCTGTTTTTGCGACAAAAGCGGTGGTCGAGATGGGTTCTGGTTCAGGTTGCTTTAGGTGCCGGTTGAAATAAATGTACTGAAATAGCAGGGCCGATGCCAATATACAATTAGCGCGTGGCTCCGGCTGTATGAGGAAGCCAGCGTCTGAGGCAGGAGGCCCGCGCTGCGCCGCCGGGAATGGGGCGGCGGGAGGCACGCACGACTCGGCCCGGCAGAAAGCGCTGCCAGGCCCGTCACCGGTGTGCCCACCGCGGTGAGCCGCCACGCCGCAGGGCTCTGGGGCTGCCGCTTCGGGGGAGCGGCAAAAAGCCAAGCGGGAGGCTCCCAGGGAAGGCTGCACTGGAAGGCTGAGATAAAGCGGAGGGGGGAAAGGGAAATGATGTTCTTTGGTAGTAAAGTCTCTTGTTCAGCGTTACGTGAGAGCGTGTTCTCTGTGATCTGTACCACTGGCGCATTTAAGAGTGCGTCTGCGGGTTCCTGGGATTTCACAACGCTTTGCTTTAGTGAACCTAAATTTCAAATTATAACTCCCACATCTGTCACTAATGCGGGCAGCAAAACTTTAGAGATATCTGAAAGCCATCTGGAGCCACAGAGAGCAAAATCTCTGGAGGCCAGCCCAGGGGGAAGGTTTTAACCCCCTTAGTGCTGGTAGAAAAGCAGGAAAGCCAGTTAAGATTACTAAATAAATGAGTCTGCGTGTATCCCAAAGCCTTACTGCACTTATTTCCAGTACAGCACGCTTTCTTTACCAGCTTAGGGCCCTGGAAAGCATAATCATAAGGGAAGCACCCAAAGAGGCTTCTTTGTCTCTTTGCAGCTGTTGCAGGCCGGAGCGACCTGAGGGTATCAGGTCCAGGTCTGCGAGGGGTGGTAAACGGCCAAGGGGACCGTCCGTCCCGTCACGGCAGGAACTCCCCTGTCTCCAGCAGCTCTCCTCTGCTACCAGAGGCTGCTCTCGGAGGCTGCATCTGATCGTAGCTTCCAAGCTCTGGCTTGGCTCTTCCCCATGATATTCCTGTGACAGACAAGCCTGCTCCTCTGCCACTTATTTGTTTAAATGGGTTCAAAAGTTCTCAGCTTCCTCACAACATTTTTTTTTTCCCCCCTTTTGTTTTATACCACTCAGTTAATTTGCTAACATCACCCTCCTTATCTTGTGATCTTAGGCAAGCTGGCTGGGTTTACTGGTGCCTTTATCGCCACATTACAGCCAGCAAAGAGGAATGCAGGTCAGAAGGGAAATAAGGAGGGACGGCTCTTTTGAAATGGGGAGGAACAAGGTCAGGGCCGTGGGGCAGATGGGAGAGGGTGGAAGTGCAGAAAAGGGATGTACTTTAAAAACAAACTCATGCTGCACTAATCCAACTGCTATTCAGCTTTATCCTGCTTTGCTTATACATTGCTAGAAATCTCTTTTTATCTTCCTTTCTTTTTTTCTCTTTCTCTATCTTATTCTGCCTGTTACAAAGTCTTCAGGACACAACCCTATTTTTCTTACATGTTTTATAAAGTGCTCTGTGTATTTCACATGACATGCTTCTATTAACGTCTGATCAAGGAATCTGTTTCAAACGGAAACATGAGAACTGATCAGAAATGGGAACATTTTTCACAAAAGATGATGCTGGTTGTTTTGAGACTGCTTTACTTTTTAGTCAGAATTTCTGTCCTAACCAACCACAGAGCTTTTTTAGCTCTCTTCCAGCTACTCCAGATTTACGGGAGTGTGAATGAAAGCAGACTGCAACTTTTGTCTTCATCAAAATAGGGACAGAGATTTAGAAGAAAAAGATTCATTGAGCAGTTTTATTAGAATAAAATGTTGCTATTTGGCTTTGGTTGCTTTGTGCTTGTTTATATCAGTAGAATGATCAGAGATCATCATATTTGTTTTTTCCACTGGTCTGTATGTCCTAGGTGAACAGGACAGGCCTGCTTTATCTCTCACAATGTTCTTCCAGATCATGGTTAAGCACAGAGGCATGACTATGAAGAAACTTGCCTTTACTTCTGCCAGCCATATACCAGTCGATAAAGAGAGATCCATTTTCTTTCTACCTAGCACTAAAGTGGAAGAAGAAAGGGTCTCTCTTTTTTTTTTTTGTTTTGGTTTTTTTTGCTTTTTGTGTGTGCATGCAGCAAAGCAAACAAAAGTTTAAGTAAACTTTTTCAAATAACTCTTTTTCCTGGCAGAACTTTCTCTGCCTTCTGCTGGCTGAAGGGCATTGTAATTCATGCAATAAAAGGGGAAAAGATCTGCTGGTAGAGACTGTTTACTTTAAACTTCTGTTTGTTTTGCCTCCGCTCCAGGAAGGAATGCAATATTTCTATGAAGCTCTGTTAATTTTTTTTTTTTCCCTCCCTTTGACTGACTTGAGCACTGGTGAAAGCACCCAATCGACAAACAGGAAACCAAAGGACTTTCAATCCCTGTAGGACAGAGATACCATGAACTGTTGCACTGCAGGCTGCTCTTAACTGATCCTCTTTGTGAGTGAACGGCTGTTACCTGGTAATAAGCCATGTACTTTGGCCAAAATTTTGAAACCCGTCTCCTAAGCTCAAAGACTGGTGCTGAAATCAATGGTGGACTTACTAAACCACTTCAGACACTAATTTTAAACTAGAACAAGGTATGGAAGTGCCAAACTACGGGTTTAATCAGCTGGTCACCATTCATGGAAATACTGCCACTTTGAAGAGCTGTGTTTCAGATCCAGTTTCCAGACCGATAGATCAGATGTGCTGATCTGGGAGCTGGTCTCCACATGGGGACGGAGGTCCCTGGGAGGTGAAAGTCTCACAGTTGTTGCAGGCCAGTAGCACCCATTTGTGGTGCCTCATCACCTTGTGGGCAGTGGCTCATGAATTGCCCACCATAAAGCAGCTGGAAACTGAGTTTCCAATACCAAGTTTCCCTTGTCACCCGCTGTGCATTCTCTGTGTGTCTGAGCGTGTGTGCTTTTCTCCTTACTGAAAGAGCCTGAAGATGAGAACATGGAAAGGGTCATACACATAAAATGTGTGGTCCAGAGTGATGTTTTTCAGGGTGGTGAGGTATCTGACCTTTTGTACTGTTTTCCTATATATAAGAACAAGCTTGAAAAAGGAGCAACATGGGGATAGTCTGTCCTCTCAACACAGAGGTGATTGCTAGGAAGGCAACTGCCATCATATGTGCTGGATCCAGCAATTCTGGGAGCTGGTACCTACATCCAGTTGCTTAATAACACAGCAAGGGTTGGGTTTTCCCCTCAATTCATAGCCAACAGCAATGGTGACGCTGATCCACTTATACCTAAGTGCCTAGTAGCCGGGAGCAGTGGACCTGGGTAGAGCATGCTCCAGCTCTTGTAAGGGATCAGATCTACATCTCTTATTTGTTGGGAGCATTTGCCAAACACCTGCCCATGAGCTGGAACTCAGCAGGGTAGGGGCATGTTTTGCTCACAAATCTCAGCTACTGAAAGCAAAAAAATTAAGGGGCCAAGAGGGGCCTGAATGTCTCTCCCTTTGGAAGAGCACTAAGCCAGGGGGTGGAAGCCCGTGCTCTGACAGCTCCTTCCAAGACTTTTTTTACCCACCCCCATTTATATTGTCCAGCTGCTAGGGATGAGCAGGAAAAGAGCAGGAAGAGCAAGAGGACAGAAATAGCCCTGAAACTAGAGACCAGAAGTCAGGACTCCTCCCTGCCACTGACTCAACTGCCTGGTTTACTGCCAGAGTCAAGTGCTCCAGCTTTCTTATCCACAAAGATGTGTCAGGGAAGGGACAAGCAACTCTTCGCTTTCCCTCTGTCTTTATGTTAGGAGAGTAAAGTTGACACTGTGGTGTTTTTGAGGCACTGTGCCCTGATGGTCACAAGTGTTCACCAACCTCCCCCTTTAAACGATGCCACGCAGAGGGCTCGGGTACCACTCAGGCACTGTATTGCCGCAGATCCCCATGTACCAGCTCCGCTCTGCGCAAAGGCGCAGGCAGAGCTGGAGGCACCTGTGCAGCTTGGGGTCAGGCAGGGAGATATCTGGGGTTGCAACAGAGATGCTGAGAGCAGATTCAGGGGTCCTGGGTTGGGTGGTTGGCCTTTAAAGAGCTCCTTGATGCGCCTTGAGCTTCTATAAGATCTGACCCTAAATATTGATCTAGAAAGCGTTAGATTTATTTTGGCAATATGAGCTCCATTCCCAGGATGTTCAGGAACATAGATCTTCAGAGCCAGAAGGGATTAAAAACTTCACCTCTCATGTAACAAAAAACTAAGAACCTTATCCGAAAATGTCTGCCTCAAGCTCGTAGCTTGTGAGGAGATATCGCAAGACTGTTAAAATTCCAGGATCTTGAGAATTTTTGCCCATTCAGCCCCTTTCCCTTTCTTGAGTCTGCCGCAGTTCTTGAATAAAAAGCTCCTGAAAATATGTATGTAAATGCAGGGCATTTTACAACATGCTTGCAAGGCACGCAAATGGGTTAGGCCTTTGAGGAAGCATGAATAGGTTAGGATTATAATTCATTGTAATGTCATGGCATGCTGCAATTTCAAAGGTATAAGTCCTCCATTTTGTAGCCAATAAAAAATTTAAAGGGACAAAAACCCGATTTGCTTTATAATCAATAAAATGTACAACTTCTTTATCTTATTAGAAGAGGCTGTCGGTTGCAGTCAACCATTGTCAACAGGCCGTTTGATCTATCAGTGAAACAAATCATTACAAGGAACATAGCGCTGCTGCTGTGGCTTTTGCGGTGTTTTTAATGAGGACTGGCAATACTTCTGTTCCACGACAAGATTCAAAAGTAAATTTGTTGGAGTCACACCCAGGCTTAAAGTAGGAGAGTGGGGTTTAGAAATAATTAACTGTGCTATTCCAAACAACTCAATAGATTAAGGAATCATTCAGAATAAAGCAACTGCCTGTCTCTGTGAATGGTGTTTAAATCAGGCATGGTGTTATGTGCAGGTCTGCTTCAGCCTAACCTTGGGACAGCACAGGATGAAAGGGCACACACGACTGCTCTCAGGTGGGCTAATCAAGGCGAGTGAAGAGTCTGGGCACTGATAGGAAGAGAGACAGGAAGAAGGAGAAAATATGACAGAGTAGCAGGGGGTGAGGGGCTGTTTGGGCAGGTGTCTGCCACATGGTTGTGGCAGTCCCTATACACAGCGGCCCTGAGGCTCATGCTGGCACGCAGCACTATTGCATCCCTGGGGCATGCAAGACGGACACTCCTGGAAAGGGGACACCTCCCTGCCATGCACGCACTGCTGGCTTAGGCCCTCCACGCCTGCCCTCCATGCTTTCATGTCCCTTTAGGTGTTGGGCACTATAATAAGGTGATGAAGGTGACATAGGGAGGGCAGGCTGAAGCCACGGCCTCTTTAGACATGTTTCCCCCTTAGGAGCCCACCTCAACCCCATGGCATCCCTCCTGCAGTGCTACGACTACTCAGCCAAGGCAGCTGCTGACAGATGAGGGTCAGGACAGGGTTTCCTTCCTCCCAGCCCTGAGGGAAAATGTGCAGCCTTGAGAGGAGGGATACCCTGGGATTAAATCTGATCTGAGGTTGAGATGATAAACGTGGGACAAAAGCTCCTGTGAAAGGCATCTTCCTAATTCAAAGGTGATGCTAATGGAAGGCAATAGCCTTAGGTCACATAATTCCTGAAATAAACTACAGGGTAGCCCAGTAAATCAAGGAGAACTGATTTGCAGCTCCTCCTCCACCTCAGACTGTGTCTTAGGCACTTAGCTCATAAGAAAAAAATCTCATCCACCTGGCAAAATACAGGGGGCTGGGAACAGCAGCACCTCTGCCGAGTCTCGCCTATCGTTTGCGCTTTGGAGCGGGGATATGCTCAGCAGAACGGGTAGCTCTGCCCCTGGGAAAGGGTTGTCCTGGGAAGCAGCTGTGGATAGTCAGCCCTGCCCTGGCCAGGTCTCCCTGAGGAGCTGGGTTTGGGAATCCCCTCTGTGGTGGCCTTTGGAGCCGCTTCAGAAGCTGCTTGAAGCTGGATGGGACCCAGAATTGTCAACAATCTGAGTAGCCTCTTGCAGTCCTGCTGTGAACTGATTATCACATCTAACAAAATAATTTGCTGGAACAAATAACACTTCGGGCTCTGTTGTTTCAGGTGAAACTTAGTCCTAGTAAGTATAAATTTATAATAACAACCGCAGCATTATGAGTTTCCCGACAGTCAGGCTTAATTCAAATGCATATTTCAGACCCTTACGGGGACACTCTCATCTTTGTACACTGGGATTTGGGGATTTACACACATAATTCCCATTAACACTAATAGGAGTTACAGTATGCACATATATTCCCCTCTCGATGCAGAGATTTCCCCCTGAGGATAATAACTGCATTTGAAATTCTCCTTCCCCGACGCTTCGCTGTGGTGTTACATACGCTCAGACACAAGCCCCGACTCCCTCCAGGAGGGGGGCACCTTGCAGCCCCCGGCCGCGGCCGCACACCCACCCACCCACGCAGCTCGGGCCGTCCCTGGCAGCGCGGCGTGACTTCCCCTGCGCGACCCCAACGCCCACCCACCCCCGTGCCCTCCCGAGAGAGGCTGCTCCTAACCGAAGCACAGAAAGCGCCCGTTCGCCCCTACCCCAGGGCTGAAGGACGTGTCTGCGGCCGCCCCTTCCTCGCTGCCGGCCAGCCCGGCGCCCTGCTGCCTGCCTGCCCTGCCTGCCTGCCCTGCCTGCCTGCCGGCCGGGCTGGGGCAGCGGAGCCGGCGGCGGAGCCCGAGTGCCACCTGCCGGGGGACGCGACCGCAGAGCCGGCCCCGGGGTGGGGGGGGGGGGGGAGCGGGGGGCAGCGGCTGGCACAGCTGGAAACAGCTGGACACGGCGAGTCCCGGCAGAAGGGCCCAGCTCAAGGTGAAGGGGGAGGCGGAGGGGGCAGGAGGGTTGGGGTCGGGGCAGCCGGAGGCAGCGAAAGGCGTACGAGTCAGTGGGGGTGGTGCAGCAGCGGGGGACGTGACGCTGAGTGGGAGAGGGAGAATGTTCCCCTCTAGGTCCACGCAGAACTCATGTGTCTGGAAAAAAATGAGAGTAAGGTTTCTTAGGGTGGTTAGCTGAAACAGGGAAAGAAAATGAGAACTGACTTCATTCTGTTCCCTGACATTTTTTTCACAGCCATTAAGAGCACTGCTGAAAAACTTCTATAAGGCACTTCACTTTAGCAGGGTTTAACCTGATGTTTAAATGAGCTGCCCAATCAAGGCCTGGAGGGTACTAGAATATCCTCTCTGGAAGTGTACTCATTATACTCTGTTGCATTCGTAATGTTATACAAACGCCTGCTTGTCTAACGAGAACTGCTCACATAAAATGCATTTGTAGCATAACTGTAGTGGGGAAAAAAAGGTCATAAATACTGTACCGTGCCCGACCAAAAGCTATTCATTGCGTCCCGGTCCCTTTCTAGTGAGTGTGAAGTTGACCCTTGTTGAAATTAATGGGTTGATGCTTTTACAAAGCGTGTGTGACAGATAAATCAGATTATGTAGAGGTTGACAGGGCAGTTGCTTTTGAGAGAGATTTTGGGGGTTGGTTTTTTGATGCTGATAGCTTCAATGATATTCAACGCAGCGGTAGCTGCAGTGCTCCTCTGACAGACCCACTATGTCGTTAGGGTCGGAGTAGGCTGGTCCCCAGCTTGCACAGCATGGAAGAGCTGAAGGCAGAGTCTCACTGATCCAGACAGTCCTCTGTTGCACCTAGAGATGAGATGCTGACATACCCCTCCTATTTCTCTGATTGCTGAAATGGTCTTAGCCACAATTCTTCCACGAACTCAGTACTGTAATTCTGTTGTATGTATGAATTACTAATAAGAATTTGCCATCACACTGTATGTAAAATGCAGGACCGAAATTTATGTCACAACAGAAAGTGGAATGTCCAAATCACTTTTTTTTAATAGTTCTGGTTTAGCCTAAACTGGACTGTAAAGCCACAACCATTTTGTTAGGTTTTCCCAGCTCCTTCACAGATCTGTCCTCCTAGAACTACCAAGCGGTATATGGAAACGGTGTGACCCCATGCATGCACACACACGCCAGAGTTCATCCCTTCTTCATACATTAAGCTTCACTGCTTCACGCAAGCTAAGAATTTGGCCTTCTGTGTATTTCTGTATCTGCAAACAGAAATCTTTGTTAATAAATCTCTTCTATATGCTGTGAAATGCTGGAGGATCTCCCAGCTCATTGCAACTATGTGTATTTTAGATCAGAGAGGTGATGGCTTATACTTGGAGGCTCTGCAGAGAGTGTTGCATGTTATGCTAGCGACACAGCTTTGGCTACAGGCCCTGATCCAAAGCCAGTTGCAATCAAATAGTCAGAGGTCATGTCTACACAGCATAAAGAAATTGTAATTGTAGCTTGTCCTAGAACTACCCTTGGTAGTTTAAGCCAGCTAGCATGAGAAATAATAACACAAGCAAATGTATAGTTGAGAGCTACCAGAACACAAAGGTCTCTAGTGTGGGTTGGTGGTGCCTCCTAGAACCCATCTCCATACACACGCAGAAACGGACCGAGTCCGTGTCACATTCGTGGCCAGCACTGGTCCATCGGTGCTCCCTGACACCTCCGCTCCCCACATGGCAGCCCTGGTTGGAGGGGCAGCGGGACCTCCAGCAACCACCCTGCTCCCAAGACGCTGCGGCCAGGAACCGCCTCTTCCCTGCCCCAGCTCCCGCTGCAATCCCCCATGAATCACACGAGGCCATGAGTGCCAGAGCAGGTGTCCCAACTGTCCCTTGTCCCCAGATCGGGATAAGGCTTTCCACATACGAGCTAAAAAGGGCCAGCTGCTGGAAATCGGTGATTGCAGCATGGCGCCAGCTGCCATTAGAGGGGAGAAAAGTCTAATCTTCATAGCTTGGGGGAGGACAAAAGCTTGAGAACATGAATGAATTTTCAGAAAAAGAGACAGGAGGTACTTAAAAAGAATGAAAAAATGTATTATTCATATAAAGATATATATGTAACATATTTAGATGTCTCTATAAATATTTTGCAGTATTTGCATGATTTTTTTAAGCTACCCTCCATATTGTAGGGCTCTGAATTATTATTTCAAAGCATGTGCCTTGTTTTAACAGCACAGGATCTCTTCTTGCAATAGAGAAGCAGAAAGAAAATTTGGTGAACTGGACTTCCATTCCAGTGTCCAAACTTTTTGTCTTAGAGGAAAGTTACTTGTTACCTAAAGTCTAAGAAGTTACTGTTCAGAGTGTAATTTATTATAATTTTTTTATACAATGGCAATGGCTTTTTATATCATTATAAAAAAAGCAAGAGGATCTCATACTACTACTTAAAAATACAGAAAAGAACATATATTTCTGCAACACCTGCCTTAGAAATCAGGCAGGTTCTTAGAAATGTTCTTAGAATTGTCTTTGCTCTTTTTGCCGTGAGCAAAGACACTGATTATTTTAGCTCAATATCTGTGAATGCTCTTGGGTCATCCTGAAATTTAGGGTGGAGGGGAAGGAAAGCAAACAAAGAGGTAGAAGAAAAGAAAGGAGAAAGAAGCTTTACATTGCTGACCTTTCTTGAAGGCAGACTTTCAGCAGATCACTTTGACCTGTCTCCTGTCCACCTGTCAAAATGATTATTTGTTCTTTCACAGTGCCTAGAACAATTGCAGGGTAAGGGTTTGTTTACTCTTTTGCATCATATTGAAATCATTTACTTCTATAATTGTGGACAGCTGGAAAAGGGGTTAGGGAATAAGATAGGAGCAAAAATTAAGAGAACTGGAGAGAAGATGAAGGATTTTAAGACAGGGCACCGACCAGTTTTAATGCCTGAGATCACATAACAATCTCTTACTGAACACCGAAGACTACCATATAACTTCTGTAGCTGGAAAGTAAATTACTGTTTTAATCAAATGTCTTTCTCTCACTAGGACAGTAATAAACATGAGCAGATATGTTTATCTTTTACTCACACTTTTATCAGAATCAAAAACTTGGAGGAGGGAAAGAGTTACTATAACCTGTCCCTGATGTAAGACATGTATCTATTTAGTAAACATCTGAATAGCTCATTTAGAATGCTCTGGTCTCTGCTCTTAGCCATTTTGTGTGTTCAGTCCCATGTAAACCATTGCAAAGCAAAACATAATACCCTGCCTGATTTTTAAAATGAACATGAGCTCTTTTGCAAAATCTCCTCTCCATTTCCCAGAGGTTGGGTTTTTTTAAAAGCCACTGTTTTTTTCTTCTGCGTATACTACTATTGTTTTTATCTTGTTAAATTGTTTTTTAGCAGAAGACTGTTTTAAGAACAATAGCATAACGTTTAGGAATAATAACCCTACTGCCTCACGTTGGCACTGCTATTCTCAGTCACAAAACCACACATCCTGTCTGTAAGAGTAACTAAAAGACAATACCTAAGAATGAGCTTCAGAAAATAACAAGCATATATGATATTTTCTCACTGTTGCCACCAGGGGCATTGGGTCTTTTTTAATCCAAGTGTGATAGTTCTGTATTAGCCTTAATGGCTATTTGTTTCAGAAGCTTTCCGATTTGTCACGTAAGCTTTTCAATAGCCAGGGCACTTTGTGCTTAACGACACATTCAGTAAAGAAGAATCTCCTTTTGTTTTGAAACCACTACTTGCATTTCATTTGATTTGCCCCAGTTTTCTTATTAGAATACAAAGCAAGCAATTGTTTCCACTTGCTACCTAGTTTTTCCATAATTAAAAAGTAATTGAACTGGTTTATGGTTTTACTTTTCACAGGAAAAACAAAATTCTCCCATAATATTCTTACAAGTATTTTGCTCAGAGAGCTTTTCTCACAAGTTCCTATGCAAATATAGGTATAGCTGGGATACATACTTATATTTGAACACCTGTCTATAATGCTTCTTTAACTTAATCAGAATTACATGCTCACTAGGGTCCAGCATCAAAGAGTGCAATACTAACATATGCCAAATGAATCTTTCAAGATTTTTTCTAAGTGTTTATTCATACGTGGGTTGATTTTCCTTTTCCTCTACCCAGAAGAGAGGACTTTGCCATTCGTGTGCATGCAATGCTGCTTGTCAGTAGTCCCCTCCTTCTAGCTCCTTGACACATTCCAATTTCTGGTCAGGCCCTTCAAAACGAATCACAAAAGTCTGCACAAATATTTCATTTACTTTATTCACAGAGAGGTATTTGAGAACACTAAAGCTCTGTGCCCTTATTGATTGGGTTTTAGTGAAATCAGAGTAAAAATTCATGTACCAGATGATTTTCAGACAGCCGTTACCACAGAACATTTCACTGACGGATGTCACCAAACAGGAGGTCACACCACAGCATATGCACTCGATTGTGCTGTGGAGTCACTTCATTTGTATGCAGCAAGGACACAAGCATGGGGCTGCCTCTGGAGGGAACAGTCAATCCTGCAAACATTTATGACACTGCAGACTAGTCTGGGGAAGTTTACCTTGCCCTTGTCCATGTAAAACATTTTGTCAATCAAGGTTATCTGGTCAGAGCTTTCCTGGAGTCTCAGTACTACCAATTCATGAAGCAAAGGGGTGGAGGGCCATCAGAGAGACTCTTTACAGCATGTCGTGTGGAATACATTTCAGAAAAGTCACTGAACCAGGACTTGGGATTTCTGACCTCAGTTTCCAGGGATTGCTTTGGACAAACAAGAAACCTTTAGCCTTTCTGTGTATTGCCACAGCTTAAGAACAGGATGCAGATCCCTCTCCATTATGTGGAGTAAGGTCATCTCTTTAACGGTGTCTGGTGTACATGGGACCCTGATCTCAGCTGGGGTCTATAGACATTATTTTGTAACACGTTGAATAATGAACATGTAATCAAAATGTGATTGAATGTTTGTCTGAATAAATTACATGAGGATAGGAAAGGAGAGCTAGATTAATTTCTGTACTGCAGCTTTGGTAGAGGTGAAATCTAAGTCTGGGTTTTCCACATCCCAGACCTTGTTCCTGCTCCATTTTATGAAAGGCACCATCATTACATCTTCTTTTTCTTCCAGTTTAGCAGTGCTGCTTAAGTCCCTGTGAATTAAATCCTTTGTTTTCAAGTTCTTCTTATTTTATTTTTTAAAGTCTCAGAAAATACATCAAATCAAAGTTAAAAAACAATTCAGATAAAATTAAACATTTTTATTTAACACCAAGCCATTTTTGTTTCAATTGTGGATAATTCTGGAAAAAAAAAATTAGGTTCAGGTGGACATCAGATTCCTTGGGGATTTTTACGAAATGTCAGTGGTGAATCAGAAAAATCAATTGTTTCCACAGGTCTTTTCTTAGCTCTTTATTCATACAGCCTGCACCTCTGTCATTCCTTTCTCTGCCTCTTTCATTTTTTTTCTTTTCTTGTACCTGTTCCTCTTCTCCCAAGATCATTTGTAAAAAGAGTCATCTCAGGTTTGTATTTTCAGATGTACTGCTTGTTATCTTACAGTCTGCAAACAAATAAAAATATTTTGTATCTCCTCTGTCCCAAGGAGGTCAAATGCTGCAGAACTGAAGCCACAGCAGCTTCTCTAAAATATAGTTTCGATGACAAGGGTGGGCTACTTAATTGTGTCTTCATTTGTTATTTTACTGAGAAAATAAAGTAACAGTTCGTTAAGTTTTATTGGGTTTTGGTCACCTAAAAAATGTTTTTTCTAATGAAAGACATTCAGATTTTTGGGTTTTTGTAAACCAGCAGTATTTTTTTTGCTGTGCAGACTGGTATAACCAGCCTTACCTAGTGCCATGATGAATCTGTACTACAAATAAGTGTCTGATGAAAAGAGTTAGCAGCATATATAGGGAAATACAGAAAAATAATGAAAATTATTATAAAAAATCATAAATAGACAGCTTGTGTGTGTATACACGTCTCAAGACACGTGCTAATTCACAGGTTTAAATTAGTACAGATCTAGTAGAAATGAGCTGAAAATCAGCCCCACATTTTAGAGGCGACCTCTTATGTGGTGACACTAGTCATGTTTTGCAGAGTATGTAAATGTGCTCAGGTGTCCATAAAGTCGAAGGGTTACTCCTGGTTGCAGTCTGCTCTAGCACAGCCTGGGGTGTGCAGACCAGCAACATTCCAGTTCAGGAGCTGTATGTGGGTGTGTGGGGATGGGTTGCAGCATACGGAGACAACAAATTTGGCCGGAGAGGGGCCACAACAGCAAAAGGGACATACACGCACATGCATACGCATGTTACATAGAGACTCAGAGCCAAAAAATGCTGGTAAAGGAGAAAAACGGAGAGCGCGTCGACCTGCCAGGAGCTGCAGCTTTCACAAGACAGAGCAGCTGACGAGGCGTGGGCAGGGCCAGGAGTAACAGAGGCCGCCCCCCACTCCCACCCAGGGCAGCCCACCGGAGCACCGAGACCAGGGCAGGCAAACAGGGCCTGGCACGGGAGGGCACCTCTTCGAAGGAGGGACGTTCCGCTGTCCGAGTGGAGAGGCTGGAAGCCCACCTTACCCAGCAGCTGGGCACCGTTCTGTGACCACCTGCGCAGGCCGAGGGCGCTCATCCTACCTGACCCTCGAGGCAGAACGGCGGGCACTCTCCTGAGAGCGAAGGCTGCAGCTCCGGCGGGGGGTCCGCGCCTCCTACCCCAGCGGTGGCCGATGCCTCCCCCCAGATGCCGCTGCTGAGGGGAGAGGCTGCAGGGCAGGCCTCAGACTGCAGGAAGGGCCTGGACCTTTCTCCTGGGACAGGGACGGGCAGCAGAGCTGCCTGCAGAAGGAGTGCCCCGGTGGGGGATCTCCTGCAGCACGTGGCCGAGCTGCAGGAGGCGGTGAGAAGGCTGCGTAACTTTGGGGAGGCTGAGAAGGGTTCAGATAGCTGGTTCCAAACGCCAAAAACTCCCCCACTGGCACACACAGAAGGGTGGGGGGCAAATAATGCGGAAGAATGGAAACTTACAATGGCAAGGACCTGCAGGAGGAAGAGACTTCCCTCGAAGCCTGAGGTGCCCTTGCAGAACCGCTTCACCGCTCTGCAGACCGAAGAGCAGAGACCCATCACATCGGGAGAGATGCTGGAGCTGAGTAAGGCAGCCCGATCTGCTCCCTGTATAACAACCAGCGCAACTAAAAGGTGATGGGTGAGAGTAGTAGGTGACTCTTTTCTGAGACGTACCGAGGCACCCGTTTGCCAGCCTGACGCACTCTCTTGCACAGGTGTGCTGCTTACCGGGGGCACGTATCAGGGATGTCACCGAGAGACTACCGAGCCTCATGCAGTCCTCTGACTATTATCTGCTGCTGTTGTTTCATGTGGGCACCAGTGATACAGACAGGAGCAGTCTGAGGAGTATCAAGAAGGATTACAGAGCCCTGGGAGCAGCGGTAAGGGACTCTGGAGTGCAGGTAGTTTTTTTCATCAATCCTCCCGTTCACAGGGAAGGGGGTTGAAAGGGCCAGTCAAATCTGGCAATTCTACAAATGGTTACAGGACTGGTGCCACAACCAGGGGTTTAGTTACTTAGACCACGGGACTCGCTTTGAGAAACCCACTCTACTGGGAGCTGATGGAGTCCATCTGTTAGAGAAGGGGAAGAGCATCTTCAGTCATAGGCTTGCCAAGCTGGTGAAGAGGGCATTAAACTAATGTTGCCAGGGGAGGGGAACCTCAATCCATCCCACTCCTACCAGCTTGATGCCATTGCCAGCTATAGATAGATGTCCAGAGCCTGGAGACGGATCACAGGTCAGCAGAAGAGCACCTGAAGAGCAGCACAAAGGAATTCCAGCCACTCCAGCCAGTAAATCAACTTCATCGGGGGCCAAACTTAAATGCCTCTATGCAAATGCACGTAGCATGGTGAATAAACAAGAAGAGTTAGAGACATGCTCACACCTGCAGGACTATGATCTGATTGGCATCACGGAGACATGGTGGGATGGCTCCTATGACTGGAGTATTGGAATGGAAGGATACAGGCTCTTTAGGAAAGGCAGACAGAAGAGATGAGGAGGGGGTGTTGTGCTCTATGGCAATGACCAGCTGGAGTGTATGGAGCTCCACCTGGGCATGGATGATGAGCCAGCCAAGAGCTTATAGGTCAGGATTAAAGGGAGGGCAGGGACAGGTGACATTATAGTGGGGATCTGCTACAGGCTAGCCAACCAGGAAGACCAAGTGGATGAGGCCCTCTATAGACAGATATGGACAGCCTCACGTTTACAAGCCCTGGTCCTCACGGGGGACTTCAGCCACCCTGATGTCTGTTGAAGGGACAACATGACAGGGCATAAGCAATCCAGGAGGTTCCTGGAATGCATTGATGGTAACTTCCTTCTCCAAGTGATAGAGGAGCCAACGAGGAGAGGTACTATGCTGGACCTTGTTCTCACCAACAAGGAGGGGCTGGTATGGAATGTGAAGTTCAAGGGCAGCCTTGACTGCAGTGACCATGAAATGGTGGAGTTCAAGATCCTTAGGGCAATGATGAGGGCACACAGCAAGCTCGCTACCCTGGACTTCAGGAAAGCAGACTTTCGCCTCTTCAGGGACCTGCTTGGTAGAGTACCATGGGATAAAACCCTGGAGGGAAGAGGGGCCCAAGAAAGCTGGTTAATATTCAAGGATCACCTCCTCCAAGCTCAGGAGCGATGCATCCCAGCAAAGAGGAAGTCAGGCAAAAATGCCAGGAGGCCTGCATGGATGAACAAGATGCTCCTGGACAAAGTCAAACACAAAAAGGAAGCCTACAGAGGGAGGAAGCAAGGACAGGTAGCCTGGGAGGAATACAGAGAAATTGCCCAAGCTGCCAGGGATCAGGTTAAGAAAGCTAAAGCCCTGACAATTAAATCTGGCCAGGGACGTGAAGGGCAACAAGAAAAGCTTCTATAGGTACGTCACTGTTAAAAGGAAGACTAGGAAAAATGTGGGCCCTCTCTGGAAGTAAGCAGGAGACCTGTTTACCCACGACATGGAGAAGGCTGAGGTATGCAACAGCTTTTTTGCCTCAGTCTTCACTGGCAAGTGCTCCAGTCAGACTGCCCAAGTCACAGAAGGCAAAGGCAGGGACCAGGAGAATGAAGAACGTCCCACTGTAGGAGAAGGTCAGGTTCAAGAACATCTAAGGAACCTGAAGGTGCAGAAGTCCATGGGACCTGATGAGATGCATCCACAGGTCCTGAGGGAACTGGAGGTTGAAGTGGCTAACCCACTATCCATCATATCTGAGAAGTCGTGGCAGTCCAGGGAAGTTCCCACTGACTGGAAAAGGGGAAACATAACCCCTATTTTTAAAAAGAAAAAAAAGGAACACCTGGGCAATACAGGCCAGTCAATTTCACCTCTGTGCCAGGCAAGATCATGGAGCAGATCCTCCTGGAAACTATGCTAAGGCACACAGGAACTAAGGAAGTGATTCGTGACAGCTGACATGGCTTCACTAAAAGCAAATCATGCCTGACAAATTTAGTAGCCTTCTATGATGGGGTTGCAACGTTGGTGGATAAGGGAAGAACAACTGACATCATCTACCTGGGCTTGTCCAAAGCATTTGACACTGTCCTGCACAACATCCATGTCACTAAATTGGAGAGACGTGGATTTGACAGATGGGCCGTTCAGTGGATAAGGAACTGGCTGGATGGTCACACTCAGAGTTGTGGTCAGTGGCTCGATGTCCAAGTGGAGACCAGTGATGAGTGGCATTCCTCGGGGGTCAGTATTGGGACTGGTACTATTTAATATCTTTGTCGGCAACATGGACAGTGGCATTGAGCACACCTTCAGCAAGTTTGCTGATGACACCAAGCTGTGTGGTGCAGTCAACATGCTGGAGGGAAGGGACGCAATCCAGAGGGACCTTGACAGGCTTGAGAGGTGGGCCCATGCGAACCTCATAAAGTTCAACAAGGCCAAGTGCAAGGTCCTGCATGTGTGTCAGGGCAACCCCAAGCACAAATACATGCTGGGTGCTGAGTGGATTGAGAGCAGCCCCACAGAGAAGGACTTGAGAGGCTCAACATGACCTGGCAATGTATGTTTGCAGCCCAGAAAGCCAACTGTATCCCGGGCTGCATCAAAAGAAGCATAATCAGAAGGCCAAGGGAGGTGATTCTCCCCCTTCTACTCAGCTCTTGTGAGACCCCACCTGGAGTACTGTGTTCACCTCTGGGTCTCCAAACATAAGAAGGACATGGACCTGTTGGAGCGAGTCAGCTTTGGGGACACCTTATAGCAGCCTTCCAGTACCTAAAGGGGGCCTACAAGAAAGCCAGAGAGGAACCTTTTACAAGGGTGTGTAGTGATAGGACAAGGGGTAATGGTTTTAAACTGGAAGAGGGTAGATTTAGATGTAAAGAAGTTCTTCACTGGTAGAGTGGTGAAGCACTAGATCAGGTTGCCCAGAGAGGCTGTGGATGCCCCATCCCTGGAAGTGTTCAAGGCCAGGTTGGATGGGGCTTTGAGCAACCTGGTCTAGTGGAAGGTGTCCCTGTCCATGGCAGGGGGGGTTGGAACTAGATGATCTTTAAGGTCCCTTCCAACCCAAACCATTATGTGACTCTAAAATGTGCTCAAGGGCAGATGGCTTTCAAGAGAGGAGTCAGCAGCAGCAAGGAGAGGGGCATGCCAGAGATAAGTTTTACCAGTGACTCAAAGCCAGCCATTACACCATACTTTGATTAGTTTACCTCCACAACAGGTACCTCTGGCTTCACAAGTTAGGCTGAAGTCCACATTCACAGCTTCCATTTTCTACGTATGAGTTTTGTAGGCACACAGCTACACAGTCTGGGCATTTGGATGTCTGCCTGCCCAATGTTGTGTGTTTATATCTCTTTTGGGAAT
Source organism: Astur gentilis (assembly GCF_929443795.1). NCBI lineage: Eukaryota > Metazoa > Chordata > Aves > Accipitriformes > Accipitridae > Astur > Astur gentilis. Next base: position 14,526,125 of record NC_064887.1, on the reverse strand, counting down.
AGAAGCACCAGGTTTGCTCATGGAAAGAAGTGAATGAACTCATTTGCAGGTGCAACCTTAATGTATTCTTAAACTGTTGGCCTCTGCCTTTCCCACTTCAGTTTTATAGTGCTGTTTTGGGGTCAGGTTTTTTGTGGGGGTTTTCTTTAATAAGTAGTCCAAAATGCCTCTTAAGTGAGATCTCTTTAATCTCCCAGAATCTTTTTAACTGGACTTGCCCAATGCTTAACAATGGCAGGGAAAGGGGGAGAGTACAGAAGAAAGGTGCACAAGGATCATTTGACCATTGACATTTGGTTTCGAACCTCAGAGTAAATGTCTATATTCTTTGTTCTTTCTAGTAATGTAACTTTCCAATCATGTAAAGTACAGCATGCCAGGAAACTTTGTAACAGTTAATTCATTTTTGTGCAGTTCCCAACTGCCAGAAGTCAAGGGAGCAAACGAGAACATAGTGTAAGCCACAGTTCACATGGCTATGCTACAGACCACGAAGACCGTTGATTGATGCAGTGTGAGTTTACCCTCCAGGATACAGCTGAGGTTATTGGTGGGACAAGGAACTGAAGATTGTGTTGCAGCTATTGGCTTCATTCATGAATTGTTAATGTAGAAGAATAAAAGAATTCACTCAAGGCAATCAATTTCCCTTTAAAAATACAACAATTCACCCCAAAAGAGTGAAAGAAGGCTTAAGTGATAAATTGCAGGAATATTGCTTTCACATTTGACACCCATTAGCCCTGTTTTATATTGGGAAAATAGTATCATTAAGCAAAGTAGACAGTGCTTTACAACTATTAGCTTATGAAAAGATTCAGCTACTACATAAAGATAACTGTTATTAAATAGGAATATTTTGCAAAGCCTTTAAAGAATAAGAAGCAAGAAAAGTTGTCTTTGGGAGTATAGGTCTTTTTCTACACGCTTTCACCAAAAAAAAGCACGTCTCACATCTTTAAGACAGAACAATCGGAGCTATTTGAGTTGAGAGGCACTTAATGGGAAGCTAGATTCCCTTAGCAATAAATGCATATGCCTGTATAAACTGAAGGAAGTTGCTGTCCTCCTCCGAAAGCACAGGAGTGAAGTAATTATTGTGTGCTGAATTCCTGCAATGAAATGGTAGCAACTATTGTTCTGCCCCAGGAGGAGCCATGGAGTAGATGTACGGTTGTCAGTGTCCAGTTCTCTATGGTTAAGGGCCAAGCTAAATAGTGCCTTCTTCATCCTTGCCAGCCTTTTCAGACATAAGCTGAAACCACTTTCACCAGCAACTTTCATCCTATAGTCCTTTTCCAACACAGATCATAAACACTCACTCAATCTTATAATAAACTATCTTGTAAGCTGTTAAACGAAAAATATGTGACCAAGTTTCAAAACCTCTGCCAAACAAACCTTCCTCCTAATGTCCAGAAACTGCTGTCCTTTCTTTCTCCATGTCTAATTTGAGGCAGATAAAACCAACTTCTCACCATGCTTTACCCATCTGTAACATGTCTTCCCACTACATTATACCCCAAATGCCCATTACAGAAGGAAAAGTATAAGGCTGATAGAGAAGGGTCAGTTCATTTTCTAACCTATGCTCTCTCCGTTCTGAACAAAAAGCATATATGTCTATTAAAACCGTTAGCCCTCATCCCATGTGCCTGGTTATTCCTAAAGCAAGGCGCAGCAGTATTGCAGATGCAGGGATTTGTGAAAGGAAAGCATGAGAGAATGTAGGATGGTGAGGACTGCATGAAGCATCAAACACAGGAAAAAGGAGAAGAGAATTCAGAGCAAGGGTTAGTTTTTGCACTGAGTGCTGGCTAGAAAGAAAAGTCTTAGAGCCCTCATCATTGCTGTTTCTTATGCTTTGTACTTGCTTTCTGAACTGTGGATACTTGACTATATAATCAGGGGGTTTTCCCCTTAATCATTACCCCTATATTTGGTTTATTTTTGAGGTGAAAACAACATTTTCTAGTTCCTTGAGAACTTTCTATTCTAGCTAGTGCCAGACTATGGAGTGGAAATCGCTTGGGATAAGCACTGATCCTTACAGACACTAAGCAAAAAAGACCTGGAAAGACCTTGTTACTGGCTGGTAAACACATGGACAAAGAAATGCCATTCATACAGCATGTGTGCCTCACATGAGCCTTTGCCTCTATTTTGCCAGAACCCTGTCTTCCATTTCAATAGCATTAGTTCAACCATCACTCATCCAAAGGTCTTCCCTGGTCTCAACAGTGGTCTTCAGGAGCAACTGCTCTTCAGCATCTGCCCACTAGAATATCTTCACCAGCTCGTTTTCTTTTATTACCTCCTCCCTCTTTCTGTTTTCCTTCACCTCTCTGGTTCATTTTCTTCTTTGCCAGCTTTCCTGATCTTCAGCAAGCAAGAGCTGTCTTCCCCCAGTATCACAACAAAGCTAAGTGCAGAAGAAAATCCGTGTACCCAATCTCACATCTGAGACAAACTCCAGCAACCAGGGGAGGCTGGGAAGAGACAGCAATATTTGGTTTTGTTATTGGTTGGTATTTCTAGTATAGGGATACCTCAGCCTCTCAGTCAAGTTAGATATTTCTTTGAGGTAGATGCCGAGTCTTCACCTAGTGAGAGATTTTCCCTGCCTTAAAACTTTTATAGTCCAATAGGCATGACATACTATCCACATTTTGTATGAAGCGTGATTTGCTCCAAGAGCAACATGGAACCATAAATTGAAACCAGTTCTTCTCAGGCTGTATCCACTGCCTCAACCACAAAACCAAGTTTTCTGACTCCTGCAGGCTTTTTAGCTATTGGAACTCAGAAATATTTCACAGTCTCTTTTTCTTAGTACCTGTAAATTGGGTCTTACTGAAGCCAAAAGGGTTGTTTCATTCTAGTGATGTTTGTAACTTTGCTGTGTTTTGTCATGTTTGAATTCAAGCTTATATACTACTACAGCTTTTCCGTGCTAGATAAGAATGCCCTTTTTCCTCAGTACTAAACTATTAAATATGTTTAAAAAATCAGGTCCAGAAGTGCACTCCTCCTTAAACTGTACTGCACCAAGTAACTCCAACGTACTTTGCTTTCCTCCTTTTGATACCTACATCAGAAAAGTTAGTGCATCATATGTTAGGATTACTGACAGGTATTTTGAAGCATGTCACTGTTCTGTATGAAGCTTTGTACTAGAGCTTCTTGGCAATCAGGAAAGGTGCTACTTGGACTTTCAGATGCCTGTCATACACATATCTAAATGATCCAAATTGTATCAATGTATATTACAATTATGCTTAATGTCACCATTCTACCCCACATACTTCATTCTGGCCACTTATCAAGTGAATGAGCAGCACTTTTTCCCCAGCCAAGCATTCATACAGCTGTGCTGTAAATTCAGACTCATACCCATGTCATTTTCTGCTACACCTTGCCCAAGTTTTATTCAAGTTATCCATAGACCGTTCTATTCCTCCCAGATCAAGGGCATATATTATATTTGCAGTTGCTGTTTGATTGGCAGCAAGGATACTATTAGGTTCTAAGCAATCTGAAAAAGTAGGTCACAAATTTGCTGAGTGTAGTTTGCTAAATACCTGTGGAGATTTGCAAATAGCACATCATATGGATTTCTTCTGAGCATCCTTTGCCCATGTTGTGCTTTAGAATGATGTGGTGGATGGGAATGTTCTTCTAGCAAAACACCCTTCATACTTTCTATAGGACTATCCTAATGCCAGGGCTCATGCTCCTTGAAATTTGAGCATGAGCTGGGAAGAGACTATGAACGGAAGAAAGTGACTTGAGGACCAAGAATATAATAAAGATCATGGAAACAAGTACTGAAAAAGTACAGAAAAATAAGTTATTTCAGACTGAATTTATGCAACTTTTTGTCAAATATAGTTAAATGAAAGCCAGGACTAACGCTCATCTTGTCCTCTAAATACTTCCACAGTCCTCACAGTACATCGATGTGAGCGATATAGAGAGCCAAACTAAGACCCAACCTAACACCTGTGATGCAACTCCAAATGATCAGGTTAGATAGAGGCAACATTGTGCAAAAATCTATAGCCTGTGTTAGTGAGGCCGCTAGTTTAGGTAACATAATGGTCTCTTTTGGCCTGTGAACCTTTGAAATGATCGTTCTACTTTTTAAAGAAAACTCTTAAGCATCTTGAGGTCGTTGCATTGGGATACAATTGCAGCTATAAAATGACCAGTAACAAACACATTTCTTTTCTCTTTTCTGAAGCATGCTTCTTATGTTGCAGACACTGCTTCTCTCACTCATTATAGTGAGATCCCTTATTGCCCAGCATTGTACTAACGCTGTCTGGTCTATTGTATTGTGATAACACTCCTTTGCCCATTGTATTAGGTTAGCACCTCCTTGGCCATAATAAGTATGAAAAAAAATTCAAGGTTTAACTTGTCAAATGGAACTTTTCAGTGACTTATTAAAAGAACCCCTGCGGTATTACAAAATGCAGGTTTTCTGTCATCTAACTAAAAGATCCCTTTAGAAACCTTCATTTTTTATATGTGCAAAGACAATTTCTTCTAGTGAAACTCTTTGATTCTTCCCTGAATGAAATCAAGTGTTTTAAAACTTTTTGAGGTGCCCCAAAGGCTCACTTCTATACTATGGAACGTGAAAGACTATGAACCTCTCACATAATCGTCATATAGACACTTTGCAGTCTGCTCCTGGCAGCAATCGTTCATTACATACTGCAGGCTTTCATAAAAAAAAAATAAAAAAATAACTGAATAAAATCGGGGAATAGAAAACTGTGAACTGTGTCTTTCTTGATCATGAGAATTTGGGGGAAGGAAAGCTGGAGAGAAAGCAGTTGTCAGAGATTGTTAATGAGGTTAAGACAAATTGTTGCTGGAGAGTTCTTACCTAATGAAATAGAGTAAGAAACAGAAATTTGGCGAGAGATGGCATCCCTGTTAACCTCCTTCAAGCAGATATGCCTTAAGTGTTGCTGTCTCTTGTACTTTACAAGCAAACAGTAACATTTATTTGTACAAGTGGAGCTCATAATTCAGCATTCTTTCGTCTCCCCTTACATCCCTCCTTGGAGCACCTTCCTCCCACCACAGCACGTGAATTACTGACAGCAAAGTTGCTGCAAGTGAATCGGGTCCTTGGACTGTCATCTTACATATTTGCTTTCTCTTTATCCCTTGTGCTGTAATACTGAGGTGAAGCTGGGCTGTAATACTGAGGTGAAGCTGGGCTTTTTTCCCTTTTAGCATCCCTATGGCAGCCATTAACACACGTGGTCAGTATAGTATACACACAAGGAAGACAGAGAACGTTTTATACAAAAAACTCTGCTTTGATCTTTGGGGGATTGTCTGGTTGGATTTGAGGGGGGGTGGGTGGTGGTGCTTATTTGTTTATTAGCAATGCCTATGGTCAAAACAAGACTAGTTTTGTGAGAGGTTTGGGAAGACAGTACCTCCCACGTCCCTTTGTGAGTGCACAGAGGGAAGAGAAGGGGCAAGGTCAGTGTCTAACTTTCTGTCTCAGTGGCATAGTCAGGGCACCACAGGAGGAGGCAGCAGCACCTAAAGGAGCTCCCCTTCCATTCTCTGGAGAGCTAAGAGGAGTAGTCATCTCCCTCTGGTTTTATTCAATCTTCTTCATAGCTAGTACAGTTTAAGTACAGCTGTGAACCAATGTAAATTAGTGAGAGGTTGAGAGAACTGCAGCATGGGCTGTTTAAGAGATGAGGGAACCATCTGAGGGGTATTGTTGCACTGTGCTTCTCATTCAGCTTTGAGTTTGGGACAGAGTGACTGTGTCTACAGTACCACAAAGCAACAGACAGCCTGAAAATGGTGAGAGATGTTAGAATAACTTTTCTAGATAAGAAAGAAAAGCCAATAGGGGAAAATAGAATATATGAAATTCAGGGGTCTTCCAGAAGTGCAAGACTAAGAAAAAGAAAATACCTGAAGCTCTCATATTGTTCTGAAGGATCCAGGGAGGGATCAAAGAGAAAAAAAAAAGTTTATTTTTTGTTCCTTTTTTTCTGCATTGTACACTTGCTCCTGGCTTCAGATAAGAGGCTGAAGTAGACACCTTTTTCCAGCCTTCTCATCTAAAGAATTTTAAATGGGCTTCAAAATGCAAAAGTAGAATTTTCTATCTATATCTATCTTTTTTATTGTGTAGCTTCAAATTATTCTCTTTTGTTTCCACAGTAGGTTTTGGTGTGTATTTATTTAAACTGTTTAAAACCTCTCTATCTTCTTTTGTTTACAAGGGCAAATCCAAATCATTTTTCCCCAAGACAGAGAGCCAAAAATAAACTACTTAATGCTGAGGTAATAAAATGGACAAGGTATCACCTGTGTGTTTCAGTTTAAATCCCTTTTTCCCTCATGTTATTTCAATCTGCCTATTGAGGAAACCTAAGAGTCTCTCTGTAAAAGCAATAGGTTTCCAATTAAGTATCATTAGTGGGACAAATACACTGGTTTTGGGTCGAAGATCTTATAAGGCTCCAGAGCAAAATGAGTGACAGTGAGGGCAAAGTGCTATGACAAGAAATTGAACCGCTTCCTCCCTGGGAAGTCCGACACCTCTCCCCTCTCTCCAGATCAATCCGAAGCTGTTGTCGGCTTCTTGTGTGCCTCATGCTCTTTAGCAAAGCACCCTCCTCTTATGTCTCAGGGTCAGGGAATACTCTCGTGACAGTTAAGAAAAAAAACTGGCTGCTTCCCTGAACCTGGCCTTTCATACAGTTGCCGAAAGTCTTCTCACCCCTTGTTCCACCTTTCACAGCAGGCAGCTCAAGACCACTCCAGTGATCATTCTTCCCACTGTTGCTGAAGAAGCACACGGCCTCGTTTTGCCTTTGGTCGTGGTCTTTGGCACCTTATTTCTCACAGCTAGAGGTCCATAGGCTCAGTCCAGGCCCATTTTGAAGATCTGTCCATACGTCTCGCCCTTCCTGCAAGAGGCAATTTACCTATTAAATGGCAACAAACTCCCATTTGCTATAACTTCAGGATGAAAAGGCTGTCTGTTTCAAGTCCATCACTAAGCTGCTCTTTGGAGTCAGAGAAATGTCTCTTGAAATACCTTTCATGGTCTTCATTTCAACACACTTTGAACCTGCTGCTTCAGTAATTATCTTCTTCAGTGCTATGGCTCACATACTTGTAGTTCCACATGTAGTGGAGACAGTTCTATATTTTTAGAGCCTATTAACCACTGACTTACAAGTCTATGGTAGTTTTATTTCGTGAATGCTTTGTGAGGCTTGAGCTGATAGCCTATTTGCTTGTTTTACCTTTTTTCTTGTTTCCCAGGTGACTGGCCTGGCTTTTCAAACTGTACTGTGAGATCGGTTTCTTTTCCATGCTTCATTAAGACCGAGCATTTGTTACCCTTTCTTCAGACATTGCCTAAGTCTTGGTACATGCACTGCTGTCACTCCCTTTTATCTTTTTCTATACATTTCCCAACATGTTGGGTGAGTGGAAATTTACAGATGGAGCTGCTGATGTGCTTTCATGTAGAGCATATTTTCTTTTACAGTTGTACGTCTCATATTTTAATTTCCCTTTGTTGTTACCAGCAGTTACTTTTATGCCTGGAAGACGAGCTGTTCCCACAGTCCTCCATAGCTTCTCCTAGCAACATTTCTTTGTAGATTGGTTGGTGAGGAGAACTGAAAGGTTATAAGGCTGCTACCTTTCAGAAAGACACTGAATTATTTAGTATCAACACTTCTACCTAAAATGATAGCATCTTTTGACTCCACATTCAACAATGGCACGGCCATCATCTATTAGAACAGTGACTCAAGCACACTGCTGCTATAGAAAGCCCAGGAGCTGTCTGGAGAGCCTAAACAGGGACAGACTTCAAAAAATCTTTAACGCTTATGAGTGCACCATAGCATTCATAATCTTAATGCACCAAGAAAGAGATTTGAGCTTTATAAAGAGAGAAATCTTGTGTTAAGAGTCTTGGCTGTCTTAATAGGCAGTTCTGCTCTAACTCTGAGTGAGATGGCAGCCACAGGCACCTGTACTGAAGAGCAGATGCCCGTGGTGGCTAGACCAAGAACGCAAGTGGTATAGAATGTTTGTATATCTAGTTAGGAGTTAAAATAAATACATATGTTTAAATGCATATCTTTATTATACCTTATAGGGTTATATACTGCATGTATTTATAAGTGCACAAGCACAGAATGGAGTGGTAAAGTTGATGTTCGCTTCAGAAAACTCACAGATGTATGAATCCAGACAGTTTTACTGGCTGTAGGAAAGGTCTTAAATCAATCTTCAAATGAAGAAGGTGCCAAATTTCCATTTACTTTTACTTCTTCCACTCTTCATTTTAAGTGTCACAGTGTCCAGAAATTCTGGTAAAATCAATAGGAATGATTGAATTATGTACTAGATAATACTTATGTTTCTTTATGTTTTGCAGCAGAAGTACTCAATTATGGGGTTCATGCACTAATAATCTGTTCAAAGGAATTTGTTGTTAGAAAGCCTCTAGAAAAATAAGAATGTAGCATCAACAAATATCTTCCTATGTTAAAAATTGTAAAATATTGGGTTAGATACACAGCTGGGGTAAACTGACTCAATTCCATGTAATTTGACTGAGCTACATCAGTTCATCCCAGAAGAATTTCAGCCTGTGAGTGAATCACAACTAAATTTTCAGAGGAGAAAGGAAAGCCAACAAGAAAAACCTGTGGAAAATATCCATGGAATCTCTCTGGTTTCATTCCATTGCATTCCCTGAAGAATTAAAAAAAAATTATAATTACGTGTAATTTCAGTTTTGATACCAATATTTTTTGTTGATCAGTGCAGGAATTCCTTGAAAATTAAATTCAGAAGTTGCTTTCCCAGTCATTTGCCTTTGAACACCAAGAAAATAACAATCTTCCTAGTGTTTTCTCCAGAGATGAGCAAAAAGAAACAAATTTAGATATTACTATAAAAAAATAAATTAATGAACAGTTAAGAAACCGGATGGTTTCTGAAATAAAGTCTTAAAGAAATTTTTTTAAATGTTCTGAGAGGTACTTAGGATAATGCAGATTTTCAAGCCCTATTCATATTGAGAACTATTTTATTCCTTAAGTGTTTACACTGAAGTTACAGTGATTACTCAAAGAGCAAATTAGTGTCAGTATATACTAGATATAGCTCCAGTTAAACTCCATGAACAGACACAATTAACTTCAGTGCAGGGTAGAGAGTGTAGTGAGCCAGAGTTTGCCTTTAACTTTTGCCTATATTCATACTCAAAAGCCTTGAAAATAGAATTTGAGCAGTTAAACGTTAAGGCTGCACATACCACACTGGAGAACGTCATTTGTAGTGTTCTGGCCATGTTAAATTCTTCCTGTAGCAAAAGACAGTCTTTATTGTAAGACTGTTAGAATTCTTCCCAGTCAAAGGGGTAAGAACTTTTCTGCAATGTGGGAGAAAATGCAGTTGTGTAAGACACCAGTCAGCTGAAAATTGCAGGCCTGGATCTGCATCCAGATCCCACATCTCCTGCATATACAAACTTGTTCAGCCTTCATTTTTTATATTAGGGAGAAGAAATTAATTCTTTATAGTCTTAGCCAAAGGTGTGTTCAAGAGTTAATTTGTCCTCTGATGTTTATGGGCAATGTGGAATCATAGCACTGTAGTGTGTCTACACTTCCTTGATAAACATATATGAACATCAGTGCTCCATTTAATATTTTAAACTGTAATTGTCTTATACAGAAAATGGGATTATGATTAATACATGCTGTAGTGGGAATAATCATGTAGCAACTTTCTGTCAAAGTAATGAAACATATGGTGCTCAATTTATTACTGAACTAACTTTCACAGTAACTTAAAAATAAAATTGTGTTCTTATTTTTATATGATTAGACCTTTTAATCTTTGGAAGTCATTGCTTAAATACTAGTAGGTGATTTTGCTGCTTTTTTTTTTTTTTTTTTTTTTTTTTTTTTTTGAGGGTAAAGTCAATGCCTGTTGTTTGAACTGGCAGAGTATTATCTGCTCCTTCCTTAGGAATAATACACTGCTTATCTTTATCTGACCCATGACCTAATGTCACAGTGACCCAGTGCTGTGAAACTAAGGTATCACACACCTCATATATTCTGTACCAAGAGTAAGTTCATACTGAGCTTCCTCCTGATGCCATAAAGCCTTCTGATACTCTGACACTAGAAAGTGATGATCCAGATACATCATTTTCTTGCAGTGGTTCTGTGGTATAAGAGAATAAGTCACTAAGATGAAGGTCTATGAAACAGAAAAATAATCATCATTATACCTGAGAATATTGGCTTCTGGAGAAAAAAGTCAGTGCTTTCCCCTTTGTTGATAAAGAATCTTGCACATTTTGGGTGGAACGACAAAATAAGTAGCAATTCTGAGAATCTATTCTATATTTGTACAACTCCACACTTAAAAGAAAAATAATACTAAGCCCAACTGAAGTTTTGCAGCCCTAACACTTGTCCTGATGTAAAGAAGAAGAAAGACTTGAGAATTTCTTCTTTCTAAGATTCTCCCACCAATGGCTCAGGTCTTGTTCCTCCAAGAATAGAAAAGTATTCTCACACAAGATTACAGAGGATCATGGGTCTTTTTCTGAAGTGGCAACTTTTTTATGTGCTTACAGCATCTCCTGCAAAAGGGTTGTTGATGCTGAGTCTGCTAAACCAGGTATGCTCCCTCTTCCTGCCACCCATCCTAAGGCACATGGGATGGCCTGGGATCTCCTCACCTCCCTGCAGCAGTGCCCACATTTCATACAGTCAGAGTACATCAGAATAAACGTTACACAAGTATTTTTCCCTCTGGATAAGTTTCTAGTCACGATTGCTCTAAACAAGCATGCAATTACAAGCAGTACCTCAGCCTACAGTAGAACAGCATTTAATGCGGCCCACAGCTCTCCGTTGTCCTATATGTGCAGTCACAGTTTCATCCCCAAGGTGACTGAGGTAGAGACGTGACAAAGCTAAATTTCAGGGCTACCTGACTTCCCGTTAGTACCAATGCCACGGCAGCTAATCACTCTGTGACCATGAAGTCTAAGTTAGGGTTAAGATAAACTTGGGGAAGTTATCTTCTAGTGCAATGGAATTACATAGCAAACACCAGTCCTCAAATATGCCATGACTCAAATCTCAGATGGCAAGTTGTCTAACATTTAACCTTACTGAATGACTTGGGAAATAGTATATACTGAAAGGAGGGGAAAATCCTAAAGCCAGTCAATCAGTATGCTGAGCCAATCAGTATCATTAGCCAATCATCATCAGTGTGATGAGCCAATGATGATAGCAATGATGGTGGACTGGTAGGCTTCAGAAAGTGTTTTCCGTATTTGAATGAAAATAAAACCCTTTGAGCATCTTAGTAAAGCTAAGTTGAACCAAAACAATCTGTTTTCAGATTGAGAATGTCAGAGTTGGATTTCACACTCTCCTTTTTCTTTATTTCATTCTTTTCTCTGGAAATGACAGGCAAGTCCATGCTAGGCGTCAGGAACAGTCCCACTGACTACATCATTGAAATGCGCAGACATGGCTTTGGCTTAACAGCATATATTAATGAAAAACAAATTTATCAAAACAAAATTCTACAGCTATACTATAAATCTAGACCAACAGCATCTTTCAAACCATGCATACACCAAAAGCTAGATAAAATATAAATAGCATTTCTACCTTTTTTCATTTTGCAAACCTTGCAACCAGTTCTTACAGTTATCACTCCATTGGTGGTGTGCCAGCATCAAACTGGGATAACAGCAGGGAACTGGGCCTGTTGGTTTCTTTCTAGTAAAAGCAATGGAAGTCAAAAAAACAAAAAGCACCTTTTAAAGCAAGCTAATGTAACAAAATCCCTTTGTGAATGTACTAGAATCAGCATATGGCAATTTAGCCCAACCCAAAACACATTCTTATTCATTAGACAATGTCCAGAGTCTCTGGAGAGAATATCAAACATTATCTTGGAGGCTATACTACAATAGCAAATGCTGAATATTCTGAGAAAAAAAATCAAGGAGTGAATCTTAAATATGAAATAGGTGTGAATTTTTTTTACAAGTTTTTAAGTAATTTTTTTTCATCTTTAGAAACAAAGAAAACTGAAGGCTAAAAATCACTTAGCTTAGCCAACTGATTATATCTATTTTAACCTGCTATGGTTGCTTGGGAGCTGTTTTGCTAATCCCTGCTTTGTCGTTAGGCTATATATTAGCAGGATGGAAATGGCATCACTGCACCATAATTCAGCAATGTGAATACAGAACAAGGAGAGTGCAGAGCACAGCAGCAGTACAACAGCAGATAATAAGACTCTGTTACTCAAGCAGAATGTGTTATGTAAAGACAATTGCAGTGTAGAAGCAATAGCTCTAATCAGGTTAATTAGGCTGTATTCATGTTTCATTTATGGTGCAAGTGCCCTGTAAATTCAAAGCAGTCTACCTCATCTTACTGCACTCCTTATACAGACATCATGCTCTCTGTAACACTCAACACCATATATTTCCTTCCTTTAAAAAAAAAAATAAATCCCAAGGTATTTCCCACTGCTTTTTAAGAATTCTTTTTCTTCATTGTTTATGGCTAAAAAAAAAAAAAGGAAAAAACCAGAAACGATACAGGTTGTATATAAAGCCCATGCCCACGTTAAAGTTCCTTCCTCTGTAACCAAATTAGGCACTTGAAAGTTGTTTGTGGAGGGCCTGTTTAATTGTGTTTTATTTATTTTTCATGTATTTTCTTGCTTACTAACATGATATGTTGAATGTTTAAGAAAAATCGTATTGGCTTTAAAAAGTGTGGCTCTCACCTTTCCTCCTTTTATCCATTTCCTTAAAGTGATAGATTGCCTGTTTATTCCCTCAGAGCTAACTGGAAGGACATGTCTGCTTTGGAGAAAGGATTAGAGCCCAGTGCTGTGACCCTCGAACTCTAGCTGTGTCTCCTCTCCACTTACTGAATTTATCAAGTTGTCCCTTTAAAGTAATAATGGGTACAACAATTCTGTGATCACTTCCTCCTCACCCCCAAGAAAACAAGCCTGGGTAGAGAGGAGCTGTTAAAAAGAGAGAGGACATGCTGCAGATGAAGAGAACACGGCAGCCTGCACAATCTTAATTATTTTAGCTAACTGTCAAGCTATCAGGTGTCTGTCTACATGCCGATTGTGAGTTTAAACTCAACATTCCCCATTAAAAAAAAAAAAAGAAATGCAGTATTTTCACTACCCAGTTAGAATAAATCTATTCATGTTACGCCTTAATTATAAAGCCTTTTGTTAAACCTGAAAAATGTTATAGCTCCATTTTAATGTGTATGTGTCCCTTAGACAATATGCTGTTAATAACAATGCTTTAATTGATAGTTTTGCTTACATAGTTCTGCATATAATGTATACATATTTTCTTATACCTTCTGTCCTGCAGAAGTGTGGCTAGTTGGGCACGCTAGCACAGTAATACTGCAGAGGTCAAGCTGTGGCACTGATGAGCAGTGCCTTAAAAGCAGGGTGACTGAAGCAGGAGAGTTTTACATGTTACAACTTACAGTATTACACTGCTGCTGTGCATTTACTTCCATTCTGGCTGAAAAAAAAAAAAAAAAAAAAAAAAAAGTGACCGTTTGTAAGGCATTTCTAACTACATTTGGCAGTGCATACGTGCCAGACAAGGTATGCCGCTGAATTTCACAGGGTCCACAAACATGGTGCATCTTGTCATATCTCACACAAGTTAGCACCCTAGAAGAAAACATCAGGGAAAATCCATGTGCACTTAATTTTTCACCATCTGAACCCACACTGAACCAACAATCCAATTATTAATCTCTTGTAACGGTTCATATGTCTATCGTACATTTTTTAATATTTTACTAGACACACATTTCATTTCAAGGAAGGTCTGACTACTCATCCAATTCCGTATCTTTCCCTTTGTGAAAGCAAGCTGCAATATTAAAATTCTCAAGATTTCTGGAGGTATGGGTAGCGAAGGTGCCCAAACGAGACAGCCCTCGTTTGGCGTCTGGCTTTCCCCTGTTTGTCGGGCCAGCATGGCTGCGGGGAGCAGCAGCGGAGCGGAGGGGCCACGCGGCTGCATCCCTGACTCCAGCTCAGGTGCACTGGCACAATAATAAACCTCATTATTCCTCCGTCGGGTGGCATCACTCCAGGTAGATGAAGTAATCGTGTAAAGGGGCTGTTTGACGGAGCCTGTGGTAAATATATTCTCAGGCCCAGTGGTGGAGGCCTCAGGACCCGTGCTCAGGTTTCACCCTTCTCCTCCCTGAGGAGCAGCAACAGCCGAGAAAACCTTGTTCTCCTCCTGGAGGACAGAGTCTAGCTGCCTGACTATGTGCATTACTTGCAAGTATGTTGTACCTTTCGCAGCCTCAAGGAGATACCAGATATACATTCCTGAGCTCTCCTTCCTGCCCCCTCGGTAACCCTTGAACCCAGGTGGGTTTTTTACGTGATATTTAATTTACCATTTGACCAGAAGACAAGCTTAAATTCAAAGTAAATGTTAAACACTTGCAAAAAATATGTATAAGCGAGGTTAGGGAGCAAGCTCCCTCCTGACTTGGTTTTGCTAAGGACTGGTCTAAATGTTAGTACTACAAGTGGGAAATTCTGGATATATTTTCCCAAGAGTGGCAGCAGCCAAAGCTCCATGAGAACCCACTGACGCTCCCAACTCACTGAGGTCCTTCTTGTAATGTAAGTTGGTTTTTATTAGGTTCTTCTCATAAACAAATAAATTCATTTCCCACCTGTTTTCATAGTATAAACTTTGACCATTAGCCAGAAGCTAATGTGAAGGTCATGCTGACAAGATTTGTCTTCCCAGGTGTGAGTAACAAGATATGCTAGCGAAGACAGCCAGGATAGATACCATGGAAAGACAGTTTCTCATTGCATGTTTATGACCTCTAAGGTATCTCAATCCTAAATCTATGAAATCAATCTACAAATTCTCCTTTAAAAGGAGAGTTTCAACGTCACAGAGCAAGGTGTGTCTCCAAAGCTGTGACCCTTAGCAAGAGCAAATTATCAGGAGATTGAAGACATGATTGGAGAAAAGCTAAATAATTTCAGTTATGATTGAAGAACTATTTTTATTTAATTTTAAATTTTAGTTATTGTTTTACTGTATAACTACAATGGGGAGAAACAGGGAAAAATTAGCAAGCAAGATATTTTGAAAATGAAATCTGTATTTCACACAGAAAGTGAGTTAGTTGAAATCATGAGGTGATTTGAAATTGTCAGCATTCATGACCTCAGAAATGTTTATTTTTTGATTGATCAATACACATTCTAAAACACACTTATCTGTCAAACTAACATGCCAAAAGAAACATGTGATAGCACATGCCTTTATAAAAGAGAACCCAGCCTGTTTACCTTTACTTTATCCCCATCATGAGGGGCTTGATGTTAGCCCTGGTTTTAAACCTGGTGGGTAAGTAACTTATCTGCTTTGATGAATTTAAAATAATAGATTCAGGAAAAGGTTTCAAAATCTAAATATAGTTCACTTACAAACATGAACTTTAACATTTTATAGAAACAATTATTTTATGACAATTTTTTTGTTGTTTAGGAAAAAAAGGCTTTTGGCTATGTGCTGAACTAGAAACAAAGTTAATTAGAAAGAGTTATGCCATATGTACAAGATGAGATATAGCCTTTCATACTAAAATACATTAACATTTTGGTGGCTTTTTTTTTTTTTTTTTTTTTGCTTTGTCATTTCATTACTCTTTTTTCCCCCTCTCTTTCAGGGAGCCAGCCTCTTAATTACCGTAAGTAATTTTCCTATCAGCTAATATAATTATAATGAGTGAAATTCAAAATAGAATCTGAAAAGTATATCAATGTTTAATATAATTTTACAACAGCTAATTTTGTTCAGGTGCAATGCAAAAATGAACAAATTCATCTTTTTTGTTCCATACATTCTAATACAGGTACTTTAATATGTTCTGTACAGTCTCTATAATGTTTTATGGGAACCATTTCTTTGCAGAACCTGATTTCAGTGAAAACAAGGTTTATACATTTAACTATGAAAGCATGCTTCTCAGTGGACTTCCAGAGAAAGGACTTGCAAGAGCTGGAATAAGAATAAAAAGTAAAGTGGAAATTAGTGGTATTGGGCCAAAACTTTGTCTTATTAGGGTAAGAAAATTTACTCAATTTCAAAGGTAAAATTCTCTTCATACTTGACTTCCTTTTTAAGCTTTTGGGAAGTAATTAAGTTTCATCATGTATTGTGCTTACTCAGGGAGAATGTAACTAACACTATTATTTTTTATGCAGTGCCCTAAATTCTATTTGCACTTTGCCAGGTAATTCTCAGCTCAAGCCAACCTTGGACTTGAAGGATTTCTTCTGCTTTGTGATTAGGGAGACAGTGGAATGTAATTTGAAATGCACAATAATTTATTACCGGATCAATCCGATTGTTCCAAACTGTACAACCTAGGATTATTTAATCAACTGATTTCGTAACCAGCAAACGAAAAGCAATAAAACATGCTACAGTAGCTGGATGTGATTCAATATTTAGCATAATTAATGTCATCTGGTGGCTCCTTTTTCTGCAGGGTCCCAAATGACATTCTTTGTCATCCTCAATTGTATATTTTTACTGCATACTGAGTAATTACTAAGAGTTTTGATTATGTGAAAAACATTTTTGCCTTTAACAGAAGCCTATACATGCTTCTAATGAGTGTATTGAAACGCACCCCTCGATTGCTTGACACAAACTCCACTTAGTCTTCTGTATATGTGGAAGAAAAATGACCTTTTTAAAAGCTTTTATTTGGCAAATTGAAAACTGCAGATTAAAAAGACTGGTGACTTTCTGATAAATGCTTGTAAATGCTGTAGCCTTCCAGCCTGGATTAGCCTTCTGTTACTAGGCATTTTTGTAAATTCAAATTATAATAGATCTAGACAGGAAACATTGCTTTTCCATGACCTTTGAAAATGGCTGGATTTTTTTGCAAAAAAAACCCAAGGAAATAAGAGCCGCACGTCTGCACTGGTGAGTAGATGGCTTCCCTGGCAGAGAGGAGGCCGAAGCAGTCTTGTCCTCACCCCACATCCTCCCCCATTCCTGCTGAAATCATTCTTGGTGTTTCAGGACGAGTCTTCCCCAAAAACTGACTCCTGTTCCCTAAAACCTTCCAACACCATTTCACCTGCCCTAGTGCATTTGGGGAAAAGTTTCCATTTCAAAAACAAATACAGAAATAATTTCAGGCAAGAAAAGAAAAGCGAAAAAACCATGAGATTTTGGGGCAAGTTCTAAGCTAAAGGTAACGATACATTTATTCCCTTCTGCTCTGGGAAAAGTTTATTTTCCTGCTGTTATATTTAAATTAGAGAGTTCGGAGGGATGGTTCAGGGAATTAATCTTTCATCTGTAGCCTACTAGTTCGCATTCAGCCCCAGTAAAAAGCTGTGCTCCCTGAGCAGTTTCCAGCTGACAATTTTTTCATCACAAGCCCACAAGTAAGAATTGCCAGCTGCGTTCAAAACCTAGCAGACAGCGTAAGTCCTGACTGGGCCCCAAGGGCTGGGGAAAACTACCTCACCCTGACCCTGCAGAGCAGTCCCAAGCCTGCCCGTATGCAATATGCCAGAAGCATGTCCAAGAGGCAGCATGAGGGATTTGCTCCGTACAGCCTTCTCCGTAAGCTTCAGTTACCGGGGTTGGCAGTGATCTCCACCAACAATAACAACAATAAATATGAAAGCGCAGTCTCCAGCGATTTGCTGTATGAGGATTTAGTTTGTGTGGCTTTTTGAGGAATTAATCCGCGTCTTGCATCACATTGCCAGCCTGAGGTGTCAGAGAAAAGTCTCTTTAAATTGTCAAAATACATGGAAGGGAAGGGTCCTCCGAGAAACTAAGCTAACCATGCCCCTTTCCCATGGGGTAGAAATCTTTCGAGTTATGCATAGTTTAGCACAACTTTCTACTTGCCTGGATGTGCCCCAGGTTGAGGCTGGAGCGTGACGTGCATAGCCGGGGTCGGGCCAGTGCCTGAGCCTTCAGTTCCACAGCAAAACAGGTAGGGAAGGACAATCTTTATAAGTCGCTCTCCACTGCTCAAACGAATTATGACCGGCTGGCCCAGCAGCCATGTTGTTATTAGTTTCTGACTGCTGTCTGTGCTTTGTGACCCCAGCGAGGGAGGCGACAGAGTTCACAACGGGAGTTAATGATGCTTTATGCAACATTAACTTTCCCCTGCAATTTCCTGCAGATCTTCCATACTACTTTTGGGTAGCAACCTGCTTCATGCAGCTCTTCTCTGCCTCATTTCTTCATACAAGTCAACCTTTGGCAATACAGGTTATCTGTGAAACAGAACAGAGTCCAGTGACTGTGGAAGTATCATCACAGTCATTTGCATTACTCTCTTTTTATATATGGAAATCTGTATATCAATACTAGCGATGTTAAATGACAGCTTTTAAGTTTTCCCTTTGAAGAGGCTTTGCGTTATTTAAAAATGTATTTTTGACATGAGTAAAGCTCTAGATGCTTTTGTGCATTGAAAAAAGTTAACTGAAAAAAATTGAAAAAGGAATTCTATCCCCCCTTTGTTCTAGATTCACTCAATCGAAGCAGCAGAGTACAATGGTGTCTGGCCTACAAGCTCGTTCTCTCGATCACTCAAACTGACCCAGGTACTAACTGGGCAACTTAGTAATCCCATCAAGTTTGAGTATAGCAATGGCCATGTTGGAAACCTTATGGCTCCTGATTCTGTCTCGGATGATGGTCTGAACATCTACAGAGGGATTCTGAATGTGCTGGAGCTAAGTATAAAGAAGATGCAGCATTCATACAGCTTACAGGAGGTGAGCTTTTTGTTTTGGCCATGGTGGTCGCTTTGTAAATAAATAAACCTTCTCTTCAGATTCTTCTACCACGTTTTCTGAATTCGTCCTTGACGTAAACTTCACTAACAAGAAACAGCGAAGCTTTGGAAATCATGACTAAGTTGTTCCTATGGGACAACATTTGATGGAGCTGTAGCTAAACAGGACAACAGAATAACAGATTTTTAGTCTGCCTGATCAAAGTATTTCAGAAAAGGCATTTAAGTATTAGATCCTCAGAAAATGTGGCTTGTGATTCTAGAGAAAGTAAACTCCTGTGCAAGCTGAAGCCTACCTAAAATTTGAATACTGTATTAAAACAAACTTAAACATACAGCACAAGATTAAAGATAAAATAACAGTAATTTGACTTTTTTACCAATCATATATACTTTAATCTCCTCTAGCTCCTCTTTTCGGAGGAAAACAGTATATAAGCCATGACATTACTGTAATAGCTTTGACAGTTGCAGTTGATGCTCTGTTGGAATTTCCACTGTTTTTCAGGTTTTAATATTTTAGTCAAGGTAAATCATCTGATATTACTATTCACCGCAGAAATTGCAATGTGTTTAGTTTTTGCAAAACCATATTTACACTGATTAGACTACATTCAATTCAGAGATCAGCAAAAACCTTGAAATTATTATACTTTCATGTTATTTTTATTGAAAATGCAGACTGGAGTAACTTTAATTTTTAAAAAATTTATTTTTATGTAAGTAGAGTTGTTTCTGGGAAAGGAACTACATGATTTAATATTTTCACGCTGCTTGTTGCACATAAAAACCCAGGTGGTGGTGTCGCATATTCTGTAGCGCTATTTTCTCATATCTAGTTTTACATCTTCATTCTTTCTAATTCAGTTAGCAATATGTCCTACTCTCGCTGCTGAGCAATATATGTGACTCCACCTTCTAGAATCTTTCCAAGTTTTCTTTGCTTTTCTCAGACAGCAACTCATTAGTGAGCATTGGCACCCTTGCTTGACAATCTCAAGTCACTCTGTGAAGGAAGATAAGCATTATTAGTCCCAAAATCTGAGCTGCAGAGGGGTTTAAAGGACTAACCTGGAAAAATCTACATCACATCCTGCAGGGTGCGGGGTAAGGGTATCTGAGCTAGTCATGAACTGCACAGAGCTGGAAAGTCCAGCTAGGCAGGAGGCTACTCCATCCCACTGAGCCTGGTGGGCTGGACATTCCCATTTAAAGTCTAGATGTCTCTACCACACCCTGCAGTCTGCAGAGGAGCCCCACACCTGTATTTGCAGAGTATAAGTCTTTCAGAAAGCTTGGGCAATTCTTATTTCTAGCTCTTACCGAACCACAGTGTCTTCAGGAATACTGTTAAGCTAAAGATGAAGTGGGTATGTCTTGCCTCCTAACCACCACGTGACCATTTTGCTGTTCTGACATAGCCCAGAGCTGCTCTCTGGAGTGGCTCTGCTATCAATAACAATAAAAAAATAATGAAAATAACCCTTCCTCCTAAAATGCAATCAAATATTTTCCTCTCCAAAAATCTCCTCACTGACTGAGGAGATATAAGAGCTCTTATAAATATATATGCTTGAAATATTACTGAAGATCTGAGCTAAAACTGCAAACTCAAGAAAACCAACAATCAAAACTCTGCTATCCTGAAATTCTTTTTAATTCTTGCCGTTCGTATCGTGACAGATCATCTGATATTGCAAGGCCTGTTCCATAGGTATTTATAAGCTGTCTATAAAAGCAAATTTTAAGGGCAGAATGTCATCTCCAACCTTAAAATACTTTGCTGTTGAGATTTTATTCCAACTGATCAAATTATTTTGGCACTTTTTATTAATATTCCTCAAAGAGTATTTCATAATCGACAGCTCTGACTGGAAATTGTAACTCACCCTTTCTAAGGCTCCAAATCTTCTCTCAGTGAAACTCTTGAGAATTTTAGTTCTCTCAGTGAAACTCTGATTTGGCTTACTGGAAACCTGTACATGTGAAAAAGAGATGAAAGTAACGATCATCCCAATTTTGCTTCTGGATAGTACCATGAATAAAAAGGTATTCATTTCTATCAGGAATGTTGAAAATACAGAATTAAACAGGAAAGTCCACGTGGGGAATTGATGAAGCTTTGTGTAAGAGTGAACTTCTCTGATCACATTCTCATCTTTGCCAGGCTGGGATTGGAGGTATTTGTAACACAACATATGCAATTCAGGAAAACAAGAGAGCAAACCTAGTCTATGTGACCAAATCCAAGGACCTGAACAGTTGTGAAGAGAAAGTTCAAATGGTCACAGGTTCAGCATACACTTATCCGTGCCAGACCTGCCAGCAGGTAAATTAGAACGGTATTGCGTATACGTATGTTATATTCTTATGCAGAGAGCCATTTGGCATCAGTGTTATCTCTTGCTTTGTAACACTTCAAATGAGAGAAGAGTCAGATCTGCTGTATCTAGTTATCAACATTTTCTTTCCGTATGAAAATCGGATCCACAGAGCAGCAGAGGTCTATGCTGCAGATGCACTTCAACTAGCTCAAACTAGCTGGTTTGGAAACCATTAATTATCAGCATGAGTTAATTCACCTACTCTGTCGAGTAAAAAAGATAGTCACGATATCCAGTTTCTGCTATTCAAGATAGCTACTGCTGCATCTTGTTATAATCCTGTCTTTGAAATAAGAAATCGTGTGGCTTATACTGCTGCTCTCCTCACAAAATGTGTCTCCTTCTCAAGGGAATAACCAATTACTTATATTTGGGAAAGGGAAAAAACAGCTAACACTTCTTAGCAGTAAAAGTAACGGAGCCAGGCAGCATGCCTGACCTCTCCCATGGAAGTGTGCATGCAGAATTCACGTAAACCGCTCAGATGGCCGATGAGCAAAACAGCCCTGGAAAATAAGTGGGTTGAAGTGGGTGATGTAATAGCTTCTAGTCACAGAATTTAGAAGTTTAATGACTTTCTAGTTTCTTTGTTTCTTTGCTTTTTTATATTATAAAGAGAAACAAGAATTCCCGGGCAACTGCTACTTACAATTACAAAATTAAATATACACGTAATGAAGCTGTAATTACACAAGCTGATGTTGAGGAAATCCACCAGTTTGCACCCTTCAACGAGATAACAGGAGGAAATGCTATAGTAGAAGCAAGGTACTGTACATATGCCTTTAATTCAGCAACTAACTCAGCATCTCAGTAATCTGGTCAAACTCCATAACTGAAATAAATCCTTTACTTCCACAGCCTATTGTTTGCCAGTATGTAATTACATAAAATCCCAAACAGTTCATAAAAACAACCTTCACTCTTAGTTGTAAATCTGAAGCATGCACATCACTATCCAAATTTTGTTAGCTAAACTTGGCAGGGTTTGACTATTTTATTTCTCAGGGATATTTGATTTATGTCATAAAAGCCAAAACAAATGTAATTCCATCTGAAAAATTGTGAACTAATATATTTGCAGTAAAATACTTTGAAAGACAGTTACTCACTGAAGGAGAGTTCCCTGGAAAATAATAATGCAGTAAGAGACCCTGGAGACTAGTTCACAAGAAACCTAGATAGGACTTTCGATTCTGATATAGTTCCTAAGTACAGTGGGCTGCTTGCAAATCTCCCATCAAAACTGTTTCTTGATAGGAAATTGGGTTTTATTGCAAAAAGATTGGGCACAAGGCATATAAAATGTATTTGCTTTTCCACAGCAAATTTTGCATATTTCTTAAACAAGTTTGGGGCAAAATGAGAATATGGTTGTCTAAGAAATTATACCCCTGCTCATTTTTAGCTCAAGCCCCCAAACTTTCAGTGTTTGAAAATTTTTTCATCTGCATCAAAATCATCTATTGAAAAAATTTTTAGTTACCTGCTTTAGTGATGGACTCTGCAGACAGGAGTGCCCTACTGAAGGGGAGGCTTTTTGTGTAAAGGTCACTGTACAGAAGATATACCTCGATCCCACTTTTCAGCTGCTGTAATATTGCATTGCTCCATTAGCTTCTGCAAGAATCTATTGGTATAATATACAGTTTTGGAAACTGCAACATCAGAAAGTTCGTTTCAATAAATCACTGATTAACTTCATTAATATGATGAAGATGTTCATTTTAGCTAAGCACAAAAAAAAAAGAACAGTAAAGGTGAAAGTGGCTTTACTATCTCATGCAATCAAGGTGAAGATAGATACAACTGTAGTGCTTTTATCAAATTATAGGTTGTTGTGAGTGAGCATTAGTCTGGAGCCAATGGACTCTTGCTGATTTAAACTCTCCTTCTGCAAGCCTGCATAGACTGTCTTCCTTACTGTTCTTCCTCAGGTATTGAACCTCCAGAAAGGGTAGTGCCTTTACTTTTCCCATTTTCTCTGGATCCTTTGCATTGCCCAGCAGAAGGGGCCGAATATAAGACAGCTGGGAAGATGCAGATATGTTACCCAAGTATTCAGAAGTTATTTCTACAATGCACTTTATGTGGTTAAAAAAAAAAAAAAAAAAAGAAAAGAAAAAGAAAAAAAGAAAATCTAACTTCAAGGACTTAAAATATTTGGAGCTGAATTTTCAGACCTGTTCAACATAAGCCTCTTCCAGCATCTTTCAAAGCCAAGAGGGGTTTTACTATTGTTTCACCATATTAGTCCTATCTTTAGTATTAATTTGCTCTTCTCATCAGTGTATAACATTTTCCTATGTATTCTAGTCAGATATATCTCTTCCCAAAATGATGAAGATGAAGACATAATAGATTCATCATGTTCTGGAAGGGGGAGTTAAATCTATCCAAGTGTACCTGACATTATACTTTCTGACCTAAATGTCCATTCAGTAACATTGTATAAAATTTCAAGAGACAAAAAATCTCTGCTGATTCTGTAGCGATTTCTATTCAAATTCCGGTGGCTTGTCTGCAAAGCAGTTATACACTATTTTCTGCAGCAGTTCTCTGCAATCCATATGGAAGGAGTGGATAGAAATGATACAGAAGATCATCATAGAGATTCCAAAATAAACACGCCAATTTTCTACAGAGATTTTGAGATACTGTGTAGTACAGCAATATTGCTTCTGGAATGTTTTTAGTTGTTCAGTACAAATACCTAACTTTATTATAGTGTCCTAAATGACCGATTTTAAATATAATTGGTGGGATAGGATGCATCCCTTTAGCTGAAAATGTAACAAAGATAGCAAATGCTTACAAAGACAGTCTCTCATTGGAATTATTCTTAATAAGAAAGGATGAAGGTTTGGTGCTCCTTGAAAAATTTCCAAAAACTTGAATACTTTTCCAAAGACTAATCCTGAATTTATCTGGCCTTTTTGGGGGGAAATCCAATTTGAAACTTCATGAGAACCTTTTATCTTCTGCAGTCCCCAGGACATTCAGCTTGCCAGGCAAAATGGTGAAGGAATTGTAATAGTGCAGGTAAAAAGATTGTAGGATTTCATATTGTATCTAACAATTTTTGATTCTTTTTGAAGCTTCCAGGAGGCACAGACACGTAAGAGCTTTTATGAACTTCTTAAAAGCTTTAAATTAAGTGATAATTTCTGGAAAAAACCATCCCATCAGTTATTTGTCTATAATCCTTAATTTACTCCTTAAGAAAAAACACACATTTCCTGTGATCTTCTTCAGGCCACGGCTTCTCACGTCCCAGTTCTTCCTTAAATCCTCAAGCCATGTTATTCCCAAAGGAAGGCAAAGGCTGGCTCTGATCTGAGCTGTGCTGTGTAAGTGCACGCCTTCTCAGAGTACAGTTCTGAGCATCATGTCCAAATGTATCTGTTTGTAAATATCTTTTCCCCTCAATAACAAAACCCTTTGGAAACAATTGTAGTTGCACTGCAATGCAGGGAGGCAGAATTACTGTTTTGTTTTTAGTTTGTACCCTGCATCTTGTGATGTTACCTCCCTGGGTTTCTCCATTTCAGGCAGAAACTTGCTTTGACTGACGTGGAGAAGTACATGGCAGAGGTCCCACCAAAAGAATTCCAGAATCGGGGGTCACTTCAGTACCAGTTTGGCAGTGAATTGCTTCAGCTTCCTGTCCACTTATTCAGAATAAAAGATGTGGAAAGCCAGGTAAATAAAGCTCAGCCACTAGACAGACTCTGTTGGATGTTGGAACCTGTGCGTGTGGGAAACAATGCATGTGAGCTTTCTGCATTTTAATCTTCCTGCAGATAGAGGAAAGTCTGCAAGACCTAGTAGACACCACATCTGAACAGCTTCCCAGCGATGTACCAGCTAAAGCCCTCAAGCTTATGTACCTCTTCCGTGCAGCAAATGAGGAGAATTACGAGTCAGTGTGGAAGCAGTTCTCCAGTCGGCCAGCATACAGGTACGAGCAATATAAGCGGTGATTCTTCTGCTGATAAACTCTATTGGAGATCTTCTGGAATGACTATGTTCAAATGCAGATCTGGAAAATGGTCCTTGCCTTTCCCATTACAGGCGCTACATTTTGGATATAATTCCTGCAGTTGCCAGTCACCATGCACTCAGGTTCTTGAGGCATAAAATGGAAAAGCAAGAACTCACCAGCTGGGAAGCGTCTCAAACGGTGCTTGTGGCTCTGCACTCAAGCACACCAACTCGGGACGTGATGGAGGAAGCAACAGTAGGATTCCCTAAACACTCTCAAATAACTTCTTACTGATTTTAGCATCTGTTGTATTTATTCCTTTGACAAGATGGCAAAGACTTTGAAAATATAAAGGTTTTATATACTCCAGTGATGTTAAAAGGGGTTTATTTCCTGACTGTCTTAATGGGAGGAGAATGCAAATCAAAAGGGCAAAAATGAATCCAGAATGAAACAGGAAAGCAAAAGTAGAATACCCCTCAGGGACAGAGGTTATTCCTGCAAACACTGGTTTCTAGTCTCCCTTTGTCCAAATGTACTTTATAGTTACATCAGATTAGATGTCTGAGTGTCTACAAAGACTAGGGAGTAAGAAATACATATTTGTTATGTCCACGTAGTTGTCCTGATTGACCTGGCAGGTTGGGTATAAATCAGAGATCTATCAAAATCAAGGGCAATATGCCAATGTGGAGCCCATGTAGGAGAAAGTCTAATAATTTTTACAATTTTTTTCCTTTTCTGCAGGGTCCAAGTCTAGCCTCAAATGCAGGAAGTTATCTCTGCCTACCCTAGGTAGAGTCCACGAATCTCAGTCTAGAGTTTTGCCCTCTGTAAAAGCCGTGACAGCCCAGCCGTTACTGTGCGGTAATGCTCTGCTTCCTACTCAAGGGAGCAGTGGCCTGGTGCCTCCTGTCAGCTCCTACATTTATACAAAATATTTTTGTCTGCCTGTACTGAGGTCCATTCACAGTGTATCTCACATTTTTTGTACCTATAGCTGAGGCAATTATAAAACAATGATGAATGTTTCTTGAATAATGTGTGTTTTTCCATTCCATAACTGTGTGATTTCCTCCCTTTAGATTATATCCTATGCCAGATTTAAATCTGAAACACTATAAAAGCAACAGATCTGCCTTCCAGATGTTACTTGGAATTACTTTACGATTGCATTGTCAAGTACAGTAATATCTACTGTAAACTATAAACTATAACTATAAATCCATCGGTACAAAAATATCAAAAGCCTGGGTTTGCCTTGCATTTGGCAGAAACATATTTTTTAATATTGTTGCTCTTCATTAATGGTGGTAATGAACAACTGCTTTCTCCCCAGCTCATCGTGAAAAAACATTGTCCACGCTCAAGTACTGTACTTGGAAAGGCTTGCCATCTCAGCTATGCGTCACTGTGCCACAAACAGTGCTCTTCATCAGACTCCTGCTCTGAATGTCTCCAGGTAACCACATTGTTATTTATCGTTTAAAAGAAAAATTAAGCCTTGAGTTCTTTCTTCATTATTCAGAAACCTGTATTTCACTTCACTACAGTGTTTCCTTTGGGGAAAGGAACCCCAGTTGGTTAAATACAGCATTTTTATCTTCAGATTAACACACAAAAGAGAGTGAGAGGAAGAAGCACATAATTCATAGCACTTTCTATCTGAGTGTCTCTGAGTGCTTTATTGCCAATTATTAATGAAGTCCCATGGCACTGCTGTGAAATACTTTAAATATAGGTACTTATATATACTTAATAAATAAACTAAGTGACACAAAAGCCCGGGTTTTCGCCCAAAGTCATGTAGTCCAGCCACTTCTCAGCCAGAAGCAGAGCCCAGTCATCCACATAGACTCTAAGCTTTTAATAATAGTAATACCCTCCCTGTTCTGCACTGCTTTTAATCAGCAGGCCTGAAAACAATTTAAATAGGCAGTAAATAGCATTTCCTAGTTCTAGAGATGCATGCCATGGTTTACAGAGGTCAGCCACTCAGACAGTGATAGAGAAGGAAAGAGAAATCGGTGTTTTCAGTCTTCGACACTGGTCAGTCCACCATCCCCAGTAAGAGCAGGGTGTTCCCAGTACATTGTGTGCCTCCAATGATTTTTGTCATGTAGTACACAGGCATGGGCGACATTCCTACATATGTCTCCTGTGTTACGATTGCCACCAATGCTCTTGAGCTAATTAAATCCGAGAAGCCCAATGCCAGGGAATGGAAATTCTTTCCCAAAGCAAATTATTGTATAGGCTTATTCAATGCATTTCAAATGCCCACTTATTTGATTAGTAATATCAGATGGACTGTTTCTGCACCATCAATGGATCTCAAATGTGATATTTTAAAGCACAGGAACTGTATTGAAATTATTCTAAAACAACTCAGTTTCTTTTTCAGAGCCATTTGTTAGCATTGAAAACAGTTATCTATTAGGATTTAGTTCTTTTCTCATATTCAGCCTTCAGACAACTACTTCTAATCTTGCCACATGAATGTAAGTGTGATCCAGTTGCTTATGACAAAGGCTGCAAAATGACCTGATGATCTCATTGCTAGCTATTAATCCACCCTAAAAAGTGGCTGTCATAGCTGAAGTTAAGGGCACCACCACTAGCCATATCTTCAGGAATCTTATTTAAGGGTCTGAAGGATTTAACTGTATCTGCATTTTTGCACCTGTCTTCAACCATGAGAAAGAGATACTCAGACAGCATTATTGCAGGGTTTCCAACTCTCCCTGAAAGGCAGTGGGAACTAGATCCTAGCCACTATTTTTACCTTTAAAAATCTTACTTGATAACTTTAAGACATAGTGATGAAGAAGCTGTTCATTGCAGCTTCTTTGGGTATGCTTGTTCTATGAATAAAATGTCCTATTCATGAGGACAAAAAGAATTTGAAAATATTTAAAATAAGTGAATTGAACAAACTGAAATTATCAAAGTCAAACCTCAGAATAGGCTGGGGGATGGGATATAGATAAGAGCTGGAATTGAACTCAACAGAAGATTTGTTTTCTTTTTTCAGCTACTTCATGGCTTTGCAGGAGAGGCATTGAGCAAGTCTAGCACAGAAGAAATTTCCCTGGCTTTGAAAGCCCTTGGGAATGTAGGACATCCAGCCAGCATCAAGCACATCAAGAAATTTTTGCCAGGATATGCAGCTGGTGCCTCAGATTTGCCACTCAACGTCCATGCGACTGCTGTGATGGCCCTGAGAAACATAGGCATGAAAGATCCAAAAATGGTAAGGAAACAAAGCTGCCTCCTTTGCACTTATGATAACCCAACACAAGGCTGCTAATTGGTGATGGGTGATGAGGGGATAGCAGACTTTTTTTTTCCAAATATATGTG
Source organism: Astur gentilis (assembly GCF_929443795.1). NCBI lineage: Eukaryota > Metazoa > Chordata > Aves > Accipitriformes > Accipitridae > Astur > Astur gentilis. The sequence continues at coordinate 14,497,432 of NC_064887.1, read as the reverse complement.
TAATACATTGGGGGTTTTTTTAAATACTTAGCCATTCCTTAGTTGGCATGTCTTATTCCTTTTGGCATTAACCTCTAGTATTTCAGACTGCAACAAAAATCCCATTAAAAGGATACATTCATTATCCTGTTGTTGAAGACAAATCAGTATTTCCATTGCAAACATTTATTTTCCAAGGACATTAGACAGAAAGCTAAATTATTGACCAAAACATGCTTAGTGCTACTTCAGCTTTGGTATGTGAGAGAACCACAAAACAAGCTTTTCAGAGAATTGACATTTAATACTGAGTGTCACATCTAATCGTAATTCAAGACCAGATCTTATTGTAAATAGATACTAGAGGTTTGCATCCTAATTACAAATTTACAGACATTGTGTGGGTTTAAGCAATAAACAGAACATTTACTAAATGTGACTTTTGTCCCTGAATGAGATAATGATTAGATATCCCATACAATGGTTACACAGGCATACTGTTATCCACCACAGACATCACTTTACAATCATTTTTGCCTTAAAGCAATCTGCTTCTAAAAGGAAACCTTGCACTTTCAAGATTTTTTTTCCTGATACTGAATTTTTTTTTGTTTTATATAAGTCTATTCTTAATATAGAAAGTAAAATAAAAGCTTTCACTAACTATTCTCCTACTAATCTGTATCAGTTTTTTTCCATTATACTCATTTTTTGCATGTGACTCCCAGTTTGAGTGCACATATCGATCCACAGACAATAGTTTGCCAGGGTATGCTTTTAAGCAAAAGAATAAAGAAACAATTTACTAGAATGCAGGAGCTAGATGGGGAAAAGCAGAGGGGAGGAGCGAATAGCAAGGGTAGGAGTTAAGGTATCTGCTGCAGAAGAAAAAAAGCCGATTTGGTGTTTGAAAACAATGCTGTGTCTCTGATTGCCCTTTGGCCTGGCTTTCCACATGTGACCCAGACCACTGTTTAGTTCCATTTTCTATGCATTTTCTTTAGAGAAAATTGATCTGGAGCAAGTTAATGACTGTGACTGGATTTTTCATTATTAAAAAACCAGTTTAATGCCTGGTTTGCGGCTAGCTGCACACCCATATATGCATTAAACAGACTTAATACATGGTCTGTCTTTTTTATTGTTTAATTTGAAAAGGTAATTACATTTAGAAAGAGGCTACTGCATCCTTGTCACTACTTTTCCCTTGGTATTTGATAATGAACATATTCAAATTGATAAAACCAATCAGGGTGTCCCCAAAGTTTGCTGAAGTTTTCTGGGTCACACTTGTCATTAGAGAGCATGGACGTGCACTGTCCCAGGCAGGACAGGACTGTGCAGAGGGGCTGCCAGAACAGCGTTACACCGTCCACATCCATTTTGAAGTTGGGGTCAAAGGCTTCAGCACAGCTCATGCAAAGGCTCCAGTACAAAATTAGTCTTGATACTGAATATTGCTGAGGTCAAACACATCGGTCACAAGTAGTGCTGTGGAAATTACATTTGTTGCATAAACTTTTGGTTTTAAGCTGCCTACATGGCATAGAGATTTCTGGTGGTAAACAGGGTTTTATTCATTTCATTTTTATTCTATTATTTAGCAGAAAGGGCCCCAGGAGATTACATGATTTGAAATAAGGCATACCTTTATGGGTAGGGATAAGTGATCACTGAAACCACTTCTCAGGTATGTAATGGATCCATGAAATCTCTTTTACCTAGAGTGGTTATGCTACAGACATATTTTGCTATAGCTCAGAAAGGGATAATAGACTTGATGTAGAAGTTATCCAGCAAAGTTCCTTGGCTTTGATTGTGTAGGAAGCCAGACTACATTACCATAATGCCCCTTCCAGCCCGCAGACTATGAAACCAGGAACACCGTTACCATAATAATTAATACAAATTTTTACTGTACTAGTGATGAAGAGATCATTGACCGGCGACAAATGGTTATTGGCAAAATGCTCAAACATACTGTAAATTTGAATGTATCTATCATTTTCAGGTCCAGGCTATTACCCTTGAGATTTTCCTGAATCACAAAATTCATCCTCGGGTCCGAATGTTAGCTGCAGTGGTTTTGCTTGAAACCAAACCAGGTCTTCCAATACTGATGACATTAGCTGATGCTGTGCTGAAGGAACCTAGCATGCAAGTAGCAAGTTTCATCTACTCTCACCTGAGGGCCCTGGGTAGAAGCACAGCTCCAGATCTTCAAGTGATGTAAGGCATATCTGGATCCCTTCCCTAGATGAAAAACTTGTTGCAAACTGAGTTGTTAATGTGCTCACCGATTTTTTTTCAGGGCTTCTGCCTGCAGAATGGCTATCAGAGTATTAAGTCCCAAATTTGACAGATCTGGATATCAGTTCAGTAAGGTTTTCCGCTTCAGTATGTTTAAAGGTAAGATTCAGAAGATTTTGTGGAGAAATATATGCAGGTCAGTGTGTGAAAAAAACTTGTACAGTATGAGAACCCAATTCTCCTAGCCAGCTGGTTAGCTGCATGTTGTTCCTCCATATTCTCCTATGTTCAGTGGAAAAAAAAAATATTAAAATCTCAGGCTCTGCATTTGGAGAGTGTTTAGGTCCCTGTGTGTTTTGCATTGTACACTGCCAGCATGAAATTACCAGAGGGCTTGTGGGGCTCTAACCCTCCATTTTCATTAGCCAGTGAGGCACATGCTCCTGTATTAAATGCTGTAGTCTCAGTGGTACTTAACAATTTCATACCATTGTTCAGCACCAAACAAACAGAAGGGACCTAAATTACGGCTGAAGTGGATTAATTTCTACCGGTGCTGAACACCTACAACTCTTGCTGAATTCAAATGTGATGCTAAATACTCTTCACCCCAACAGTAGTGCCCAGTGAAACAGCAAACTCTGAAAACATTCAGATGTGACAATTAATTGCACCCATGATCAGCGAACTCAGGCTTATTGCCTAAAGATTTTTCTTCCACCTTCCTACCAGGATTCTTTACTAGAATGAGCAGATCCATGTATGGGAGCTCGAGGCTGACCAGTTACATCAATGGGAGTTGCACATGAAAATGTAGTCAGAATGGGGAGGACCAGATTAGAAGACAGCTCTTGCTGGGCCAAATTGTAGCTATTTCTATTTTCCATGTATGTTATTTTTCTCAGTAGAGATTTTTTAAGCAACTCCCCTATGTAAATTACCATGACAGCCTCAGTGATTTGGCATATGTGGCTGGCAGACTAGGGAGATTATATCTACAAACACAGTCTCTTTACACATGCTGTTTATCTAGGAGGACTTGGATGTTTTTAGCACTTTTGTTATTCACTGGTAGATGTAAAGATTCTTTTCAAAGTAATCAATAGAAAAAGAGACTCTGAAACATCTGAAATCCACAAGACTTTTGTAGATCTTATTGTTGCCCTGCCCCTGTTTCATGGTTTTTACATGACCATTTAATTGCTCTACAATAAAAATAAATATAATGTATACCACAACAACCACAGTAATATATGAGACGCATGCTTGCTGCCTCAGAGATGGAGACAGAGAATGCCCAAAGAAATACAGTCACTAATATGCACTGTGTGAACTTTTGTACCATTTAAAATGTATTCAGGGAGATAGATACAAACTTTCCAGTAATATGCAGATATGTGTTTCTAGTTTTAGGTACTCATTTTCTTCTCTTATTTTTGCTTTTAAAATGAAGCTATCTGAGTTTTCACATAGTGAGAAAGAAGGGTGCAGTACACATGAGGGTAGCTGGCAGAAGGCTATGTGAAATGGATTAGTTTGTTCTGGCTGTTGCCTGGAAATGCAGCACATCAGTGAACTGCTGTAACATCTTGGTGAAGACCAGTGTCAGAAATTTGTTTACCATCCACATGTAATATTTAAACCTCTCATCCTGAAGAATAAGGAACAAGATCCTTTTCTCACACATGCTAATCTTAGACTTGGATAACTCAGTTAGCTAAATGAAGTCAATCCTCTATTACACTGGTGTGGGAGGAGAATCCATCCTCCAGCTTTCTGATTTGGTTTGTCACCATTAGCCACAGGTGAAATGTGTTTCAGCGAGTCCATTCTAGAGGAGTTTCCATAGTGACGGCTGTAATGCAGTACCTATTTCCTTGATAAAAACAAAAATGTGCCCTCAGCATCACAGATCTTTGTGGTGCTAGATGCTGAATTTTTAATGACAGGCAATAATGCCAGCTGAATCTATCTCTAATCTGGAATCCGTCACACATGGCCACCACAAATAGTGCTTCATGCTCTACATGCTGCTACTGAAATCAAAGGGAAGACCCAGGTTCTGCTCAGTGTGAGGACTGACAGAATCTGACTCTCAATAGGCACAGATTCATGTAATTAAATATGTGTACTAATGTTCATAGGTACCAAAGACTGCTTGCTTTGATCACAGATTTTTCTTTCCCTCTTCCTTGGGGCAAGACATTTAGTCGGATATATGCAGGTGCCATCACACTATCACAGTGAAGTGGCTACAGTGCATCATCTGACTATGTCAGTAGGATTTTCCATTGGGAAATATTTTCTTAGAGCATTAGTGCTATGTAATGCCTGAGGTGCGGAAAATATCCCTGCTCCCTTCAAGTCAATGAATTCTGTATAATCATTTAACCATTTAAGAGCAACTCTTCTTATTAAGTATCAGTAAGTACCATGGGGTTTTTTAACTAACAATTTTTGTGGGTTAGAACACAAAAAAGAGCCTTAACAAATTTGCTAAAAGTACCATGCCTCATTCTAGTTTCCAGTCCATGCAATCTCAAGTCAGCTTATTAGTAATGTCCCAGTGTGGCATCGCTTTGCTTTTTATTTTCTATAGGATCAGCATTAAAATGTGAGCTTTTTGTCATCTCTCCTTGCTATCTGCTGAAGGCTCTTCACTGATTCCTCTGCCATCCATTGGCTTGCATAAATACCTGTATTTTGATTGTAGGAGCTTCTACTGAACCGTGTATGTTGTAGGTAGATAGTGCCTAGCACTTTGGGTAGCACAGGAGCTTCATACAGCAAAACAGTGAAGGTAATGCAGTGAAATGCCAGTTCATACAGACTTAGTAGACTAAGTGGATTGCTTTTCCAACAGACTGTTTCTCAAATACATGAAAAGTTGGAATCTGTCCTGACAAATTAGAAATCAAAATTAGTCCCAGTAATGTGATACAAAACAACTTAGCGTGAGGAGTAAACGAGGGTAAAGGACCATCCAGCCGTGAGGAGTAAATGAGGGTAAAGGACCATCCAGATCACTGTCTGCATGTATGGATTCAGAAGAGAATGGGAAAGTGTTGACTCGCAAGTGAGATGTTATATGAAACACAAAGTGTGGCACTAGAGAGGTAATATGGGCATGAGTATTCATAACGCCCCACATTTGTGAACGAAACAATACTCTTTTCTTTAACTTTTGGCTAAGTAATTTATGAGAATTTAGGCACTCCTTTTCTGGAAAGAGGTCAAAGACTCACTCCCTCTCATAATGTTTGAAAATATGTTTCCTACATTTCATCAATACTTTCTGTACAGGTACTGATATTATTGGTCTCGATCTTCCAGGGCTCTGCAATTATCCTGGCTGTACTGGATTTCCACAGCTGATTTCTGGTGGTGCTGGGATTTAATCAGTATGTGGTGCCTATGTCTAACGTGAGGATAGCAGAAATTTAACATAGGGACTCCTAAAATAGTTTCCAGTCCTCCAACTACTGTAGCAAGATAAGAGAGAGGAGGGCTGAAAGAAAGGAAGCACAACAGAGATGCTTACATATCATGTCAGCCTTGTTCCTCTTGAAACCTAGGGAAACTTAGAAAAGCCTTGGGATTACTTTAACTCAGAAAACAGGACTGTATAGACCTGTGCCAAGACTGGGAAGAATATTTGACTGTGCTCTGCACTGATTATCTGTATCTAAGAACATTATAGATGATAAATCTAAAGCAGAGAAAATAAATAGACACAAATTATGTTTGCTTAAAGTTCACTCAATAGTTAACAATTATTTAACAGTTACTGCATTTCATGTAAGGAGTTACAACATTTGGAACTAGATGTATTAAATTGCCTCTGAGTTATTTGAGAGACAAATCTACACCTCACCATCTGTCCTTATAGGACATCTATATCACTTTCCCTAAACTATTAGCAAAGGATGGCAAATCTGTTTTCATTTCTCATCCCCTTTGTCAAGTTGCCCTAAATGATGTCTCGGAAAAGCATTTCATAAGCTGACGTTACAGAATCTGACCGGATGTAAAGGATATAGCAGGAGCAATTGGAAAAATAACATAACCACAATGCAATGAGCAGGGGTCTTGTAATTTTGCCCATTAATAGTTCAAAATGCAGAATATTCTGTTTATGACTGGTTTATAACATCAGTTTTATAGCTGGCTTTTCTGGCCTTTCTCATATCATGCTGTATCAGTTGAATTATGCAATTAGTAAATTGATACAGTCTGCACACTGTGGCTTTAAAAACTAACTGTGCTGTGTTTTACTGCCTATTTCTCTTCAGAGCTCCTTATGAGTGGACTGGCAGCTAAATATTTGGTATTGAATAATGCGGGCAGCTTAATTCCAACGGTGGCAATGTCCCAGCTGCGGACACACTTCCTTGGAAGAGTGGCCAATCCCTTGGAGGTAATTGGGTCTACCCACAGTTTGCCCTCTCGTCCCTTCTTACAACCATCATCCAATTGACATTTACACTTCTTCCCACAGGTGGGAATAACAGTTGAAGGACTGCAGGAGATGTTTGCTAAAGGTTACTCTCCTGACAGGGACTGGGAGACTGACTATAACTTCAAGGAAATCCTGAAAACGGTAAATTCTCAGGGAAAAGAAAATCTCTAAGGTATTGCTTCCCCAAAAGTTATGAAGAACTCTCTTGCTCTTCTCACGCAGCTCTCTGACTGGAAGGCATTCTCCAGTGACAAACCTTTTGCATCGGGCTACGTGAAGATGTTTGGCCAAGAGTTGTTCTTTGGTGGACTTGATAAAAATGCCATCCAAAATGCTTTGCAGGTATCATTTTGAAAACACCACCACCCGAGCATCAAAAGCTTTAAAATACTGTTTCTCTCACACATTCTCTACCTTTTTTTAACTTTTCAATTCAAGAGGGTTTTTTGTCTTTAGTATTAATCAAGGCAAATAAGGTCAAGCTTTGATCAGGATTAGCTATAATCATCGCTGGCAGACTTTTCCCTGAGGCATTGTTAATGACATGGATCATGATATTCAAGTTCTGCTTATTTAGACAAGTTGAACTCTGTAATTTCAGGCATGGTATGGACCTGACGAAAAAATCCCTTCGATAAGGAGAATAACCAGTAGCCTTCAAAGTGGTGTAGGGAGGCAGTGGACCAAGGCTTTACTGTCCTCTGAGATCCGTCGTATTGTGCCCACCTGCACGGGGTTCCCAACGGAGACCAGCTTCTATTACTCTTCTGTCACAAAAGTGGCAGGAAATGGTAACGTATTTCAAGTCTTGACCAAGACAAACATGCTTGTCAGGATTAGGGGGGGATTTTTAACACTTTTTTTGCTTTCTTTGTAATAGTTCAAGCACAGATTACACCTCCTCCAAAGTCTGATTTCAGATTGACTGAGTTACTAAATGCCAACATTAGGCTGCAATCCAAAATAAGTCTAAGGTAAATATTTATTATAAAATAAAAAAATAATATTTCCAAGTGAGAGAGGCCATAACAATTCAACAGCTGTTTACTGTCTGAACATTTTACCCTAATTCTACATTTTCAGCATGGCTAAGGAGATGACTTTTGTAATGGGGATCAACACACACATGATCCAGGCAGGGCTGGAAGCACACACCAAAATGAAAGCTCATGTACCTGTCAATGTCATTGCCACTGTCCTTATGAAGGAAAAAAATATCAAAATTGAAATTCCACCATGTAAAGATGAGACTAACATAATTACTGTAAGGTAAGACATGGCACTTACTATCTTTCTGTGTAGCAATGCAGAGTCTTTCCAAATAAAACAGAACATTTGCTTAGGGATCTTTTCTTTGACTGACAGCTTGGGTAACTGGCAATGATTGGTGTAGTTTATTTATTTTAAATGAAGTGATATGTACCAAAGCTTTGCTTGAAAATATGCATTACTTCCTGTGGTCTTCACCTGAAAATCCTCTTTAGGACCATTTTTCAGCTGTTGAGACCCATAAGCTGTTTGAAACATAAATGGCATAAAATTTCCATCCCATTACATATATTTGGACTGGAGACACTAGGTAAGATATAAGCCAGCTGAATCCTATCAGTTATAACAGATAACCCATATATATTTGCATTTGGTGCCTTGAAGCATAGAGGATTTGGTGTTTCTTGTGTTTTCACCTTATTTCCCTGTGGCTGCCATTTGGTTTTCTTACCTGTTAGGTCTACTTGATTTATTATCAGTGCATGCAATTACAATACACTCTGGAAAACTGTTGTAGCCAGATGCCAAACAAATGAAAACAGATGGAAATACAAGCACAAGAAGAGGGAGGAAACAGAAAGAGTATTTCCAAGGAATCAAAGCAGTAGACCAAAGCTTAGAAAACCTTCACACACACACACACGTGAAAAAATAACTGAGAAAGGCAAGCCGAAAATTCATCACAAAGGAAAAAGCACCACTGACAACAGAAATCAGCTATTATACAATCCACAGAAATGTTAAGTTTCTGCTGTAGGAATACAGCCGTAACAAAAGAGCTCAGTTGCTCGATCCAGCTGCAATTAGCATTCATGGCTGCTGGCCCAGAGAAGCTCTGCAGGTCTCCTCAGTTTAGCCACCAGTTAAGCTAATGATTATTCTTTCTTGCCCTTCAATGGTCACAGACCATCCTAGCAGGCATTTGACATCACAACCTACTCCCTAAGATGATTCCTCCACTCTGTCAAATGTGATTGTAACCAGATTCTCCGTGCAGAGGAGGGAGGGTTTCAGTAGTTCATAGAGTGAAAGTTAGCTACGTGTAAGCTGCTGGGGCACCACAGCCCAAAAGTTTTGTTCAGTTTCTTGTGAAGACCAGGACAGTCTGCTCCCAAGGTCATCAGGGACAGCAGGCACCTGCTCTCACTAGCTCTCACTGTTGGAGAGCGTGAGGCAGATATTAATGAACTCAATAAGGATGCTGAACTGAGAATATTGGACATTGATACAGAGTTTAGAGCCTCAAGCAGAGCTACAAATGCTAGCAGAAGGATCCTCCCTGCAAAGCAAAATAAAAAATATTTTCCTCCTTTGACTTAAGGGGAAATCAAATCAGACACAAAAAGGGTTAAATGCATTGCCAGAAAGCATAAAGCAAGTCTATCAGACGCAAAGGATTACAGTGGAGGAGTCCATGAGTTCCAGCCCAAGCCCTGCTCCAGACCCTGCAGCATTATCATCTATAAAGTGAAGTAGTCACTCGGAAATAGCTCTATAATGCCAAGTATATGAGAAAGCTAATACTCACTAGCTAACTTTTAGCACCATCAATTTTTCTCCAAAAAGCATTCCTGTTCACTGTTACAAAACAAATGGTCAGTGGAAACCACACAGAGCAATGAAACAGCAATGAGTACAAGTGAAGGCAAAGCAATAACTAGAGAATGTAACATTGAACCACATCACTGAGGAGGTCAGAGACCAAGCAAAGTTAAATCTTAAAGGTATGAAGAGAAACAAGCAGGCATGATAGAGAGAGAAAGGACACATATATTTTCTATACAGAATGAGTCAAAAATTTTAGTTTAACATAGACTTCCTCTTCCTTTTGCATAGATGCACCAAAGAATAAAGAACCTATTGAATTCAATATTTCAGAGATATTCTGACACCTTCCCTTGTTAGCTTTAAATTCCCTTTTTAAAGAAATGGTTTTAGAAAGCTATTGCTCTTTCATTTGTTTGTGAGCTCTGTTCAAAATATTTTAGTGTTGGGCACTTTGTCTTGATGGTCAGTCGGTTACCTTCTAGAGTACCATGTCATTAAAGATAGTCAGGATCTGATACTGTTTTCCCCTTCATCTCTCACATCCAGACACAGGAAGCAAACAGTCTTCAATAGTATTAAGTTCAGTTATATCCTACACACCACACAGGTTATAACCTGTCATAGCTGTGGGATTTATATAAATTTTCAGAAGCCGAAGAGAAACTCAGGTGAGCAATTGCAGACTGAAGAAAAAAAATAATAAAAACTTTGGTGATAGAGAGATTGCATTCCCAAGACAAATCATAACATTACAGACTCAACTTTCTTTATAGCAAAAATCAGAGCAAAATAATTAATCATACCATTGAGAGAATATATAGCATGTGTTTCAATTCAATCCTATCAAAGTTAAATTTAATTAAAAATAATAGTTATTTTTAAGGCTCTTTTAACATAATTATTTAGTATACGACAGATGGCTACTTAAACATACTTTTAAACAAAATTTACAGGAAGAAGTAAAAATCAAATAAATTTCAGGGAAAATTAGAGCCCTGTGATTAAAGTAGAAATATGGAAATCTGCCAGAGAATGCAAATATATCACATATTCATAATGACAGGCTACTGAAGTATATACATAATCTTGAATAGAGCCTGTATTATGGGGCTTTTCTGCTTGTTTTAACTGTAGGATAAGCAGAAATTGCTTCACATGGGCTTCTTATTTATAAGATGAATTACAAAATTACAACACTGTGTACAACATGTATACAGCATGTGTAGCAGAAGAACCAACGTACACCATGAGCTCGCAAGGCAGCACAGCGTTTGGGGACAGAGAAGGGAAATGGGTGGTGCTCCAAGTCTCTGTTTTTATAACACCTTTGCACCAAGGTCAGAAGGATGATACAAAGGAAAGGCAGAAATTTTCATTTCACCACAGCAGAAAGAGAGCTAAAGATCTGGTTGGAGGATTGTCTCTTGCTTCTCATTTATTTAGATATGATGTCATGCTGTGCTTTAAAACCTGGGAAAATGGTTTTTCGTTGAATTTTTTTGTTTTAAACAGACATTGAGCTCTTCTGTCCCCATGTTAGGGATGTACGTAAGGCCACACTCACTGAAACATCAGTGGGCCCAACACAGCTGAATTGCTTGTCCCTTACCCCTGCAGTGAATTTGGCTTATACTATAGCACAGCTTCTTCTCTTATCCAAAAAGTACACTAATACATATTGGAAAATCTCCTTTTTATTTTTTCTCCCTTGTGTGGGATCAGAGAGAACAGATTCTTTCATACCATAGCTTTAGGCCTTCTTTGTGACTGTTTTTCTTGTTAAAGCACCAGAGCTGGCTCTTGTAGCCTATTTTTACTGTGCCGTGTGATTCTGCAGACATTGACATGTGTCACCTGTGATGCAGCTACATTTGTCTGCTCTCTGTGCTCAACAGAGAGGAATCGATTCTCCACTTTCATTAGGTGGCAGGAGTAGACTATTGGCATAAAAAATACTAAAAAAAAAAATTGGAAAAGAAACCCCAGGGCTTTCTGCTTGGAGACCCAGCCTGCAGTTCAGTGGTCATTTGAATTATTGAATGGGATTAAAATAAAAGCCATTTCCCTTTTTGTCCCTTTACCCAGATGAGCCATCTGAAATGCAAGTTGATTTGTATTTTCTTTTATCCCCTCAGCTTGTTAGGGAGAATATTTTATTTCAGATTCCATTCTTCAAGGTTCTCCTATCACCCAGCGTGGAGCGTTGCTGTCATGTCCTTATCTAAAAAAAGAGAGAGATGGAAAAGAAAACAAAGCCCACAGGTGACACACGTTTTATTGAGGTGTTCCACATGAAGAGCAATTGTGTGCTTTACAGCGCACACAGCACAGTAGGAGCCTTCAAGAGGAAGAGAGGGCTATCAAATGAATACAAATTCATCTTTCAAATAGGTTAGATCGGAATTGCTCAGGCTAGTACAGTGTGGACCATATTAAAATACAGACCATTTTGCAGACCATCTTTCCATTCACTGTCACAAAGGCCACCTCCATTGGCAGACCACAAAAGCCCTACCTAGGGCAAGCAGATCAACTTCATGCTTGAGAAACAGCACGTGGAAATTTTAAGCTGGATGTTAGCACTGATAAACAGCTAATAAGGTAGAGTTACCACAATGTTAATAGCTAAGGGAAATAGGTTTTCGCCTCTCAAAAGTGTTCAGCATTCAAGATGTTTCTCTGACCCAAAACGAAAGTCATACTTACCACAGCACTGTAAAAACTCCCATGAAGAACATGCGGTATGGAGCCAGGGGGTCAGGATATTTAGCCATGATAGTCTTAATCTCATGCGGCACCTTATGTGACTCATTCTGCATCCTGACTAACGCTCTTAGAGTCTGCAACACTGGAAACAATGTACTGAACACATTCAGGTAAATAAGCTTTTAACCTTCCTACACATCTCTCTGTGATGTCTTGCCAAGCCATGGCCAAGCCATGAGTACCAGTGAATTCAGGTCAAGCTGGATTCACTTACTTTGATGATTTCAGGCTCCTTTAATTCTGCTTTAACAAAAGTTGCACAGGAAACACCATTCAGTAGCCACCAGTCCCGGGTTGTTTTCTGAAGTTATGACAGTATTTTCCCAAACATAATGTCAAAGGAAATGAGAACTAAGTTTAGCAGTGAACATGCAGAAGATGAGTTTAAAAATTTAAAACTCGAGAAGATCAAAATAGGAGACTCAAAAATTTAATTATGTAATCCACAGCCAGCCTTCTAAGTAAGCGGGCTGTTCTTCAAGGTGTTAGGCATTCGGAGATCCCATCAACTGCAACGCTTTTAACCTGTACATGTGATTCTAAAAGCCTAACTGAGCTATCTGCCCCTGAGATTGGTCCATGTCTTTATTCACTCTTAGCAGTCCTTGAAAATACAACTCACAGGAAAGATGCTGTAAATATCTGTAAAGCAATTTGCAAGGTGTGATGCTTGTTGCTGAGTACATGCTACAAGGCGTTATTCAGTGCTTTATTGATACAGGTTTCCTCTGATGTTTATTCTGCAGGTCTAAGACATTTGCTGTTTCACGAAATATTGGGGATTTGGCTGCCAGTAAGATGACTCCAGTTCTTCTACCTGAAGCAGTGCCTGACATAATGAAGATATCCTTCGATGAAGATTCTGCATCAGGCGAGACTGATAACATCAGGGTAAATTATGTAGTGTCTGACTATTCTTTTGGGTCTTTTAATCAGTGGGACACCATTTCTTTTCTCCATAGGAAAATGTACAATTCATCTCTGACCAAGGCTGCTTCATTCAAAATAAGTCAGGTTCAATCTAATAACACAAATAGCCCTATAGTAACATTATTTTAAAATCTGGAGTGTAATACATCAGACTTGCACACTTTTTCAAAAGCAAAAACATTTTCTTTGGTAATTAATTTTACACTGCCATCTACAGGATAGGTCCACAATCTTTGAAATACTTTGCAACCATTATGCAAGCATCACATTCCTGGGGCAGCCACAAATGTTCCACGAGGCACTCCATTGCTCAACTCGTAGAGCCAAATTTAATGCTTATACGCATCCTGATTCAAGGATGGATGGCAGTTTGTGTGTCAAGTCAAACGACTTCCTGAGCTACAGTTCTCCATAAAAGCCAGTACAGGCTTTCTCTGATGGGCAGCATTGTGAAGGCATCATTGTGACAATTCATTCAGTGAAAGACTGACAGAGGTGAGGAATACACTGTCCTGTTCTGGTTTCTTTGTTGTCCTGCAACTCTGAAGGGTTTTCAGATAAAATAAGAGACAAACAGAGGATGAGTACAGCGCTTTCCTATGGAGAAGTCAATAGGCAAACGTACTGGCAGTGAGAGCAGTTTCCAATATCCTGGAACAAGCAAAGTTCTTCTGCTTTGTGCCTCTGTGCTGCCCTTCCTGAAAATTCAGCATTCCACAGCTATTCTTAAATGAACAGCAACTGAAAAATTCCACTCACTGGAGCATTTCCCAATATCGTTAGAATTTCCTTTGGAAAGAAAATACTAGCATTAAAATTCCAGTTTTTCAGTGGGGCTCATACAAGTTTAGAACCTTGTGAGACATGATAAACTGAGTAAAAAATTAATTGCAAACCTGTATTACATATGAAATGAAAGCTTATGATTATGTGTCTTTAGCTATTTGCTTCGTTGCTCCAGGAAATCATAGTTTTCATTTCATGGATTTGATTCTAATTTTAATTAATTTTAATTTGTTCTCCTGCAAGCATTGCTTAGCACATGTAATTCACATAGTTTTGAGGGGAAATTTCTAACATCTGATATGCTTTGACCATCTAGTTCATACAGTCTCACATTCATGTCAGACCTCAACTAAGACAGAATTTTCATAGACACAGATGAAGGTTCTGTTGTTTGACCCAATCAAAAATCAAAGGAAAGAACTCCAGTCAGTCTAGAGCACACTCAGATTTATCAAAAACCTAAACTGTCTAATACTCCAGGAAAACAAAATAAAATATTTAGTATTAATTTGTGATATAATCTTCCATTCTTATAGCCTGAAGCTCTTTTTACACTAGATAGTCTCATCAAGTCATTCAGCTGATAATTTTGTCCAATTGAAAACCAAGTTGTCCTATGTCACAGCTTTGCTATCTCAGATAGACTGGTTAATTCCTCCTGCAGCATACATGTAACTATTACCGAATCATAACATGCAAGTAATCCTCTTACTGTTCTCCAGTTTAACTTGACATGTGTATTATCTAATAGGGCAGACAGTCTGCAGAAGATGTTTCATCGGGAAATTCCTTTTCCTTTGGACGCTCTTCTTCACGAAAAGAGCCATTTGTTCAGTCCAAGTGCTCCAATGCAACTACATTTGGGGTGCAAGTGTGCATTGAGAGGAAAAGCGTTCATGCAGCATTTATCAAAAACATGCCTCTTTATTACCTAGTTGGAGAGCACGCCCTTAGAATAAGTCTCAAGCCGGGTAAATACAACTGTGCACAAAAAAGAAAGTAACAGGTGGGCGGGTGGGTGGGTAGGGGGGTGCGTATATACACATATATATTTGTATATGTACATACATATCTTTTGTATCTTAAGTACCACTAAAACTACCATTAGACCTACCAGCCCTGCCAGTATTGGCAGCAGACTAAGCTTATAGCAGGAATCCCTTTCTCCCCCACTCGTCTGAACAGCGATTTCCTACCTCTCCCAGCAATGCCACTCAGCATGGCCAGCGTCAAGCAGAGCTGATCTGTGCCTGCAGAGTGTGTCTGATGCATCCCTGAATCATTGGATTTGGGATGCAAGCACAGAGCAATTGGACATGGGCAACAGATCTGACGCAGTGTCCTGTAGCTACACTCTAACAACCCAGCCTCTTAAAGTGAATCATGGATTAACCCTGCCAGGATCTAGTCCTTAATGTCTTAATCCATGATCATAAGAAGTAAAAGCACAGCAGGCCACTGAATCTAGGTCTCCTAGTATCAAACCAATGGCCTAACCATTGGGTCATGCTTTACAATTCAGGAGCTGAGCCTCAATTCCTCTCTAATGCCTAATTCGCTATCCCATAGTGTTATCTAGTTACACAATCCAATTCACTTGACTTAAATCTGCTGATCATTCTGTTTATTGGCTTGAAAAGAATCTAGTATCATGCTAATATTTTAAAATTTGGTTATTGCCAGTATGTGCTTTAGCTATTACAGAAATTTTTTAACAAAGTTGCTCAATTCCAAAAATAATCAATGAGCATATTTTCATTTGGGGAAGAATGGCTGAAAAAAATTATAGCAAAAATTGGCTTATTCTATTATTCAGTTGCTAATACTAACAGTAATACTCATTGTTGGGCAATTTCAGTTTACACAGAGGCACCTATTGAAAAAATTCAAGTCACAGTTCAAGCAGGAGACCAAGCTCCTACAAAAATGGTACGTTTAGTAACATTTGAAGATCCAGAGGCACAGGTATCTTCCAGAAAAGAAGCAATTAAAAGAGTGAAGAAAATCCTTGATGATACTGATGGCCAGGTACTGCTGTAAAAATCCACTTCTAGATTTGTGGGAGACATTGTGCAAACCTTAGTTATTTACATTTCTTTTACTAAGTAGCTTCCTTTGTTTAGATAGTATACAAAAATTGGAAAAGACAGGCTTTTAGGTACACAAGTCTTTCTGCAGGTCTTTTGTTTGCATTCACCTCTTCTGCAGGTGAAGGACATTAGAAAGAACAGGTTGGTTTTGTAGGTTTTTTCTGAAAATCTCTTCTAAGACACAAAATAGCTGTTGTGGGCCCAAAAGGTAGTCTGTTCTTCTCAGCTACTGCAACTGTAGCAAAAAGGTACTGCACCTACTTACACTACTTGCCCTGAGATAGTCCCAGCTACAGCACTGTCACTACCAACCTTAGTTACATGTAATTGTATGATCAACAATTTCTACACATGTTCATTAACGCAAAAGGGTTTGGGGTATTGTTTTACTTATGTGTGGGTTTAACACATTATGAATTTGCCTTATTGTGATGTATTGCAAGAATGCTGTCAGGCGTACATCTTCTCTTCTAAGGCAGCAGAGAGATTCATAGCTCTCTCTATCTGATTTTACTTATAGCTTTCTGCAGGAGCACAAAAAAAATAATTTTGTTTTTCCAATGGTACCATTGACTAGGGGACAAGAAAATCCAGAAGGTCATCGTCCAGTGCCAGCAGCAGCAGGAGAAGTGCCCAGAGTACAACGAGCAGCCCCTACAGCAGTGACTCTGACAACAGAGCATCACAGGAAGGCACCCAGATAAATCTGAAAACGAGACAGTCCAAAGCCAAAGGAAAGAAATTCTACCCCTTTGGGGACAGCAGTGGTAGCAGCAGCAGCAGCAGCAGCAGTAGTGGCAGCAGCAGCAGCAGCAGTGGTAGCAGCAGCAGCAGTAGTGGCAGCAGCAGCAGCAGCAGTAGTGGCAGCAGCAGCAGTAGCAGCAGCAAAAGCAGTAGCAGTAGTAGTGGTAGTAGTAGCAGCAAAAGCAGCAGTAGTAGCAGCAAAGGCAGTAGTAGCAGTGGTAGTAGTAGCAGTAGTAGCAGCAATAGTAGCAGCAAAAGCAGTAGTAGCAGTAGCAGCAGTAGCAGAAAAAGCAGTAGTAGCAGTAGCAAAAGCAGTAGCAGTAGTAGCAGCAGCAGCAGTAGCAAAAGCAAGGGCAGCAGTGGTAGTAGCAGTAGTAGCAGCAAAAGCAGGAGTAGCAGCAGCAGCAAGGGCAGCAGTGGTAGTAGCAGTAGTAGCAGCAGCAAAGGCAGCAGCAGTAGCAGCGCAGGTAGCAGCAACAGCAGCAGCAGCAGTAGCAAAGCATCTGGTATAAAGCCTAAAGCTAAGAAGCAGTCCAAGACCACACCATTTCCACAAGCCAGCGCTGCTGAAGGAGAGCGGAGTGTCGGTGAGCAGAAGCATAAAACACAGAGTAGCAGCAGTAGCAGCAGAAGCACCAGCAGTGGCACCAGCAGCAGCAGTGAAAGTACTGGTGCTTCCCGTCACCACAGCAAATATGACAGACAAGCTGAGAAGAAACGTGTCAAGTCCCAATTTAACGGTCACAGTAGTTACAACATTTCTACAGAATGGGTAAGGTTTTCTAATGCTTTACTTCTGCTAGGAGGTGATCCTTACTGAGCTGTAGTTAACAACTTCTTTTGGAATTTTGCAGGAATATCACCTTCCAAAAGTATATCGGCTCCGCTTCAGGTCTGCTCGCATCCATTGGGTAGGTCCCTTATTCAAGTGCACGTTCCCATGGTGGCTATAGTTGATATGATCAAGCATATTACTGGAGGGCTTTGTTTGGTTCATTTCACTTGAGCGTTCCATACTGTCTGATAACAACATTGACAATGGCCAAAACAAACAGATTTATTACTAAAATACTATTACACTACATCCTTCTGTTGTTGCAGCACTCGCAATCCTCAAATTTGGGTCAGGACACCTTTGGGCGAGATGCTGTACAATACAGCCAAGCTAAGTTAACAAAGATGGTGGGGGAGGTATAGAACAGCAGGATCTTATAATGGGAATAGCTGTGACCGCAGTTCTTAGGCAATCATGGCAAAATCGTCAGGTATGTGGATTGTATCAGAAACCAGGCTCAGTATCCATTACGGCCCAGAGGCATTTAATGTACATATCAGAAGTATGATAATGTAGTGGCGTTTGTAGGTGTTACCTGTAAAGTTATTATGTATCCTGCTTGTGAAAGAGGAAGATGATTTCCAGTGGTTTTAATTAAATTGTAATCTCTTTTTTTATTTCTAAAAAATATGGATATATTTGACCACTTACTAAGGACCAGCTTTTATTTTCCCTAACGTTAGAGCTGGACAACGTGATGTTGCCATTTGCAATCACTGTCTACGTGGCCTTCCTGTCAGTAGAGAGGTCCAGGTGGATCTGAGGCACATTCCTACCCAACGTGTTTCATGTCTGCGTATGATAATAAAAATAACACTCTAGATATGTTTAAGTCCGTCTGTTGCCTATAGAGGGAGGCCGATAGCTCTGATACTGATGTCTACACTGTAAAACTAGAGGCCACGTCACAGCCTTTTCACCTATTTTTGTTTCATAGCACCCAGATCGTAAGATATCAAGCAGCTCATCGTCATCTTCCTCTGAGTTGGGAAGCAGCCACAGCAACAGCAGCAGCAGTGGCAGGAGCAGCAGGAGCAGCCGCCCAGGCAGCACCAGCAGCACCAGCAGCACCAGCAGCACCAGCAGCCGCCGCCGCCATGGAGAAAATGCTGGCCACAGCTCAAGGAGGAGCCACCCGAGCAGAGGAGTCAGCATCCACCACAGCCGTGGGTCCAGGCTGACGCGTGAGGTACCACTGACCGCGTGGTACAAACGAGCAGACGGGCTTTGGTGGCTGCGGAGCAGAAACTGTAGATGTGGTGGCACACTAACCAGCTGAGGTGGTTAGGCTCAGGAAGTAGGCTGACAGTCGAGTTTCTAAACGGAAAGCTAAAGTCCGCTGAGATATTTTCCCCCCACAAAAATATTTTTTCCAAATTCTCTTGGCTTTGGGGTTTTGTTTGCTGGTTTCTTGGATTGAATGTTTTCCTTCATTTCTAAAGGTGTTTGCAGTATATGAAAGCCTGGATTTGGAATTTATAAATATTGAAGGGAATGGGGTTCTAAGTTAAAGGGGAAAGAATTTTCTTTTTCCTATGAAAGCCCAAAATGCAAAATAAATTGCATTATGGTAAAAATGAGGAGAAAATAAATAGGCTTCATTTAAAGATTTTTTTTAACTTAAGTCCACCTAATTACTTTTAGATGTAGACCTGAAGTCATGACTGCACGCAGAGTATGACTAAATCAGACTTCCATGGTTATTACTGGTTGGTAAATGTAAAGTCCTATTAAGCACAGATCATCTTTATCTTTATTACACACTTAGTAGTCTATAATTGTACTGAGCAAAGGTATCTACGTAATAATAGAACAAATAGCCTTGCAAATGCAGGCAATGTCTATGGGAACTCTGCTAGTAAGAAGGATTTCAAAATAATCAGTTGGCATGAAGGAGCTATAGTAGAGTAAAATACGTTGTGACTGTGTATCCTGCTATGAAGATATCTAGTACATACGGTAGGCAGCTATTTGAAATATTAAAATAATGAACAAAATCTTACTACACGCATAAAGATAGTTTGGAAGAGTCTTGGATCCCTTATCAAAACAATCATGTCTTTGAAAATTCCTGGTAGTAATGAAATAATCAAGATTCCGACCAAATTTATCCTGAAATATTGGGGATATAGAAATACATACCACAGACTAAACTGATGAAGGACGAGGGCTGCTTCCTGCTATCAGCACATATAAACTGGACTGTAGGGTCTCCAGTGAATAGACAGAAATACTTAAGCACAGATGGTTGGGGGTTGTTTTTCAGCGCAACTTCCTGGGAGACGTAATTCCACCTGGCATTACGATTGTGGCACAGGCAGTAAGGAGTGACAACAGAAATCAAGGTTATCAAGCTACAGCATATGTTCGTTCTGATGCTGCCAAAGTTGATGTGCAACTAGTTGTGGTTCAGCTGGCTGAAACCAATTGGAAAGCGTGTGCTGATGCTGTAATACTGCCTCTGAAAGCACAGGTAAGCACACAGGCAGCTTTGCCCAGAAAGACATCTAAAAAGCCCAGAGCACCTGCTGATTAGGAGAACTAAGCTGGAAAAACATACATATTTTGAAATGTTTTACAAAGTTTGTGAAATTTCAGAAGATGTTTCCATCTTTTGCCAGTCTTTTGAATTAAAAATAAAATTTAAAGAATAAAAAATAAAAAAAATCCACTCAAAATCTGCCAAAAAAAGATATTGACTTTTAAGATACGTCAAAATATGACCAGTAGAAGTATAAAAAATGTTTGAAAAATTGACTGCTGCTTTACTACCTATTTATTATTTGCTCTACTATGGTTTTCTTGTCTGGAAATCTGGCTGGTTTTTTCTATAAAATTAATTTCAAAAGAGTCATAACTCAAACGCATTTGAAATGTTGTATTTCTTAGGATTTATATGAAAAGACGGAAAAAGTATAGTTGTGTAATAGATTGATGCCTGAGAGAGCATCATAAATGAAGGAACAGGTCTTTTCTTTTTTTGCATCTCCCTGTGCTGCACTTCCCACGTGCCTTTTAACACAAGAGATCTTTGCAGAACAATTTACAAACCTCTGCTTTTCACAGCTGCAATTAACAAATTCAGCATGATATTTCAGTATTGAAAAAAGCAGGGTGGGGTTCAAATCAAGAGGTATTGGGGAAGGTTAATAGAAATTAAAGTGCAGTCTTCTTCTAGAAAAAAATATATATTGATTATGAAGTTACCAAGTCTAAGGAAATCTCAGGAAATTGTGACAAACCTGATGTTTCAGGGGCTGCTTGGAGGCAGGAACATGTACATGTAGTTCTGCACAGCCTAGCAAAAGGTTTTTTTATTATGCCTCAGATTTTTTCCAGACGTAGTAAAAATTTCTCTGTGAGCCTATTTAGAGCAAAAGAAAGACTTGGAAACATTAAGGATCAATGTGAAGTTTCAGGAAAGAAGAAAAGCTTGCATTTTGAAATGGTCAAGGGTGGTTCTGTGATTCTTTTCTGAAATTCGGGTGACTTGTTTCCCTGTTCATAAAGGCCAGACTGAGATGGGGCAAGGAGTGCCGGGACTACAGGATAGCAGCCACGGCTACCGCAGGCCAACTGGCGAGGAAGCCGGCTGCACAGCTAAAGGTGCAATGGGGAAATCTTCCATCCTGGATAAAAAAGACAAGCACAGCGTATGTAATTTGTTCTTTCTTAAATTGTTAATTTGCCTTTCTTACACTAGTTGGCTTTATAAAAACACTGAAAATTTTTCAACCCAAACATGTTTGGGGGTATTTTTGGTTGGAAAACACAAGTTCAATGGCACAAAAATATTTTGTGAATCTGCTCTACTTTCTCCACATTTCATATTAAAAGATATCCCCCAAATACTTAAAAACTTGACAGGCTTAATTTCATTTTTCCATATTAAATGATTTGATATTTCTGTTCAAAATGCCTTTTTTTTTTTCTGAAACGCTCTTCTATTCCGTCTCAAAAAATACCCAGTTAAAATGAGCAAAATAAAACCAATGTGTTTCCTCTGGATAAAATCAACCATTTAATTTGATCTAAAGTATTATTTCTCTGACTTTTCAGTTCTTCCTGATTTTTCAGAACTGCCACTAGTCCTCATCCTCCCATGACTGCTTTTGCTCACCTACCTGAGTTGTTTGTCACATCTTGTTTATATCTAGATTCATGCAATACGTTCCTGGTGCAGCACTCATGTTGGGCTTCTCGGAAGCAGATCAGAGAAATCCATCTCATGAATTCATAGTAAGGGTAGCTGCAACATCTCCACGAACAATTGATACAGTAATTAAAGCTCCTGGGGTACGTGTCAATTTTTATTTTCCTTTTCCTTACATTGAATGGATTTTCAACTAATAACATTTTGATACTAAATGTAAAGGGAAAAGAAAGCAAAACATTCCCCTTTAGAGAAGGTGCTATATACCTGACTAAATTACATGGGTCTTGAAATACATTCAGGAGTACTCTTGATTTTTTGCTGCTTTGGTGCAATAAGTTGAATATCAGACTGTAGTCAAATACCTTATTTCCATGCTGAGAACAGCACTTAGGCCCAAATTGTCTCAAGTATGACTGCTCTGCACTCACACCTTTATTCATTTTACCCAGTGTGACTAGTTCTGCGGCATGTATAGGGGTCTCAGAGCAGATAATGGAGGCCTTGAGAACACCTCGCCCTCCATAGCAACCGTGATCGGCATCTATCTGTGTTGGCTCTCAAGTCCCACATCTGCTTGATGAGACAGGTCCATCAGGTTATGTCAGCCACAAATACAACTCTGCCTTAACCAAACTGCAGTAGTTAGTTACACTCTCAGAGCAGTTTGCACAGGCTGGATCTGAAGAATCCCACTGATTAATTGGTCCTTGTCCACCAAATCCCTATGCACTGCTTTGAAAAATTTCCCCTATGGATCTCTGGCAAATTAATAACAGCTAGCTATTCATACACAGAGAAATTAGTGTGTCTTTAACCTTCCATGGTGCTTCAGTATTGCAGGGTCTTTAATGTATGATAATGAAGAAGTAGGCACACTAGGCATTAATTTGATTCTCTTGGTAAATGTAATTTGTAGCTACAGTGAGGCATCTTACCCCAATGTTGATCATGCCAGTTTTCAGCTTGTAATGGATGCTGTTCACTTTTCCAGACACATCCATCAACTTACTCAGATACTTAACTTGTTACCTTATTTTTTAAGAAGTGACTTAATTATCACTTAAACTTTATCTATGTCAGTTGCTTTCCAATGTCCTTAACGATTTCTCAAAAAGTCAAGAAGTGTGACTAGAAGAGAAGACAGTGATTCCTCACAAAAGCTTAAGGTTTGGGTGCATCCTTGGGAGACTAACACAGACGCAGTTATATAAATACATCTTCAAGACAATTTTTTCCAAGAGCCTTTTTTTGTTTGCAGTCATATCTTGAGCAATATGGTTCAATTTATCTTAATGTGTTTTCATTTCTGCTTTTTCAGGTAACACTTTACTATCAGGCACTCCGAATACCATTCACTCTGCCCTTAGGCCCATCTCCAACTTACAAGACTCAAGATATCACTGCCTGGAATTTATTTCCTGAAATAGCTTCACAAATAGCACAAGAAGATCAATGTAAATATTACTTACATGCTTGTCTAATGAATAAGCAATGTTCGCAGATCCGTCCTCTGCCATGACTGGACCTTGCCTTTCCTTGTAGCGGTCTTATGGGGAAGTATAGCATCTCTAACCCCGCTTCCTCAACAGCTCATTCCTTCACTTAGAAGCATGTTTGCTGGCAGGTGAAAGAAGAGACTTCAAACTGATGTAAATATTCAGAGTTCAGGAATCACTCCTATCTGCAAGGACTAGAGGTTGTCTTTTGCCCCTTCTAAGAAGGTGCCGTCTCTGCATTGAGAGGCATCAGATGGTGGGTACAAGACAGATCGTGTATTTTCTGGTCTCTTTATTTTCTTCAAAAAAGAGTCATGTGAGTCTTAGCTGGTTGGTGCCTAGCACTTCTGTGGGCAATGTGAACTACTTTTTATAATGGTTAGTTACTATTTTTAGTTTCTCAAGAATTTGGTACATTTTAGTCCTTGTTAGCTTGAGTTTTGTGTTTAGCGTGTAATCAAAATCAATATTAGTATAGTCTGTATCTGGCAGTTATTCTGTAGTTCTATCCTGTCCTTACAGACTCTGGCAGCATTGAAAGCTTCTGCCAAGGAGATGATGAAGTTTCTTTCCTGTTTGCTGGGTAGTTTGATCCCACAGAGGTGGCTTTCAATACTTTGCAGCTACACGTATGCTGTTGCCACATCTGCCATTTCTTTTCTGGTTTTGTTTTGCAGCCACATGTGAAGTCAGAGAGGGAGATTTCAAAACATTTGATCACTTGAGCCGTACATATTCTTTCAATAAAAACTGCAACCTGATAGTGGTCCAAGACTGTACTGAACACCCAAAATTCATCATTACTACAAGAAAGGTTGATCCTCAGTCTTCCTCAAGAGAGGTTCACATAAATACAACCTCAGCGTAAGTGTGGTTTATCCTGAGGTTTCAGGAATTAGGTATAAAGTTTCAGGGAGTTAGTTGGGGGGTGGGAGACGTCTAGTTCCTAGGTGAAACTGGTTTGCAAGCAGATATTTGAGGAAACAGGATTTCCAGAAGGAATCCTCATCCAAGACTCTTTGATTTAGTTCCTCTTGTCTTCAAGGCACCATTGTCTGATAACATGCTCATTAAGTCCCCACCCTGTCTTTTCTTTAAATGTTGAATCTCAAAACCTAAAGTCCCAATGAATTTTAGACTTTGGAAAGAAAACAGAACATTCATTCATTCAAAATTCAGATATTCAAATCGGTTCTTTCCTAGCTTTGGTCACAAATATCTCTACTTTTCACATGTTAAATTAACCACTAGTTTCTTCTTTCTTTTTTTTTTTCTTTTTCTGAAGGAACATCACAATCTGTCCTGCCGCAAATTCATCTCTCCTTGTAGCATGCAATGAAGAACAAGTTCTATCACACAGTGGAGTTTCTGAGTATGAAAAAGGTAAGCTGTGATACCCACTTTTCCAGGACTGACCTGGAAATTAAAGACCTTCAAGATGTTTTTATAAATTCCACAGAAAAATCTCTATGTAAAGAAAACACAAGCGGGATTAATTCAAAGAAAAACTAGATACTTTACTTTCTTAAGATTTATATTGACTTATGTCCCTCTGTCCTATAGTATATACATTCTTACTTTCCTCCAGCATAACTGACAGGTAAATAAAGCCCTTTCTTATACATATGGTATGTACAGGTTGGTGATTGTTTAGAAAAATTTCTTGTTATAGTCACAGTTAGATGCTTTGGTTCAGATATTTAGCTGGAGCACCACCAATGTCCTTATCATTTTGAGACTTAGCAGACTGAATACGAAAGTCAATTCCAAAATAAGGAACAGCAGTAGGGTATTTTTACAAATGAAGAGATAATTTCTTCTATTTTTGCTTTCTCTCTCCACAAAAAAAAAAAAAAATATTCCAACTGTAGCAGCAAAATGACCATTGTGAAGGAAAATGCATTATGATGTATTTTGTGCTACTCAGTTTCTCCATTACTTTGAAATTAAGCAGATCACCTTATGATTCACTATCTTTTTACAGACAATGTTAAAATTTATAAAAATGGAAAAACAGTTAGTGTGGAAGTTCCAACACACGGGCTGAAGAATGTGACTTTTGATGGTGTGATCCTTAAGGTATTGGGCTTACTTTCAAGGTTGCTACTTTCTTTCTCTTTAGTACCTTGGCAGTGTAACAGACCAACACTTCAGTATTCACTACAAAGATGTGCTATTTTATAGGTTACCGTAGCTTCGTGGATGAGAGGAAAGACCTGTGGAGTTTGTGGAAATAATGACAGAGAAAAGCACAATGAACTCCTAATGCCAAATCATAAGCTGGCACACAGCTGTTCTGCTTTTGTTCATTCATGGATATTGCTAGAAGAAGCCTGCTCTGGTGGTGAGTAGCTCTGAAAACACTTTATGCTTGGGGAGAATATGATTTCACTTTTCCTCTGCCAATAGCGAGAAAATATTTTTTTTAAAGCATCAGGTATCTTTTACTTAGAAAAGACAATAGCGATATATATCCATTTTAACTTCATTAACCACTGACTGTTTAAAACACTGCCTGTGAATATAGGGAATATATACTACAGCAGAAGTCTTTGTCTCATGTGCAGTTCAATGTTAAATAATTGATTCTACTATAATTTCTTACACTGAGTAGCTTTTTTCTTGGAGAGACAAAATTAGGCCTAATCTTGCTCCCACTGAAAAAAGTGTGATTTTCACCACTGAATCAAAGCCGTTTCAGCTGTTGTCTGCACCCTTAATTTACTCAAACAAGTTGCAGACTATGAATGCAGTATCAGATCTTAAGCTTATGTAAATTTTCAGAGTGCACAACAAAGTTTCATTTTTGTTCTGCACCACCTGAGGGTGCAATCTCAGGGAAATATTTAGAAATACTGCTAAAGTAATAGAGCTTCCTCTCACATGTAGCTGGAAAAATAATGATGGCCTCCCATAACATCAATACAGTTTTGTTTTGTAGGTCTCCATTTACCTTGGACCTGAGATAACTTTATTGAAGTTAATGGTTGTTTTCTCCTTGACTTCAGTGGCAGCAGAATTGTACTTATCTGTGTGTCAGGAAACGGAGTCATAGCTGGGATCCTGTTAAGTTACATTATACCTTTCTAGTGAGATAATTGCTGCATTATAAAAATCATCCAATACAAAAATTATCCTTGATGTTATTATATAAATGCTGCCTTTTTTTTTTTATCCAGTCACTACAGTTGACATTTTTCCTAATGCAATGAAGTAGCCATTGTGCTTCCAGTATCTATTCTTAATAGCTTTCAGACATGAGAGGTTATTTTCTGTGTATTATGTAGTTCTAAAAAACTGGGTATACACGATTCCATTTGGGTTATATTGTGCAATTAGATTTTTAAAATAGCTCCCCTTTCAGACTCTTTCCTCTAACCCCCAACTTATTATCATCCTATCTCGATAACCTCGCTACTGTGAAAATGGTTTGTCAGGCACCTGTGTTTTAATAAAAGCTGAAGAGAAAATACGGACCTTTATTATTGCAAGGATCGATTGGGATTTATTTCTACAATTTTAACTACCTTTCCTTTTCCTCTTAGGGTGCAAGCTGCAGCGCAGTTATGTGAAGCTGAATCGAAAGCCTACTATTGATGGAGAGGAATCTACGTGCTACTCTGTTGACCCAGTACTGAAATGTATGAAAGACTGTACTCCAATCGAAAAAACTTCAGTTAAGGTTGGCTTCCACTGTTTCCCAAGAGGTATGATATTTTTCTCTCTGTGTGTCACGTACTGTAGGAGCTCTGTCAGAGCACTCAAAAGAACAAAACACAGCACAGCCAACGCACAGACCTGTATTGCTCTGGCTCCTCTCTGAGCTGCTGTTTTTAATCCCATTAGTATTTGCTATAACCACTGACAGTACTGGCCAGCTAAAAGCTAGTTTAGATGATGGCAGGTAGCATCATCTGAGAAAAACATTTGAGGTGGTAAAAGGGGCAGCAGTGATCAATAAAATTTTTTCACGTTTTCAGGATCTCCATAAAGTTGAGATAAGCAACAGTGAGTCCTTTTATGCACATTACAGCCTGCAATTTTGTGAAGACCAGGGCAAGCCAGGCAGTTGAAAGTCAGTCAAGTAGTGTGACATGACTGCTGTGATTAGGCTGCCATGCTATGCCACTGCACATCAGAAAAAAACACATTGCTGAAATGTTCTCTAGATTGTTCCAAAAAAAGGTTTGTTTTTGAAGGTATTTTATACACACACAATCATGCCCCAGATTTTTAAAAATACTGGGCCTTTTTCTCCTTTCACTTATACCAATTTGTCATGGATGTGATGCATTGTCTAACACAGGTTCACACTGAAGTTATATAAGCATGAGAGGAGAATCCAGCCTGGAACATACAGATTTTTCTGGTGCATTCCTTCCTAAATCTTTTCATAAGTTACACAGTACATATATACCTTAGAGGGAAACCTACCATTAGGG
The DNA here is from genome assembly GCF_929443795.1 of Astur gentilis. NCBI lineage: Eukaryota > Metazoa > Chordata > Aves > Accipitriformes > Accipitridae > Astur > Astur gentilis. The sequence continues at coordinate 14,469,682 of NC_064887.1, read as the reverse complement.
AGTATCTACTGAAGTGGTCTGTTCTCTGTGTTAACCATTGTTGGCCAAATCCATTGTTAGCTGGGATAATCCAGTGTAGTTTCACTGAAGCCAATGGACCTGTGTTGAATAATACTGGAGAGGAATGGAGTATTTTATGTCTGATTTTAAACAACATCCTATGTAGAACTTTGCACTTTGCTCATGTTATTAATATCTGCAATGAGTATCTGTCTATAATAGTCAACCATCTACAACAGCCTATTCAACAAGTAGCACAGAGAGAGTGCTAATAGTTTTCTGATGGCTCCCTGAGATGTGAATAGATGCATCCTTTTATGAAAAGAAAAACCCACCCTCAACAAAAAAACCTTCCAAAATCTTGTCATATCCATGTTTCACAGATTTCTTTTGTGTGTCCAAGTCTGTATCTCGGAAATGTCACCACCCCAGGCCACTCACAGCCTCAGAATATTAGGCTATAATAAAGCTGTCTCTTTCTCTCACAAAAATGTGTGAGAAAAGAGGAAAATCAGAAAAAAAGATATGTTAGTTGTCACAGCCAGTGCTGCTTTTACAGCAACTGCCGGCTTCTCTGGTTCATTTACTGAACCAGAGACTGGGAAGTCTGCTAGCAGCACTCCTAATCAAGGGCTTTTTTATTTATTTTTCCTGAGGAGAAGGAGGAGGAGGGGAAAAAGGAGGAAGAGGGGGAGGAGGAGGAGGAGGAAGAAGAAGGGAAAAGATGCCATTTATGTTTTTTTAGCAAGGCAGTTGCTTTTCCTCAGGCTAAGGATCAATAGGAATACAAGGCCAGCCCTTAAAAACTGTTCTTTTTCTTCCTTTGTTCGACAACTTGGAGAAGACGCAGAAACAAAATTCTCATCTTTCTCAAGCTGAGAACATGTATTTGCATACACTGAACAAAGACCTTTTCTCAGCTCTTTGTATGAGAAGTCAGACCTGACAGTCTGCTGTTTCAGAAGAGAGGCACACCATCACTGTCACCAGTGGAGCAAGGATAAAATGAAGTACAAGGATGCACAATTTTCCCTGTTGTCCTCAAATCAGTGAGACTGTAGTCTTAGGATCTTGACTGAGGCAGATGTCGCTCCAAGTTTAAGTGGTTCACATTTCAAACAGGTCACAAGCCCTACCCATAGGGGTTGTGGTTACTCAGCCATGATCCAGTTTGCCGAGAGATATACTTCCTACACGGATATGAATGTGATCAGACCCACGGTGTGTCCAAGAGTAAGAGACATAACAAGCATTAATGTATATAAAAAACAGAACTCAGACATTTTATAGCATTTCTCATTTCACATCTTGAACATATTATATATTTTGAAAAAGCATCTCCAGCACCTTTCTGGGAAATATTTATTATCTCATTTGTTATGCAAAACCTGTGCTTCAGGTTGGACAGTAATTTAGCCAAAGAGAATGTTAGCATTTCAGGAGATAAGTGACTGATACAACCTGAACCCATACAGTGCTCTCCAGATTTCCCCGTGATGAGAGGTGGCATGTTATAAATGTATTGTCCAACTGAGGGATAAAACAAATGGAGGTAAAATTATGAAAGCTTTACCCATTCTCATTACACAAACTTAATCTGAATAGATGTCCTAATATTCTTCCAGATGCAATGATAAACCTCCAACTACCTAAGAATATTTATTGGGAGGATGAATATCATTATTCCATTTAGATTATTTCAGCATTAAGGGATATGGCTTATTCAAGCTGCTGTTGATAAAGCAGTGTGGTAAGGTTAATACTGCAACTGACAATGCTCTGCCAGATTTCACAATATATGGGAAACTTTAATTAGAAGTTTATGAACCTCTGAAAATTCTCCAAAGGGCTTATCCTTCAGAATGAACTTCGACAAATAGTCAGCTGAAATACACAGTGATATGCAGCACTAACATAAAAAGAGATTGCTGATGTGTATTGGTATGTGGTGGTCTTACATAGACGGTGGCTACCTCCAGCACTTTTACAGCTGCCTGCCTGTTGTCTTTGTGCTTCATGAAATGTTATTCATTTTGGTTTTAGGGAAGTATTATAGTAATTATATCATGGATGAAAATCCTGCTCCAAGTCAATGAGTCAGTAAGATGTCAGTTGTGGGGGCAGGATTTCATTCTTTACTTGATGAGGGAGTTGGCAGCCATCAAAACAGTGTTTCCTTGAAATGTGTTAATTTGCTTGATGCTAGTTAACAATGGCTTTGCTCCTCTGACAGATACTGCTGTAAGCCTGCTGGAATGGCAGAGAAGCAGCGACAAGAAATCTGCATCTGAGGATGTTGTGGAGTCTGTGGATGCTGACATTGATTGTACCTGCACTGGCGACTGTAGTTAAGCTAAATGCTTTAGTGGTGTGCTATAGACATACTATACAAATAATTGAATAGCTGGAAAGATAAGAAGGGAATGTAATGGCTGTAGTAAAATATTTAAAAATGTGCTTGAAGAAAATAAGCCTACTGCACTGCATCCAAAGTCAAAAGCATTAAGTACAGTCTGCACTGCTTAATAAATATGTTGTTCATTAAATAAGTATTCATGTGGTCTCTCTATTTTTCCCTATCAACAAAACAATCAGACCAACTATAATATTATCCAGAAATTCTGCTTCCTTTTATCTGAAATATAATTACAGCTGTCCTCTCTTAAAATTATGTTCAGTAGGTGATGAAAGGAAAACATCATTACAGCTACTGCTAACATTCCATTGTGCAAAGAATTTCATATTTAGCATACTAAAGACACAGTAAGCATTTGTTTTCTTTTATGTTTTCTGGTAAAGAGCAAAGTCTGTTCTTGGAACCATTCTGCAAAAAAATACATTTTACTCCCAGCAAGACCATTAGCCTTAGTACATTCTACAAAGGAATGAATTGGACTGCTAAACTCCCACTGTAGCTTTCTAGAGAGCTATAGTGTGTGACACAGTCCCCATTTTCATTTAAATTTCAATGGATGTGCTGTTGCTTCATGAGCTAAAGGTATGAATAGGAACTTTTTTTTGGTTTACCATCTCTTATTGTATATCTATGAAAATGATGCCTTCAAAAACTTCAGGGAACAATAATACATCAGGTAGCATTCCAAAACCTCCAAAAAAGTAGTATATAGAAAAATATGGAAGATCAATAGCATCATAAACCTAAAATAAAGTACAAGCAGGACAGTTAGACTGTGTTTAACCAGTGAAGTGTCAATCTGCTAGCTTTCACTAGGCCTATACAGAAAGGCAATTCCCTCCTACCCCAGGAGACCAGGAATAGGTGGCACCTTCAAACCCCAAGCAACAGGACGGTATCTCTTCACCTTGTACATGAATCAGCTGTGCAGTGAGCCATGATACATTTTCCGTAACAGGCATTAGCAGCCAGCATGTCCTTCCAGAGAACCCTTGAGCATGGGCAAGGTACTGCTGAACCCAAATGCTGCCAGGAAACTGTCTTTAAAGAAAATACTTTTCTTTCTAACTAAAAACTGAGCTATCAGAAAGACGATTGAAGGCTAAATAGCTGAACAATTACAGAATAACATTTCTCAGTAATCTTTCAAGAGCAGAAACATGAGTAACGTATAGTACTCCTTTCACGCTCTCTCAAGTTGCAGCTTGCTACCAGCTTGAATTTAGAAAAGACTGGGTTCTTTCTCAGTGTACTGCACTTCATTACTTCCAGAAGAAAGTAAGTCATTATGAGTTTGTTCAAACCAGGGCTCAGTAGGCTGAGCCCTGACGCCTGGTGCATACCCTGTGGCAAGCATGTTTGCCTCTGCCCCTAAGCCTCTCTCCTGGGAATAACCTACAAGGGCAAAAGGGGGTTACCTGCCTCCTTGCCTTCACCCAGCCTTAATGTAGTCCGTATGTTGTATTTGAGAACCTTCATGTGTAGCGGATCTATATGCAGATAGCCAGAGCTCTATTCAACAGCTGTTTTTCATGCAAGTATGTTCAAACTAAGACCAGTAACGTAAGTTCTTGCACTGTGTTTTTATTCATAATAAAGCATACACAAATTCCCTGTACAAAAGCTGTGTTTTGCTAACTCGTCCGAAGTACTACACTGCAAAAAGGATAGCCCCAAATGAGAAGGGAGATGAAGACTATTGCATTCAATTTTCCTTTAAAAATCACACTAATATTACACCTGGAGAGCCCTTTTTTTCCTGGTATTGTTCTCACTGTGGCTTATGGGAGATTTGCCATTGACTTTTGTAGGATCAGACTGTCATCTTTAATCCAACACCTTTATCTTTAATCCGCTTGTTTACAAAAGAGAAACTTTCACCAGTCAACCACTTCAGATAAGACAAAGGTAGTGGTGAGAGAAGAAAAAATGAACTTTCATGCTCAACTACTGGAACAGGAATTTAGTAACAGCAAAGAGCCATTAGTAAGAGAAGTAATTCTGCTCGCAGTAAAACACAGTCATCTACATAGAAGCATGACACTAATTAACAATGATCAAGCTGGGATGTACAGTACAAAAAATACAAGCAGCTCATAAAGGCAAATGCCTTCTCCCAGAAACAATTTACAGGTTGTTAGAGTCGTTGGGAAAAACTTAAAGGCAGAGATTGATCAGCAGTCCTAAATTAGTTTATTCTACAATGGCGATATATAATAATAATAATAATAATGATGATGATAATAATAATAATGGGTACTGTACAGTGTTAAAAAACAATAAGCGTGCCAGGTCAGGCCTGAGCCTGCTGAAGCCCCACTTTGGATCCTGCACCAACAAGAAGGCACCTCCAGCGCCCCAGTTAAGGGGAGCCACCAGAACAGCTCCACGTCTCTTGCTGCTAAATCGTCATGCCTGGAGAAAGGTATCCTGCCCACGCTAAAACCACACACGTATGCTTCTCCCTCAGCAGAAGCTCCCCTGTTGGCTCTTTCCACCGGCTGTGGTGTTCGCAGGCGATGATAACGCTCCCAACAGCGAGGAGCTGCACGCGATGGCTTGAGCCCGAAAGTCCTAAAGAAACCCCGAGCTCACGCACTATCCCAGACCCAAGGAAAGCAAGGTGAAAATGCCCCACAGGGCCAGAGCGCGGGCAGGGAATTCACTCGCCATCACCCTACCAGTAACACAGCCGGGCTGGGGCGCAGGCTCAGCCAGAGGGGGAAGCAGTCGCCAGCAAAACCCAGGCCCAGTCCTGCCACTGCTCCGCGCAGGGCAGGGCGAGACACCGCTCTTCGTACTTCCACTTCCAAGGGGCAGCGTTCCTGTCTGTCCCGTTCCTGTTCGGTAGTGCCCTCTTGCTGAGGCAGCTGAATGCCTTTGCCTGACTGAAAGACTCCACCGATGTTGCAGCTGTAGAGAATCTCAATATAATGAAAGTTAGCAAAGCCTGAGGTTGGCAGTGGGCACGGCAAAGCAGAACACTTAGAACCAGCTCATTTTGCCAAAGAAATTAAGAGCATTAGCAGTACAAGTGTAAAAAAAGCTCTTCTGGAGTTTCTAATGCACCACATAGACATTTCCAACCCATCTGGGAGGGTATCTGCAGTCCAGATTTAAACCTCATTTGGAAAGCATCCTGTCCTATCTTATAAAGCACACCAAAGTTATGTAGCCTACCGAGTATTAAAATGTGTACTTCACAGTCTGAGCTTTTATGCACTCTACTTTTCATTCCTAGTGCTTCTCAACGATATGAATTAATGAACTCTGGGCTTTACTGTAGTAATCAAGGAATATGACCTTGCAATTATAGTACTCCAGTATTGTTTAAAAAAATGAGTGTCAGAAAAAAGATGCAGGCCTAAGCACAGGCCAGGCTTGAGTCCTAATCTTGCCTTTGCAGCTCTGTAATGCAGTTTTTGCATGAGGCTGGGGATTTCTGTGCTTCATTTTCTGCATCAGAAGGATACGACTACTTACCTACTTGATGGAGTCAGAAATGCTTATGAATTTATAGTCCCGTATGTCTTTTGCAAGTTCTTCAGTGATTCTAGAGATGAAAAGTAAATTTTTCCACTAGATCGCCTAACCACATGAGTATATTTTATTGCTAAGTTGAAGGTTTTCATTTTCAGATTCATCCAACTGTAAAATAACTATACATTTGGAAAAAATCAAAACAATGTACTTAATTTGTTCACGGTCAGCTTTGGTTAAACCTTAGTGGATTATTCATAAAAGCCTAGAATTGGATCCTGCTATTACAGTGGGATAGGCACAAGGCTGTTGGAGACACAGTCTTTTGTATCCTAGGCAAAGACAACAAACCTTTTGTCCATCAGACCTGGCTCTTTTGATTCACTAATTTTAAATGACACAGTGACTCTCAGGAAAGCATGGTCATTCTGCTCCAAAGAAAGGAGCTGCAGCATGATAGGAAAGGACAAAACCGTTAATATCAGACCCCTCCTGGAAATGAAATGCCTGCTCCGCAGCATGAGCATTAACAAAAAATAACGTGTACAATTCTAACCCCACTGAAGTCAATGGTTAAACTCAACAGAGACAGGCTTTTACTCAGTATGTTTGAATGAGTTATTAAACGAACTATAGTTGTCCCTAAAAATAAATGTACTGTGTGGATCTAAGTGCAGCTGATGAATAAGAAACCTCGGGAATCTAACAAATACAGTAGTTAGGGCTAAAACCAGAGACAGCACGGGAGGTTGCAGAAGAGAGTAGCTATTAGTAGCCATCTGAGCTTTATGCTGAATCTCAAGGTCTCTCACGCCATCTACTGGCTTTTTTGTTTACTAACAGTGGTTTAAATCTTTTTCCTCCAGGTTTATTTATAGGTCTGATACATTCCAGGCAGTTTTATATAAATTCTAATCAAGGTTTGGGGTGGGTTTTTTTCCCTCTAACCTCCACACTTGATTACTATGTGGTTTTTTTTCCTGTAAGTACATTACAATTCTGTACCTTTCTGAACACCATTTCACATTGTCTCTGGAGGAAAAAGACATTGCCTAAGACATTCTCATTTCTGTTATTGCTGGATAGGCAGTAATTACATTGCAAGCAGGGCTGGAAGAACAGTTTACTAAGGAAATCCAAAGCTGTTTGAAAATAGCACTTACGGTTCTTCCTCAATCAGTTTGAGAAGGTTGTTATTTTGGTACCTGAAAATGCTTTAATGTACAAAAAAATATCTGGTTTTCCCTCTTTTTTCCCTTGCAGTTCACTTAGCTGTAATTCACAGTGAACACTTATACGTCCTAATATTATTAAGTTTACTTTCAGACGGGTTTTGGGAAGCAGGAATTACATAGAGATGGCTCTGATGACAGCTCTTCCCTTCATTATCTGGAGCCTGTTTCTCCCTGATGTCCCAGTTTCCCTTCCCTATTTATCTGTGTCCACTGGCCTGTTCAGCTTCTCTCAGCAGGACAAACGCAGACACCCCAGCGCACCTTCACCCAGCTCCCGGGGGAAGCAGGCAGCCCTGCAGCTGTGTACCGTGCCCCGTCTAGAAGCTATTCGGGCCCCTTCCAAATTCACTTTGCACCCCACGCTAGAACATCAGCCTGCTGAAGCTTTTGGAGCTTCACAGACTTGCTGTCTCTCTTCTCGCTGTGCTTTTCTTCTGCCCTATCTTTCACTCATCTGCGATTGTAAACAGGCTAAGGGCCGTGAGTGACACAGGGGTTGTTGTAAAGGCGGGTTGCTGGTCTTGGGCAAGGTTGGAGTTCAGGGCCCAGAAGGAGTTTGAACAGCCAGGACCTCTATGGATTGTCCTGGACTACTCCAATTGCTATCTGCATAATAGAGGCAAAATTAAATCAAAGTCTTTACAGTAGCAGCTAACTAGGATTCATCAGTTTGTGCATACTATTAGTCCAAGTAAACGTGGGTCCTCTTACTGCACAGCCACGTTTTTAGGCAAATTGTGAGTGCTTTGGAGAAAAATACTAATTGGAGACTTGCACCCTCAAGTCCCCGAGTCCTGCACAAACTCTGCAAGGGTCACTGTAACAAATATAGTGCTAAACTAGGGTGCTGAAATAACAGTCCTCAGGCTTTTGCCACATCTTTGTTCTGTATCACTAGGAAAATGGATCACAGTCTCTTTTCATTCTGAAGCTTCAGGGCACTTTCGTGACTCTTGAAATCTTCTCATAGGTAATGAAATGAATTTCAAAATATAGTAAGTGGTGACAAATGCATGAAATGTTGTGACTAGCACCCCTCAAACCTATCCCCATTATTTTTTCACATTGTTTCCTCCATGCATCGTTTTAACCTTCGCAAGTAGAAACACAACATTCTTTATAGACATTCTATGAAACAATATTGAAGTGCCTTGTTTAATAGTGGTCATATCTGTCTCTCATGCGGTTGAGAATTTATCTAGCTAGAGCTGCTTCGATGCTTTGTTTTCTTGCCAGCTGATAAAAAGATAATTATAGCAAAAGAAATAGAGCCAAGAATTGGGGCTGAATAAACTAACATGCTAGAATTCTACTTAGATTCCTGATTATGTGGTCAAAACAAAACTATTAATATTCAAGACCTGTTCATGACCATGAGACTTGGGGGATGATATACAGATTAGATTCACTACGGGCATAAGAGATTGATGCAGGCTCAGGCTGGGGCTAGAACTGGCAGTCAAATATTTATCTCACCGTGACACTAACCTGCCTACGTTACTTCAGACTCAGTGCAGATACATTGGTATCTCTGAATGGTGTTTCACCTTTGTGAAATGTGCCTATACCACTTCCATGTGATACTAACTTGGACATCTCTACACCCTGAGTCATAGTGCCCCCATTGCCTCCGATACTACGATTCGCTGTATTACAAGACCTGACTTTTTTGACCTCTGTCTGAAGCCGGAGTGCAATCTTCTCCCCAGAGTGATGTACTAAATTCTGTATATTAAGGAGAGTTAAGCACTTCAGGTGGGATCTAAGGTATCTTCCCCCTCCGGCCTGATAGATACCTAGACCATTCAATAGGAAATGCTGAAGAGGTCATCATACACATCCCATTTCCCAGGCCCCTGGGCTCCCTGGGAACAGTTTTCCATACCTGAAATCAGCGTCTCGGTTCTGCCAGCTACATTGCCCCTTCTGAAACACGACTGGGGGATGGTGGGGGGAGGGAGAAGTCTCACATCTCAGGTGACTGTTCAACCCATTAAATCATTGTATGAATAGAGGTGGGAACCACAGCTGCATCATCAAATGAACATAATCACAGATACCGTGCTCTTGCGGGGCTCACCGATAGAGATTAAGGGGTGTAGAGGGAAGAACATCTTGTGTGAGGCTTTTCGTGTCCTACGTATGAGAAGGGGCTGAGCCCCACGGCTTTTCCAGCACTTCTGAGTGGAGGCAAGGCTGTTCTTCAGGATGCTGGAGAGCTGCACAGATGGTGAAAATTAGGCAACAACCGACTCTGCTATTTAAAGTATAGAAGGGAGAATTAAGGATTTCAGCCTTGAGTATGAGCACCTACATTGCATCTAAGTCTGTTACTTTCCTCTCTGAAGCTAGGCATCAGTCCCTACAACGCTACAGCTTCACATTGGAAAATCCTGATGCAACCAAACTGAAACGCTCCCGAGGAATTAATTGGTGACCTTGCCTGACAGACCAAAATAAATCTGGCAGGCAGGTTGCCCCCTTTGCCAAGTCCTCAGATCCCCAGCTGCAGCCATACGGCTTACACAGCGTCCCGGGCCGGGTAAGGTTGCCAGCTCCGAGTCCAGCAACCAGGCAGCTCCCCGCGCTGCCTCCTGCCTTCGCCTTGGCTCTGCAGGCTCCTAAGCGTGCCCAGGGCCAGCTGGTTAGCACCAGGCAGACAGGGAACCTGGCACTTCCCCCACCTTTTGGCCAGCTGGTGGATCGACAAAATGGATTGCTCCGCTCATGAGAAATGCTGGGATGCCGACGTCCCCCTCCTGCGCAGACAGAGACAGAATGTGACGGCCCGAAACTCCTCTTAAATGCAGCTCCTTTTTGCAGCACGTACGGGCCGCTCTCTGCCCCAGTTTTGCCACTCGTGCGGGGGACAGAAGAGCTTTTCGGGTGTGGTGTGATGAGGTTATTTATTTTATATTCGTGAAAGGATCTGGAGCCCAAAGCACTAATTTTTTCTGTACGTCATTTGGCATCCAATTCCAGCTTTTTCTTGGTGGCTAGGCACAGACTACCTGAATTAAAGGTCAAGGTTTAGGTTACCGGCACAGGCAAAGTTCTGTGCTTTGTGTGCCACTCAGTCCTACCAAATCTGCAGCTTTACATGAACAAACATCAACAGAGAGAATCCTGCCCTGGCCAAGGCAGAGTCATAGCTCAGACTATAGTATTGATTTATAACATGTCCATATAAATGTAAATATAAATAAAGTAAATATAAATGTAAATGCAAATTCAAATGCAAATATATAAATATAAATAAGAAGGATTTCTCATTTCTTTCAAAGCCTCCACTACCAACTCTAAGGCTAAATCCTTTATGGTACAAACATTTGAATGCTACCATCACTCACCTGCTGCATGTTTTCAGCACGGCACTGAAGAGTGGCTGAAATGTTTAAGTTTTTGCTCCTCTTGAACTCTTGCCTTATCATTAGCATCCTTTTGGACAACAATTCCTCCTTAGAAGTCTCACATTAAAGGGGTTTTTTTAATGATTTATACATGCAACTGGCTTGTTTTGAGATTAGGTGATCAGGACTGTATGCATGAACTGCCTCATATATAATGGCAATATAAATATGTTCTGTAACTGTGTCCGTCCCTTCACCATTGTTCCAGACATCAAGTCCCCTTTTAACTGCAGCTCCATATCGAGCATAAGAGACAAGCATTGCACTGCCACAACAGCTTTCAGCTGCATAACCTCCGAAAAACCTCTGTGCTGTAGAAAACATTAGATTTTTCACCACCGCTAGCTGTAAACGTATGTTTAGCCAAGCTGCCAAAACTCATATTTTAGCTTGGGAAGTCCTTCATCCAATAAGGCTCTCATTACGCTTCCACCATTCTATAAGCACTTCATCCTAAGACAATCAATATGGTAAAAACTGTACTTTTTTAAAATTAACGGCCTCAAGTCAGTGGGTGTTTAGAATACACATGAAGTGGGATGACCCGGGGTCAGTCCCCTCAGGAAGATACCTGATAATTTCCACATTACATCATCCTTGAATTTCAGTCATTTCCGCAATAGTTGCACTAACAGCACTGAAATCATTGAACCTCACCATTTTCTCCACATCAACATGCACTCCAGGAAAAAAAAAAAAAAAGTTTCTTCTGCTGCAGAAATGTTGGTAGGTCTTTTAAAACAGTATATGAGAAATAAAATACGTGGCATAGTCTGCCATACTATTCCAATGACTCAAGTCTGAAAACTGCAATAATTTTTCTGAATGACAGACTGAGAGGTTGCTTACTTGGTTATCACACAGCAATTTCACAGCTACTGCGTTTCATTACCCCCTTCCCTCCCCAAAAGATTTCCTTCATATGAAAAGGCCTTTCCTACTTCAAGTTCTTCTCTTTGCCTGAATTGTTCATTATGCTATTTGTAGGGCTTATTTTTCCCTCGTTAAGCAGAAAGCAGAGTTGTAATGAAGGCTCTACGAAATCAAGTGTGTCTCAACAAGCTGAACAGATTCCTACAGCAAACTCCCAGGAAACCTAACTGGCAGCCCCCTCCACTCCTACCAGCTGCTGCTGCCTTTATCTTCTAGATAAGAGACTTGGTGATCTCCTCTACTTGCCTTTGGGGGAACGGAGCAGCGGGAAAGCAGGCTTAGTCCCACTTCACCCTGACCTCTAGGTGGGAAGAAGCCTTCCCTGTACAGTTATATGCTCATATAGGGAGAGGCTGATAAATAGACCGAACCGTAAGTCAAACAGCAGCGTTGAATAAAATCCATTAGCTACGTTCTCTGTAGCTCTCTCTCCCTTTCTGCCTGGCTCCTGGGGGTCGTCCTTTGCAAACTCGCTGCCACTAGAGGGCAAACGTGACCAAGGCATTTAACAAAAGACATCTCTACGTTAACATACAATCAATTTTAATTATGGCTTATTATGCGAGAAGAAGCCTCTTTGTCTAACTGTACCTTCAGAGAAGATACGGTAATGGTATCTTTTGCCAGACACACCAAGATCAGGCACACTAAAAGTATTCACAGTTCCAACTGTGCCAAAACGCATTGCCACTTCATCACGTGGGGTTCTCAAAATTTTATAAATATGCAAGTCAAACACTCGTCACAAATATTCAGGTAAAAGTCTCGTGTACACCTTGGTATGACTCAAACCAACACAAGTGAAAACAAACTGGATATAGTTCACCTTATGCAAAAGAATTATGTTCAAAACTGTATTCACAGTATCCAGTCGGAAGGTTTCCGGAAAACTGTTGAGACCCGACTCTGCGAATCTGCTATTAAAGGAGGAGGTGATACAATGAAACATCTAGACCGACTCCCTCTGAAAGGCACTTGCCTGGCTTTCATCTCATTCTGAATAAGCACATTGGCAGTTCAAGTCTCGTTCAATAGCTCTTTATAACGGCTTCAGGGCCTGTTTCTGGAGTTAGTCATTATCACATAATATGGGCATTTAACTATTCAGCGTTACAGAAGGTAACATACAGAAAGGTAAGATAGAGAAGGTAGTTTCTAGTGTAACGAAGTGAAAGGAGGAAAGTAAAGAACACACACAATGCTTAGGGAATAACTCAAGGTGCCATTTAATCTACGAGGAGGAAATAATATTTTTTTGATAATTCCCTGAAAGGTTTGTGCCGGTGATTTTCCTAATGGAAAGAAATGATAGGTTTGGAAAGATCCTGCAGTCATACGAGCCTGCAGAACTGGTATCAAGCCTCAGACGCTGGTGAGTCTGTTCTCCCCTTAACGTAAGCAAGGCCATGTTTTTCTTCAAAGGGAGGTCCAGCTTCATAACTGCAATGAGATGCAATTCCACTATGTCTCTGGAGTTGCATCTGCCTCTGGTAACAGTAAGTGTGACCCCCCAGCGTCAGGATTTTATAAAGATTAGCCTAGCAAGCACATAAAATATCAAAAGCTACGGGAAATTTTCAGCATTTTCCTTCAACTCCTCAGAAGGGAAGTTGTCAAAGTAGCTGTCTGCTAAACATATCATCTGCCTTACTATAGAAAGAAGGATGTCAACACTGCATGTCAAATCCAACCCTGAGATATATTTTTTAATGGGCAGGATCTGACTTAGACAGATCCCAAATCTCTCTGCAATTACCTGCATCTGTAGGAAAGGCACAAAAGGATTTATCTTAAAGAGCTCTCAAACTATTTTCCAGTCTTGCTTTTTGTGACAGAAGCAAAGTAAAAATCTTAGGAAAATATTTTCAAAGGCATTGTTTGAGGAGATTGCAAGTTTTAGTTGTTCCCGTGCCTTCACGTAATAGTGCCGCTTAGGTGCGGTTTGGCCAGTGACAGTTTGCTCTCAGCCACCACCTCTCCTGTGGGTCTGGTCACCCTTCCCCCACGAGCTTCAGCCCTCTGTCAGCACCCAGACACCATGACAATGGTGGCTTTCAGGAAAGAGGCTGCTCAGAAGTGGGCTAATGCCACCAGAACTATTCATCTACTACTACAGCCTAATACCTTCAGAAAAAGTGTTTGGGATGATGCAATGTGAACAGAAATGACTGTCTAACTCTACACCCTTCCTTAGCCAGGGACCCTTCAAACATAGGAAGGGAGGGCACAGAAATACAAGCACATTAAGAGAAAGCTGGACACTTTCAAGGTATTTCAGCTTAACCAGTGTAACGTATTGAGTAGGCTGGCGGTCCCCTGACACGGCCATCAAGGGACATGCCATGGCAGTGGGAACAGACAGCACTTCCTGGAAGGGATGCCATCCGGGGGGCCTTGACCGGCTGGAGACGTGGGTCTGTGCGAGCCTCAGGAACTTCAACAAGGCCAAGGGCAAGCTCCTGCACATGGGTCGGGGCAATCCCAAGCACAAATACAGGCTGGGCAGTGAGAGGGTTGAGAGCAGCCCCATGGAGAAGGACTTGGTGGTGTCAGTTGATGAGAAGCTCAACATGACCCAGCAATGTGCCCTCGCAGCCCATAAAGCCAACTGTATCCTGGGCTGCATCAAAAGAAGTGTGACCAGCAGGTTGAGGGAGGTGATTCTCCCCTCTGCTTCCCTCTCGTGAGACCCCACCTGCAGTACTGCATTCAGATCCGGGGCCCCCAACATAAGAAGGACATGGACCTGTTGAAGTGAGTTCAGAGGAGGGCCACGAACATCATCAGGGGACTGGAGCACCTCTCCTGTGAAGACAGGCTGAGAGAGTTGGTGGTGTTCACCCTGGAGAAGAGAAGGTTCTGGGGACACCTTATAGCAGCCTGCCAGTACCTAAAGGGGGCCCACAAGAAAACCGGAGACGGACTTTTTACAAGGGCATGTAGGGATAGGACAAGGGGTAATGGCTTTAAACTGAAAGAACGCGGATTTTGATTAGATGTAAGGAAGACATTCTTGACTATGAGGGTGGTGAGGCAGTGGAACAGGCTGCCCAGAGAGGTTGTGGCTGCCCCATCCCTGGCAGCTTTCAAGGCCAGGTTGGATGGGGCTTTGAGCAACGTGCTTTAGTGGAAGGTGTCCCTGCCCGTGGCAGGGGGTTGGAACTACATGATCTTTGAGGTCCCTTCCAACCCAAACGATTCTATGATTCCTGAAGCCAATGTTCATTCACATGGGTGCAGGAGGCAAATTAATTCATTCCTGGCAACATGACTATCGTCTTTTCCCTGCTAGTCTTTATTCCTGCTCAAAGCCTATTTCAAACAAAAACAGTAATGTGACCTAAAGCCTAAACTCTGCTACAAGAGCTCTAGCTTCCAGGAGCCCTTCCCACAGCTAAAGGGAAGATGTGTCAGCCAGGTATGAGAGTCACCATGTTTCATAGCTGGTTTCTCAGGTTCATTTTTCACATCCCACTGCAGATGGTCACTTCAGAGCTGTATCCAGCCAATATAACTAATCAATTATGCTGTATTAGCCTAAGAGCAGGTCTACAGATGCAAATCACTAATGACGGCAATTTAAAATTATGACGTCTGTTCCTTTACATCCTTTTGTGTGTGTGTGTCATTTTTACACCTACATAAGGTATGTACAGAGCCCTAATGTGTCTTTTTACAAAAACTTCGTGGATGTTCATAGACTGAAAGAAAAGGAGAAACAAGCCTTTACAGTTAAAGGATCTTCTTTTGCCTTTGTGACTAACCTTCGTTCTCTCCTTTCATTAAGCATGCAAAAATGTGCTTTGGTGGGCCAGGGAAGTAAAACTCTGGACAGGTTTCACAAGTGCCCCTATGGATTCTTAGGCAACACACCGAGGAACTGTTCATAGTTAAGCCAGCAGTGTGTAAGTATTAGGGGATGAGACAGCACATTGGCTCCTTAGCCAGAACACCTCAGTTCCTTCCTTTCTCCTTCCTTCCCTACTTAGACACAAGAATTTAAAAAAAAAAAAAAAAAAAAAAAAAAAAAAGAGTGAGTATTGTAGATGGTGATTGTCTTAAACTGTATGAACAAGATTTCCTCCCCTCTAGGGGAATTCTCAGCTGGGTGGGTAAACTCCTGCCATTCTGGATTGGGATGGATGCAGCAAGTCATCCTAGCCCTTACTTCTCCTAAGTCTCTGGTATCTTTCTCTGCTATCATCAGCCAATTTATTCTTTAAGGGCTATGTATAATTTCAGCATATATTAAATTTCTAGAAGGGGAAAAAAGACTTTGACCTGTCACATGAATTATGTTTTCAGAGTATGGTGGTCCCTAATGGGACAAAAGTGTGACAGAAATGGAGTACCACTGCATTCTGCTTCTCAGCTGATGTGCTTGTGTACATGGCCTGAGCACCTTCCTCAAAAGAAGGAAATGTTTTCTTCGTTCTAGAGGAAAGGATGTGCCGGTGCCAAACAAATGGGCAACCTTCTAGTAACTGCTCCCCAGGCAGCCTCTCTGCAATTGCTTCTGGTTGAAGACAGCGCAAGAATTCAGTTTTTCACAGAGGCATTAGGTAGAAAAGCTTTAATTATTAAAAGAGTGTGAATTAAGCAGATACTGTGCTGCACCTACAGTGCCTTGGTGAGAAGGCGCTCTGTAAACAGAATTATTATTTCATCAACACAGTAGACTCCTCACTTAATGGCTCACTAACTGGGCCAGAGATGAGATTCGATGTGAAGAAATCAATGACTCAAAGCAAGAGATTCAGCAAATATGAAACACCTAGTGCTTAGCTCTTAGGATTGCATATTGTCTCCTGTGGAAGCAACTCGTATCATGCAGGGAGAAAATAACACTCCTGCTGCTGCGTCCAACTGTATCCATAGGAGATAAGACTGAACTGGTGCTTGCTAGCACTGGACTCCCATACTTTAGGGGTTTTTTATTTGCTTTTTGGTGTTCTCCTTCTGTGCTATAGCTGCTAAATAAATAAGCATTGCTACTTCATATTTCCAAAATGGACTTTTTTTTTTTTTTTTTGTAATTCCTGACATCAAAGTCAGTATTTCTTAGTAGTGGTAGCTTTATTTTGGTGTCCACCAGATGTATACATCAATCAGGATGACTCTGCTGTACCGCAGAGCAGAAGCACCAAAGGGTATCCTGCAAAATTAAATGGTGAGAATAATGAAGTCCTTCACAATTCCTCTCTGTTCCAACCATTATAACAACTCGAGAGAGCAGAGAAGATATTTTCAACATGTGGCTATAGGTGCATGACTCTTCTTCAGACAGCTGGCTAGAGGGTAAATGGCAAGAGCAGTAAGTATCTATCTCTCCTCCCAGGGAGTGAGCATGATTCATGGATGAAGAATACTTTATTTTCCTACTCACCAGCACACTGAGGTTTTACTGTGAAATTACTTCTTAAGTGTTCCCCTTCTCTTCAGTGCTAATTTAGGGATATAAAATTCACCACACTGGCTCACTTTTCACTGAAGCGATTTCAGCTTCTCTTCCAGATTCTCAGGGAAAATCTCAGCTTTACATTCATCAGCTCCTAATGCAAAACAGCAAATCTGACTCTGCAGAGAAAGGTTCCTGGTGTAGTGGGGAGTATCAACGCGAAGGGGGAGAGGCAAGTTAATTTGCAGAGGAAATCCTTCATTAATAGTGCCAAAGGACTGTACAAAATCTAACTAGTTCTCTGAAAGAAGGAAGGATTAATATCCCATTTTACAGGGAGGAAAGTGAGGTAACAGAGCAAACACCCAGGAAAATTAACAGCCAGGATGACTGCAGCTTCAGTTCCATATACATTCCCATGGGTGGAGAGCCAAATTTGGGCAGAATCTCTTCTACTGGTGTGGTAGTTTGTTTATTTGTTGCTATAGGAGGAACAGCCCAGCAAAATTTCTCTCAAGCAATTTTCTTCAGAATATCCTGTCACTTCTCATTTCGATTTTTTTCCTATCAACATGCATCTTTACCAAATAGGACAGTTAACAGTTAACGTGACAGAAAACAATTATAAATTACACAGAACTGTGTTGAAACCAGACTGCCACCTTTCATGTGCTTTTTCAAGATAATCTGTCTTTCTGACACACCTTTCTGTTGGGGGGAATAATACAACACAGAAATACACTGTTGGAAAATGGCAGCTTCCAATGCCTTCCTCAAAAAAAGCAATAACCTTTTTCTACACGTAATTGCACTAAATTCACCAAGAGCACATAATGGACAGGAACACAAAATGAATCACAGCATTTCTATGTGAAACATCTGTTCCATGAACTGGCCATGATGATTTTTGACTATATGACTGCATCTGTAGTTTGGAAACAATTAGCCAGAAGCAATTATTTATCTTGAGTTGTCACACTTGTTCTATCAGCTCTTTAGGGGGTTCTCGTGTAATCATAGAACTTGCAGAGCTGAAAAAGCAGGATTTTCCTGCTCCAGTTGGACCAGGAAATAAAATGCAAATCAATGACAGCGTGTTTAAATAAAATTTGTACAATCTGATTTCATCCATCATTTTCTTCCTTTCCTTGTTAAGACAAAAATATTACATGCTCTCAAAGACTCAGGAGATCTCAAAATATATTTAGTAGTCACACCAGTATAGTGGAATCAGGAGAATGCAAATAAATCCCATCCTTCATTGCCTCATACTTTCCACTCCTCTAATTTGCGGTGGTAAATTTGAAATCTGAATAGTCTCATTTTTCAGAAAGCACTGAGCACTCCCCAGTGCCTTTTGCAGCCACTGGGACATGCAGCTGTGACATTCAACACCTATGCAAATCTGGGCCGAGTTATCTGCAGTGAGACAACTAATGCAGCTGAGAAAAAGAGTTGCTTTGCCATCTCACAAGGGAATGAAATCTCTGTAGTGAGCTGCCGGCTCTGTTAGAGGTAGCTCAACAACATTACAATAATGTAAGCAGCCTTAGGAATAGGCTAAAAGTCATTAGGAGGTTGGTTTTCAGAGCATATCAGGAGACGATATATGGCACCATCATGCATTCAGGAAATCATGTTCAGGTTTTATAAACCACAAATGCAAATAAGGCTTGGCAAGCTTTATACTGTGAACACATAAATAGATTTAGCATATGTAAGCCATTGTGTAGCTCAACCGGAGAATTAATGCTGTCCAGGAAAAGATATGCCAGCGTAGTAAGAAGTTTCTGAGTAGCGTGACGTGAACAGTACCCAGGACAGTCATGTCGAGCTTTCTAATTTCACATTTCTGAAATAAGAACCAAGACACAAATGTCTCACATATGCTGTTGACATTAGACATCATTTTCCAGGACACCCTGAGCAGTTAGCCAAGTGCAGCATAGCTGCACAAACCAGCTTGCTGTTGCTTCTTATTAAGTTATCTGGCTGCTTAGGTATGGGCCACAGCCTCTGGACAGTCGCTCTGAGCACTCAGTTTGCAAGCCATAGGCATTACTTTTCGGGAAACTAGTAAGGTTCAGATGTTAACTGCTCAAGTATGTATTAAAAGACTTTCCTTTCAGAGCTGACCTCAAACCACCCATTTGTGCTCATACAGGTCTTTTAAAATTAACTGCTTTATCTATACTCTTTTTTCTCCTTTTCTTTCAGAAGCAGCTTTTGAACATGCAAGCAGACTGGAGATCTGTTTGCACTTTCCCTGTTGAAACATTCACCAGCCTCCTGTGCTGAATCCTGATGCACTGGGTCCTGTACGCTGCCAGGCTCGTGTCCTCAAACCGTGCTAGCGCCGCGCCTGCTCTCACTCCGCTCCTGCTTTCTGGGCACAAAACCTTGTACAGAAAATGGGTTCTGGGGTCCAGCTGCTATAGGTGCACAGGACAGGCAAAGAGCTGAAATGCACCTCATCCTGAATGCCGAACACGGATACTCTGCCTCACAGCTCACAGGGGGTAATGAAAACTGAAGACACAAAGGGATTTTGCACTAGATTTCTGAAAAATCCAAGCTGAGCTGACAATCTAAGCACTTCTCTGTCAACAAAGGCTGTTTGGGATTTACAAACTAGCTGTCCCTCCTGAAGAGTCTGATTTATTTGGTATGCTTTGAGCAATCTTAATGCATGCCAAGTTTTTGTTCACAGCCATGGCATTTTGCATAATACCCGAGTAGAGTATTTGCTTAGAAAGCGGTAGACCTGGATTCCAGGCTTTTCCCTGCAGAGGAAGGCTGAAACTACGGCTTCCACCTCCTACGGGAAACGCAGGAGGGACTGGGCCAGGCAGAGCCTCCAAAGAAGGACAAACCTGGATCCGAGTGGAAGACACACAGGACCCGGTTTCTGCTCCCTGGGACGTTCAAACATCTAACATTGGATGGCATCTGGATTAAAAAACAAATACAAGCCAAAAATAATCAAGGACATAGAGACTGGGACCAAGAATACATCACTCTTGGCCAAGCTCCATAATCACTAGTTTAGATAATGATGCCAGTCCTCTTGGCAGACCTGATCTGCAATGTGCTGATACAACTATATTATTTCAGTTCTGCAGCAGCTTGAATGCCACAAGGTATGTGTCTCTGTACTGCCCCTCCACGGCACAGTACAGACATACTTTTTTCTCCTTTATTGAAGCAGTTTGGTACAAACAACCGTACCATTCCCTGGGGCAGAGAGAACTTACATCTAATAGTAACATTAATGTAACTACTACTGCTTCACTATTATTATGCATTTCTAAATTGGGATTGTACATATCCTTGGTATCCATGGTACTGCCTGCACCTGGAGCAGGAATCCCTCCCATTTAATTTCAAAGATGTTCCATGATTACAGCAGTCATCCATTTAATTAGGGCATCATCCCACTGTTCCAAGTAATATTTAATTAGGTTGCAGAAAAAGGAAAGCAAAATTGAGAATCCCCTACCCAGGAATGAATACCCTAAAGGATTTCAGGGTAAATATCCTCAAGGATTTTAGAGTAAAGATGAGTTGACAAGGAACAGTAAGATGTTATGATTCATCTGCCCCCGTCTTTATTAACACATTTCACCCTCCTTACAATGGGGATGAGATTTGTTGGAAGGCTGCATTTCCAGGTCAGCATCCAAAGATCAGGGAGCATGCAAGAGGCACTGCCTCATTCCTCCTCCCTGGATGGAACCTTTGGTGTGCAAAGCCTTTTGCCTACAGTCCAGAGTTAAGTGCCTGTCGGATGGAAGGGACATTTCCCCCGACCTCTTGAAGTGGCTGTGAGGATAGCAGCTTTCACAAATCCCACCCTCGAGCCTTCCTGATCCTATGGGGTATCAGGGCACCCAAGAGTTAGACACCTCGACTCCAAGCATAAATGTCTTGTATCTCCTTAGAGAATTAGCTCTCACTTTTACTCTGTGCAATTTCCTATCTAACTGAAGCAGTTTGAGCGTAGATGCATTTAAACCTGCAAGGCACTTGGATTTCATAGGGGTGGAGAAGTACCTAAGATTCAAGTATCAAAGACAACTAGATGACCTCCTAGGAGAACATGAGTCTACTTTAGCTAGTTCTCAAGATAAGTCGCTTGCCCAACAATAGTCACAAGCAGCTGTCGCAAGGGTTAACTACCACTCAATTTGTCTCAGTGGAAATGTCAGGCTTGCAAATAACCAGGAGATACAGTAGTGCAACATTAAAAGTAGGTCGCCACAGTTTCCACAATAAACACGCCTTTTTTTGACATTAACCTGCCTTTAACTCATAGTCCACGAAAGTTAGATCATTTCCAAGGAATTCTGCCACATTGAATGTGCAGGTTTTAATACCTGATGTTATGTCTGTGCTATTATTGTGCAGCATGCGTTGCTTACACAGCAAGATTAGAGATCCACTTTCAAAATTAGGGTCAAATTTATAAACCTGCATACAGTGCATTGTCTCTTATTGTAATAGGTTTTTTTCCTTCGTACTCTTTCCCGTTTAATGAAAAGTGAAATTCCATTTCATCTTTAGTAAACCTTCCCACTGAAATATAATTTTGACTAATAAAACCTCCATAAACACAACCACTTTTATTACGTATGACTGCAACAGTCAGACCTTGATAATAACTCTTGGCATGACTGGCAGCAGCAAGGTAACCATGGACACAGCTCTTATAAAGAAGAGATAAAAAATTATATCCCAGTAATTTGGAGATAATTCTTTTCTCTTGAAAGGAAAAGTGAAAAAAAAAATATTTACAGATATATTCCCTTGTCAGATGCCGTGCCTATTACTGGTAACATTAATATTGTTATAGTCTTAACTGTGGTGCTTGGTAACACCAGCCTGAGGTCAGGGCTACTGAGGTCAGAAAGCTGCCCGAACAGAAATGATGGTCCTTGTCATCAAGGCCCAGACTCAGGACAAACAAGACAAACAAGAGTAGAAGAAAAGTGGTTTTACCTCCATTTTTCAGATAAAGAAAAAGAAGCACAAGAAGACAAATCTTTAACTAGTATAAATCAGTACACTCTCGTGGACTTTGCCGTCTTTGGAGTGATTGTTTTTCTGTCTCTATTAAGCATAGCAAAGGCCATCAAAAAGCATTGCACTAGTCAGTCCTGCACAAGCAAAACTATATCCATGTCGTCACTAATCATTTGCATACTTATACATTTTTATACACATATTTTAAATAACAGTTTCTATAAAGACTGATCAAGAGCAGACTGTTTTGCTGACATTTTTATTGTCTACAAAAACCTCTCGAGTTCTGGAATTCCAGCAAATTGCATCTCTTAATAGACACATCAATTTCATCTGTGTGTTTTCCTAACCAACTTGCCTTCTCCTCTTTTCGCATGGGTGTCATAAACTGGTATTAGGGTTGACCCAACTCAAACCAGCTGTTGGTTTTCTTGTCTGAATTTTTTTTTCACACCCTGCTTGCACCCTTTGCATTTCTTCACACTGACAGCTTTGCCAGAATAAAATTTTGCTGTTCAGCCAGATGCAAAAACAGCCTGCAAACAAGGTTAGTGTCCTTTTTTGGTTAGGTATGCCTAGCCCAGACTGCAAAGTCCGGAATAGTGTGTCAGACTGTTTTCACATTTCTTATTCTGTATTACCAAAAGATGTCTTTGAATCATTAGCTCACCTACCTGTAAAATAAGCCAAAATTTTGATAATGATACTAAAAAATAAATCATGTGGCACAATGCATATACTTTGCCTCAAATACATACATTATCTCCTCTAGCTCCCAGATAATTTAAAAGAATCTTTCCAAGATTTCCTGGGTAATCTGAATCCCAGCAGATTAAAAATGATACAAAAGATATAAAAGGCAATAAAACTGTAGTTCACCATAGCCCATGGACTGCTCTCTACCACTTGTTGTTTTGAAGTTTCTGTTGCAGTGGCGAGCGAGCGTCTGCGCTTTCACTTGGGAACAAAGACTGAATTATTCTCTCTGCTGTTGAGGGGAATATTTTAACTTCTTGCATTACAGTCACTTGGAAGTTCGTCACCTAGCCTGCAGATGGAGAGAGAGGGCTGTGCTTAACATGTTCGCTGGCGCATAACCCCACCGAGTTATGTGCCTGAACTTTATCTGAAACTCGGCACTGCGGTTCTCACGGACAAAACAGGACACGGATTAACAGTGTGGCATGTGCATAACTGAACAAGTCTTTCCAAAGGCACATTCTCGTCTCAGCCATGCAGTTGTAACTCGGCAATATGTTTTTGAACTTCTGTGTATACTGAGTGGAAGAGTGTCAGACCAGGAACTTCTTACCTGGTAAGCAACTTCAGAGTGTTGATGCCACTGAAGGAAGGAATTCAGAAAACAAAGTTATTTTCTCCTGGTTAGTGGCTTATATCACCCCACCATTTTTATAGCACTGAAAGTCTGCTCAGTATCTCTGACACTTCTGTCATTTCCGAAGCCTGAGTCAGGTGACTGAGACATGCATGTTAAAAAGAGAACCTAATTTTACTTTCCGTATTCTGATCCCTTATAATTTTGAACATAAATATTAATGTAACAAAGCTACTATCAGAAGAAAGGGAAGAGATTTTTAACACAAAATTAGAAAGGATTTATATACTAAACCTTCAAATTATTTTTTCCAAAGAATCCAGTGATAGAATGTGTATTTTATATAGGAAGAAAGATAATGAGCTATAAGTATTGGTATATGTGTGTGTATATATATATACACACATAGAGCACTCTTATAGAGAATGATTACTCTGTAAGAAAGAGAAAAAAACCTGAACTCAATGCATTTACAGACAAATCCAATAGCTAAGTATCATGCCCTGTTTGTTGAAGTTTTCTTTATGTTACACTCAGAGAAAAAAAAAAAAAAGGAAAGCATTGCTCTGAACTGAGGACATAGGCTCCACTGAAGTTAACAGAAGTTCTCATACTGGGAGCAGAAATTCATCCTGCAGCTACCAAGATGACTTCATCTTCACTCAGCCCCTTAGTCTTGTTACCACTAACCACCCCTCAGTGCCTTTGGCATGACACTGAAATGCTCAATTAGGGATGTATGCAAATGAAAAATGAAAATATTCATATCTTAGGGATGCTTTGGCACAACCACCAGACCATGATCACTGGTGCAGTCCAGCCCCATGCTTAACGAGAGGGACCCACAAGTTCTTTTGAACACGGTACACTATCTGAAATGAGGGGTTTATAACTGTTCCCTGAAAAGCCAAGGAAATTATTCTCAAAGATCTTTAGACATGTTTGTCATTCAGTCCTTCTCACTAAAAAAATTTATACAAAGTTTTAGTGATCTCACTGTAGAAGATCAACTGATCAGCAAAACAAAAAAATCACTAAGAAAAAATTTACAGAAAACAAAAGAGTAGTTCCTCGTAAAGAGTTGCAATGGAGAATGAGCAGCTTTCTCTATACTTAGCATTTGGTAGCACTGCTACAATCCTATAGAAATGGGATTTTGAATGAAGGAAAAGGCAGTAACTCTGCTTTGAATGAAATACATCAGGCTCATCATAGATGCTGAAACATGATTTCATAAATCCGGTTCAACCACTCATTGATAGGCATCATTGTGTGTTTCTTGAAAATGTTCCTTTTGAGGAGTATTTCTTTGGAAAATTATGTTTCTTCATGCTATATTTGCATGTGAAGAAGTGTATTTTTCCAGTCTGAGCAGAGTGGGAAATGAAAAAAATCAGCTTAATTATGTCCCACCCCTTCTTAAAATTATCACTGGAGAAAGGATGGGATTTCAGTAAGATTTTAGCTGATTGGAGGATGGGATATAGAGGAAACCCTCCCTGAGATGGTTGAAAGGGCCTAGCAGTAATGCTAAGGATCCAATCACCAATTCTATGCATACACATGCACTCAAAAATACAAGTAGAGTTTGAAACAACAGAATTCAAGGGTTCAGAGCCCGTTCTTGTGTATTTGTAATAGGATTTAACCAGTATGACATTTAAACCCAACCCTTTCCACATCTATGGAGCATCTATATAGCCACGGTTCATCCCGTCCTTTTTTAGGGACATTGAGTTTGCTGGGACTCACTTTGGCTTTCCTCTCACACATACCTGACTGTTCCTATTTCATTTAGTATATCCTCTTCAGAAACAGGTTTGTGAAGTTTCTCTGGATGTCACTTGCTTTCTTCTACCTCTGTGTCAAAAAAAAAATGTACATGTCTAAGGATGCTTCCTTCCCAGTCTGGTCTGCAGCTTTGGACTGTGAAGCAATTGGTTTTTTATATTTCTGTCACAGAGTAGTTTTTCTTCTGCAGGGGCTTAGATTTCCCTAAACCCCAAATCCACAGCTTTATAGCACTTACCTCTACCTTTGAATGAGCAGGAGTGAGCTAGCGAGTGCTGGGGTCTGGCATGGACTTCCCTGTGTTCTGCAGGTTTCCTTTCAATAGAGAAATGAAACCAACAACAACCCTAACGGACAGAAAATAACGGAATTATTAACAGACTCCCAAAACGAGATGGCTTTCAGTGTTGCCAGTTGCAAAGAAAGAACAAAGTTGCATTAACCTGTTCAGCAGTTTGGTAGCTGGGTGGTAATGCATTTGTTTACATACAGCCCAGTCCAGATGGGTAAAACAATAAATGTTACAGAGGGCAACATCTTGTTTCAGTAGCTCAAACTTAGTAAGAATCTACCTTCACAGTATATGTAGGCTTCAAAATATGAGAAGGTGACTGAATGTTTGTACGGATTCTTTCACTGGCACAATGCTATTGTGTAGCTTGGGTTCTTTAAATAGAGGTGAATATTATTTGTGCAGTCATTTTATAATAAAACATTGTCCTGGTTTTGACTGGGATAGACTAAGTTGTCATCCTAGTAGCTGGTGCAGTGCTATGTTTTCAGTTCAGTATGCAAAGAATGTTGATAACACGGATGTTTTCAGTTGTTGCTAAGTAGTGTTTAGTCTAAAGTCAAGGATTTTTCAGCTTCTCACGCCCAGCCAGCGAGAAGGCTGGAGGGGCACAAGAAGTTGGGAGGGGATACAGCCAGGGCAGCTGACCCAAACTGGCCAAAGGGGTATTCCATATGATCTGACGTCATGCCCAGTATATAAACTGGGGGGAATTGGTGGGGGGAATCACTGCTTGGGAACTAACTGGGTGCCAGTCAGCAGGTGGTGAGCAATTGCATTGTGCTTCACTTTGTATATTCCAATCCTATTATTATTATTATTATATTAGTGTTATTATTATTATCATTATTAGTTTCTTCTTTTCTCTTGTATTAAACTGTTCTTTTCTCAACGCACGAGTTTTAATTTTTTTCCCGATTCTCTCCCCCATCCCACTGGGTTGGGGAGGAGTGAG
Organism: Astur gentilis; assembly: GCF_929443795.1. Taxonomy (NCBI): domain Eukaryota; kingdom Metazoa; phylum Chordata; class Aves; order Accipitriformes; family Accipitridae; genus Astur; species Astur gentilis. Next base: position 14,443,414 of record NC_064887.1, on the reverse strand, counting down.
TGAGTGGCTGTATGGTGCTTAGTTGCTGGCTGGGGTTAAACCACAACAACCATGTGCCATAGCAAATCTTCTCAGGTTGTATAAGAAAACTTTGAATTGCATCACTAAGAACAGCCAGTACTAAGAAACATCTTGAGAAATATAACTCAATAGGTACAGAATGCAGATATTTCCTTTATGTGTTAATTAACACCTCACTTCCAAGTACCTGTGTAAGCATAGGTAGCAAAGTACTAACACCTCAAAAGTCAAGAGGCCCTCAGGAGGATGGCGACAAAAGCCCCATCCATTCCGATCCCATCTTTCCCACCAAAGAGGGCAGCATCTGGACGGTAGCAAATCAGCAAGTGGACAAATTCAACACTGATGTGACTGATGTTTAGCCCGGAGGAAAGGAGGCTGAGGGGAGACTTTATCGCTCCCTACAGCTACGTGAAAGGAGGTTGTAGAGAGGTGAGTGTTGGTCTCTTCTCCCAAGTAACAAACAATAGGACAAGAGGAAATGGCCTCAAGTTGTGCCAGGGGAGGTTTAGTTTGGATATTAGGAAAAATTTCTGCACTGAAAGGGTTGGCAGGCATTGGAACAGGCTGCCCAGGGAAGTGGTTGAGTCACCAACCCTGGAGGTATTTAAAAGATGTAGAAATGTGGGACTTAGGGACATGGTTTAGTGTGGACTTGGCAGTGCTAGGTTAACAGTTGGACTCGATGATCTTAAAGGCCTTTTCCAACCTAAATGATTCTATGATTCTGTGATTCAAACTGCTCACAGCTCTTGATGTTTTGCTAGAGTTGCGTGCTCATCAACAAATACATCCTTGTCCTTGTCCTCTGCCAGTGCTTTGCTCCCATAAAACAACAGCTCTTGTTGTAACAGGGCTCAGGGAACAGAGATCACATTCTTTTTTCTTCCCAAACTAATGTTCGAAGTGAGAAATAACAGGAAAGTCAGAAGTAAAAAAAAAAAAAAAAAAAAAAAAAAGGCAACATCCCCACCCCTTCATGCAAACACAGTCTGGAATTCAATGCCACAGGATATCAACCAGTGAAATACTGCAGATAGTTCCACTGCTTACACAATGTGCAAGCAAAAGCTAATCAGAATTCATACCATGCAATGTAAAATCTCGGAGATAGGAAAATGACCTTTCTTTATTTTGTATATTGTGGTGATAGGCACAGCACTTGGCACAAGATAACTGCTTACCCTAAAGTAAACCTTCCAAAGATGTTACCAGGTTAATGGTTTGAATAGGCTCAGTACTTCCTGCTGCTGCGATACACAGCTCTTCAAGGACACACCATTGATGTAAATTGTGAATTACAAATGTTTGTTCCTAAAAATTTGCTTTAATTTCCACTATATTCCAGTCAAGTATTTTCCAGAACATTGAGGATCATACTGCACTTATTTAATGCTTTTTTTTTTTCTTTTTTGGAGTGTGTCTTTTACCCAAAATACACAAAAGTAACATTGCCATTAATAGATTATGACCCACTAATGCAATTATCAGTTTAAGCAGCAGTAAAAGATAGAATCTTTTTTTTTTTAAGTTACAGTAATCCACTCATATGTACCATTAGAAAGAACATTGTTTCTTGCATCTTTTAACAAATGACTTGGAGCTTCACTTTTCTGATTCTTACTAATTTAAAGGAAAAAAAACCAGATTCGAAATGGGGAAAACTACGGTTTAAAATATTTTTATTGTCTTCAATCCACTAAAAATTTAATTTAGATAATGCTATTCTCCTAAACTTTAACTTGTGCTAATTTTTCCTCTCTCTACTTCCATATTTTTTCCTCAGGTACAGATCATGCATTTCCCCCACCTTTTGCTTCTACTTCAAGATCAATTTTTCCTAGTGACAGCTTTGTTCAGCAGCAAGCAGGCAGTCATTTTAGCTTCTTTATTCCCCTTACCCCCCCATTCTCAGTTATATTCAGTATTTTGTGGATATAAAGGATACACCTAAGGTGAGTTGAGACACTATTCATAAGATCTTTCTGCCCACTCCCACCCCAATAACAGTAATCAGAGACAAGGTGTCCTTGTTCTTTCCTCGCTACCAGAACATTCAGGATTGACAACTCTATACTGATTTGCTCACTTAATCGTACATGTTCTGCTGGAAATTATTACCTTTATTACAAAGCTGTGTATAGATAGAATAAATGCTCATCTTTGCAATAAGAATGTGCTCTTGTGTAAAATAATTACTCCATTATCAGGTGTGCTTTAAGTATTGTGAAGTTGCTAGTCATTTTTCCTATTTTGTGAGGATTATAAAAAAGAACTTGAATTTCCAAAGTACAGGATTTAAGACTATCAATTATTTCCTTTTTGGGTCCCTCCCTTTCCAAAAGAAAATAATCTCCTCTGAAGAAGGTGTCATTCTTATGACAACAGAAGGAGTGTGATATCACACATTCAGTGAGAATGTTAGACCTGATTCAAAGTCCAAAAATTTGAAGTACATGGAAAATATCCTATTAACATCAGCGAGCTGTTCATCAGCTCCACTGAACAAAAGCTTCCCCCCACTTAAGGTCCTGCTGATAGCTGTCAGGCCTTTAAAAGTTTTGACATCCTGGTTCCAGTTACATCAGCTCCCAGAGTAAGATTTATACAGCTTTTATGCTCATCTTTACTTCTTCAGTATATTCAAGTCCTCCTTCCTTGCTTCAGAAGCATGTTTTATATAGCTTAACTTTTAGATATTTACTTCAGCTTGTTAAAATGCTGTAGGGACCATGCCTGCAGTTCGAGCCAAAGTCATATCCCTTTTAAGATACGTAGATTTTTGAAACCAAAGACTTTCCCCCATGCCTTGCAATCCATGTGATAATAACACTTGAAAGAAATGACTGTTGTGTAATTTTCATTTCCTGCAGAAGACGACCACTAAAATAACTTGCAACTCTGAATGTTAGATATAGCTGAACTCATTTACACCTTCAGAAACATCAGGAAGTTCTTTGATTCAATAAACACTCTTGAGAACTGATGGGCTAAACAAGGCTTTCCTGCCAGGTGTCCTCTTTTATAAAATAAAGCACCACAGAAGAATGTCAAGAAAAAAACAAAATTAAGACATTTACGAGCACCAGGTGTAGACAGAAGAGAAATAAATACCCCAGGACAGGAACACAAAACAGGAAATCCAGCCAGGAAAATGACAGTTAGGTAACAGACCTTACAAGTACAGCAGATAAAGGAAAGAAAATAACATATGTACATTGTCAGGGAAGGCGTCTTACATCCAATCCCCCACAATCCAACCCAGCTACTTCCATTTTCTTGCATCCAGAATCATCATTGTAAAGGTTTTGGATTCAGAAACGGAAAGTAAGTGGAAATCACAGCTGAAAACAGAAGCGCACTGGAAAATATCCCAGTCCAACTGAGTACTGAATATTTATACCCCAGGGCAGAAAAAAGGCCTTAATGAAGATTAGTGCCAAACCCGCAAACTTTCAATCCTCTCTGCTCAAAGGCAGCAAACAACAGTAATTCAACCTGCATGAACCGAAGCAGAAATATTTTCTCTGCCTATGCCCACAAAGAAGAATCACAGCAAGAGATACCCAGCATTTTTCACTAGGGATTGATTTTTGGTTTACTACAATCTGTAAGTAATACTGCCGCAAGCTTCCCCCCACAACCCTCACACCCGCAGCAGCCCTATGGAAATGCAGTCAGAGTTAGGACAAAATAGGCAATGTCAGCTGAACCCAGGAAAACCAAGCTGTAAAAGCAGCCAGAGCTGTGGCATTCATCCCCCCGTTCCCCCTCCCCACGCAGGCCTGCTGACCTTGCCAGTGCGATGGACTAGCCCGTGCCATCACGGCTGGCCCACTTCCAGCTCTCGTGTTTCTTGTTCTTCCAGCTCTCGGTGCTGCACAGAGGGGCAACGTAATATGTCGGTATGGCATTGCCCTCAGCAGGAAACACTCCCGTGTTTTGGAGCAAGGGGTCTTTCTGGATACGTTGGCTATTGCGTTTTCTGGATCGTCACCATTACTTTGAAGGACGCACCGATATTTTGATCCCAGATGAATGTGTTCTGCTCCTCCAGCTCATTAATGCCAATCTCTTCTACAATAAATAAGCTCGGTAGCTGGTCTTCACTCGCCTCTCTTGGATGATTTATGTCATCAGCTTGCAATAAGTCATGCTGAAGTTTCCTTGCCCTAGATTCCCTCCAACATTGTAACTAGTTTGGTGACTTCTTTCCAGTCTTTCAAATCCATTATTCAGTAAGCCAGTGCTGAGGATGCACTTTCAGCCAGGTTGCTTTCATCTTTCATTTTATTAAATGCAAATTGGATTGGAAAATGAAGGCGGACACTGCTGTAATCATACTGGCAGGTAACTGTTACTCAGCTGTCAACAGAATTCAGCCTAAACAGATCATGGCACAAGAACAAAATTGTATCAATGACTTTGCTTTGCTTGTATTTAAATATTACATCAAACTTACACTGTCACAGGGGACAAAATGTGAGCAAAAGTTGCAAATATAGCATTCTTATTCTACATCCTTTCTCTTTTCCCTTTCTCTTGGTCCTTAGTAAATCCAAGGGGAGTTCTTAGAGTGCAAAATTTGTGCATTGTTTGCCAAAAAGGTAGCAGGATGATAATAAACCAGACAGCACCAGTGCCACAGGCTCCTGCTTTATATTACTGGTTTAGATAAACTAATTAATCAAAATGTTAACAGCATGCTTTACACATGAATAGTCTTAAGTTCCAGAGAGCTAGATATACACCATTGATACTGATTTGATGGTCTGTATGTTATTTGTAATAAATAACACAATGGTCTGCTTTTATCAAAGTAACTATTAATAATTAATCAATTTTATTAACCATTTCTGAACGATATGTGATCATATCCTTATGTAAAATACGAGCCAGCTGTGGCACAGTCAAAAATATCGATGACTGTTAACCAGATCTTAACAATTACTTTGATGAGGCCTGGTTCGTGAATTGGACAGTGTTAATTTTTCCTATCTTTGCTAACATTTTAATACTAAGGAACACGTCAATGCTCAATGTTCTTTGTTAATAATATGAAAATATGCTGAGGCTTTTTTTAGAGAGTGGAGTAAATAGATGCTTGACTGTATTTTTTTGCAAAGGGGCTATTATTCCCCAGAAGGAGGAAGACAATGCAGCTACAATCCCTCCAAAGAACAGACTAAACCCTCTGAAATGTCTTAGCACAGGACACAGCATTTAGCACAGATACAGATGGAAAAATCTTGTTTTTTCTTTAAGTGGTGACATTTTATTAACACGTGGCAATGCCGTAAGAAGATGGGAGGGTTAAACATCCAGCCTGAGGTCTGGGAAGACGCACCCAAAACTTTGGGTACAGTATCAGAATCATTCCTGACATGTCTTATTTATTCTGTTCTTCTATGCAAGCACCAAAGTCTGTTGTCACGTATCTAATTGTCTCATTTCGATTGCAGCAAGCAGCCTTCTCACCCACCAAAGAGCTATAATTCGGTGCGCTCACCACTTACTACAAATGCTGTCAGAAATGGAAATGAACAAGTGGGAGAAATACTAAAATTCTGCCGCCCTTCCAGCAAAGCGAAAAAAGCAGAAGGGAGTAAATAATCCTGTTGGCCCAGTCAGAAAGGGGACTCAGCCCCTTGCCTTGCCTCTGTCCCAGCCAAGAGGAAAACTCAGCAAGCAGTGCAGCCCATTCACACCAGGGTCCCTCCACGCCCAAAGGGTTTCAGAGGTGGTCGCTGCCCCACACCAGGCCACTGATTCCTCCATTGCTCTGCGCAGATTCCCTGAGAAAACTGAAATCAGGCTTCCTTCGTCTGCCGAAGAAAAGTCTGACTAGACAGACAAAAGTCAGCCTGAAGCCAAGTCCTGCAAATTGACCTTGGACTCAGGTATCTTTACCCCTCCAAAAGCTGCAGAAGTATGTCAAAATGTTCTCACCCGCACCTACGCTGACAGAGTCCCAAGCAAGTTTGGACCCAGGTGTTTTGCAGTTCAAGGATCTTGATCGTTTCAGGTGGAAAGCAAGGAATTAATGGCACTTTGCATATATGCATACATATATCAGTATCTGTGTGTGCTTTTGTTTGAAAAATGTCTTATTGATTTGAACTGATTCTAATCTGAATTTCTTAACTTTCTTTTTTATTTATTTCTTACTAGACCATTCAAGAATGTAAGAAAATGTGCTGTGTACACTAATTATATACCTATATCTGGTATGCTTTCTGCCAGGCTGTGTATTCCATCTCTAATAGGGCGCCTCAGTGTTTCAGTGTCTCAAGAAAACTCGCCAATATCTCTAATAAGGATTCTAAAACTTGTATACTCTGACAGATGGTGGTAAGAAATCTTTTTGTCTTTCAAAAATACAAATTCTTAAATAGACTTTAACGCCACAGCTCGCTCAGTTCACAGTCCCTTTACTGTGTCAAGGATTTCTTTGCAGATAGACATACTTCAGTGTTGGGGACTGACCTATTGAGAAATACCGACTTCCCCAACTGATGAACAGCAGACAGAGTTCTGCTGTGATTTAAGTCATGAGCCTGCAGCAGAGGGCACTGTGAAAGCACCATATGCTACAGTCCTGCAAAGAAAGAGCTGGAAAGGGAGAAGGGACATCCTCCCCCAGGGGGCATGTGTGCCTCCCTTCTTGATGCTTCTCTCGTTTCCCCTCCTGGAAAGGTGACAGTTGTTCCCTCTCTGAGCAGGCATCCAGGAGGCAGGCTGTTTTATTACACCATACTCACACCATCAAGGCCAACTGAGTCTTTATGGAATAGCTGCTGTTGATGAAATCTCCTTCCGAGTGAAATCTCTCATGAGCTGGTTCATGACTAGCACAGAGATCCCATCTCTCAAGACCCTGCAGCTGGTAGCACTGCTGAGAAGGTGGACGGAGAGCTAGAAAACCGTGACTCTGGGTATCAGTACACACACTATCAGTGAATGAAGCCTGCCTGTACAACCGATGGATATGCCTGGTCCATAAAGTCTGCTTGGGACTTTGCTGGCTTAACTTTCAAAAGGTCCCTGGGAGAGACAATGCCATTAAAATACGGGCTTTATAATCAGTCATTTTCATTTGGAAGCTGAAGGCAGGTCTCCTCTGCTCTGCTTTTATATTCTGCACTATCAGATATTCCCAAACACCCTACAAAGAAGCGAAGCCTGCAGAGCTGAGATAGTGAATATTTACAGCAGCGCTCAGCAGCCAGCATCTCTGAATCTATCAACAGCTCCTTCCAGGACGAATCAACCCTGTCTTTCTCCCTCTGCACAAGTACTTTAAAGAATAATTTTAGAAAGCAAATGAACCATTGCAGAGCCATTAAAAGAATTAAATAATCCATAAGTAGCAGTAAAATGGCACAATAAGGAACACTTAATGTTATTAGAAAAGTCAGTTGTGTGTGGACAAAGGCTGGCTGACAAATGAGAAAAATATTTGTTCACTGTGACTGATCTACAGCAGACCTACAGCCAACGGTACCAGATGGTGGGGCTGGTTTTTTGTAAACACACTTCTTCTAGAACCAAAAAAAGCCCGGTTAATCGACCATGGATCATGGTCCTATAAACTAAGCGAAGCTGTGCCTGCCCAGCACTGTTGGCTGATGGTTCCCATTAGGGAAGCAGTAGAGAAAGGTTCCTGGGTTCTTCGGGAGGCATCTGGATTCACTGGGAACACAAAAAAAAAGGGGGAAATGGAGTAATTCTGACTGTGGATCAGGTGATACAGAAAAGATCATATTCAACTTTCCACATCTGTGATGGAGAATACATTTGATTTGAATGGGCAGGCTTCACTTTTAATTCAATATTTTTAGTCTTTCACCCAGAACACAGGCATATAGAGCTAAAGAGCCATGCAGCTGAGAAACCTATCATCTCACACAGAGTGGGTTCATTGGATGATAACCATGAAAAGGATGTTGATTCTTGGTTTGAACTGTTATTTGACAATAGCTAATAGTCTTCTTAACTCTAGCACTGCGATGGTATTTAATCCATGGATTTCAAAGAACTTTTCTACAATATAGAGGATGAAAGAAATTTCCAAAGCAAAAAGGCATAAAATATCAATCAAGGGAAAACTCTGACTCCAGTTACTAGTCTGCAACTGCCTTCCCAACCCGTGGAACACATTATTTTGTTCGTTGGCACAGCATCACAGATAACCCTGCTGTCAGTCACATGAGGATTAATGACCCTATTAATGACCAGCAGCAGAGCGGCTCCATTCTGCACAACAGATCAGAACCAATTTCTAAGAGTTACAACCTAGCTGACAGTATCTTCAGGTATAGAATAAATTAATGGGATTTTTTTTTCCTATGCTCACAGAGAATAAACTTTCTCTGACCACAAGATGGCCCTCATAGTATATTGTCTGTGCTATGGTATACAACATCCTTGCCTTGTTTATGATGCATAGCTTGTCATATTCTGACCTCAATTATATATATATATAAAGTCTATTTCTCCTCTGTTACTTTTTGTGAGCAGAAGACAAAGCAAAAATCCTGCATCTCAGACTAATTCACGGCTCTGCTGTCCCAGGGCACAGGAGCTGGCACGCCGGCCCCAGCACAGCCACAAGCACACGTTGTCACTGCCCACTGCAACCCCCGCACGGCCACACATCCCGCAGCAGAACTTTCGCACACCTGTGACCACTGTGAAGGAGTCAGTTGCGTGGATCGGGAGAAAGGTCTTTTCCTCACTGGAGGGCTGGCTGCCCCCAGGTCGGATGCCAGGCGAGCAGATCTCCTCCTCGCTCTCCCATCGGAGTGTTTTGCGTCTCCTGCCCGTCATTGTTTTCTCAAGGATTCTTGGTATTCCTTCTGCAGGCATATTCAACCTGGCATTGTTTCATTTCCTGTGTTTGCTCCCCAGTAGCTGTACGATCAGGCACAGGGACATCAAGCCAGGAAACTAAATTGTTTCTTTCAGTCTCTGGCTTACACTGGACCCGCTGCAGCCTTTAGGTGTAGTGACGGGGCTCAGGTGTCTCTCTTTTAAGGCTCATGCCAGGTTAGGGTTGCGGAATTTCATAAGAGCACTTCCTGCAAGATTAGCTCAGGATGATTCAAAGCAGACCAAGGAATTAAAGACCTACATAGTCTTCTGACTAGAAATCTTCTAGTTTCCTGCCCAAACGTGTTCAAAATTTTAAAATGGAAGTACTGCAACAAGGAGTGCCAGCAGGAGGAAGGACAACCCCATCTCAGCCCAGCTGAGACGCTTTCTAAAATCCTTGAAAGCATGGGATCGTTTCATGACAATGAGATGCTGATTTGGTAAAGCATGGGGCTATCCCAGAACAGGACAGAGTACCAATCACACTTCAAACGTCTCTTGAATAAAAGAGCAGCAATAATTTATACTCCAAATATTAGTCAAATATGCCTGTTTCTCATGGACTTCCCATGTGCTCCAAAACGGTGACAACGAGCACAATTTAAAAAAAAAAAAATAAAATAAAAATCATTACAAATTTCAGTTGAGAATGTTTTGTTGTTTCTAATTCCACACTGTGGGGGGCAAACTTTAGGGCTTGTCTGTTTCCCATGGCAAGAAAAGAAGCCAGCAGCCTTTCCATCCTTTCTAGATGTGTAGGGCTTAACGGGAAATGAACTCGAGTGCTGAAGTTTTCAGGATGACAGACTTGCCAGCTTCACTCTCTCCAGTTTCAGGCTGTCACTTACCTCTGATCTGTGCTTGCAAACCAAAAAGCAGATAATTCAGCCAGCAATGCTAATCTTAAGCAACATATTTCTTAGCAACATCTGTGTAGCTGATTACTGATCATGTATCATTCAGTACAATGAAAAGCTTATGTGAGGGATTAGAAAAGGCCCAATAATAAGGCAGTTCTTTAAAGGATGAAAGATGCATCCTCGAGCAGTTCCAGAAAACTTAGCAAAAGCACTGAAGACACACTGAAACAATTATTTCTTGATTATCACCCCAACACATAATTTGAATACAAAAGGAAAGCACTGCATTCCATTAAAGAGCAATAAATTTTGGATCTGTAAAAACAGAAATAATTCTTTGTAGATAGATAACCTGCCAAAACCAGCTAAATAGCACAGTTATCATTTAATGCAACCAGCATACTTTTATATCCCCTTTAAACTGTTGAAGATGTTAACTGATGCCAGTAATGCAAATTAAGAGATCTCCATAAGGAATTAAATCTAATTCCCTCCTTCCTTAAGAAAAAAAAATAAAAAATTATTTGTACAGCTTTGAGGAACCAATCCATGATATTTTCATGGCATATCAGCTCTTAAATTTCTGTCCTATAAAAGAGTTTGGGATACCAAAAGAAACACAAGAATTAAACAACAGCCATATATCAAACCAAAGCCACTTTAGCTCCATATTCTTCCCCTGAGTTAGTGACTATCCAGCAAAGGGTGGAAGAAGGGAGGAAGCATCCTCTCCTGCAGTTCTCTCCCGGCACTATTACTGCTGCCACTGGACCTACTGAACTTTTCTGGTACCGAACTCAAAACTAAAAGCTGCGTATTTCTCTTAGCATAATTAGTTAACACACACACACACATCAGTAGCAGGCTCCCACAGCCCTAAGCAGAGGGCAGCCATTGATTTATAAAGTGCAAAATCTCCTAGGAAATCTGGATCTAAAAGAAATTTCCCTTGATTTCATGACAAATCTGAAAATTAGCCTCTGTTTTTTTCATTGTTTTTCTTTAAAAAAAAAAGAGTTCTTGAAGCTCTTGCGTGGATTTGTAAGTCACAATGAGTCAAGCTGTGTGAGTGTTTGCATGAACTGAGTACACTGAAATGCAGCACCCTCATATGCTTACAATCAGCAACGTGGCTTCATGTCTTCCGTTTGGCAGTGTCCAAGTTTGAGCTTTTAGGTCCCTCTAGATGCAAACCACAGAGGGGGCAAAACTCAAAGCAGAAAACAATCAGCGAATCCCTACAGAAGCTGTGTTTCATTCGCTCATTTCAGTGTCAGCAAAATATGTCTGGATCTAGATCTGAGCTGGGCTTTTTCACTATTGCAAAGAAAATTTATTGATGACACTTTCCCACTGCTCCCTGTAATCCTCTTTTTTCTATATCCCACACACCATTCTGTTTGTCTACCCTAAATTAATTTTTCTCTAAAATTGGCTCCCCACTTACTCTTCCTTCACCCTCTTGAGGGCGCACCCTCTTGAGCAGGATGAAGTTTTCTTTACTGTGAAGTTCTATGGGCTTTATGAAATTTGCAGTTATGGATATATAAAATAATATTTTTAGCATTGCTCTCTGTGTGATTTTTGTAGAACTAACCGCTAAGAAAATTCTTTGGTGTTAGACTTCATGTAAGCTTGAAAACAGTATCACAGACAAAAAAGCTTTGGGTATGAACAGCAAGAATAGCCCTTGCACGGTAACATAGCAAGGAGCTGACAGGCTATGAAGCAGCTAGGCAGAAGTAGCCCTACTGCTTCTGGCAACCCAGGTGGGATAGGAGGAGAAAGGAGGTAAAGGGTGTCCAGCAGTTTTAAGATTCATATTAATTTTTCTTTCTCCTGAGAGAAATGAATACTTAGAAGCTTTTCCAGGGAACCATCCATCATGTTGAAAAATTTGGTTGACAGCTCATTCATGAAAGAAAAAAAAAAAAAGGAAAAAAAAAAGAACCTTATATCAGATTATATATCTTCTGCCCAGAATGGGACCAAAGAAATGAGACTGAAAAGCATGAAGTTCTTCATGGGAAGATATTTCCACTCTTCAAACCATTGATACACTGGATGCAGAAATCAGTTGGGTTTTGTTGGGGGTTTTTTTATGTCAATGAAGCAACATTGCAGTCTCCCTAATGCAGAAGAGGAGGCTGGATGTCATGAGAAAAAAATCTGCCTGCTGCACACTTCCCTGCTGCACTTATGCACAATAAGTCACAGGGAAATATATCCAGACCAATTTATGTCCCTGCACTGCCTCTGCTTCTTGGCTGCAGAGGCAGGTGTGTTAAAGACAGAACTTTGGCTTTCTCTGCTCTTCATTATTTCCCAGCCACCTGCTAAGAGGCAAAATAGATGAGCTCGGTCTCTGCATGCAAAATTAAGCAATAAGGGTAGGAAGATCATTTTATGTAAAAGTACTTAACAATAATTAATATAAGCATGAGGCTCGCTGAGTATCTTTGTGAAGTCTAGTGCCCAAACTGGACAATAAACCAAAGAAAGCCACAGAAAAGTGTAACGTTGGCTAAAAATGAAAAACTGGTGCCAAATAATTTTTACATGGCTTTAGAAAGAAAAGATGCAATTAAATCACTTCAGGCTTTTTTGAGATAGTATCCATAAAGGTACCAGTAACAGGAAATAAACACCTGTTCTTTAAAAGCCATTACTTTTTCTTTAAAAGAAAAAGATACTTTCAAACTTCAGTTTAATCCAAGGTGAGATTCAGTTTTCAATGGGAAAGTGGGATGACCTGAAAGAACAACTTCTTTAGGGAACCTATTACATGATTTTCAACCTGTTTAAGACATGGGTTTCAACCATAAATTAAATTCCATTCCCAGGAACTTTGATTAAAAAAAAATAGTCCCAGAAATCTGTAAGACAGCCTCTGCCATTGCCAGCAGCTTTCAGCAACCCAGCTCCCACAGCTTTCTTCTACTGCTGAAATAAGACCATGAGTTATCCAAAATGATTGTCTAATACTGACAGCTAGTGCTAACATTTCCTTGAAGCTACTGAAACTAATTCCTTTTCATGATGACTTGAATGATATGAGACACTGTGTCAGACTGCACACATCAATATTTTGCAGATTATTTCTCTTATTGCTGATGTTTTCATCACAGGTCTTCTATTGACAGAAGAATACATACCAATACAGAATGTCTCTATACCAACAGAGAATCACAGTACGAGGGAGAATCAGAGAGGAAGGAGGCTGGAGAATGTCCTGAATGTATGCCCTGCACCAGGGTACAGGTCAATAGGGAGAAATCAGGGCATAGCATAGTACCTTCTCATCCTTGATCAACATTAAATGAAAACACCTCTTGACTAATCCGTTATTCTTAATACACCATCTCTCCTTACTTTTATGATAGTACAAATTGAGAGTAATGCCACTATAATTAATAAAAGTACAAACAAAAACTAGCATAAGTTGGTGAAAATCAGAGTGAAAATTGAGTAATTTGACTGAAAGTTACTTGAACTTCAGTGAAGTTCAACCTGTCAAAATATAACATCAATTACTATTGCCTTGTTCTGCTATGATTATTGTATTTTCCTGAGAAAAATATCGCATCTTCTCATAAACACTGAAATGTGTTAAAATTACAATCTGCCTTTTAAAAATCCACATCACAATTTTACCTGTCCAATTGGCCAGTTTGAAACAAAACTTCTTTGTGAACATCTTTAAGTTCAGGTCTTGTAAAATGGCTAGCTGTTCCCATTTTCAATTCTCCGGAGAAATGGGTTTTTATATATATATATATGATACATATATACTCACATGCATGTGTATATATATTTATATACACATCCTCATACTCTAGCTTTGTGTCATGGTCCTTTGCGGCTTGTGTCCATGGAAATGAACAGTTGCTTTCATTCCTGCAACACCCATGACAGAAATCCTTCTTGATGCTGTGAACAAATGAACCAGCAGCAGCTCTCGGTTACCCTGCCCCTGCACTTGGCACAGTTGCGGGAAGCAGCCGACAGTAGCAGTTACACAATTTACACCCTTCTGTACAGGGGCCACGAGGGCCTCCTCTGCACCTGTAGCGCAAGCAAGCAAAGCTTAGGCACTGCTGGGGACCTTGGACTCCCATTTCAGGCTTTTGAACAAAACTGGGGAGAGATTTTGGTCCTTGTTGAAACAATTTGCTCCACTAAGCCCCAGAAAGGTGGTGCTCAGGGGAGGGCAGGGGGAAACACACCGTGGTAGAACGGGATGAGTCCAGAGCACGCAGAGCACCCTCCGGCAGAAATGGCTTTCTCGCTCAGCAGAAACGTCCTTTTGAGACAGCCGTCCCTCGGAGCTGCCAGTCAGGATCCCTTGACTATCGTATATTAACAACGATAGTGCAAAAGCCTGCACCAAGCGTGAGCTTATGGCATGTGAAGAGTCAAAATTAAAACCTTGGAGATACCTGCATCTCTCTATGAAAAAAAATCTTCTTTTTCAATATTCCTGCAGCATCTATACTTACCAGTTATTTCCCTAACCTGTGCCTTAAAATAGTGGCCATACAACTTCACTGTAGCCCTAACACCGGTTTCTGTTTCACTGAGCATCAGCCTTTTGCTGCTCCAGTGAATCTATTATTCTGCAGTGCTATCAGAGACGCTGTCTGATGACAGATCAGTTTTGCTCCTGCTTTGATGCTACCAGGCCACGAGAACAGATTACGTACTTTTCTGGGAGCATGATTTGACAAATTATTACTGGTAATGAAATAGAAGTAAAGAACGTGATTTGACTTCCAGAGCCAAAAATGAATTTGCTAGGCTGGCAGTTACAGGAAAAAATAAATCTTTTCATTTATATACTGAAGATGTTTGTCCTTTGTTCCTGGCATACAATTTGAACAGACCCCTCAAACATATTTGAGATTGAAATTGGCCTTTAATGTAGATCAAGTATGGGAGGAATGGAACCCTCTGGTTTCAATATATCAAAGATATCCTTCCCAAATTGCAATAAATGTCCTTACTCTCTTTCCAGACTAACCCTCAGGGTTCTCACATTAACCTATTTAGTCTCCCCTTAGACAATGATTAGATAAAAGGCACTATTTTTTTGTGAATTTTTGATTCAACAAACTTCTTGGGCAATTTCCTTTTCCAAGCACTTCAGGAAAGGTGAGAGTAAAACCCTGTAGAGCTCAGAGTCCAAGGACAACACACTCTACTTCATCACAGCAGGTCTTCCTAGGGCATGCCAAGCATTTCTTCATTGCGGTTGAGGGAATCAAAGCATCCCCACATAACACCACACAATTTTGATTGCTAGTATTGAGAAGTGAGAAGATGAACCAGCCCAATTTCAGCAGTGAAGAAAACATGCCAAAAGTGGGCTTAGGGTGACTCCTTGGATACTCCGAATTGGTGCGACTTAGAGAGTGAGGCTGCAGCCGTGATGCTTGAAACTCATCTTCAGTGTTACATCTGTTTGATGTGGTTGAGTGAGGTCCCAGAGACATATCTATATAGAAGGGCACTATTTGCTCATCTCTGAAGACTGAAGGCAAAGATTAATTGACAGGAACCAGGGAAAGATTAATGGAAAAATTATTCCCCTTGCCAAACACCAGTTTCAGTCTCAGACTGCTTTTTACTCTGTCCAACAAATTCATAGTCAAGAAGACTGGAAGAAACTGAACTTCAGCAAGATATCAGAGAGTCGCAGCATACTAAAAATAAAAGAAAAAGGCGGGGGGGGGGGGGGGAATACAGTATTATTAATCATATTAGGAAAGCTTAGTGGAAACCCCAGTACTGCCATGTTTTACTTTGCTGGGATCCAGTATTCATAGTAAAATGCACAGCACTTTACTGCATGATTCCTCTTTAGAAAGGAAGCTTCTTGCTTGTTCAGAAGTATGACTTAATTACACCAGCAAAACAAAAAGCACTTTGAAGATCCAATAGCTTGAAACATGCAGTTGCTATTTCCAGTTCTGACTTCCTTATAATTAGAGACCAGAGTTTTAAAGAGAAATATTTGGGGTCAATATTTGGAGAAGCACATGCCTCTGCTCCTGGCTCACTTTTCAAGTATACGCTGTACCTTTCCTCGCAGCTAAATAGCTGCCCAAGAAGGCTCATCATTACATCTATTCAATTGCTGCTTTCAAAGACATGTACTTTCCAGATATCTTATGGAATGAAGAATTTCAGAACGTTGTTAAGTTCTCAAAGTCTCTTGTCAGTACTTTCATTTATATCACTAAATGCGAATTCCATAGATATCTTCCTGAACTTCCCAAACTATCTAATGGCAAACCTTTTATAAAGGGCAGCCTAGATAGACTGCAGCCTTAGACCCAGTTCCTCTTCACCTCCTCAAGGATTTGTGGATTGTCTCATGACAGAAAACAGATGTCTTTGGAACAGAAGTAGAGGCTTTAGGGCATTTCCATACTGAGAACTCACGGGAACTTTGGACGAGACTCATTCAACTATCTATTACCTAGAACAAGAGACAACTGTATAGACCTATTTAAACACAGAGGTCTTAAGCCTTTGAACTAAACTGTGTGACCTACACATTTACCCAGAGCAATGCTGGACGCCTGAGCAATCTAGCTGGCACCTTGCTTCCAGGGCCAACATTGCTTTTACCACCTGGCACTGCAACTGCGTAAGAGGTAGCAACCTGTTTTGCAGAAGCTATCTGTTTTCTGGCTGCATGGGCAATTCAACAAAAATTCAAGTTTAATTTATAGCATAAAATCTCAGGGCTTAAAATGCAACTTTGTCTAATTCTGGGTGGATTGTTTTAGTTTTATTCCCTTTTTTATTTTTTTCTGTAAAACAGTAAGTTGAAATTTTGATGAAGCCACTTGCTTTTCCCCTAACCCCTCATGTAAGCTATCTTTTGGAAGAGTGTTCAAGTAAAGCAGCAATTCCTCACTTGCATGGGATGTTCCAGGCATTGCTTTTCCTTTGTGCACTGAGCAGTGAGTGTTACAATGCCAGTCCCAGCAAGCTGTTTTCCCTCTTTACCTTCATTTTCCTAGTTGTACTTTTTTGTAGTGGGTTCCCTGATGTCAACCAATGTGTCGACCATCACACGTGGGGCAGAATCATCCCTCCTCCCTGCTCAGTACATATTTTAGCACTATATTAAATTCTATTAGTTTCTTGCTCAGAGATAATACAAAGAGCCCATTCACCCTTTCTTCTCAAGGTGCAGAGAGGAAGTCCTTCATGAGCACATCTCAGCCCCAAACATTTTCAAGATGACAGGGGAGTTTATGGCTTCTTTTTTCTTTTTTCTCATTTAAACATTTAAGAAGGGTGATAGGTCACATTCACATTAAGGTCTTTTTCTTTGGAAAAGACTCTGGTTCTTTACAGGAGTCACAATGGCTCATATGACTTAATTCTGCCTCGAAAACTAACAAGTAAATGATCACAGAATACCTGAATAGCTTTTCAGTGATCAAACTGAGTCTTGTATGAGACAGGCTCTAACTTATGCAGCTTGCTTTTGTGTGTGAAAAATTCCATTTTTCTCTGTTCAGTTAACAGGGAAAGTCACCAGTGCCAGGTTGTTACTGAGGCTGTTATTACATGCTTTAGGTTTAGTGCAGTGCTCTTAATACTGTGAAACTTAACTACCTCAGAAAGCTTTCCCATTTTCCTAGGAAGGGCCAAACAAATTATGGGGGGAAAGGAGAAAAGAAAAAAAAGTACAGCTGGCCAGTGACAAGAATATCATTCACTATGGATTTATTGATATCAAATCCCTATTCCTGAAGGAGAGAGATTCCTTATAAAACAGATTTATATAATCCACCTGGTAATTTGTTCATATAGAGTGGAAGAGATCCACATTTAAGGGCCTGCTCTGCTCTTTAGGACTGGAATCTAATTCTTTCATAAACTACATAGCTGTCCCCACTAGAGGAACTTTGCCAACTCTCTCTGCTCTCTAAAAATTATGGACTATTCCTATCAAGCCTTTCCATGGAAAAACATTCTCAAATATTTTTGTGTGTACACGTAAAGTGAGGCTATATAAATACAAAAATATTCCAAATAGCAAAAACTTACTAAAAAAAGGAGGGGGGGAGCAGAGAGGAGAGGCAGGTTTCTTGGCTTGCTGAACACTTTTAATTGAAAATTTGGCAAAAACAAGAACAACAAAAAAAAGTACATTTCCAGATGAATCTGCTCTTCCTAAATCTTGTTTGGGAGTGAGCCAACGTGAAAGAGAAATTAGGAAAGCGGTATGACTACACATTTCCCACAATACGGGTCACAATAAAATTGAATGCGTTTCCTGATATTAGATGCTTGGTCCCGTTCCTCACTGCACCCTGATGATGTAAAACCCTCCCAGGAGGAAAAACATGGAGAAAGAAGATTGTTTCCACAGAACCCTGCCCACTGTTAAAAGAGCATCTAAACCCAAAAAAACTCCAAAACAGATACGAGAAAACTAATTTTATGTGTTTTAGCTTTGAAACTCACATCTTTTTTTTTCCTCGGGTGTATTCTGTGAGTTTGAAAGAATAGAGATATCACAAAAAATATATATTATTAACTTTTTTTTAAATTAAGTGCTGTGTCTGAAGTTGTTCTGTCATCTTTTTCTTTAAGGCAACACAGAAGCAGTGCATCAACATTTCTAAGGTGTAATCATTTGCCTTAGTTCTTTTATAAACTATATGCAGCTTCTATATGCACTAGTACTTGTATAGCTAAACTATGTGTTAAAACAGTTTTAGATGTGTAAATTTAGCTAGCAGAAATAAGCTCTGAATAGACTGTTCAGCTGGGCTAGATTCTTTTTTTTAGGAAGTAAAATAACTGGACTGAAATCTTTACAGACATGTACACAACCAGTATACATTATACAAAAAAAAGGGGGGGGGGGGGGGGAATTGCATCCTAGTGGATTTCACTCTTAAAGTGTTATATGGCAGTGTCTTACCATTCAAACCATTTCACCTTATTTATGAGGTTAATTTCTGTCAGTGAAAAAGACAGAGACATTAGGATGCTCTTCAATGAATCAAAGTTATAACAAGATCTCACTGAAACTGGTCACCAAAATTCAAACATAAAATAGAATGTATGGTTGTATTGAGAATTACTTCAAAACTGGCTTGTCACAATAATCCGGTATTAGCGGACTACACAGCAGCAATACTGGTGAACTATTTATTAGTGATGAATGGGTTCAATACGGATTGTTCCTTTACAGGAAAACATCCCTTATTTGGATCCTGAGTACTGCTTTCTGATCATGCCGTTTGAGGCTGTACAGCTATGGAAATCCAACTCTTTTCTGAGGGCTGGCCCAAGCCACAGATTCATCACAGAAGTCCCAACTTTGATGACCATCTGAATGTTGAGTATTAAAGTGTTTAGGCTAAAATACATTAGGCCCAAGTCCTGTACCACAGAAATCAAACAGCATTTTACCAGTGACATTAAAATTTCCATCCTTGAAGATAATCAGAATTTGACTGTGCAAGGCCCTGGGCAACCTGATCTAAAGTTAGACCTACTTAGACTGATGGTTAGGACCAAGTGACCTCCCGAGGTCTCTTCAAATCTAAATCATTCTGTGATCCCCTGGAAAAAAAATATCAGTAAGTAAAACAAAAAATTGCAGAAGCAGAGCATGAGAGGTTTTCACAGCAACTACAACAGATTTGTTGAATAATATTGCTAGAAACAAGATTTTGAATTGAAGAGACAGAAATAACAGCTGAAAAATATTTTGTTGAAGAGTTACTCAAGAGTTACTTGGTCAAGTGAAACTTTCATGGCACATGATAGCACAGGCGTTATAGACATAAATCCCCCACCTTCTCCAGCATTTTAAAACAGCTGCTTGAATGTTCTACTTTTTTCCTTTCCACAGATATGGAGGAAACAAATGCTCAGTTTATCTGAGTGGTTTAATGTCTTTTTCTTTTTCTTTTTTGGGGTTTGTTGTTGTTGTTTTTGTTTCAATCAAACAGCAAAACATTTAAAGGGTACATCGCAAACACTTTGAACTCAGATGGAGTTGAAAGCACCAGGACACACTAAGTACCTCTCACTCTCAGCTGAGCACTAGGGTGTGTGCAATGATTCAAGGGCTGAACTGAAAATTCAAAGTTTACAAGGGAGTAGTAAGGAAAGTGCATGGAAATTTCTGGTGCAAATATGTCAGACTTGGCACTTCCACTGACAAGTACACAAATGGCAATACCATAAAACGCACTTCTTCACAGGGCAACACCTGCAAGCCTCAAAGCAGAAAACATTAAAATGGTTACCAGCATGAAACATTGAGCTCTAAAGCCCATAGTTAAAAATAACTTTACCTGTCAGCAGAAAAGCAAGATTTTTTTCAGGAATTGCCAGTGAGAATTTTTACTTAAGGGAAAAAAAAAATCTATTTAAGATTTAGATGTGAACTGAAAGAAAACAATTGGCAGTAATTGGGAAATTTAATTGTATTGTGGAAGTTCTGATAACAGACACAGGCTGAAAATTGGATTTTTCTACAGAAATGCAGCTCTTCTGGAACAAAAAAAACTTGAACTGAGGATGCAAGACAAAAGAGAGAAGAACTTTACTTTCACCTTTATTTTTTGGCAAGCTACTTTTGCTCTTTTGTGTCAAAGTAATTTGCTGGCTCATTAGAAGGTTTAAACTGATTTTTTCATGCTCCGTTCTGTGTCACTAAGATTTGGTGTTCAGACACTGAGCCTGATGCAGAATCCTATTACCAAGGCAAGGGAAGCAAAGGCTAAAACACTTGAGATGTATGAAAGCTGGATTCAGCCTTTAAAACTTTCTTTCATTCGCAACTATATGCAACAGTTTCCTGAACACTGTGATGGATGTTTACAATCGAGAAACATTTTCAAACTTTTGATCCCTAGCGAGACTAAGGGCAGCGTATCAGTTTGCTTCTACAGTACAGTACAAGGCAAGAGGAAATTGTGGTGAAAAAGGTGAGAAGCTGGAGATAGCACTGCATCAACTGTCTGAACCTTCTTCTCTACCACCTGACTTGTACCTGGGAAACCACTATGGTTGCACCAGTGAAAAGTATATTACAAACATCTCTCAAAGGCATGTCCATTAAACACAGCTCTTTTACCTCTCTATTAGCTCGGTCAAACAAGAGAACTTGAGAGTTGTAACTCCAACACCCTCGTTTTTTCTGTTTGCTGAGAAATAAGTCCTTCCCAGGGCATGTTAGTATATCCAGAGTCACAGCTCCCGATATATTTGAACTAACAGCCCTTTAGCACCACTCCTTCCTGCAAATGCTATTGGCTCAGGAACAGTATGCAGGAATGGGATTATGAACAGGACTCATGCCCCTTGCAAGACCAAATCCTGCCATCTGTTAGGCATACACCAGCAATACTTGAGAAAGAGGTAAAAAGAATACATCGATTTTAAGAACTCGCATTGAAGGACAGACCAAAGAAAAAAGCCCAACTTGGTTTAGATGTAAACTACAGTCACTGAAAGACAATAAATATGGATGTTTCTTGACCTCTTCTCATTATTTTTCTGTGCTGTACTACATTTCTGAAGTACCAGCCTGAGCCTAAGAACAGTCACAGAATCATTGTTGGACTGGCACTTCTGGGTAAAAAGCCATTTGGAACAGAATGAATACCAAAACATGAAATAAACCATTAAATAAGGAACTAGAGAGTTGGGAAAATATAACAGATGAACACACTTGAAATGTTCTTTGAGACAAATTACTATTCTGGAAAGATGCCTTCTTAACAGTGTGGTTCCAAAGTAGTACAAAGAAATAACACCAGTCATAAAAAAAAAAAAAAAAAAAAGATTGTAAATATTAGTTATAATTCATTGTAAATAAATAGGTACAGCAATAAGGATTCATAGTAACATTATTATTGCAATCAAAGAAAGCAGGTGGTTAATGGGTCCAACAACTGTTTGGAGCATCCTGTGGTTTGGAAATGCTCACAGCTATGTTTAGAAGCTTATCATATAGTGCTGCCAACACAAAGTCCAGAAGAGATGTCAGCAGCACCTTGCGCTCTCAGGCTCCAACAAACCAGCACTGAAGTACCTGAGCAGCAGAACCAGAAACAGTAAAAGCCTCAGTTATATGAAATAGAAGCAATCACAGCCAAAAGGGAGAAGGAGCAACTCCATGACTTTGATTTTTGGTTACAGTGACCAGAATGGAAAATGAAACACACAGAAACAAGGACAAGATCTGTGCCCTGGATCTTCCCCACGAGGCAGGACGGAGTCTCGCAGCAGATCCGTACTCAGGTGTGTGAGGGGGCTGGGTGTTCTCCACTTCTGCAGCCCCCTCGCACACACCCCTGACTTCAGAGTCAGCCAAACCAATCCCTCTCTCCCTTCACTCCCACCCACCCCTTATTAACTGAAATTCCTGATTAACTTGGATTTGAACTTGGATGCCACATTGTTGCCCAGGGCTCAGACACATTCACTTGGAGTGAGGAACTGTAACGTCTCAAGTCGCGCCAACTATTTGCCCAGTGAATATAAAGAAGTCCTTTACGCCTGCCTAAATATAGCAAGTTACAGTTATCCATTATGACTTTGACATGACTCTAGAGTCCTTCAGAATGGCAAAACGGAATACTGAAGAAAATCCAAAGGGCCTTCCCTTGACCAAGGATAAAAACCTCACTATGAAACAAAACGAACATCTGATACTACAGTGCTGCCACTTTTAACCATGCACTTCAAGCAGGTTTCTAAAAACATTTCCAGGTTAAAAGGGAATTCCCTACACAAGTAACAAAAGAGAGTGCACCGGCCTATGAGTTCTCTAGACATTCACCTGTTAGAAAGCAGGAAAATTACACACGCCATTTCTAAAGATGAAGTTTGGCCATAATATCACCCAAAAGAGAACACGTACTCACCACAAATACAGAACAATCCCACTCCATCAGAATCCTAAGGTCAGAGTTCATGGCAATACATTTGTTTACTCTTGGTACCTGACACCTTTTGCCACATCTTGCTATCAGCTCCTGAACACAACATATGAACGACAGCGTAGGAACTCCCCTGGTTCCATTGCAGTGAGTATTCCAAACCCTTCAACAGTGTAATAGGCAATCCCAGTACCATACTGGTTATTTTTTCCACCTTAATCCTAGGGGATTTTATGCAAAGAGAGAGATGGAACCTGTAGGCCTTACCTATTACTGAATCTGTATTTATAGACTGCTGCCCCATGTGAAATACAGAGAAGAGTCAACTCACTCAAAAATATCATGTTAGCCATTGGGCCCAGTTACTGAACAGAGGATGTAAAGAGGTCACCAAGAGAGCAGGAGAGAAGTGATCTGCGCCTGTCCATACTGTGTGACTCAGAAGTGAGACTATTTTAACAGTCTTTCCTTAAAAATTGTGCGTGCATTCACATGTATTTATAAATAGCAGATTCCCACTCAAATTTATGACACAAATGTCACATACCTTGTTTGAATTAAGTAGTCATTATAAAACAACGCAATTCCTTCGTAAACAGTGTTTTTTTCAGAGGAACAGTCACATCAGAGCAGGGGAGAGCTCTCACTGTGTCCTGCCTTCCACAGTGCCTCACGCTGACTTCAGAAGAACTGAGAGATGTTGCAACACAGAGCCTGTCCTCCAAGGAAGTTTTCCACTTCAGATCCCACGTGGACCATTAAGCCAACTACCACCAAAATTGAAGGTTTAGCGCTCTCCTCCACACTTGTGTGGAAATCCTACCATGTTGCTTGCTGAGTGTGACATGCAAGTATGTCATAGCAGGCATAGCTGGGTAAAAAAAAATTTAAAAAAATAAATTAAAAAGACATCCTTGCAGAAATTAAAGTTAGCATTTCCTGACTCTATTTTGTTAATTTTTGACATTGTATTTTGATAAGCTGTGTTTGCAGTTGCCCTTACATGTATTTAAGAAAGGATAAGAAAAACACAAATTATCAGATTTACTCTGAGAGGTATGACAGGAGATTTAATAGCTGATGAAGATGCAAGGGTTGTGGGGGTTATTGGTTTTCTTTTGATTCTGTCAAAATCTTCTTAAGGCTTTGCACAGATGCCTGGAAACCGTTTCCTCTCCATCTTTTTATATAAATGACAGCATAGCAGAGAACTGGGGGATGTTCTGTTATCCTCCTTCCTGAGGATGCACATCAAACAAGATAGCTTTCCTGTTCAAAATCCATTTCTCAGTTTTCAGAATTAAAAACATCTGGGTTTCCCATGTCAACATATGACATCTTGAAACTATTCTGAAATGAATGAAAGATCATTTTCCACTGCTGAATATTCTGACCGAGGCTGAAAAATAATTTTACAGTAATTAGAAACAAAACATTATTGATTGTAAAAAAAGAATTCAAAATGGAATTTTTTATTAAGTCAAAATGTTTTTCAGCAGTAATACATATTAGTTTCAGTAATGTTTCCAGAAAAGGTCAACCATCTCAGTGTAATTGGTCTATTTCTGCCCAGGGCACAGGACTGGGCCCCAGTAGAACCATGTCCTATTTCCCACTTACTATTACTGACCTTCAGCACATCAGAGTCTCTCTGTGGACCAGGGATGCCAACTTGCAAAGGGCTTTCTGATAAGCAGGTGAAAAACACTTTATCACCTCTTAGTCTAATCCTTACTAATTAATGACAGAATAATTGGTTTGGCCTTATTGCTTATTAGATTTTGATGTGTTAAACTGTTTTATCCTAATGGCATTATTGAATAGACCACTTCCATGACATGAATTTCCAGTCAATGAATAATACAAAAAAGTGTTTTCTTACAGCCGTTTAAAGCATGTACGTAAGGCTGTATAACACAGGCTTCATGAATACAGTCTGAAGTACCAGAAAGCCTAATTTCACCTGCATCCAGTTAGTTCTTTCAGAGATGAGTTGTGTGAGCCTCGTTATCTCAATTCATTGACAGAGTGGAGGTGTCTCCAGCCATAATAAATCTCCTTCCATTTCTCAAGCCAGTAATAAAGTATAGAATTCAGTAAATGAGCCTAGTTTCTTTATTGCAAGTCCTTTGAATCCTTCTTGAAACTCCACTGTTTTTAAATTTTCCTCCTGCATAAATGATCTTAAATCAATGTTATGCAAAGGCATAGTAATTTGCTTCCCAACATGTAATAGAAAAAACCTGTCAGCTACAGAAACTGTTATTTTACAAATAAATTAATAGCTTGTTTTTTCCAAAATTATTTAAAATTACTTTTTCTCCTGCTCTGATCCTGAGGAAGAGCATATAGAAAGTGAAAAATGGTGTCCTCCAGCTGAATGTCCCTTCTGAAACAATTCACTATTCACTAGCGCCCACTTTAAATGGACATCAGATATGACTCATGGTGTTAAGATACACTGTTTGTCAGAGACTTTAAGGAACGAGAGATATCATTTAATTTCTATTCAGCTTGCGATTATATATACAGGGATTTGTGTATAAGAAATAGGCTGCTTCTTTGGTTCTAAGTAAGCAAGAGAAATTCAAATGATGGTGCGGTAGCCAGGGCCAAGAAGAGTCATTTTTCAGTTCCAGATAGATGTTGTGTTTCCTCCTAATGCTTTTGCTTTGTCCACCTCCCCACGTCAGTCAGCTCACGGCCACCGCAGAAGCCAGAGCACCAGAGCTCTCTCGATCCTTACCCTCCCACCACAGCCTTGACACAGCGTTCTTCTCTTCCCTAGTCCTTTCCCCTGCCTCAACTCATAATTGGTAAGAACGGAACTAGCTGGCAAGGCAAAAAGCACACAATTATATTTACACTGGGTCCTTTGATGCCCTGTGAGTCTCAGAAATTAATAGGTTTCTCCTCTTCTCACATTTTACTCTATTTTTCATTACTACAATAGTTAGACACCAGAATGCCCAATATTGTTTTTTGTGTTTGCTCCCTACTTACCTTACTGGCAGTTCAAGTAAACTGCTGGCAGTCCTGGAAATTTTCTCCAAACAATTTTTTTTATTTATGTAATCCTGAATTTCTTTCCAATTCTTTTTAATTCATAGCAAAGAGAAAATATCACTCCATGTTCTTGGAGTCATTTTGAAGCAACTTTCACTCATTTTAGAAGTATCTGCTGCAACATATTGAATCACTGCCAGGCCAGAGCATTGAAATAAAAGATTGAAAAACAAACTCATGCTTTTTTTCATAATTAGAAGGAAGCAGGTGTCGCGTTGTTTCAGGACATTATTTCAGCACAGAACCATATTGCCCCATATTATCTATTACAGCATTACCATAAACACTCTAACTATCCATCACATCTATTAGAAATAACAAATACTAATACCTAGGGAAATGCATGAACCTGGATCAGAGCAGAGTGAGAGCAAGAACTGATCATCAAGCTCCCACCTTTACAATGAGGAAGACGGTATCTGACCAATGAGTGCGTGTATTAAACACAAATATATAGTATCAAACTACTGAAAGCCCACTCTATCTTCTGTATATTAGTTTTCTTTTTTCCTCCTGCTCTGATCCTGGGAAGAGAATATAAAAAGTGAAAAATTAAAATATATAAAATAAAAATAAGAGTTATAGCATCTTTTTCCTCCTTCTTCTGTGGCTGTCCTTTGGTCCTGAAGGACAATACCTTCAGACCTTCTACAGTAATACCTAAGAAGAAGGGGAATTAAAATGAAGCAGGGAAGAAGCCATAGAGAGAACAGTAGGAAAGAGGAGAAAGGAGGGCGTAAGAGAAGAGAGAAAGTTAAACAGAGAGAAAAAAATAGCTTGTCTTGATGTTTTTATCACTGCAGTATCATTTCATTCTGGTCCCTAGCGTAAATGAGAGAGATGCTAGCTGTGGAGAGGAAGAGGGAGGATAGTATGCTCACAGCTGATTGGAAGAAGTAGTAACCAGTTTTAGTTTACAAAGAGGAGCAAATATGCTTACAGAACCAGCCACACCGACCACGTGAAATTTGCTATTGAGAAAAGGCACACAGTGGAACTGATGGCATAGAGAAGCTCTCAAGAGAGTTCTATGAAAATACTTGCACAAAATATAAACCCTACCACCATACCAAAACAAGCAAAGGGCAATTGTTCCAAACACCTGCGCTTTGCTCATCAGTTTGCTGATCACACCCTCATGATTCAATTTTGTTAGAAACCTGATGATCTTCATGACAGCTTTTCATTAAGCAGTAAAACCCAAATGTGTTAAAGTGTTATATTCATGCATTAGAAAACATATGGCACAAATTTGTAATTTGAGTTTCGTGCCTTTGCAATCGCCATTAGAGGCCACCTTTCTCCTCTAACCTCAGAAGGAGACAAGAAGTAAATAGAAACTTGGTAATTTCCTGTTGGGCTTGCCTTGTTATGGTTTTACTAATTTATTTTGTCATGTAAACACTTTCACAGATGTGTCTGATGACCTCCTCTAGTTCCATTATACGCCTTCTCTCAACAGCAGATTACTTGTGCTAAGGATGGCTTGCTTAAGGTGAACGTTTGTTCCTTTTTGCAAGGAGCAGTCGCAGATGTTAAGGTTGGTATAAATTCATATCTTAAAAGCCAAGTTCTTTCCCCATCTGTCAATCCATGTCACCCCATCTCCTCTGCATGCTGAACAAAAACAAAACCAGGCAGAAAACACAGCAGAAGAAGAAAGCAGCAGAAGACTGAAAGAACAATAATAATTGGTCATCATTCACAGAGCAGCAGAAGTTCAATGAAGTGAAAGGGAAGTTGTAAGTTCACTTCTTAGATAGAACAGTGATTTGGAAACAGAGGTAGGACTAAACTCCACCTTCTGCCCCTGCTAGACCACCAGGCAATTGGATCTCATCTTGTCATGACCTGAGCAAACATGGCAAAAGAGCATTACCTAGTTTCTTACAGTTTAAACTGCTTATTTATTCATAAAAATAAAGGACAGCTTGTGATCCATCTGAACAAGTTACCATACAGTATGCATTGGTTATCAGAGATTGCAACTAGAATGCAGTATTTTCTTTAATTCTTTTACATAAAGCTTCTGTGAGAAGGGGAAATTGAGAGCTAGCCTTTCCTGCAGAATGACCATTATCATTTATTTAGACAAATATTGGCAAATTAACACAATCAAAAGACTGTCTCTACATGAGATGCCATTCAATAGATTTGAGAACAGCATATGTCATCTTGCTAAAAGGGTGAGCCAGATGTTCAGCTTCTCTGTTTAGAGAACTTACTAAATAAAGATTGATAAGAGAAAGTGGCATGAGGCAGCCGGGACCAGTTATGGAGAAGACTCTGTTGCTCAAGTGACACAAGTACTTAAAGACCTTTTGAAACAAACTTCTACCAGACCCATGTGAAACTATGGAAAAACATATCACAGTAGGCAAAAGCAAGCCAAGACTTTTCTTTTTTTAAAAAAAGTCCCAGCATCATTAATGTACCAGGAAATATGGGGACAGCAAAAGCAGAGATTGTATCAGCAAGCAATGGGAGCGAGCAAGAAGGAAGACAAAGCAGAAGATGGTTCTATTTCTGGGTATTGCTACTTCCAAAACAGTTTTCAGTAGGCCTTGGTCTAGTTAGACAGACAAGTAACTACAGTACTGTATACTGACATAGGACATCTACCACACTCAAAATTACAAGGGAATTTTAGACAAAGTATAAAAAGAAAGTAGAGTCTGTGACTACTTTAAAAGTAAAGAGTTAATCTTTGTGGAGCTGAGCTCTTTCAGACTGTATTACCATTTGGGTCTACAATAGGATGTTCAGAAGGACTAGAAAACTTAGGAATTATAGTTGGCAAGCAAAAGTTAGTCAAGTTTGAATGCTGAACGGTATCCTGCCATCAAGGACAAAAATTCAAAATAATCTGGGAGATAAAGACAGAAGTGCAAACTTTGATCTTCAAGACTGTAAAACAAAACAGAAGGGTAAAATATCACTAAACGATCCCCTGTACTTGGGGAAAGATGCAAAAACTTCAAAGGATTCTATCACTTTGCAAGAATTTGGAAATATCAACAGAGTTTTCACAGCATAAACAGAGAGGATAACAAGAGTAACAGTAATTCCAATTAATTTTTCAGAGAACTGGTGAATAATATTACAGCAGAAGATAAATGGACTACAGCTGAAAGGCGGTACAACATTTAAATTTAAAGGCATACATTCTTGGCTTCACATTAAGTGGACTCAGATGCGCAAGCCAAAGGAATATTCCAAAGTGCCAAAAAGTTTCCATATCATGGCTGACCATTGCACATTTCTACCACTTCTGGTTTTCTGGAATTCATAATACTGTTCCTGCACAATAAATATAAACAATTAAGCTGTCCACCGATGCATTCTAGCAAATGGGTTTTTAAACCACTTTAAAGCCTCAGTTAAAAATAGATTCAAACCTGGAAGACACTACAATGAAGCACTTGCCAGATCTGATAGCACAACATCACGTAGTGGCATGAATTGAAGCAGTTTTCAGCAAAGTATGATTTGAGACGTGTTGTTCCAGTTCTCTGGCAGAATTAGTTGAACCATCTTTATTAACGTGCTAAAGCACACAGCTTTACAAACTGCAAAAATTACAAAGCTTTGTCCTAAAGCAAACAATGTCATTGGCAAAAGTCTTGTTTAACTGAAAACTTAAAACAGGAATGCACTGTTTGAGAAATCTGGTCACATTACTGAGAAAATGCAAATACAGAGCAAAAGAAATGCAAAACTAAAATCCAAATGATGGAGGTCCACACTTTAAGCTAATAATACTGTATTGGATATACAATAGCAAACACTGTCAACGCAGATGGTAGCATAAGGTCTAGGTAGACACAAGCAGCTCAAAATTAGTTTTATTCCCAGAACTGAGAAAGAAGGAAGGAATGGATGCTGATTTGGTGATCTCAAATGAGAACAAAAATGCAGATACTTAAACAACTGAAAAGAATTCATGGATTTATCTTCTGACAGCTCTGAGGCTGTTTCAGGAACATCACAGTTCCTCCCACGAGGCAAGGCATCATAGGCTGTAACAGTACATTAACCGGTAATTTATGTAATAGAGTGCCTGTAAGAATTTGAAAATGTGCCCTTAACTGTTGCTAGCACTATGCATACCTAGAAAACAAAGATGTGTGAGGAATCAATCCTTTAAAGAACTGCTGGTAGGGAGCTGTGGGGCTGGCTATGGTGGGAGAACATGCACACTAGCAAAAACACTAAAACACAGTGCAAGTGCGTACAGTTTCTGAGTTACTACTGAACACCATCCACCAGCATTACTCATTAGAAAAGGTGCAAGAGAGGAAAATAAACTAAATTTTTCAAACATTCACTTCTATGAAGAATTTTTACCCATAACATCTGCAAGAAAAATACATACCACTTGAAAAAAGAAACAGAAGTCTGGAACTATTCCTTTGAATGCCATGGAGCTTCTTCAAATTCACAAATGGTTATGAAGGGTAAAAGTACACTCGGGAGGTCCAAGTGAAATATTTTGGCATATGTTTCATATTCTTCAAACTAGAAAATTTGATGTCCTTGCTTGTGGTGAACTATTGGCTTTACAAACATATATCGCACCTCTTACCTACTGATGGACCTCATTATCCTTAAAAGAGGAAAAAATATTGAAAGTCAGTAACACTACATAGTCTTTCTTAACTCCTATTGCCAATATGCAGAAATGTCACACCCCATACCACATGAATTATATAGAAATCCATGGAGATCATCATTCTTTGCTTTGTTTCATATTTACTTTTAATTCTGGTTCTTCATTGTCATTAAGTGAATTAAAGCCACTATATGTGAAACTTGATCATTAGAAGGTACCTTCTATTTAAGGCAGAAATTAATCACAGTTTTTATTGTCTTTTCTTTGCTAGTAAAAAATTCAAACTTATTCTCCCTCTTCTCCTCCCTTATGATGTTATGTTAAAAATCCATGATAAAACTGTTTCTTTTAAGAACATCAACAATTAAAGTTGCTTATGTATAGATACTTGATAAGTTAGGAAATTAAAAGCTATTTGTACAGCATTGTATGTACTCTGGCAGATCAATGTAATGGACCACATTGGCCCAATATTTTCTAACACATCTACTAATATATTCCTTGACCTTTAAACTCAATGCTTAAAAATTTAAACTGCCTAGTTTGTGAACAAAATCAAGCAGGTATCTCCCAGATGATAAAATTTCCAGGTGCTGTTGCATGTGCAATTATTAGGGCATACCTGAATATGCTTCAGAGAGGAACCTTTTATACTTTATTTCACAAATTATTATAGAGATTACATTGAAATTCAGCTCCAGAGCATTTCCAAATGCCTAGGTTTTGGACCAACACACCTGTACTTCACACGTGACGGAGAACATACACGTTCAAGAAATTAGAGATAGAGACAAAAATAAGAAAAGGCATGTGACACTTCCTAGTCAGATTTGCTCAATAATATTTGTGACCGGAATTATCTTTTAAAATGTCAAACTTGAAGAGGTACACAGTGAGCAAAGTTTTAGGTATTACATGACTACCAACACCCTACCTATTTTGTATTTGTCAGGAACATTATTATACAGATACTATACAAAGACAACATTATATTGGATACATAGCTTCCAGACTGTGCAAAAGAATCCCAAACTAAAATTAGGTCAAAGCAATTTCACATTGGATTTTCCCATTCTCTTTCAAAAAGAAATAAGTATTTCCTTACAGCTGCCCTGGTACAGCTCTGTTTACATATATGTCAAGTTTCCAAACCTCCTTTCATTTGATTTGTTGACACAGTGTCCAGTAAAATATTCTGAATCATTAACTAGGCCCAAATATTTTTTTCTGTTTTGTTTTACACAAACATGTGGTTGGTTGGTTTTATTTAATTTAGAACTTTTCAGACATCCTAAAAAATGATATGATGTGCTTAAGGCACACTCGAGGATAATTTCATGAAGAGGGATTTTCCTGTTTTACACATTAAACCTGTGGATCAGATGAAAAGTATGACCAACAGCTCGTTTTCTTGTTCTGCTCTAGACCCTTTCAGGACTTTGGAAAAAGAAGCTGATTTTCTCTTTTTAAATATCTGAGACACAGAGCACATCTCCAGCTGTGCCTGGCATCACCCGGGCAGACTTTGGCTGCTCCTCTCCACATGAGGAATTTTACCACTGAAGCAAAACGAACAAGATGAACTGATGGCCCCGCAAGGCCAGCAATTCGTGATTCCGTCTTTCTTCGTGGGTAACAAGTTTCCACCCCCTCTCTACAGTTATCCGTCAGGCTCTCGCTTCATAAGCCCTTGTGTCTTCCTTGCACAGAGCTGGGCGTTAAGCACCGTGTCATAATTTCAAAATCTAACAGATGTAGTGATTAGTTTGTACTGACTCCATCTGTTCAGCTATGAATTTCTTCCTGCCGGGATTGTAAATGCAGATGGGAAAGAAAATTATACTCAATTGTTCTGGGTTTTGGGTGTTTTTTTTTTCATCTGTACAATCTCCGGGAAGCTGAAATACAACACAACAAAAAACCCAAAAGACAAAAACCCGAAGCAAACAGACATAGCAAAATTATTGCCATCTAGGTCAAATAAATCTAAGGAAGTAATCCACTTATGATAGTCTTGCGATGCAGAATTTGAAAGGGAAAATACTGTAAGCCAGTAGTGGATGAAAGCTATAACAAATATATAGTAAGTAAAATAGATCAACCGAAAGATATCATCTCTCATAAACATATGCACTAAGTAATTTTTTCCTGTGCTTCCTCATGTCTTTAGACAAAATCCTTTAGCTTTCATAAACAAAGTTCTGACATTGACAAAAGAAAACTAGTTATTAGTATGACAAGTCCATTACTAAGACAGCTCAGTTAATGTCTAGCTCATAGGAATTCTACCCCCACTTTCTCACTCAGCCAGAACTTCAAAATGTGTTAATAAATCTGACTAAATCCCTTAAATAACTGTTCGAGTCTTATAATTTTAGAGACTTGAATAAGACTACTACTGAAAATCATTAATAATTCTATACCCTCATGAGCATAAGCCAATTTCAGTCACAACATGAAGTACATTTCAGGAATGTACTTTGTAATACATTTTTCAGTGTAACACTAATAAAACTTGCATAGCCCATCACATAAGAAAAAGTGTCTGATGCAAAGCATCCTGTCTGGTGACCTTGATTATACACCAAGCCCCAAAAGCCCCAGGTACATGCAGAGTGAAAGAAGAGCAGCAGCTTAGGTTTAAAACTCTTCTCCACAGGGTAAACAGTATGGGAGCAGGGATCATTTTATTGGGGCAGGACAGGAAGGGAAGCCAGCACATAGGCTCTCTGCAGAGTATTTGCAGAATTTGGAGAAGCATTTCACTCTGCCCTATGGGCAGAGACTGAATACTGGCCTGTGTAGCATCAATATCGCCCATGAACTTAATGGTGAAGATAGGAAAGAGAGTGGTATTTGCCCGTAGTTTTATACACCTCTGCTTTCTGTTGCTAGGCAGGGTGCAATCCTGGCCAAGAATTGCATCTGTCTGCTCTCAGAAACTGTCATATTTGTCTTTACAGAGGGGCAAAGACTTTCAGGAGTCTCCTGAAAGACTACATAGAGATCCAAAAAAGGATTTCAGTCATACAAATCCAACGTTGGAATCCTGAAACACCCTTCACCTCACAAGCACCTCTTTACTCCAAGGACACCCAGAAGCATCTCAGCCTTGGCAGAAAGATCTCTCTGGCCTCCAGCTGATGGATGAAGCTGATCTAGTTTCAAAGCTCAGGCATTTTTCTACCCATGTCCCTCTCTGACCCCCATGCAGTTTTATAGTATGCTCAATACAGAGGTATGTGATCAAACCCCACCCAAGTAGAAGAGGCTGCTTCAACTCTCTTGATAAAACTTGAAGGAAGAGCTGCTTCTTCACTTAGCCCACATTCCATTACACAAACACCTCCATAGTGCAGCCTTCACCTAAGGTGAGGGAAACCCATCTTCATTCCCTTCTCTGCCTGAGCAGACCCAAACATTTTTCCTGGTGATATGGGTAATCTTCAGGAAGGTGGAGGAATAAAGTTAGGAGCCTCTCCAACAAAGCACAGAATTCTGAATTCTAGGTCCTCCATATCCAAAAGAAAGCTCTCTCAGCAATTTAACAGTTACAGCCTAATGCGTTAAATACTGCCTAGCTTGAAAGCAGCTCCATCTTCTCTCCCACTGCATTTTAGAAGAGTATCTCTGCTTAAAAGTCAGGATAAAGATTGGAAAGTTGATCTTCTAAAGAGTGGCCTGGTGGAAGAAAAGTCCTTTTTCTCTTCTTCCTGCTGTGGAAAGCCCCTGTGCTTAAAGGAGAGATGGGCTGAGTACAGGCTCTGACCTTGGCAGGTGAAGTCCCTTCAAGGTCCTTCAGGATTCCACAGCGAAGAGCTGGACGCACCGGTGCCCTGTAGTCGATCCTGTTGTCTGAAGCCACCTTTCACAACTTTAACGGCAAACCAGTGCCATCGGATTAGAGGTAGATGGAAATTTATCAAATTAGAAAATACTGATTCAGAAAGAAAAAAAGCAATAATTTTAATAAAATATTTTCAGGAAAAGAACGGTTGAAATCATGATCCCTCCTATGTCAAAAACAGGCAACACACATTCAAACACAGCTCCTAGTGCAAGTTATTTTTACATGGCCTTACCTGAAAAAGAACATTTATCTGAAGGAATTACACAATTACACACAATGATTCAAAATTAATCAAAATTCCAATAAGACAAAGGCTTGGTGTTTTCAGTTGCAGCATTTTAAGGTTCTCTTTTTTTTTTTTTTTTTTTTTTCCCCTGATAGTAAACAGCAAAATGGAAAACAACTTCCTTTAGAAATAACAATAACAAAATTAATAAAGATCAGAGTGCAGGGAAGAATAAACATGTTATCATGTTTTTCTGTGGTTTTAAACTGACTTGGAACACTGTCATGCCTTGCAACACTATGGGCAATGATATTAGTGCGGTAGTAACAAGTGTAAACTATCACATTTTCCCATGTGGCTTCCTAATTATAGCTGAATAATATGACGGTCAATACTGCACAAAATTAAATGAAATCAGTGCAGAGTTAAAACACCCTTCCAAGATGAACTTACAATATAAGTAATGAAAGTATTTCAGATGTGGATAATAATATGTCAGGCTAAAATGATGAAAATAATGATCCTTTTTACAGAGGATAGGAATGCTGCGTTGTTCCCTCTGCACCAATAAAAGTACCAGTGTGACTTTTATATTGAATGGATGTATTTTATTTACGCAGATTATTTCCACATAATTAATCGTTGCACGTAGAATTTGTTCCTTCTCTTGATATACAAGCCATTCCAATAATTACAAAGGGAAGTACAAGGCTTGGAGCTTTCTTCAATTCTTATAAATTAAAATGTTTACACTGTGTTATACATACTTATGTGTGTGTGCACATCTGTTTATGTACAGACGTACTCCTAGCAGAAAAATAATGTTTAAATAATTTGACTCCTCCACTACTTCAATATGGCTGTTATGTTTTCATATTGTATATTCATTATTATTGTTTGGTGTTGGATCCCAAACAAACATATATTTCTGTGATAAAGATATGAACAGCTAAAATAGTTAAACAGATAGGATTAGTTTATTGCTAGCAGTTACAAGACTAGGTATCTTATGTGAAAGCAGATAAAGTTACAGGGTTTTTTAGTTTTGAATAATGTTGTTTCTAAGATTAAAGGTTTCTATATATTCTTAAATTTTTCTATATATATAATCTAACTAAACTTGAATTCTGTAGAAGTAGGAAACAGAGGAATTGGGAAAATGTGTTAGTTTTTAAGAGATAATAAATATTTTCTCTCCAACAAAAAAAATGTTATGTTTTATGAGGTTTTCATAGTCTTTTGTGCTCAAAAGTAAGTTTTATTTCCAAAAACCAAATTACACTCTTGACTTAAAATTTTTTTCTCCTAAAAGATAGAAACCAGCTTACCTCTTCATCATAACTGCATCGGTAGAGCAATCCAGTGATGGAGGCCCTGCTGTTAGCTACTACCATTTTTCAGCGTTGTAAGAAAAGGTGTTTTTACACCACAGTCTGGAAGTTCAGGCTTCCAGCAAGCAGCCCTCCAAGGACCAGGACCTGCGTGCAGGTCTTTAACCTGCGCTCCACACCACCTCATTTCCCACGCGCCACCTTCATGTTTTCTCCCACATCCTGTCCCTTTCACAGGAACTTCATAGACCGTTCCCTTCACCAAAAGCATGAATGTGTTGCAATTCCAGAGATATTCAGAATGGATACAGCCCAAAGAAAGGCTATGTACCTCCTGGCTGGTGAACACCTTCTCAATTTATTTCTGATGGGATTTTATGTTAATCAAGGTTTTTATGAAGGCAAGCTTCTCTGTCACATATACAACTAATAAAAATCTTCATTAAAGTTATATAAGTTCCAAAGTTAAGCACTCAGAAGTTAGAAAACACCTAAATTAGTGTTCCCTTTGCAGCCAAAGTTTACATTGCATGTACAAATGCACCACAAAACAATCCTTAGCTATTTTCCCTGTTGGCTGTGAGCCAAATAACCTATCATTCCCCAGTCCCACCTCCACAGGCAGCTGAACTGCTTTCAGCTAATTTTTTCCCAAAAAGATTCCCTTTGGGAAGCCATCCAACATGACTTTTTCAAGCAAAAGGTTAATGTTTCAAACTTCAATAAATGCAACTGGTTGTACTTTGACTTCTCATGGGGTCTCATGGATGGTCCCATAGACAAGGCTGCCACCTCTTTGCAAACATGTATATAGACAATGAACATCCTTCATGAGGATTCAAGGACTCAGAATTCATTAGAAGAGAAAAGGGTCCACAGCTGTTGCCCAACTTGCCTACCCTCCCCTGACATACAAGGAGCAGGAAAGCGATGGGATAGGTGATTATGAACATTATACTTGGGCCACAAAGTTATTTCAGGACTGAGATTGCATTGCATGAATTTGATCCATGCGGTTGCTCATGACACCACCTTGAATGATTAGTACCCTCCCTGCCCATTTTGAGACCTGCCTCAGATGCTATGAATCACCATTCAGTTGTGCCGACCTGTCCCTCAGTGTCCTCTTTGTGCCTAATCTCAAGACAGAATACATGTATCTGCTTAGCAAGCCTGTCTGCTGCTATTTTATAACCTGAATTTCTGCTTGCTCTTTCCTTCCAGGTGGAGCATTCAACATTATACTACTGTTTCATATTCATAGCAAACTAATAACCAAAGACAGGCAGGTTTCTTCAGCCATTTGAGCTAGGAACATGATCTAAATTCCTGCCCCACATAACACAGCCTAACAAGAGGTCTGTATTAGATTACATGAAAAGGACTTGCAAGCAAATCTTATCTCTCTTGCAATTATTAAATCTACTACTAGGTAATATGATTGTGTATCATTTGTATGATACAACTTTGATGTGTGATTACATATAACTCCAGCATTTTAATTCCACTAAAATATAGAACCAAACTGGCCAATTTGACTGTATACTTATTTCTTTCCTGTTCATTTGAACCATGTGCATTTATTATGAGCCAATTTCCTGAATGAATGCAAGACCATCTCTTGAATTCCATTACAACATGCATGCGTGCCTTGCAAAGCTTCATGCTGCACTGAAACTGTTTCTGATGCTCCTACTACATTATTTGAAGTTAGATAAGGTATCATTCCGCTGCACACTGGAGCGTGAACTGTTGGCATATCCTTAAATTGTTTGGGGTGGTTTTCTTTTTCCATTAAATGCTTTTTATTTCCATCGCTGTGAGAACAGAATCAAATCCAAGACTGAATCTTTCTGCAGATTTAATCATGCTTCCCTTGTTTTAATTGCAATTTAAAAGCATATTAATACCTATCTACATACCTATCTTTATTGTACAAGCTCAAATTAAGTAGTTTCTTGCCTTCAACAAATTAATTCAAAGCAGATAAAAAAAAAAAAGTATCAGTCAATGCTTTAGAAAGCACAGCGGTGGCGCAGGTATATGTACGCTGCTGGCAGCAGTCAAACAGCATTTTGCTAATGACATCCAGATAAGGGATTCTCTTCTAGCTCCTTACGGTTTTCACAATTTGGACTCTGAACTTTATAAACTGCTGTTACACAAACTGGTCTCTCCCTCCCAACAAACCACAACTTAAGCAATGGAGATACAGGTCTGAAACTTATTCACCAGTTTTACCTTCAAGGCATGAGAAGTAAGTATTGCTTTATTCACCAAACATACTTACTGTGTAGCGCACAATTGCCACAGCTTGTGATGGTAACAAGGCGGCTAGCTTACTTGGATGGAAGCTGCATGTCAAAGGAGTTATCTGGCCTTCAGAGCCTTAAAAATACAGCCCTCCATTCTCTGAGGGCTTTTGCACTTCAGCCATAAAAGCTTATAGGGCTTTTTGTGGCTGAGTTTGAATCATATTTAAAAAATGAAAACCATGTGAGCCGCTTTGTATATTTTTACTGCTGTACCATTAGACAGCTGTAGATTGTCATAAGTGGGTTTACTGACATATAACTGAAAGCAAATCCACTTATCTTCTCACCAAGAATAATGACATGGAGCTGAGGTAATCATCATTAAAAAAGATCTCCATGGCTTCAGTTCCGAAATGTATTCCTGAACGTTCAAGACAATCAAAAGTCTTTGCACATTAAAAAAAAAAAAAAAAAAGGGGGGGGGGGGGAGCGTGGCATCGACACAGAGGGCAGCACTTGAATTTCCACGCCAAATAATAAGTGGAAAGATAAAATAAACTGTATTTCACCCATCTTTGACTTCTGAAGTGTAACAGGAAGTTGGACTTCACATAAAGCTTTATCATACCTTTCAGGTTATTTCAGGAAACTTTTTTCTATTAAAAAAATAACACAAATAAGTGAAAACTAGGTGTTAGTAAAATTAAATAGTTCAAAAGAATTCTCACTAGTACCTTCTGAACTCTGCGTATCACCCTATATCTACTGAGAATCCCAAGATCCCACAAGTTAAAAACAACATGGATACTTAGGGAATGTCCTGCACTTGAATTTTACCCTGAGTACTACAGCAATGCAAAGAAAAGGTTATATGACTGTTAAAAACAGTAATAAATGAAACTTTTTCAGCTTCTAGTGAACACAGAAACTTATTATGTACTACTCAATTGTGACTCAATACCAATTTACACCCATTACTAATATTTCAAAAACAAACAGAGTTAGGTTTTCAATAAAAAAGTTCACATTCATTATTTTTCAAATTCTCTTAAGGCTGCCTAAAAAAAAAAATCTTCATTCTGTCTTGCTTTTTCTAACCACTCCACAGTCCCAGCTTTTCCGTTCTGCTTAGAGCACCATAACACCTTTAACTAGAATGATTGAAGTTAGTTACGTTTATCTCATAAAGAGTTTTGCATAAATTGGGAAGATACGCAGTCTGGAGAAATGAAGCTGGCTGGAAGCTTTGGATGTTGGCATAAGAACATCTAGTTTTGACGCTGAAGAATGCATCTGCATTTCTTTGTTGGGTGAAAGACAATAAAGTTTTCTGATGGGCTAATTTATAGCCTTGGGATATTTTTAAAGAACCAAGTAGCTATTTTTATGTTTCGTCATAATGTCTCAAGAAGACATTTGTCAGGTTAGTCCTTTAATACATCAGGGATTTTGTTTACATATTAATTTAGAGCAACTGCAAAGGTTTTGATAAATATTTGTCAGGTCTTTGTGGCTGTAGGGACTTTTTTAACATAAAATTTTGTTAAACATAAACTGAGTTCTATCCAATCAAACAAACTGGGCAAAGTCAAACAAAGGGGCAGAGCTTCAAACTGCCAATGTACATTTTTAATGGCATATGAAGAAACAGCCAGAAAAGTGTGGAGCCTGTGCACTGTGACAACATTTTTTCCTGCAACCCCCGCATTGTTTTGGTAAATAGTTTGTTAAATAGTGGCATGTTGCCTCACACATATTGCCTTACACATACAGAGTTATTAGCTAACAGTGAACGAGTTTTGCATAAATTAATATATCCAGGAGTGGGGGGAAGGATCTACTTATTCATCTTTCCCAGACAAGTAGAAACTTTCCTATAACCATAGCTGGAATGGTCTCCCAACTACTAAGGATGAGTCTCTCTTGTGCAAGATGAAGTCACCCAGACCCCCCCTTTCCTCTCGATGGCAGAACTTGAACATACTGTCTTCAGCACAAGTGACACTACTGACCGTCATTGTTTTAACCATAGTCTCATCTATTTTTACCTTAGGCAGGCCATGCAGCTGTGGACTGTCATGTTTACTTGAGGCATTAGAGTAGGACTAGCAGACACATTGCACTCATGAAAAACTGCAACATGAATCACCACTGCTTAGTAGCAGTGGAATCATTCACCGCAGCTTAAGAATAACTCATCCCCAAACCAGAACAAGCCACTCTAGACTGGTAGCAGAGTTTATGGCAATTTGAAAAGACATTAGAGAACCAACCTTTAGAGAGTGACCACTATCATTTCTCATTTTCTTTACAAGCAGTAAGAAATATTTTTTAATTTGGGAGGGAAGGAAAAGAAAAAAAAATAATTAGCAAGCACAGCTCATAGATGTCATGAAGCCAGTAGCACAGTCCTCAGTTCCCCTCATGTTCTCGCTGTTGTTTCTTGCAGAGAAAACAGGTAAGACGCAGCAAAGCTGGTCTTACTCCCTTGGCCAAGCAGACCCTCCCGGTGAGAGGATGAGGGCTGCAGATGCTGTTCCTGTCCCCCCCAGCAGGGAGTTAATTTTGTTCAGCATGTGCCCTCCAATCAGAAATTTTCTCCGAAAGGTGACAGTTACAACGCCTGTCCTTATACTCATTGATTTGCACAGCAGACAGGCTGAGCGGATGGCCGGCAATTGTGAATTTGCAGTACTAAAAAAACAGTGTATTGTATTATACTCAGTCCTCTGCCACATGCATTTGACTGATAGCAGTTCTCTGTTTATTCTGTTGGAATTCAGTATTTTTGCATCACTTCTTATTCTGAAAGACATTATACATTGATTTTGCTGCTAACTACTTATGAACAAAACAGCAGAGGAGAAAAGCATTTCATAGTCCCGAAGATAAGCAGCAGAGACGGACAGCTGGAGGGAGAAACTGTGATATAAAAGCATACCAGAATTGTAACAGTGTAAGAGCTCATTACTTCTACCATAAATCGCCACCAACGACATAGAAAATACAAAGCAATTAGAAAGGGGAAGAAAGAGGCAGAAAAACTAGAGGAAAGATGAAAAATAGAAATTACAGGAGAGTTTGGCAATAAAAGTACTGATTAAAGTGCTAGGGGTAGCTTTTCCTCTCTCTATTGGTTTGTTTTCCAAATAGTTTCTTCTGTAGTAGGCTAGGATTACAGATTAAGCTA
The DNA here is from genome assembly GCF_929443795.1 of Astur gentilis. Taxonomy (NCBI): domain Eukaryota; kingdom Metazoa; phylum Chordata; class Aves; order Accipitriformes; family Accipitridae; genus Astur; species Astur gentilis. Next base: position 14,402,194 of record NC_064887.1, on the reverse strand, counting down.
TTTTTCCACGTGAGTAAAAATAATTGACTCAGTCTCAATGTGGACACCATTTTACTTTAATAAATCTGAATTTGAAGGGGCACTGTTACTATATTGGGATTTATAGAACCTGAACCTGGGGTGTCCTCAGATACAAGTCCCATTTTCATATCACGTGAAATGAAAAGCAAAGTTTCTGCCATACTGGGTAGCAGAACACAACATCAGAAATACCAGCAAAAATCACCCAGCCCTGCTTTGATTTCTCTTCTGATTCACAAAAGTAGCAATACTGCTTTCCACAGAAAATGCTAATGTCACTTAAATTTATTTAGATTTTTTTACTCCTGTGCCCTCACTGCTCTCTGAGACTGCTATGCCCTAGGTGAAGCCCTTGACACAGAATTACTGACCACATCACAGGTTGATTTTATTAAGTCGCCCAGGGCAGGAAACCCAAGTTTCTCAAGAAAATGAGGGATTCCTCTTCTGCTCCTGAGAGCTGTACTTACCTTCCACTCAGGCTTATTTGAGAGATTTCCTTTCCACCAGAGATGTGCTCTGACTGCACATAGTCAGTAAGGCCTGAGCTAAGTGGGAAAATTTATAATTAGTTATTGCTCTCAAGTGACCTCAGTCTCCCTGAGGAATAAGGGTCCCAAGAAGAGTGCCTTATTGGAGCTGTCCTCTGGGTAGCATGTTTTCACAGCCCTGTATTTCAGGTGAAATGTTTTATTATTAAAAAAAAAAAAAAAATCTACTACGGGACTGATTTTTTTCTCCTTTTTCACAATGAAAAGAATCCATATTCATGTCACCATCCCGGCTTCAGACCAACCTTTCTTGTACTGGCCAGAGTATAAATACCAGATTTCACCTACCTCAGAAATGGCGTAGTGGATCTGGTGATGCTGGAGGCTCGCAGGGCTTTCGGCCGCTCCACCCAGCCTCCCGAGGATGCCTGCACATCACGGCAGTTGGGCTCTACAATGTTCCACGCTTCCGAAGGGCTTCCATGGGATGGTCGCTGACACTGCTGAAGCATCACATCCCAACCACAGGAGCGTCACCCAGAAGAACGTGGGGAGTGCTGACAAGTGGGATTTATCTGGGGTCTTTCTGGAGTGACCTGCAGCGTAAAACAGATGGGGAAACGTTGCCGCATCGTCTCGTGTCCTGGCGAGAGCACGACCACAAAGAGTGACTCTTCTGGCTGGGATTCTGCTGGCGTGTGTATGACATTGTCACTTAGCCCACTTTATACACTTTTCCTTGTCTCCAGCCAAGTTTTCTCCTTCTTTGGGGATATGGATTAAGCTAGGGAGATATGGACTAAGCTCATCTGTCCAGGCCATGGTAACTGGATTCTGTCAAAAGCTATTTTGAAATCCAAGAAAGCTACATTTGTAACTTTCCCCATCTGTTCTTTGCATAACTTCCCTGAAAATAAGTATACCAGACAACATCACACTTGAGATTTTTACCTTTTATGAAGTTATACTGGCTTGGTTTTGTCATCCAGGATTTTTCCAGATGTTTTCTGATCTCACATACAATTACCGTATCCAGGATCCGAGCCTTGCACTGAGCTCAGACTCAGACACATACTTACAATAGTCTAACACCATTTTGGATTTTATTTGATTTTATCTACGTCTCCCAAGACTTTTCTATGGAAGAAAAGAAAAAATGCATGCAGATAACAACTTTAAATATCATCAGCAACTCCTAATAACCTATTTAAAATTACTACTTTATTATATTTCACTGCTGAACAGTTACAATGCAAAATGATTGTAATTCTGTGTTTCTGTGGAAAACATGCCGTGCACAGACACATACACCCTGGGTTGAGTCCCCTGTTATTCACTCCTCTGAAATATTCACAGAGCTCTGAAATTAAAGTGGCATTTCTAATCCTCATAGCTGAGAAAGCAAAACAATCTAAGGAAAACGTGGCAGTGTGTATGACCGTACAACACTAATTACTACAGAGGCGGGAGCCGCTGGCACTCACATATAACCTTTACAAGGCTTTGACTCAGAATGTTATTTTTCTACACATTACCACCCTAAACCCCATCCATTTTCATGAACTACTGACATTTTAGCACTAGCGAACTATACACAGCACAAACTGCTGACCAAAAATGAGTGTGTAGTTTATTGACGTAGTAGGTGATATTCCGTTATTGGGATATCAGTATTGCAGGACTTCATTTAGGCCTTTTTTTTTAACCTTTATCAAAATATCATCCTCTTAAATTAGTTACAGTGAGTTGGATAATTCTTAATAAAGAATAGGTATGCAAGTTGAAAAAATCGTCCCTGCCTGATTACAGCAAAAAGCATAGTTCCTGCTTGATGACCTGAAGTGTTTTAAAAAGGAAAGTAGCTTTTTATATATGAATGATGGCAACTTTCACTTGACAATTGCTTTTCCTTTCTTTGAAAACAGAAATATTTGAAATAGTCTACAAAGGTTCACAGGAGAATCCTGGTTCTCTTATATATATTTGCAAATCACCTAGTGCATTCCTTACAGATTACTGAAAGCATATAAACTATTTGTTGGGAAATAAACTACTTCCCAAGAAGACATTCATGTGAGCAGGAATACACCAGCCAAACATGGTGAAATGTCAACATTTATTTGGGAGTGAAATGAAGCAGTGAGTGATATTTTGTGGGATCAACTTGTGTCAAGTTGCGAGTTTTTTGGTAGAAGGAAGTAATTTAAAAAATATACCAGTATTTCTTCAAGCATTGAATGATTTACTATAGCTCTGTCAAATCTTCTAGAACTGAAAACTGTTACATTAAAGTCGATGTGAACTCTGCCAGTGAATTCAAGAGGAACAGGCTTGCAGTAAGCATACCAAAGAAAATGTAGTATTAAACATTGCAAACACTTTAAAAATCATTTTACTGGTTCTGTTGTACTGAATCAACACCACAGCAAGAATTATAGTCTCTCACTAAAGTGGATTAATGATTTCTTGGAAGAGAAGATTACTGAAAAGATATGAACAGACCAACATTTCTGTATAAAAATATAAACACTTCTTACATATATGAGAACAGTTTATTCAGCTTTGAAGGCTAAATCATCCTTCCTTCTGGCCATTAGCTCCTACTCACTCACAATAGATGGCTCACCCAAAGAGCAGGAGCAGAGGAGATGTTGGTATGGCACACGAAGCATGCCCCTGAGCTGCAGCTATGATGCTTTGATTAGGCAGTCTTCAATCAGACAGCAGTAGAGAATGATGAGTTGTGCTTTCTCTTATGCAGTTTATTTTAGAATTATTCTTTCATTAAATAATTTTACTTTAAAAGTGATCGCATTTCTTTCTTGGGGATTTTTCTACATTTCCCAAGAATCGTTGCCATTTGCACAATGCAAGGCCTTGCATGACCATTGTGTAAAAGCGGGAGGCAGAGGATCACTGAAGTAGTAAGTTGTTATTTATATCTTGTCAGATTCAGCCAAAATTTTTTATGGTTATTTTCCAAAGCTGTCAGTAAGAAGAAAATGTTGGGGTTTTTTTATTCCAGCTCTTTCCCCAAAAACTTTTACCATTATCCTTCCACGTACTATTAGTCTGCAAGTTTCTGATTCTATGGACTGTAGTACAGAAGTAAAAATTATTTCCTGGTTAAATGTATCTGCAGAGAATCATATAACATGGGTGCATTTGGAGGAGATAAATCTGAAGCAGTTGTTTCATTTTACGTCATGTAAAATTTTATATTGCCATCATATTCACTTAAAAATCACTCCTCTTCTGGGACATGATGTAAAACCATAAATGAGCAATTTCAATGCACTCTGTTAAATTTTAAGAGCCAGGATGTGCAATCAAATAGAGTATTTGGTTTGGATTGCTTAAAGCTGAAATTAAAGGGGATCACTGCTGATCTCCCACAGTAGCGGGCAACATGGGTGGAAGAAGGGTAACTACAAAGAATTTCAGAAGTAAGGAGTGCACCAAATATTTTGTCAGAAAGCACAAGTCTGTTGGCAGACTAAGCCCCACAACCAGAAATCCTGTTTCATCAGCCACAAATACAGATGAGAGAATAGGCTCTACTGATGACAAGCCTGACTTGGGACACATGGCTGGGAACTTGTGCAAGAAACATGAAATAATTTAGGCTGGAAGTGATCCTGGAGGTCATCATGTCCAATCCCCTGTTCAGAGCAAGGCAAGCTTTGAAGGTGGGTATCACCTTGTGCTTCTGAAACTTGATGGTACAGCTTCCTGGAGTTTGTCACCACAGAAAGGGAAATCCTGCCCACCACAGAAGGGCTGGTAACAGCCAAGATGGAACAGCCAAGAGTCTTAGATATTGTCACCGCTGCAGTGGAAAAATCCAGAGAAAGAAAAGGGAAAACAACAGAGAAGGTCACACCCACGTACGAGACGAATGCATCAAGTTCAAGGTCTCATACTCACAGAGGGACTTGGTTGTCATGAGTTAAGCAATAATTGGGCCCCGGGGCTCAGCACAGTTTTCTGTTGAGGCGTGAATACTCTGAACACGCATTGCAGAGTCATGCTCCTTCCCTGCTGGGGGGTCAGTCACACTGGTTTTTGCAAACACAGACAACAGATGTCAACCTACTGTTTTAGGAAGCGGGGCTTGAATTCCTTCAGGCAGTCATGGATTAAATTCTGCCGCCTTCATCTTCTCTCATGATTGTGTTACTTAGACCAGAAGGAGCAGCAGATAGCATGTAGTGTTTCAGGCATCTGGCGAACTTAATGGATGAAAATTAAAGCACCCTAGAAATTACTAGAAGTCACTGCTCATCAGGGATTATAAAAATATAAAATTTGAATCCTGAAACGAAATTTAGGCTTTATCACTTGTCCAAGTGTTATTGCAAAAGTTTTGCTCTATGCTACCAGGCTGCTTTGGCATGGACTACTGCTATGTCTATGGCTGTGCTGCAGCCCTCGCTTCCACACAGCTTTGCTTCTGTTTGAAGCAAAAATAGGACTGAAACGTGTAATCCAATGAAAAAAATTTGTTTCAGATTACGAATATCTGAATTTATAACTGATAGTGGAATTTAAGGTGTTTTTCTTCTGCTGTCTTCAGAAGAAAGTAAAAACACACTCACACAAAGTTTTGCTGGGAATGGTAGCTACTTGGTAGCTATGTTTTACAGATAACAATTTTTTGCCTCAAGTATTTTAACTTGTCGACCTCCTACTGGCAGTAGATTTAAAAAAAAGTGAAATGGATTTATCTCTTCGCAAACTTCTGTAGCAAGTATTTATTTTGCAACCATGGTGCTGAAATTAAACAGCTAGATAGATAAATGTTTATATTCCTACAACCACAGGACTTTTTTAAAGACTCCATGAATGTGTTGCTAAGAAACCAAGTCCTTAGCACATCTATGTCACTCTCTAACTTATCCAAATTATAAACATTTTTTAAAAAATTACATTTGAAATCATATTTTTAATATTTAACCATTGTCCAATCACTTCAGACATCATCTTGTTTACAGGAGATGGTAGAAAAAAGGGGCAAGTGAGGTAAACAGATTTATTCTCAAAGAATCATCATTTGGAGTTGCTGAAATGTTTCCAGGAAGCCTTTTTCCCCACGTAAGGATGGTCACATCTATTATGGCAAATAGCTGTGATTGACTAGATGTTTGGTATTTTTGTGTTACTAAATCTTCCTGTAACTTGCTGCAAATACTGTTTGTTTTCTTGTTTCTTATGAATGAACTGTACTGAGTAAGAGCTAATGTTTTAAGTTTTGCACAATTTTCAGGCGCTCTGATCAAATCCCTAGGTTTCCACCAATAGATACATTCCTTGATTGCACTGCCTACCCCTTCTAAACATAAATCGCCTCAGACTACCACATTTCTCCAGAGCTGCATGGGATTTTTTCCTATGGTATTTCTCTCCTAAAAAAAAGAGAGAGAGAGAGAGAGAGAGAGTTAGATGTAAAAAGGAAGACCTTTCTTTTGGTACCAGAAGGAGCATGGAGAACAGAGCTGGAAATACTCACACCTATGTTCTCCGTCCTGCTAAGGTTGGATCCTTTCTGCACACTCCCTAGCTCAGATCTCAGAAAGGGAAGCCTGCTAATAAGAATTTGTACTCAGCCATAGGGTTTCAGATACTTGACCCAGCAAGGGTGGGTCACAGATGTATATTGTATCTATCTGTATAAAAGCAGAGCACCAGCTACATAAGGCTCAGACTGCAAATCTGTTTTGATTTGCCAAACTCTACTGAAGTGAAGTGAAAACGAGAAAAAGTATGGATTACTACTTACCAAATAACAGATGATGAAGAAAAACCTGCAACAGCCATTGCCTTTTTCTGCCTCCACCAAAAAAAACTGTGACCTAATTAAAGTAACCAGAAAAGCTTGGAAAAGCCTGAAGAAAGTATGAATTAATGAATCTATGAGTTACATTTAAGAATCCTATAATGATAAGCAAGCTTAGGTCCTGCTCACCAGCCTGATCTGCTCCCACCAAGGGTTCACAAAACAGCTGAGCAAAATTAACAGCTCCCCTGCGAGGAAGGTCTCATTGCCCTTCCCTCCACTGATGCACTTCCCCCCCATGCTCCCCTTGCTCCCCCCTTGCAAAATTCCTGGCACTGCAACATAGAGCAATTTGACTCATTATGCCCGTAAACAGCTACTCCCTTTTTTGCTGCGCTCTTTTTTTATTATTATTTTTTATTTTTTTCCCATTTTTGCAAGTTCAGTCAACTCACAGTGCATTCAAATGCCAAAACCACTGCAAAGGCAGCAGCAAGAGCGCATGGCCAGACACCTCGTCCTCCCAGCTGTGGTTCGGGCAGCTCGCTCCAAAAGCACCCCAGCAGCCCAAGAAGCTGATGTAATAGCAGCCTGGCAAATGTTTTGGTGTAGAGGGGATCCTTTACTTGATAGTCCAAAATGTTGTATTTACAACAGAAAGAGGTCTCCCTCCAAAGCATCCAACGGGATGTACTAATGGTCACAGGAAAGTGAGCTGTGACAGTGGTTGTTCCATGCAGAGAATCAAATACAGTATTTTTCCCACTGTTTACCCAACTCCAGTGTCCGAGATGAGAAGCTGTGAGACACAGAATACCTGTCACTACCACTCCCCACATTGCTGAGTCCACTGGCAAGGAGCAACCCACCTTTGAAAAGCCATTTATATGAAAATAAAAAACATGTTGTTACCGAACCAATCAACATAGCACTAATGTGCAATATTTTCCATCTGAGATAACACGCTCAATACTATCTTATGGCCAGGGGGTACTAGAACTCATAATGGGTCTTTTTCCTTGCAGCTATTCCTCATCACAAAGTAGTAAATTCAGTAAATTCAGTAGTAAATCTCAAGAACATGCAACTACTCATCTTAAATAGCCCCTCTTTTACCTCATCTTTGGAACAGCAGTACAGTGTTAGTATTTAAGATTTCCTAGTAAGTATTAAAATTAAACTCACGTTTAGCAGGAAAGCATTGTCTGTTAAAAGGAGTAAATGCTTTCCTCAATATAATGCAGCAAGATTGAACTGAACGTCAAAGACCAGTTTTGCCATTTTTAATGGTGGCAGATCACAGAAGTTTAAATTGAAAAGCATCTGTTTCTTTTTCAGGAAGTAACAAAAGTCAGGATAGGTGTTGTAAATGCCCTTGGGGTTTGAGCGCTTTTCCCAGGAACCAAGTGTTGAGAATTAAATCTCATGCCAATCGATGCAGTTAATCAGCGGTGTGCTGTGTTACCAGTAACATCCTGGAGGAGTGCATCGGCAGGCAAGATGCAGCTGGAAGATCCCAACCTCTTGTCCTAAAGGATCACCATGGCTACAGAACTGGTACATATTGCTGTTTCTGAAATCATGCCCAACACATCAGACTAAAGTAATAAAAACACTTATATACAAATATCTGAAAATAATCACACAAAGTGGACACTTTGCCTCAAGAATTAGATCAAAAAGACCTTGAACTTTGCTCTCCATCTTTGTATCTAGGTAACAAACTACAGGTATTTGCCTAATCCCTGTGATGAGCAACTTGTTACTGATGCTTTCTTTGCTTCAGCAGGTTGATTCAGCCCAGGCTAGGAGCTTGGTTTAGGATAACTTACTTCCTTATATAGCCTGCCATTGTTTAAGATCCCAATTAGATTAAAATATTCTCCCACCCTGAGGACTTCCTTGGTCATTAGTCAGAAATGAGATTCAGTTTCTTCCTACCAGAACACTTATTGCCCCTGCCTGCTCTGGAGACACTAATCACTGCCCAGCATTACTGCAACTTGCGACTGCTCGCATCATTAGCCAGCCTCTAAAGACATCATCGGCGCGTTGCTAAGCAGACTGTCCTTTTCTCCCTGCCTGGGAAATACTCCAATCCTAGTATGAAGCTGCCCCCTTTTTTTTCATAATCTCATATTCCATAAAATATATAATTTGCTAATCATACAACACAGCACATTGCTGGCTCTCCTGTGAGATGAAATGCAACGATAATCAAATCACTTTCGGTGGTAACAGATCCTTGGGTGACTGTATCCTGAGCTACCTCTGCAGGCTGGACAAGACAAAATACTAAGAGCAAAACTCGTATTTTTTTCAGGATTCATAGTGTATGTTAAAGTAACCAGAGTCTGTGCAACATGTCGGCAGATACTTGGATAAAAACACTTTCATTCCAAACACCGAAAATCCCTCAGCTTCACTTTTATTTGCATTTTCTAAGCATGGATCATCAGAACTTGACCTTGTCTGCCTTAGACCACCAACTGCACTGGGCTACTCACATGAGAATGAAGTGAATAAACGCTGGCACCTCCTATTTGAATTCTCGCTGTCCTCCTCTCTACCTTCACAACTGCTATCGCACACGTGAATGGCAGTGGCTGGCTTGAACCCAGTGTGAGGTTTTTTGTCATAAGGATTAGTTTTAACAACTTCAGATCTCTCTTGTTATGCAAAAATATCATAACTCAAGATACAGTTTGATAACTTTAATGAGGCTTTGCAATTTACATTCAATATGTATTATTACACAAAATATAAGAAATCACATATACATATAAACTTTTGTTTGTTTTACAAGTCAACCAGTATGAACTACACAAGCTACATTTATACACATAACAAAATGGAACATTGAGGAGCTTCATTCACCGATCAACTATCTCGACACTTTACGGACCAACATTGTTTTGCAGCTGCTAAAACAACAATCTTCCATAAAGAACAAATAATTTATGTCAACAGATAGACTGGCATCACATTCTATGAAATGAAAAAGCCAAATTGAGCACTGACTGAACGCTTCCAGATTTCAGCAGAACCCACGCGAAGCAACAGGGCGGAGCTTACACCAGCATCAAATCTGTCCACGGTTTATCAGCTCTGTGACTGAGAAAATAAATCACATACAGAAATTCTTTAGGGTAAATGAAGCCATTTCATTTTGTTACAGGGTTATTTAACCCACTTATTTTTCAACCTTTTTAAAACAAAAAGGAAATAGCTTTTAAAACAAAAAATTTAAATATTTAAACCTTTTGGGTGTTTATTTTCTGACTTAAACTATTCTCACTTACAATGTGAATTTGTAGTTTACGAGTAGTTTTGGTCCCTCAGACTGTCGTCTTGGTGAATCAGTTTTTAACTTTGTTGTCCAAATATACCAGCAATTCACTGATGTGGTTATTTGAAGTTAAGTAGGTAAAAATAATATAGACGTATCTATCTTAAAACACTCCCTCTGCTATGAAGTCTCTGATACTCTCATCTTTGCTTCTGAACAGAATACAGTCACAAAAACCAAAGCTTCTTTTGGCAGTATTAAAGGCGAAGGGCCTCCTGTGTAAAGTCCTGGAAACCTTCTGGCAGGTTCAGATATACTGAATGTCCTCAGCTCTTCAGACACAGACCCTGCAAAAACTGAGCGTGCAGTTTGCTTTCACAAACAAAACCACGCTCCCAGTGCAGCTCCCTGTAGAGGTGCTCATTCGATCACACACATTTTTCATGAGACACGTGTGACCCTTTACAAACAAAGCAGATGTACCTCATGAGGATTTCAGTATATGCATTAGGGCAACATTTCAATAAACTTCCTTCAGCTTGGGAAAAAACCCCAACCTACTCTTTTTACAGACTAACCACAGCTTTATGCCTGTTAGTTTCAACAGAATTTGTTGAAAGGACTAAAAACTCACCAATAGATCTGAAAATGTAACTGTAAGCAAGCTGAGCTGATCTGCTTCTGTGCTCCCAGAGGGAACCTCATGTTTTGTCAGTGATTTGAAAGTAACACTTACACTGATGAAGTTTGCAGCTCTCCCGAAAAATTCATGGAACAGTAAATAATTAAGAGGTCAAGTCAATGAACCAAGCAAATTGGATCATTTGATATGCTGGGCACAAGCAAAATGTCTTTTATATATCCAATTGGAAAATGCAATGCCCGGAGGCAAAGAATACCCTTATGGAAAGGATGGTGGACCTAGGAAGCAGTGACTTTGCAGAGGATTCCAGGATATCACTGGTAGATAAAATCTACCCTTTCTACAAATCACCTTGGAGACCACTTTCACACTCACATGTGTTCTTAAGAAGCCTGCTAAGGTAAAGAATTTGGTAGGGAGTACTATGAGGAACCCTGTTCACTTTAGTACCTGGAAGGGAGAAATACAGGCTGATTTATCATTCTACTACCAGTTTTGGAAGGGATGTATTCTAAAGGGAATTAAAACATTCAAGTGCATCTTTTGGAGTAGCAATATCAAACTGGTAAGCAATAAGGGCAAACCACTCCCAATTTAAAACAAATGCCAAGCCACTGAGCCTTGGAATTAATTTTAAGGCATTGTCTGTGTATAAGCGTTGCCTCCATCATCTCTTCATACACTGTGTTTAACTTTATTGCCCCATAGAGCTGAGTGGCTGTAGGTTTATGTGTTTGGAACTTACTGGTGAGTCAGATATTGCTGCAACCTTCAGAGAATTCTTGATGGAGCTGAGTTCCCACATGTGTAAGTTTATGATGTGCACGCCACAACATCCCCTTGTTATCTTGTACAGGTTTTTAAGAACAGCTTTCCGGAGAAGAATGTACACCCAGGGATCTAAAATCTGATTCCACGTTGCCATTCGGAGAGCGAAAAGTATTGTTTCACAGGTCTCCTTTGAATGACTCTCATTTATCCCAATTCTGGCCATTGTCACCTGAAAATGGAACATTTTAGAATCATACATCAAAAAAAATACACCAAGAGAGCACGTAAATGAGTGAAATCATTTCAACATTATCTCTAATCTTCACACCTTCACAGCATCAATGCATCCCAATTGCAAAGTAAATACCTTCAGGCATGTAACATTTATCATCCTAGAAATCCTCTAATGTTTTACATGGGACATACATGTGTGTCTGCTGAACTAATTCTGCTGAACCTTGAGCAGAAAATGGCCATCAGCTAGAGAATACCCTCCAAAACCAGGGATTGATTTGAGCAAGGACTAAAAACTTATCCAGAATTTGAGCTAACAAAGCATGCCAAGACTGTTCCAGGGATGGATTTTTTTCAAGGGTAGATCAGAACATTTTTATGAAAGGTATTTATTTTTTCACGTTTTCCAAAATAAAGTTTGCGTAAGGAATACGGCACCTTGATTTCAACAAGAAGATTCACATATTTTAAGCTGCAACAGAACACAATTTATTGACACCAAAGGGTTTAGAGGTTTCTGGGAAAATTTAAGCCCCGGTGACAAAGGCCACCGATAGATACCCCTCCTCTTGCCAACGGAGACACAGAGGGTTTCATTCACCCGTGGAGGTGCTGGACATGGACAGACCTCCACCAGCAGCAACACTGCTGGAGCCAACAGTTTCACATGGGTGGAGGCATTAGTCTTCCAGAATAGCTCAGCAGGACTGCTTCTGGCAGAGGATACCCAAGAGCTAGACCAGCCCAGTAAGTTGTGGCTGGCCTGCCCACTCTGCAGAGCTGCAACCGCTTTGAAGCACCAGCCCTCGTGAACCCCACGCCGCTGGGGCTCCTACCCTGCGGAGCCTTCCTTTACAGGCTTTCTGCCACTGAGGTTTTGCAACCTGAGTTCCTGGGTGAAGAAAGCGTGACTCTGCAAAGCCAGGAATCTGCCAGAGGATGGTAAATTATCTCTCTTTATTATTAATGTTAAAAGCACATGAAGACTTTTTTGGTAGAAGGATGAAACACTGTAAGGCTTTCAGTTCCAAAGCCTTTAAAGTGATACAGTTATTTAACTAAGAAACAGGATATTTGACAACTGATGCTATGAGTACACTGATTTATTGGGCGATGAGAGTTAGGGGCAGTCTGTCCGAGTGCAGACGGTCATATTTTCACTAAAGATACATGGTTAAAAAAAACAACCCACCACTAAAAAATAATAATGAATGAAGAGAGAAAACTACCGCTCAAGATTCCAGCAAACCTGTTTTACTCCTTTTTCAATGCTTCTCTGTATACCTAGGCCCTACCTATAGCTTGCAGGTCACCACATCCGAGTATAAACTTGAGTGGAACAGAGTGAAAGGAGAGTTTACTTGCTTGATTAAGCATTTAATCAAGCATTTCTGTATGGGCATCTATGGCAGCAATGAAAAGAGCCCCTAGGAACATTCCAAAGGAAGCTGGTAAGATTGGCAGAAGCACAGCTGGGAACCGGTGCAAGGAGGAGGAGGAATGTCTGAGCACCAAGCCAACACAAACACAAGTCAGTTCCCTGAATCTGCTTTTCACCCCACAACTGTTGGGCGCATTCCTCTCTGACATCAGCAGCCCACCCAAACTCGGACAAGTCCTTTGGCTGCTGCGCGGGATGTTTTCTCAGGACAGTCCTACACTTTATTTATTAGAGGTCCAATACCACAAGCCAAACTCAGACGGAATCCTCCTTACTCATGCAAGTAGGACTGGGCAGCAAATGACAGCACAACAGAGCTCACAGACCAACATCCTTATCCAATATACCGCACACTTGACTTAATACAGACACATAGCTTCCTAATCTGCTTCTTGACGTACTTCAAAATTCCATTTGTTGTTCTTCTCTCGCATTCTGCAAAGTTAATAAACACCAAATCCAATGCAGTTTCATGCGCAGAAGAGGAAGGAGTAGATGTTGCCATCTAGGAAAACCAGCTCCATTCAGGTTTTGGAAAACTGTATTATTTTCTCATGTTACCTAGCAAATTTGTGAAATTCCTTTCCATTTAGTAGTAATCACCTCTAAGTAAATCCATTTATTTGCTGTTCAACTTGCTGGCTCAACAAAAAGTACCTCTGTTTGGATTATGGATTTACGTGAAGTAAATCAGGACAGCAAGGAAATCTGCTACATCATTTTATGGATTCTGATACTTGGAGAAGCTTCATCCAGAACATTTAAGTTACCTCTTCGGAATACTGGACATGTAAAAAATAATGTATCTGAACTCACAAGTAGAGCTGTGAATCCCTGTATTGGAAATAAGACAACAAAATCTAAAAATTTTGTTTCATAAAATAAGAATCTTCTAGCCATCTTACATTATTTAGGAGTGTTGTGCAGATATTAAAAAAATGTTGCCTTTCTTGTATCACTAAAACCAACATAAAATGATATCCCAACTTTCTGAAGTTGCTGAGAGGCTGAGATTTCCATATAAGCCTGGACTAAGACAGAGAATCTCATTCCAACCCAAAGCGTGAGCATTTTTATCCTAAAACACTCGTGGCAGAGCAGCGGGAGTGACAAACATGTTACCATCGCATTGTCTCCGAGTATGAAGTGAGATAGCTTTTCACTCCTCCAAAGACCCTGCGCTGGCCGTACTGGGACCTCTTCCATGTCTTCTCAGAAAACACGTAAGAAAAGTGCAAGCGACTAAAGCCAACTGCATGCAAAGACAGGGCAAAGAGGAGGCCATGTCCTGGCTACTGAAGCCTTTCTAAAGTCATCTGATGCTTTCTAGAACAAGACCCTAAACTGCAGCTGAAGAGGGGTAGAGTGGAGTGAGGCAAGTATCAATTATTATTTCTGTCACGTTTTCATGGTTAATTTTTATATTTAAATTCTTAAAATACTATTCCAAAGTCAGTTTGAAATCATAAATGATAAAAAGGCCTAATACGCTACCAGCTGTTTAATAAAGGATTGCATTGAAGCAAACCACACAGACAGTCTGTATTTGCTCCCTAGGTGCAAGAAAGTCGTGTCACTGCACTGGCACAAGTCACCGGCTCAGAAACTGCAACCAGAGCTTGCCCCAGTGCTAAGCTGACTTCCGAGAGTGGGACCTCCTCTGCAGGCACACAAAGAACACTTCTTTTCTTCTTATTTGACTAATACTGTTCAATAATTAGTTCACAGTCAAGAAACCAGTTCAAAGACTGACTTTTTTTTTTTTTCCTTCCCTGTAGGTCCACCAGGTTAGTATGATGAAGGAGTTCTGTCCTCTGTAGCCAGCAGTACACAAATGGGGAAGCGGGAAGAGGCAATGCAACTGCATCATATCTAGTCGCCTTTGATCTCCACAACTGAATTTAGAATTCATGCAGATTCAGCAGTATGACTCAAAAAATTAATCCCCAGCTGGTAAATAATAAACCTAACTCATGATATTTTCTAACATATCTAGAAATGTAAAAATCCAAGTAGCACTTTCTGAGTTATACAATGTTTATATGAATACAGCTGTACTATGTCTCCTTCATTTGCAAAAAAATGAAAGTATCACACGATGTAACCAATAGAATTCAAACTTCCTTTAGGAAAGTAACTATGAAAGCATAACTGTAAAAGTGACTTTTTAAACCAAGGCTGCCTGCTTGTAAGATACAAAGTTACTCTGACTCAGGTTAGTCCTTGATGGTTTAAGGAAAGACCTGAGAATTCTCTGTCCTTAAAATATATATACAGAGAAAGCAAATCTGTGTCAAGCAAGGACTTGCCACCATACATTAAACTTCTTCATCCTTTTTGTCCAATTTTAGGATTCACTAAAACCAAAACTCACTTTGCAAGATCCAGAAAGTCTGATGGAAAAGTTTTAAAAACATTTTTAAATTGTTGACTTCTACAATTTTGCATTTAGCAGATAGCATCAGAGAACTGCCATTTCCCTTAGGGACAAAGCTCAGTGCAACAAACCGAAAAAAATTGCTCCAAAGCTTCACACCACTCTCCAAATATAAACAGCATGACTTTAATTTCCCTTCCAATTGGATCTCAATTATATGAGAACAACTAATAAGCTAAATGGCAGTGCTGCTTAGTCACATTCCTGTTAGTACTCAAGGACAGCCAGTCAAAACAAAAAGCAGACTTTACAGCTAGTTAGGAAATAAGACAAACTGTAATGCTACTTTGATGTATTTCAGCACAGAGGCTCTAAATCCAGGTTCTATCCTTGACTTCAGGAAACTGGATAAAAACCAGTCACCAAGAGATTGACATGGAAAGCAGAGCAGACAAATACCATCATTTCTCTTCCTCGGTAGCTCAGCCTTCAGGCTCCACTTCCCTGGGGGAACCTTGCAGACCCTCCCAAACCTCTTCCTCTTCCTTTGGATTTCATTACAAGAAGTTCTGAGAATTTCCATTCATGGAAGAAAGTCCATGGTTTTTTCAGTATTTGTGGAGTACTTCTATTTTATCACTGATGCCTGCATCGAATCCAGAGGTGCATATCCCCTTCTCCTAAACCACACAGGACTCAAGGCAGTATACTACTGATGATGTCCCACTCCATGGAAACAAAAAATACATAATTATTTTGAATTTCCAGAGGTTTTGGAACTTCCATGCTTCATACGTGTTACAAAGAAGCTGCAGTCTGCTATAGGCAAGAGCTGATAGATGATGATACTTTGTAGTACTCTATAAACACAATCTTTAAGAAAAGAAATTGCAAAAGAGGGGAGAGAGAAATCAAAATGTATCTATCTTCATGTTTTATGTACCATTTTATATCTCCTAAGAACAGCCATAAGAAAAGAAACCCTGACAGCAAATTGCCTGTATCATTGCTATATAGATATTGCAGTATATAAACCAAGCATTTGTTGCAACAAAGCTGAGTATGCTTCATTTTATTTTTTATGTGATTCTATATAAGTCAGTTTAAAAGCAAAGGGCTTCCAAGAAAAATATGTAGCGCACCACTTCTGCCATCAAAATGTTAGTACACACGCTGTACTACTTACGCCACATAATGCTTTTTATGTTATGGATCTGCAACACGTCTTTCCCCTAATGTTTTCCTTACCTTTTTTAAAAGAAAAACACGAACCATACCTTCAACTTTTATATACCAGATGATCATTTGGCCTAGCAAGTAAATTTTAACTGAGCATAGTGATTTTATAAAAAAATGTGTATTTCAAAAGGAATTGGAGAAGACAAAAGGTGTTAGCAAGTTTCCCTCCACATTAAAGTCCAGAGGCTAGTTTTAAGGGGATACGTAATACTTCCATGTGTAAAGTTTTGCAGGATCAGCTCTTGACAAGTAGCAGCAAAATAAGGGAGTCCTCTTTTCTCTCATGTACATTTCTGTGAAAAAATAATTATTCCACTAAAACTTAACAATGGATCCACTGGCTCACTATTCAGTTGGGGAAAAATCTGTGTCTACCTCCCAAAATCAAGTTCTAGTCCAAATCAGGTAAATCAAGGGTGGTAACTACTACGTGCCTGATATGCATCCTTAAACACGCGAGTTCCCTTATTATCCTGTTAAAGGCAGGTAGTCTGAGAAAGACCTTTCCCCTATCAGGGTCGCAGTCTCTCTTGGGTAAAAACAGAACCCAAATGAGAAACAGACAGAAAAGATTCGGATGACCAGAGATAGCTGAGGTTGCAAAAACATTTTGTAGAAGTTTAATTAGCCTCCATCTGTTCCATATTTACCCCCCTTAAAATGGAGCTGCGTAAACCTTTTGGAGGTATTGTAAAGCTAAAGGCACTCAGAGCTCAGAGGTGTTCCCAAAGCACTACTACTGCAATAAAAGTCAAAAAAGTACAGAGAAAACAGGAAAACACAACAATTTCCATAAAGCAAATGAAACCAGTTTCTAATATGCCTTTCTCAGACACAGTTGATTCTGTGACCAGGCAATTTCTCACCAGCCGATGCTGCTGCTTCGTGAACACAGGACCATCCAGGATACACATGCCTTTTTCTCACGTTGCCAGAATCAAAGCTTGAAAGAGTATGCCCAAGCACCCCCCTGAATTGGTAGGGCAGATCTCCCATCAACTGACTGCCGGAGAAAGGACTGCAGTGTAGCAGCATATAGACGACACTGCAGCCATGACATTAAATTCAGGCTCTGGGGGCGTTTGCCCCCCAGCAGCTCGGCTCCGTCTGACCTCGCCGTATGATCCCTCCTTGCTGACGCCGCTCAGTTCTGAGCTTTCTGCTCCCCTCGCGCAGGCTCAGGTCTGCAGAGGACTCACAGCCTATCGCACTTCATTACTGTGCCATCAGAGTCAAGTGTGACTTTTTCACCATCTGTGTTTTCACAGCTTTATGCAAAATATTTATGGTTGGCAACACACTTTCTGAACAAACATTTGGAAATGTCATTTGAAATGAGATTTTTATGTATACAAGAATTTGTCAAAATTACTGAAAAAAATGTAAAGTGCCACAATGGTATACTCGCTACTTATATTTTATTAACTGCCTTTGGCATTATCATGCTCTGTATAAGGCAGGAATGCAATTACGAAGTAAGCCTCATAAACAGAAGGATTTTTTTGTGTATAAACTTGCAAACATTAACTGAAAGTGAAGCTTTTATTTTCTTCCAACTTTCCCCTTAGACACTACCTATTTGAATCTGTTTTGTAGTAACATAAATTCAAGTTGGGCTTGAATTAAGCATTCCAGGTCCCTTCTCTTTGTTTCTCCAAAGAATCCAGAGACTTCTATCTTGGTTTGACAGTCCTTTTTCCTTCTTTCCTTTCCTCCCCCTCAAAATTAGAAATACTTTCGTTCAACTAGCTGGCAATGTAGTTACTCTTACAGCTTAACTGATTAACTCATTTGAAAGGAAAGCAGAATGGATATGGATAGAGGCAAATTTAGCACTGAAAGCAGTAGACGACTCGCTGCATAATGAAAAGACATAGTGTCCGCACCAAAGTCAAATGAGCTACGTTTTAAAGTTACAAGAAAGCCTGCTTCCACAGAGCAAGGAACGTCTTGCTCCCTAACAACAAGGCCTGTAACAAAAACCTCTTGTACAAAAAAATTAATTTGACAGATAAAATTAAAATATTCTTTACACAGAAATGCTGAGAGAAACTTTACAGGACAACTGCTAGACCTCTTGGGACAAGAAAGCAATAGAGTATTTCTAATTCTGCATAATAAGGCCCATTCTGAGAAACACAAATGAATCAAATATACAAGTATTTAGGGATGTAAGGACTATATGTATTCAGGATCCATTTATCCTTCCATTAGGGCCAGCTGGGTAAAGCTTCAAAGCCTGGAAATGGCCTATTACTTCTCTTCTATTGCTTTGCTTTTTCAGGTTTTCACACTCATTTGCAAAATAATCGCATTTTTTTTGGTTAAATAAATATTCTCATTGATCTAGGAGCAACTGAACTTCTTTCACTAATACCCTACAAACACCCAAAGAAAGAATCACAAGTAACACATAATACTGGGGAGAAAGAGAACTGTCTGAATGCAGAAAAAAGGAGACAATATACAGAAAACCTGGAGGAAAAAGGAGCTGCAAGGTCCATAATTATAGAATTAATTCAGCATTTAATTACTGTTTTGCACAGGATCAAATCAATAGCTTAGAAGTGAACTGACTTTTCAAACATCACCACGTCCACGCTGTTTCATTACTAAAGTCATCCTCCACTGTATTTACATGGCTGAGGAGAGATATCCTATAGATTCAGCAACCAGAGGCAACTCTTCCACTTACGTCTTTGAGAGCAAGAAAATGTTCTTCGATAGGGAACGCAGGATCTACCAGTTTTTACCTGGCCATTTTTTAATTCTCTCAGATTTGTTATTTTTGTCCAAGAACCCAAGAATTAAGCTGAATTCTTTAAGGGTTCCTTGGACAAGTCACTCCCCGATTTCAGAGGAATGGCACATACATGCAGGCTTTCAGGGCAAATACCACCGAATCCAGAGATATCCATACATACTAGAAGTGTTAAAAGAAGGGAGAAGAATTTCACAGTGAGTCAGTCATGATATATAGCGGCCTTTTCACCTCTTCTAGAAATCGGGAATGCAGATGGTTTTGATGTGTGACTGAGCCTGCAAGACCTCAAGTAACAACAGGTCTAAAAAGGTAAAGAACCTACTCTATTGTCTACCAATGGAGTCAGACCTTCAGTTTAATTATCTGAGAAATTATGGTGTCTATTACATGGGTGCAGAGGGGAACTAAGGAGAAAAAACCATATTAATTTGTAATTATATTTTATGTATGTTTATGTTTACCATGTATGCAACATACACAGTGGAGGAAAATGAAAACTTTTTAAAGATGGATTGGAGTCACAGTCACCTAATGACTTGGTGCTATCTGATTTGCAGTATTTACAAAACTGGCTGGAGGCAAAGGAAGATGTGATGTGTTCCTTTCATATTATTTTTTTTAAAAAATCAACTTTATTAATGTGACTTATTCTATATATTATTCTGGAGAAGTATACTAAGAAGCTATGAACGGAAATATCAAGGCTAATGAATTAGCAACATATTTACCAAGCTGGAATATATAATTGGCAATTATTTTCTTCTTTAACGTTGGCAAATAAATTAGAAGGGACTGCTGTGCAGCTGGACCACCTTTTAGGTGGAGGAGGGAAGAGAAAAATCAAATCTCCATTTAAGACTGATTTATTTCTCACTACTTCTGCAAACACGCACTCCTGGTAAAAAGTGGATTCAATTTTATTTCCAACTCACTAATGAACTGTAAGTCCTAAAACAAATTGCTGCCACTTACGTGGATCCTCACCTCCCTCCTGCTTCACCTTCTGTTTTAACACCATTCCATGCAGCGAGGCAGAGGGGAACACAGCTAGCCACGTCCCCGCCGGCACAAGAGTCTTCCTCCCCACGTCCTCGTGTCCTGCTGTTGGTCGTAACATGGGTGACACGGTTGCTCATGGGCAGACTCACTACATCCATCACATCGCCCCTCACTCCTGTAATTTTGGGGTGGCCGTGCAGCCCACGCGCAGCCAGCTTATGCCGGGTTCGAGCCACCTGGGGCAGCTGGCAGCACGCAGGTCCAGGTCAGCAAGGAGGGGACCAGCTGGAGATTAACTTCCACCTCTCCAATGACAAAGCAATCTTTGGTTTCTGCGAGTTTAGTATTGAGGCCTAATTGACTTAAAAACCTCAGTCAGGACATCCCTTACACACAGGCTCATCTTCAGCCTTCTTCGGGAAATCACACAGAAACACAACTCCAACGCCATTCCAACCTGCCCTTCGGCACGCGTCTCTGACTAAGGTCTTCACACGGTTCCTTAAAAAGAGGAGCTAAGAGCAAGCTAATGAGCTGCTCTCCATTCCCTGCTCTGTCTGGAGTAGGTAAGAGCAATCCTTCAGCAAGAGACAGTACGTTACCTACACACGGCTCATCAGCTATTTCGCCTCATCCGATACGAGAATTAATCCAAAAGAATGAGTCGCAATTACTACAACTTTACTGTAACTCCTGGTGTGAACCCTTTCAGCAACATTCTGCTACCTGACGGTTACTATTTCCAAAAGCCCATACGCAGAACCCACGAGAGGCTCGGGCTCCCGTCCTGCTGGGCACTACGCACGCACACAGTAAACAGGCACCCACCTTCCTCCTTGTAACTCAAATTGCAATTCAGCAATTTCTGCATATTTTAATGTAAAGTCTTAAAGGCACACACAATAGGAATTATTGCTCTGTTTTAAACCTAAGCAGCATATTTCCCAGAAGAGAACCCAAATAATGCACTCTCTCAGACTCGAACTGATTCTACACTACCACTAAGACAAGTAACTTCTGCCAGAACGCCTTTATAATCACCATGCAAAACTTGAGATCATGAATTAACAACATAATAAATATCTCACAGAACAGATGAGCGTATATCACACCCTGATGTCTGTCATGTCAAACTTGGTGAGGATGAAGGACTTTCTGAAGTCGTTCCATCTGAGTGTATTTGTCCCAGAGACTTTTCAGCAACAAGTTTACCATTTAAAGTCTTTAGATAGTCAGGAAAGAGAGCTTTCCTAAAATAACCATCCAAAAATGGTTATGCTGTGTATGCCATTTTCCAAAAATGGTTATGCAGTGTATGATATTTTCAAGCAAGAAAGGTCTAAATGACTGTAATATCCAGGAAATAGGAAGAATTTTCCTATATCAAACAAAATTGGAATGTATGTCAAAATGACTTACTTTTTAATATCAAGCACAGAATCCAAAAACTTCACCAACTGAAGAAATAAGGGGAGGTTATGAATGGCAAATTTATTTGGCTGAAGTTTTCTGAATTTGATTTTTTTGAGATGGCAACTTCAAAACTGAAAAAAAGAAAATTTAAATTTTCTGTGAAAGTCGCGTTTGGAATGAAATACTGTATTTCAATTTATAGATCTTTATAGTTTAATTCCATATATATAATATAAATTTAAAAATCAAGCAGCAAGTGATTTTGAAAGAAAAACAGGACCGCGTTGTTTTGAAAATGCAATGTTCTCACATGACTGGAAACCCACCTTCCCTACTTTTTCTCTCTAAAACTAATCTCACTGCATTCTGACGGCACTGCGCTTTCAGAAAAAGGCTTTACATTAAGTTTTTCCAAACAGCACAAGAAAACATAAATAACAAAAACTATAATGATGCTTCCCCAAAAGCCTCTGGTAAAGGACATTCTGTCAATCTCAGCTCTTCTTCCTTCCCTGGTTCACATCATTACTGCAGGACAATATGCTGACCACCGTCCATTTCTTCTCCAGAACTTCTTTCCTTTTGAGAGACTATCTCAGCTGCTCAACTCCCCGACTTCTGTGAGAAGGAGGTAAACACCTGAATTACAAATACAGCCACAATTTAACATAGAGTTCCTAAGCACTCTGACAAATTATGCCCTGGCCCACACTTAAAAACATTTTCTTTTAAATTATTCATATTTCTTAGAAAGGCTAAGGCCCGCAAGATCTCTACAAACTGTAAAAGATGAAAATAGGAACTGACCAATTCTGAACACTGAATCAGTACCTTTGAAATTCAGTATCATCTTAGGTGGGTCCACTCTAAAACGATGCTCATTCCATTTCTCATCTAACCAGGCGGAAATTTCCCACTGTGTCTCTTAAGAATCCAAAATAACAGAAAGGTCTCTACAACCAACACTAAAAAAAGGCATGAATATCTTATCCAAGTGTTTCTAGTATCATAGAAACACATCTGAATAGGCGGATTGAATTTTTAAATGTATTGTATTAAACTTTGTTATTTTCTCTCTGCAAACACCTAGAATATCTTTTCATGGAGTAGTTTCATGGTGACATACAAAAGCACGCTTGAATTGTCTGAGCTGCTGCTTAAACCTTATTCCACAGGAAACTAAGCTAAAAAGACACTTCTGTCTTGAGAATAACAAAAACTTCAATCAAAATGAGTGTCCTCTTTCCTCTTAACCCCTAAAATCAGCTATTTATTCCAAAATACATTTTGAGCCATAATATTAGGAAGGATGCTTAACATTTCAGCAATTTAACCTTGAGTATCAGAAGCTCATTAAGAACAACTCAAACAAGAATAGTAATTGAATTTGCACAGTGTTAATGGATGTACTGAGAAACTCAGAAAGCAATTAAAAGGCCATGATATGAGGGAGAGCGAGACCCCTTTTTCTAGTGTAGCTTGAACGACAAGCAAACTCATATGAGATATTTTTTTCTTTCCAGAGGAACTCAGAGAGCATTTTATTCAGTCCAACAGCCACTCCTGATCCTACCTCTTCTGACACAGCAAGGCCCGGAAGAGAAATAACAACCTAGAGTCGACAATAACCATTACTGTATCGATGCTTCGGACTAGAGATAAAGAGGCATATCTAGCAGGCCTTCTGCCAGCAAAAAGCTTTTTCCCTTTCCCTATGAAACTGATTCATTTATTAAAACTATTGTGGCAGAAGGGGGTTCCTGACACGGGCTCGCCCCCAGCCCAAGAGATGCAATGACAACATCCAAGGGCTATTCCCGTGGAGGTCCTGCAGCAGGTCACTTCTGTGCCCGGCAGCCTGCCGCGGGCAGGGGGTGAAGCGTAGCCCAGACCCAACTCGAACCACATCTTCTTTACTCCGGCAACACATCCCGTCTCTGTCTGGCGTCAACAGACAATCGTTCTAGCAAAACATGACAAACAATTCAGTGCCAGCACAAACGTAGTCATTATCATTGATTATCTTCTTCAAAATCTGAATCTTGAAAAAGACAAAGTGTGGTTTTTTCCCCCCCGTGAAAGGCACTTCTACAACAGCATTCAAAGCTGCAAGGTTGGCTAAACATGTTTAAGACTCTCTCCTTCAGTCTTCAGAAACAGATGACTGGAAATTGAAAGCCTAATTAATTCTTTTTCAAAAGAAAAGATCACTCTCCTTGTTGACAGTGCCTACACAGGCACAACAAGCTCGCGGCGGCTGCAGCTTTGACTAGCAACGTGTTTTGGTAGTGTAAGAGAATCCGCTTCTGCAGAGCGGCCACCCATGAGATGTGGGGTGGCCGTACTGTACGTGGGGACAAGGCCCTCCCTGGCAGAGCGTGGACCGGCATCTTGGGACATCTTGTGCCTGCTTCTCCTTAGGTGCATTTTCTGATTCTGAAAATCACCAGCCACGAGAGCACAAGAGAAGGGACAGATTTTTAAGTAACTATTTTGTTGTAAGGACAATACAACCAGCGATATTTGAAGGCATACAAACAGCATTAATAGAGCAATGAGCTCATATACATGATGCCCATTGCACATATAAGCATAAGGTAGTGTAATAGAAATTGAAACCGCCAGCTTATTAAAGAACACAGAAAACAGGAATGGAGGGAGATGCTTCAAGAGTAACACAGGTATGAACTCCTGGCAAAGTGTCGCTGTGCATGTACATACGTGACTACCCATAACAAAAATGCTAAAATGAGATGCACAGAGGATTGCCTTGTACAACAAAGTACCTTATACTGTATGCAACTACGTGGCTTCGCATGTAGTGTAAAACCTGCAACCCACTGGCCTTCTTCAGCACATACCGACCGCGAGCCTGCCTCAGCGCCCAAAATACCTGGTGGAGCAACCAGGGTAGGGTTGGCTGGGGTAAGGTATTCCACCAAGAGCCTCCCTGTTAGTGCACCAGTGCCCTTCTCACCTGCTCTGGCAGCATATTCACTGAAAGGACTACTCAGACCAGCTCCGGCGGCTTCTAGGTTGGAGTGATTCAGCACATTGTAAGCTAAATGCAGCCCTAGGTGCATGAAAACCATCAAACCTCGTTGCGTGAGACAATCTGGGGACAAGAAGAAGTCAGAGCAAGTTCAGAGAGACGCAATTAGCACAACAAATTGGAAAGGGAAGAGATTACATGAGAAAAGACTGATAGAAATTAATCTAGGCAGTAAAAAAAGCAACTGAATAAGAGCTGATTTAATCATATGAAATAAGCGGCTGAGATCTTTCAGAAAAACCAGGAGTGGCTATTTTCTGCAGTAGAAGGGAGGTAAAACTGGAATGAAAGTAATCAGATAACTGCATGGAAAAAGATCTTAACAAGAATAATTGGAATGTAAAAGTATTTTTCTCAGGCTAAGACTGTGTTCCACACATTAAAAAGATTAGACATTTCTCCATATCATAATTTGTTCCCAAAGATAAATTCACTCTGAAATAAACCTCTCCTGTCCATAATTACAGGGAGTTCGCTTTGCTACTCCAAAAGCAAAGTTTAAAATATGTTTATCCCATGAGCCCCACAGAATTTGACATACTGAAGTCAGAACTTGCTCATATGAACACAGCTCCAAAAACAAGCTGTTCCTTGACAGGCCAGATGTCAAGTCACAGCCAAAAACCAGCTTTATATAACAATCTATTTCATCAGAGATGCTGATCACAAAATGCTCCAGCCCAACTATTTGCTTTGGGAATCCAACCTCTAGGGACCAAATTTATCCAACAAAATTCACATATCCCTAGCAAAGGGCTAAGACTCTAGCAAGGATGAAAAAAAGATGACTTACTACACAGAGAAGTTGATGTTACTATCTTTGGAACATATTTTCCTGGAATTACCCATCACAAAGCAAAATTACTTGGGCTGTCAAAACAAATGTGCCTCTGCAAATCATCGCCTACAAAGATTATTGGAAAATTCAGGAATTTCACTTGTTGCTTTTTTTGTGAATTCCCTCCTGCTCTCAACTCCTCAAAAGGAGATAAATGATTCCCCATAAGGGAAGGAGCAGGGAGTACCCCTCATTCTGGTACTTCATTATGGGAAGATTCCCACACAGTGGCAGAAAACTTGAAAAAGCTGCTCATTTTTGAGGAACAGATGAGATGGAGCTTCAGAAAAGAATCAGAAGGAAGAAAAAAAAAAATCAGAAGGAAGACCCTGTCCAACAGCCCCAGGCAGAGCTCCACATGAGCCATGCCATGGGCTCTGCTTCTGAAAAATGCTCCAGATCTCCAGGAGTCTTAAAATAGAGGTGGTAATTGATTATAATATTATATATTATTATATATAATATTAAATGTTAGATATATATCCATTTACACACATATATAAAGGCACCAAAACAAGCTCACTACCACTGAGCAGGTGCAGAAGTCAAGTTCAGTTCCACATCAGACGCCATAAAGGACGATCCAGGGTCTTGTGCCGCTAATGTCACCTAAAGGTGATATTAGCACAGGACAGTGACTGAATATATAACTTTACTTGGGAAAAAAAAATTAAAAAATTATTAAAATCTAATAGTGAAGTAAATCTCCAGTTGAATTACAACATTGGATAGACTTCATTTTGGTAGCCATGCACATATGACGGTTGATGTAGCTTAAAAACAGAAGAAAAATAAACAAAGCAAATCCCCCATCAGACAGAGAACCACACTAAATAAATCCAAACTCTTGTATCTGCAAACCGCATGTGGCATAAACTGCATCGCCTTCCTCCACTTTCTCTTCCAAAGGTTTGTTTGTTTTCTAATCACTTTGGTTTATACCCAGGCAATTCACTTTCACATAACATTTGTTCTGTATGCTCTTTGGGATAGAGAACATGGGTAAAATTCACAAGTCAAAGATTAACACTAACTTCTAGATTTAGCTTTGAAAAAAAAATTAAACAAGCAAATGATTGCAAAACAAGCATGTATTTAGCTCATTTGCCAAATAATTTCACCTATGAACACCTACTCAGATTTATCTCAAGAAATACTTATTTTGGTATACGCTGATTATATTACAGAATGCAAACCATTCATTTCGCAAATTAAAAGCCCTGAGAAGTTTTAGATAAATCGGACAAGAAGATTTGGATCAGCAATTCCTCATAAATCATACACCTTGATAAACCCTGGATCTCTTTATTGTAGCACTTTAGCAGTACACCCCTGGCAAAGCTTTATTCCATTGCATCTGTATGCTCCACTGCAGTCCAATAAAGCTTGCTAAATTAACACTGCCCTTATAATTCTGTTTGCATTCAGAGAACAGAATGCTATCAAAACAAAGATTGGGTAATTCAGAGAATTAACTTTGATGTAAACTCCATGATCCTAACAGCTAAGAAAGGTAATACCTACCAAGGACCCCATCCCTACTGCATTTCCCAGACTATCGAACTCTCCAGCTAAAACACCAATTGTTTGCTTCCTTGAAAGTTTGTTTCAAGAACTAAATCCTACCTTACACTAACTTTTTTTTAGCTTCTCGTTTCTAACATAAACTTGTGCACATTGCAGAACTATTTTCCATATTGCCAGGCTAATTTTGGTGATAGTTTGGTTAATCTCATTTCAAAAGAGATCCAGAAGCAAAGCATCAGGAGCCCAGAACGCACAGAGAGCACCGGCAGATTTGCCACCTGCTGAACCAGAATTGCTTGTGCATCACCTCCCTCTGCAACACAGTCCCAAAAACTACCAAGTACAAAATTAAGCAAGAAGTCATTCACTGCTCTGTATTACCAGCTGATGAAAACGCCAAACTCTGAAGAGGCTCTGAAAAAAATTTTGCTGCTGGAATAGTAACTCATCGTCAACTACAACTTAGATGAAGTTAAATACTTTCAACAAAAGTAGTGCTGTGATTTCATTAAAGATTGTCAAGATTTTAAAAATTATGTTTTTATAATTAATAAAAATTGAAAGGCATAACAAAATTACCAACACTGAAAAAACAACAACAGTAGCTGCAATTTAGTGTTCCTTCAAATGTTGAATAAATGAAGTCTCTCTTTTGAATTAAAAACCTCCACAGCTCTTTCGACATCCAAGGGCTTTTTAAAAAAGTCAAATTAATTCCAGCCTTTAAGGACAGTTATTTTATCTGAAAATAAATGTCACTAGAGCATAATATACTGCTTTTTCATGAAAAGTAAAGGCATTATTTGAGTTGCTTTCCTTGAAAATCATTCTGTGGCTTGCCCCAGACAAAATTCATGAGGTGTCTGGAAATAACTGGAAGTAAGTTCCCTAGAAAAGCTTGCTATACTGTTCTGACAACTTTGTTTATGCTCTATACACTACATCCACGACACTGACAAAAGCAACCACGAATTTAAACTATGCTGCAGGGCAAGCCTAGCAAAATTCTGTGTGTGTTGAACAAAAGTGAGGTTTTGTGCATTTCAGTGATGCAGAGATTTACATCCAGACTCTGGCCTGAAGTCTGCGACACTGGATTAATTAAGTGCTACCGGCCAGATATACCCAACTGCTGCAGCTAGGCTAATATCAGTATCTAATTTAGAACTAGTTTAGGTAATTCCATACTATGCCACAGGCAGTGAGTAGATGAGGCATAGCTGGATCTGATTCAGATCCCAGATTTAAATTTTCTATATTTGTAAGCTCAAACCAAAATTGCTCCTCATTCATATCAGTGGAAAACTACCGGACCTTGCTTCTAGGAAATAAACTAAAATTTCATATTACTTGTGACTTAGCTTCTCTCACCCTAGTAAAAAAATAAATTTTCTTCAGTCAGGTTTACTATAGTAAAAAGAGTCACAGTTAATATCAGCTTTATAATGCCATCATACAACAGAAGCTGTCAAATTCTTTCCCATATCATAACCCCGCTTCCTTTGACCCTGCTCGCTGACAGAGCACACGCGAGCACGAGCAACACTTACCGCTTTGGAAGAGTCAGAGCCGTTACCAGCAAGCGGTCCTAACTCAGAGCCGGGACAGCTGAGAAAGCGCACCAACCGCTCAGAGCAGCTTTGCTAGTCACCTGTCCAGGTTACAACCCAGCTTAGTTAGGCCTAAACCAAATTTTTATTTTAACCCACTGCCAACTACTGTTTTTTAACGTGACTCTAAAGCAAAGCCCTTAATACCCTGCTAATGGAGTGGAGGATTTTTACGTTCTTCACCGTTATCTTCCGTAACACAGTTCACAAGTAGCAGTAAACTGCAGTAACAACAACGAACAGACTACCATAAACAAAAAATGATATGAACCACAGTACAGACTAAAAAGACTTGCCACTCAAAGATTTCACTGAACTTTTGGACAAGCTCAATATTTGCTCTGATTTATTCTAGCCACCATTCTGCTACCACTGCCTGCTTCACAGCATGGGAAAGACAGTCCTCACAGTCCCTATATATTAGGTTACTCAATGTATTTCGCTTATGATCAGAAATGGAGAATAATTACCATTTTTGTTATAGAGGCACGTGTACAAACATTATGGGCAACATGCTGTAAAATTAATATATTGAAGAGTGAATGAAGCCGTTATCACAGCTAAAGTGCCTTAAAACCTGGAGATTAAATAGTATAACTTTTATACAGTGGTGTGCATTAAAAATTGGCAAACACGTCAGGCTCTTACCAGGAATGGACTCCAGCAAATGCAAGAAACACACATTATAGCCAAGAGCTGTATGATCATTTCAAAATGATGAGATCTGCCTTGTCTTTGTTGACTTTTAAATTTGACTCTTAAGAGGGTAATTCCTGTGACAGCATTGCACAAGAATGAAATAGCAAGGGCCAGTAACCCAAGGCAAGAAAAAAGTAAGAGATAAAATCTGTCTTCCCAGTCCTCAACATGTTCTGTTTTATAGAAGCACCAGGTCCTCGATGCTTGAATCTGATAGGCTCTAAACCTAAGAATAGGCAGCAAAGCTATAAGAACAGCAAACAGACATACCATAGTCAACATCATTTTTACATGTTTAGAAGTCATTTTTGTAGAGTGAAATATTGGCTTAGTGACTCCAATGCACCGCTCAACAGCCATCACACTGCCCAGGAAGAGCGGGCACAAACCAAAGAAAACCATGCAGATGCCAAAAACACTGCAAAGAATGTTGGACTGGTTGAATCGAATCCAGTCTTTATCCGATGCATACACAAACACTGCAATGGCTCCATTGATGAGGTGGCCGAAGAGATCGGTGACGACCAAACCACTAGCAAGAAGCAAAAAGGAGGCTTTCGATTTCTGTCTAAATCTCTGATACGCCTTCAGGAGAATTGCAATTGCAAGGCTGTTGGACAAAATTCCCACCGTCATGAAGATTATCGAAAAGAAAACGGAAATCTTCTTCTCCGTGTGGCAGGTTGTGTTTTTCAAGATTCCAAATCCAGCCAGCCCTGGTGATTTTGAACTGTTCATGGTTAGGAGAGGAGAGGCAGCCCTCAAAACATTTCAGCGGTCTTGCAATCAAAAGGCATCTGCAATATTAAAAACAAATATACACCCACTGTAAAAGGCATACCACTGTTCGAACGACATTTGAAGCAGAAATTCCATAATATTAGTCTGTGGTACAAATCTAATTTTCCAGTTTTCTGACCGGTATGATACGGCATGATATTTTAAGCCCATCAGCCGCAGGAGAAAACAATTCTCTGCGTGCACTACAGAAAAACGTACAGCATCTCTATAGTCTCTGCCCACAGAAGATATACAAAAAAATATATATAAAATATATGATGCTTCATATCATCAGAGAAGCCGTTCAAGACATTCTGGTGGCTAAACCACGTATATAAACAAACGTTATCGCACCGTACTCCTAGAATGAAAGTATTTATCAGCCCAACCACTGTCAAAAGTGAAATACCCAAACTGGAATGTTTTGGGATGATAATCACACCCCACTTTTCTTCTCACTGCTAGGCATTTCTTTGCAAAACACCGTCCTAACATCTTCCAAGTAACCCTAACATCTTCCAAGTAACCCTCCGCTCGCAATTCAAGGTTTTAAAGCTTCAACCTAACCAACACGGAAGCCTCCAACTCCCCGGTCCCCTCGCTGAGGCTCAGACGCCCCCTCATTCGGAAGCCGATTCTGCAAGTTCCTTCATCTCCCACCTCCGCTCCCGGGACGCTCCTGCCGGCAGAAACTTCCCGTGCGGACCGGGCAGCGGGCTTCAGTAAGGCGCGTTACGAAGAGGCGCCGCAGTCCCTCAGTTACGGAGCCGGGTCCGGCACCGGCCGCGCCGGAGCCGAACCTCCTTCTACCTTTCGGGACCGCTCCAGGGGAGCGCAGCCGGCGGGCTCCCCGGCCGGAGCGCCGTCCGCGCCGTCCCCGCCGTCCCCGCCGCCGCCCGGAGCGCCGACCCCCGCGCCAGCACGTGGGCGCCGCACCACCGGCCGCACCGGGGGAGCGCGCCCGAGGCAGCGGCGCCCCGCGCGCCGCCCCGCCACCAGCAGCGCCCTTAAGTGCCGCCGCCGCCGCCGCCGCCGGCGGCAGGGGCGGGGCGAGCCCGGCCCGCCGCGCCGGGCACAAGTGCCACCGCCTGCGGCCGCCACCGGCGCCGACCCGCCCGGCCCCGCGGCGCGTCCCCCCGTGCCTTCGCACCCCGCACGGCTCCCGCCGCCGCGCACCGCTCCTTCCCGGACCCGGTCCCGGTCCCGGCCTCGACCCGTCAGCCGCTCACCTCCCCTTCTGCTCCGCGGTGCCGGGGAGAGGCGAGGCGCCGCAGCGCCGTGCCCCGCCGGCCGCCGCCGCCGCCCCCCCCCCCCCCCCTCCCACCCCAGCCCGACCGGCACCGCCCGCCTCCCGCCCTCCCTCCCGCCCGCCCGCCTCCCCGCCCGGGGCCCGGCCACCCGCCAGCGCCGGGGCCGTCGCGCTCGCCGCCCGGCCCCGTCTGCCGGCGAGGGCCGGGCCGTCGCGCCGCGGCGGTCGCTGCTGCGCCCCGGGGGGCTGCCAGCGCGCCCGGGGACGCGGCACCTGCCCCCTCCCCCAGCCCCAGCGTCCCCCCCCCTGCTGGAGGGGGGGTTGCGGGGCAATTCGGGCAGCCCCAGACGGCTCCCGGCTCTGTCCCGAGGGGGAGGAGGAGGAGACCCTGCGCCCAGGCCTGCCCTCGCCGCGGGAGCGGGGAGGCGAGGTGCGGGGGGGGCCCCTTCAGCCCTCGCACAGCGGCGCGGAGCCTCCTGCCTTGCTGTGCCGGCGTGCAGCGAGGTGTCTCCGGCACGGAGGGCCAGGCTGCCTTGTTACGTCCCAGCGCCAGGCGACGAGGCCGCCCCAGCCGGGCAGGATGGGTTCTTGCCCACGGTGCTGCAGCCGCAGCAGGAGCAACTCCTGGGGCAGCCAGGAGGCCGCGTCTGCCCTCGTCCCATCCCTTCCCTTCCCTTCTTCCCTTCCCTTCTTCCCTTCCCTTCTTCCCTTCCCTTCTTCCCTTCCCTTCTTCCCTTCCCTTCTTCCCTTCCCTTCTTCCCTTCCCTTCTTCCCTTCCCTTCCCCCCCAGCCACCCGCTTCCCCCGCAGTACTGCCGTGCACGTCCCCAGGCACACGCCGCTCGCAGCTACCGGGTGGCGTGGAGCTGACGGTGCTCCTCGGGCCGTTTCTCCACTGGAGCGATATGATGAGAGGGCAGCCGGGCGAGGAGTTCAAGACGCTACGGCTAAGGCCAGAGGAGAGCCAAAGGTTCTTCATCTCCCATCACGTGTGCAGGCTGGTACAACGTAAAGTTAGAGATAACTTTTAAGTTCTCTCATCCATCAACATCCAGGACTACCAAGTAGGCTTGAATGGGGATTTTTAGTAAAACCCCTTACTACAGAAATAAGCCAAAAGATAAAATCCAGCTGTAAAATATCACAGAATTTGTCACGGGCAAGAATGGTGGAGGACTCGTATTCGTCTCCATCGAGACGCAGCCTTGAGTTGTACTACTCCTAGCTCCACAAGGCAAGCATTTAAAAATAAAAATTCTCAAACACATTACGGTTTTTGCTTACCTTCATATCTTGAATACTATGGATACAGTTTGCCCCTCCCAAACCCGCCAGTGAGGTAACACAGGCCAGTCAAATCCCTGCTTTCTAATAGTATCTCAAGTCACAGACATAAACGGTTAAAAGGGCCGTGCGATGGCCTTCTTCCTCAAAACGCTTTTCAGATTTTGGCTTCTTACCATACAACTAGCAAAAAATGGTCAGTTTGGTCTGATTGGGACCTATAAATTCCCAGAAATTCTTTTATTCTTTTTTTAAGACAACAATAAAGTATAAAAACATCTCAAAATACATTACTGCCCATTAAAGTTCAGAGGAAAAGAGTTTATGTTTCCCTGCCCAGAAATAAATGGAGACGGACTTCTCAAACTACAAATACAGCTTGCACCGTGCCCTTTTTCCCTAGCCAAATTTCTTCACGCATCCCTCCTGAAATGGGGGGCAACTGAAAAGAAGCAATGAAGTTGGTACTTCAAGACCCTGCAGCCTGGGAGGTAGAAGCTAAAACGCCATTATCAGGTAGATCGAGCCAAAGGG
Organism: Astur gentilis; assembly: GCF_929443795.1. Classification (NCBI taxonomy): domain Eukaryota; kingdom Metazoa; phylum Chordata; class Aves; order Accipitriformes; family Accipitridae; genus Astur; species Astur gentilis. The sequence goes on along the minus strand of NC_064887.1, from coordinate 14,369,164 downwards.
AAGAACAGAAAAACCTTAAGACAGAGGTTTCAGCGTGCTTGTAAAAATGTGGTTAGAGTAAGGATGGAAAACACAGGCTTGTAGAGTGAGAAAAGCAGTGGTCTTCCTAAAGGAGGGAGAGTGACGTTTCAGTTGCTGCAGAGATGGGGAAAGGAGAGCACGAAATAGTGTTAGGAAAGTAAATACATAAACTTCCATTTCTCTTTTCAGACAACAGGCATAGAATAGTGCTCCTGCACCTGTACAGCTTGAAGAGCACAAAGTGCCACATCACAGTTTTGTCCTGTTAGCAAAGCAGCAGGCATGTTAAGCATCGACATAAGCAGGGCAGATGTGTCTGCAGCTCAGCCCTGTACACATTTGTGTGCTCCTGATACAAGAATAACTGAAATTGTGGCTTGTCTGGAATGGGGTGACTTTGGGCGGTTGTGGCTGAGTAGGATGGTGACTTCAGAAGGTGTTGGAGGAGTGAAAACTGGCAATGACACCAGCAGAACTAAGTTTTTCATACTGACTGATGGTCAGCTCTTTTCATCTCTTATTACGAATGAAAACAGGAGTGACCGAAATTGTCCCATCCCAGCCTCTGCTGTGGGTCCTGCCCGGGGAGGCACTGCTTTCTCGGGGGGGAGCAGTCTCTTCGCAGGTCGTACACCTCAGCCAGAACTGCGGGAAGGGAGAGGAAGGATTAATGTCCTCTTCATCAGGGCAGTGGCTCTTCCTCTCATCAATGCTTTGCCAATCAACCAGTATGAAGCTGGGCTTGCTAGAGTCCCTTATATGACTGAAAACAAAAGCTATAGGTGGAGGAGTCCCACTGGAGTGTTTCTTAGAGGCTGGGTTGCTCTGGCTGTTCAAAGGCTGCAACAGACTGAAGAACTGAAGCAGTGCCCTTGGCTGGGCTCACAGACTTCAGCATGGACTCCTGGATGCTCCAAGAATCAATAAGATAACTACTCTTTTTCCCCAAGTTTCAACCTGAATGAAGGTATCGGCATTCCCTGCTCATGTTCGATGGGTTTGAATTCAGAAGCATTGGTATAACATATATGCAGAGATAAAAAGACAGTCTGCATCTCCATGTGCTGTGGTAATTGCAATCCACCCATTGGTTACCGAACTGCAAACAGTGGGAGGAAAATGTAAAAAAAAATACCTCTTCTGAATGGGGAAGCATGTTGCTGGTTGGCAAATGAAGTGTACAGTAATCAAATCCTCAAAGCCTCCTGCTACAAATCCAGAGGCATACTCAAGTGTTGCACTAATTTTTCACTAGAGACCAACTCCAGACAACCTTGCTGTAGATAAACAGGTAGCCATTTCAGTAGCAGCATCAAAGGTGGTAGAATGCAAATAAAACCAATATCCCTTCCTCTTTTGTCATCTTCTCTTAAATTTTTGTGCAGCCTTCAATAACAGTTACTATATACTGTTATTACATTATTCACTGTTCTTGCTGCAAAACATTGGAAACCTTTTTTTTCTTTGAACATGACAATAGTAAATGTCAGCTTTCCAACTAATCACATTTAGTGAAATATCAGTGATGTAAAAGTCTTTATATTTAGGAGACAAAAGTAGTAAATCAAAATAACTATAGATGGAAGTTAATAAAATAGGATCAGATTTGGGGGACCTCAGTCAAATAAAACTGTCAGTGAAAATCCTTCAGTTAAATGCCACATTGTTCGGCCCATAACTGTTTGAGACAGAAAAGACTTCTGAGGTCACAGACATTGGCAACAAGTCCTACAGCACCCATTGCCACAGAGGGTTAGACTTACTACTTCCACTTTTTTGACACTAGCAGTCCTTCAGGACTTCTTTCTCCTCTGGAATTAGTGTTATCCCTGCCACCCCCGTGGAGCAGCTACTATCAAAGATCCAACTATACAAGATGAATGAGTTATTAAAATGAGAAAGCAGATATTCAGATGAGGTAGATGGGATTTACATCAGGCAATGTGGTACATTTTTTTCATGCATAGACACCATTCTAAATATTGCATGGCTGAGAAAAAAAATGAAATTAATGCAAATGATGAGTTTCAAGAGGCCTATAAACAATACTGAGAGATGAGTTGGGCAGAGGCTTGCTCTGTTCTGAAGCTAGCAATAGGCAGACAGCAGAAGCATGGAGACGAAAAATTACAGTCTTGAAAGTCTGAGTCACTCCTTAAGAACACCAGGATTACTAATTCTTCTTGTATTTTTAGTGGTACTATTTAGTACTCTCATTATTAGAAAATGAGGAATAATTTACATGTCAGTTTGAAGGTTGTTGACTTGGTCTTACAGCAGATTTTCAAAGAGATTGTGATTTTAAATCACATATAAGTGAAGGACAATTTGCAATATCATTTCATGAAACCGTTAAAACTGAGCAAGGCTGGTTTTGCTTTAGAAATTGATTACACTTCATGTCTGGAAAATGTAGGCAGAAAATGAGCTCAGTAACATGGAAAGTGATGATGTACATAGTAAAACAGCAGTAAGTGCACAATAAAGGATGTCACGAATTCTTAAGCATTTGAAGGCTCATATAAACTTAACAAATAAAGCTTTCTTAAAAGCATTATGTGACTGTTGCGTCCCCTTTCAGAATCAGGTATAGTTTCTGATTTAGGTCCTGGCTTGACAGTGTTAAGACAAAACTGTAAGTTTCTGCCCAAGCTAGAAAATACATGTTTTAGAACACATGCACTATCATATTGGTGTACAGATGGACAGTGCAGGTACCTGAAGCAAGTAATGGAAGTTGCAGTATGTCTCCTCAAAGATCTGGTCTCAGGGTCCTCGGTTTGCTTGATTCTTGAGGAGGATGGATAAGATGCATACTTCCAGTATCCTGGCATATTCAAAGTACTCGTTTTAAAATACGTTAAAACACTTCTCCAATTAGAAAAAGCATGGTTCAGCAGAATGCGCTGAACAGCTTGTCCGTGGCTTTGTCATTCAGGTAACTGCCACTCTGACCTTCATGCCTCACCATGAAATAGTTGGTAAAGCAGTTACAAATTCTGGCATGAGTACTGCTTGAATTAGGACACTGGTCATTGCAGTTAAAGTAAGAAATTACTAGGTAGTTAAATATAAATTAATGGTGTTTTGTAACAAGCCACAAATCAGTTCAGGAGGTTAGAAACACCAACGTGCCAGCAGGCATTCACTATCAGAGTGGAATAAAAACAAGAAAGGTCATCAGGAATCATCACAACAAATACGCATCCTTCCGCTGAGATTTCCACCTGCTGATATCTAAATGGGACTGTTTGCTCTTACTGGAAGTACGGCTGTGGATAACGGTGCTTTATTTTCTAAATATCCCTATCAGCAAGGAAGTTCAATTCTTTGCTTCTTGATAATGTGACATGCCTCCTGGCAAATGTAGACAGAACAAAGGGGAAATATTCACAGTTTCCCTGGTGAAGTGTGAAGGGGACACACACACACACACACAACACGCAGAGTTTGCTATAATTTGTGACATTCACATTTGCATTGTAGTTCTTTTCACTAGGAAGCCCAAGGACAGATTTTCTGTTTTAATGTAGGTCTTGATCCTGTCACAAGAAGAGTCCAAGAAGTCCATTCAGAGGCATTCTTTTAGCCAAAGGAATTTGGCTGTCAAATGGCTGATGGGCCTATTGGTATCAAATAAACAGATTGTTTCTGAGATACCAGCAGACCTGCAAAGCAATTCCTTGACAAGCAGACCAAGAACATCAGCTAAACTTCAGAAACAGCTGAATTTGACCTATTCATTGTGGCCAAACCGTGTTAGCAGAGGAGGAGAGAGCTCAAGCATCCATCATCCAGCTATCAAACATGCAGACAAAATTTCAAGTGGGAAAAAATGACTAAACCCAGAAGTTTCCAGTCTAAGCCAGAATATTTGCAGTGCACCAGGATATGCAATACAACAACAACAAAAATGATTCTTTACTGTCTTACTCACATTTGTTCTTAGCAATGATTGCATAAACATAAAAATGAAGATGCTGCTTATTGGTCAAATGATTCACTAACAGATCATGCCAACCAATACGAAATATTAGAAGTGGCTACTGAAACCTTTCATTACATCAGTTTATTGACTTGCATTTGTTCCTACTTAGACATACACTTTCATCTTCATCACATACTGTCACTCTAAAATTACTTGTAGAACAGTGCCTCAGTTGGTTTTAACAGAAAGAACTGGCGGACAGTAATTCCCCTTCTTTCTTCTTCATTTGCAAACCTTGTGTATTTGGTACTTTCTTGATACCTTTTCTTCTATTATGTCACTACAAGGCATACATGGGAGACGGTTAAGGTCCTTCTGTGTGTAGTTTGATTCTTTCTTGTATAAAGTTTTATGCATTACTTTCTACAAGTATGCCTGTTAGAAATGAGGGAAGAGGAACAGAATAATAGCAAGGTGATTATGCAGCAGGTGTGTCACTGAAACATCTTTCAACTACTTTTTAAATATTGACTATGAAATAATCTGAGGGTGTTCTTCCTATAAATCCACAAATTTGCAAGCATTCCTTTCAAGAATTTCTAGGAATCTTCCTGTAGTAATTCTGTACCCATTTGGCTGGCTTTAAGGAACAGTAAGATTTAACAGTCAGAAATATATTTTGTAAGTTCAATGTAACGCTTCAGAATCAAGAGTTGTCTCCTTTCCAATTACATAAAGTATCCATTTTTTGTGCTACCCTAGACCCAAATCTCTAAATGGCCAGAGGAGACATATCTCACCACTAGTGACATGAATCGTGCCTGTTCAGGCTGGGGTAATTTGTAGTGAGTGGGCTTAATCAAGACTGGAAGTACTGTTCTGCCCATAACAATAACACTATAATTTTCTTTTGTGCATTTTAAATATGTGGGACAAAATGTTCTCTCTTATGACTCACCTCTCTAATATTCTGACACAAAAGAACAAACAACGTATCTACAAAGTGATAGTAAATGCTGGGCCATATTAACTCCTTTTCTCTTCTTCCATTCTCCAGAACGGAGACACTGCAAAACCAAGTCAGAAGAAACTTTTCATCAAGTATTCTTTTCAATTGTTCTGCTCAGGTCAAATTAAATAAAGAAATAATTTCCTTCAAATTGTCCTAACCTATTATATTTATGCCATAATGGCCAAAATAAGTCCATTACACAAATAAATCTCATTAAGGGTATGCCTGCTGTATGCCTTCAAGTTATGTGGTATTATTTATTTGGTTTCTTTGCTCGTACACATGTTTAAGGATTCAATATGTGAAGGTTTGATAGATTAAACACTTCTAAAGGATATTGTGAAACTAAAGGGTCATATTGTGCTATTGGTTGCAAACAGAACTTCCACAGTGACTTCAAAGAAATAATTTACTTAAAAACAATGACCCATAGTTCACTGAATTCACTACAAGTTCTAGTAATCATGCCATATTACCCCACCACTTAGTTTCTGGTCTAGCCGACAAGTAGCGAACTATCTCTTCAGACTTTATCCATTTCACAAACAAACAAAAAAATCATATTCTCTCAATACTTCAATAAGTAGCTACAGAAACAAAACACCAAACAATAAATGCACTAGTTATAATCAGTGGTTTTAAAGAGACATTCTTCATTTCTCTTTTTAATCATGTGATTTTGAATGCCTTTGTCGGGGACGTGTGGTCTATGCATTACTTTTAATTGTGTCTCAAAAGAAGGGTGAAATGCTGTTGAATGGAACAACTTTTCATTTAAGGAATACGGTAAAGGGTGGTGTTATTGATAAAGGTAACTCATCAAATTAGTTACTAATCCAGGAGACTTCTAATTAAGAAGTTAATTAAGAAGAGAGGCAAATCATATTTAAAATACTATTTATGCTTTTATGTATTTTTCTTTAAAAGGGGGAATCTAAATCAGTTTTCTGGCCCATTAACTTTGGCAGGAAGGTGGAAGAAATATCTAATGATTTATCACTAGGCAGGTTCAGCAGCCTGCAGCACTTTCACAGAGCTTTTAGCAGCCTCAGCCCCACAGGAGGCACAGCTGAAGGTCATAAAAGGCCTGTACTGTTCCTGGAGAGCTAGGAACATGCCCCACACCTACTTGCATGTGAAGTAGTTTACATTTTACAGCCTATGTAATACTCCATCTGAAGTTCATGGCTACTGCAGAGAAGCTGAAGGGTTTGGGGGAGGAGGTGGGGGAGGAGATAGGGGAGGGATAAAGGTACCGGGAGAAAGCTTGTCAGCCTTGCAATGACCTTATTTCACAGCCAGGGCATAGTCAGGATGGTGTGAACAGTCCCAGGACTGACCCTGCTCCTGAAGGCTTTACAACCTACATAAATAAATAGATAGAAGAGGCTGAAGCGATCTTCTCTGCAGAAACATAAAAGCAACCCTTGTCGGGTATCATCTTCCAATATGCCGTGCTGGGCCCTGACAAGCATTTTTTTCAGGCAGTTAAGATGAAACATGATGCATTCCGTTTCAGATGCATGTATTCCAATTCAAACAAGGATAAAAAGGCACTTGAAACTGATAACTCACCAAAGAAATGAAAAATGTGATCTGTTGTTTCTTGTGAGCAGATACTGATAGGACAATCAGAGCCGTGACCGAGTGAAATTCTTCCTTTCTGCTTAATAACCTGTAATTAATGCTGCTGTTTGCAAAAACATGCGTGCTTTTCCATACTCCGGTTCCATTACAAAATCACAGTCAGATTAATATTAGTTGCTCGTGATTATCCAAAGTATCAGGAAACAGAACACAGCTGCATGTAAGAACAAGAAAAAAAACACAGCTGCATGTAAGAACAAGAAAAAAAAGTATCTCTTTAACGTAGAACACTTTTGCATTTGCAAGTGTGAAGGGGAACAATTGATGGAGTTCTATGGGTTAATCATTTCAACACTTATCATAAGAGCTTTCTAATGATACATTTTGTAGTCTGGGAAGACTTTCCAACTTTTACATCTGCTATCTGTGATCCTGGAATCCTGCATCCTGTATTCAAAGACTTTACCTTTGAATTTATGCTCTAGAAATGTGTTAGCATTTATTCGACATCAAAAAGAAGTCAAACTTTTGACAGGAATTCCATTTAATACATCAAATGTGGAAGGGAATTAAAGAATACTTGTAATCATGAATCCATGAATTAATAGGTTTTCATTTCTGAGACATAATGGAAAGCTGACAGATACAAATCTAACATTGCCAATTAAATATGCTTTTCATTTATAATTGTTTGGGAGGTAATATAATGAGTTAAAATAAATCGGTATGAAAAAAACATTTCTGACAATGGTCATCCAGTTGTAAAGTCATTTTCCAGATAGAGGAAATAAAACTGTGGTCATAACTGGAAAATTCCTATTAAAGTCAGTGAAAGTGATGGAAGAGATTAATTTGGAATCAGTCAGCATTGTAACCTTTACATTTTTATACCATTAGCTAAATTATTTTATCCTCTTTCTTCCAAAATTAAAATTTAACAAATAGTTGGAATTGTAGAGGAATTATTTATGTTTAAATAACAGGAAAAAAAAGTTCTACCAAAGTAATTATTACCCATCTGTTTTACAGCGCACAACGTTGAGCTTTCTGGCCACACATACTTGGCAAAACTCTATAGTTTCTGCAAGCGTTAGTCAAAGAGACTTCAACAACCTTACTTCCCTTAAGAAAACAGAAAGATGTTAACGACCCAAAATATGACTTCATAACTAATGTAAGTTCTCACCAAGACAATTTTCATTGACCTATGCAGTAGTATTTTTGTGGATTTTTATCAAAGATATTAACATAATCCCTTCAATTAGAAAATAAACTCAGTAAAGTCAGGATGCTGTTATTTAACGTTAGCCATGTAGTGGCATATTCAGAACCTTTTTGCTCTGTTCTAACAGTGAAGAATGCATTTCATTACGAATGACAAAATCTTTCAAAGGAGCTTCTAAGTACCGATGAAATTTCCCCAAACAAGAATAGGAAGCATTTCTTTTCCCCAAACAAGAATAGGAAGCACTTCTTTACCGAGAGGGTGGTCGACCACTGGAACAGGCTTTCTAGAGAGCTGGTCGACGCCCCAAGCCTGTCAGTGTTCAAGAGGCATTTGGACAATGTCCTTAATAACATGCTTTAACTTGGTCAGCCCTGAAGTGGTCAGGCAGTCAGACTAGATGATCATTGTAGGTCCTTTCCAACCCAAATAGTCTTTTATTCTATTCTATTCTAGCAAGTAGGCAAGTTCATTTTGAATTTCTGGTGGGGTTTTTTTTCTCTGATTCTCCTCATTATTTTTCATATTTTGAAGTAAAAATACTTCAGTGTTATTTTTCAGTATAACATAAAATACAAATCCAAAGTCCATTAAAAACCAATAGGAAGATTTCAGTTAACATCAGGGGGCTTTGGGTTACAAATAATATAAATGCCAGCTGATGAGCAGAAAAGGCAGCGCTAGAAGAGCCAACTATTACATTTCAGCAATACAGTTCTCTCCCTGAGCCATGCCACCACAGCTAGAGATTGACAGAGATGCAGAAATACCTGACTGCTGCAGATAAATGATAAAAAGTTATCTCTATATCGTTATCATCTGAAAGTGAGTAGAAATTAATTTTGTCTACTATACACCAAAGTAAGCTAAATGAAATTAGAATAAGGCAACAGCTTAGGCAAGCAAACCTAATTTTAGAAAAAGCTTCATGTTTTCACAACTTTTTTTTTCCCTAGAATTGCTAGTATCTTAAAGCAAAGTGTGATCTTTAAACGTTAGACTCAACAACAAACCTCAACCAGAAGCAGGAACTCAGCCTCAAGGCTTCCAACTAAGTGAAAGTGTTTGCATTTTCTGGCAGAAGATAATTTTTGATGAAGTAATAAATTGATCTTAATGAAAAGAAAAAGCACTCATTTATGATGTGGAAAGATCTCTCTGTGGAGATATTTAATTAAGAATTATCTAAATTTTTTTTATAAGTAATTCTCACAGCATTGGCTTACCTCAAGTAATATCTGTGCTAAAGAAAGGTGGTAAACAAGTTTATATCCTTAATTAGAAGAAATTTCATTTTCAGTGTGATAGGCAGCCACGTAACCATTCAGCTCTTACTAAATTAATACAATCTCTATAGATATAGCCTTAAGCCAAGCAGACAATTTACCTCTGAAGTCTCAATAAACCAGTTGCTCTTGATAAACCGTAGAATTTGATAAACAGTGGGCTAATGAAGGATAATGGTATTTCTACTAATAGCATTAGTGGAGTTTCACTGGAGAGAAGAGAGAAGAACAAGAACGTGTTTGGAGAGGAGCTAGACCATCAAAGCCTGAGAGCATATTATGAAGGAAGAGAGCAAAGAATTCACATTTAGTACACGTCAACACGCTGATTTTCTTTGGCTTTGTTTCTGAAGGGTACAGGGGTGGGTTTCTGGGACAAAGGAAGTGTTCAAGTTTGGTAACAGACTTCTGCATGACTGGATTGACCGAGCAAATTTCAGATGCAAGGATTTAGTAATCAGATGGGCCCATGCGTGTCTAAAGATACAGCGGCAGAGACAAAACATCTGTGAATTACAGATTTGCAACCACACTCTTCAGGTACTGGTGCTTGATGAGAAAGTTTAGCTTTACAAATTCAAAACAGAAGCATGTCCAGAAGTGTCATAAAGGTTCTTAGTGGCCAGCCACACGCATGTGTATATAGATATTAGATCACATATATAAGTAAGTGCAAGCACAGAAAGAGTGAGTCTGACTTCTGATGTTTAAAGAATTGAAAACGCTGGGCTTTCTTCAGCAGCTTTTAAGTCCACTAGTAATGCTACAGGTTGTAAAAACATGATAAGGATTTTTTTTTTTTAAATCTTTAATTAGTAACAAAACAATTAGTAGCATTTTAACATTCTGATTGCCTGAGGTCATAGCTAGTTAATAGTAAACCCAGGAATTATTTATCAGTCAGACTTCTACTTTCTAGCTTGGGAAACTGGAGTAGGCACAGAGCTGTTTACTTAGTAGAAGTAAGAGAGATGAAAAATTAAAGAAATGAAAAAAAAGGTACAAAATTAATCTGTAATACTAGCACTATGTAGCACTGCAGTGAAAGCAAGACAGCCTTTGAGTAGCCTGATTTGGGTTAGAAAAGTGCTAAACAGGTATGAGTCTGTAAGGCAGCTGGAGAAGTACCATTTCTGTTGAAATTTGACTAACTAATAAAATACCAGGATATTTATAAAAGGACATGTCATCTCATCCTGAGTAGCGGCTTTGATTCTTCTACCTTCATTTTTAACATTAAGTAACTGGCCAGTATGACGTCAGATTTATTTCCTTCTGAGAATTACTTAGCCCTTAGGATGAAGGGCTAACATGGAGCTCTTACCACTTCATGTCCTTGAGCTGTGTTTAAGGACTAAAAACTGCCAGTGAATTTCCGTGTTTCTATTTTGAATGGCTCCTAGCCCTTTGATTTATTTTTCAAGAGGATCAGTCTTTCCTGCTATTTATTCTTAGCTTTCATAGCTAATTATCCACTCTATTCTGAGGTCCACTGAAGGTCTTTTACAATGTCTGATGAAAGCTGACTGGCAGAGGAATTATCTAGGAAAATATGTTCCTGTTTCCTCACAGCTAGAAAGATTTAGATTGCTCTACCTTGCCACCATAGATGACCAAGAGTTTGGAAAGAATTAAATAAGTGGAAGGATTAAGGGGTTGGAATGACAAATGTGAGTTTTGAGGAAATACTGTAAATAAATCAACAGGCTGGCTAAACAGAAATTAAGTGGGAGATGTGATTATCTTCTATATGAGCATAAGTATCAAAAACAAAAAAGAGGAAAAGGAACTGTTTAGGGCGAAGCCCAAGGAGGCAAAACTAGTGCTAACCGGACTACATTGGGCAATGGAAAATACCAGAAGAGTGTACTAAAGGTGAGAGGTGGGTGGTTGTGTTCTAGTAATTACGCTGGTATAACCCTGAACAAGATAGCCAAACCTGACAGCCTGGTTCAACCGCATAAATGTCATTCAGTGGGGGTTTTATTTATTTATTTATTTGTTACATTTAAAGAGGGTTTGGGGTTTTTTTTATTTTGCTTTGTTTTGCCATTATTTAATTATTTTCATCTTAAAGGCCAGAAAAAAGATAGTGCGTCATTGCAGGCAAGAATTGCATGAGTAGATTTTTTTTTCGTATGAGAATGGAAAGGTAACATTTATACAAAGACACTGTGGTTCATGGTGATAACGCAGGCCACTGGCTTTTTTGGAAAGAAACTGGCAAGCTAGGAAAGACAAGAAGAGAAATTTCAATGCTTGAAAAAAGAAAAGATTTTTCATTAATGTTTCCAACTTTCTAATAATAAACACTATCAGGTTTTTAAAGATCTGCATCTTAAACAGTAACAGCTACACCTTAAATGTAAGATACAGTGTGCACCAAATTGGCTTTTCATTGTTTATTAAGTGTACTATGTGTAATATTTTTTTGTCATCAGCTATAGTTTTCAGATGTATTGACTAGTCAGAATGAATGGAATTTATTTTTTTATTTTTACTGCACTATTAAGCCCCGCGTTAATCTGGGACTGTACAACCCATGATAACGTCATACTTTATACAGATTAATGTTCAATAATTACTTTTAAAAATTCCATACCTGAATGAAAAAAATAAAAATTAGGAACTTGTGGCTGCATGAAATCAGTCTCTTTCATGACACCTTCAGAGTCAGAAGGCCAGGAAAAATTACTGTTTTCAAATCTCATGTTTCTATGTTTCACATTGAAAAATTTTTTTTTCATAATGTGAATGTGAAAACAGCATATCCCAGCAACCCCAGTAACTGCAGTAAATGTCACAAGCAGAGGCATACATATCATAAGCAATGTACAGTATTAAAAAAGAATAGGTCAAAGTGACTCAGAGGTTTCTAAGAAGACTGAGCACAGAATCCTTTCTTTTCCAGAATCTACTCTTTGATAAAATTCAGTGTCATCTGTATTTTTCATCAGCAGTGTACAGCAAATAATAGTTAATATTTTGCTTAAGTTCGCTGTCCTTATATTTGCTGAGGTATATTAACAACAGAATAATAAACTGGAGATAAATTGCCGAGGCCCTAATTAGCTATGTAGCAATTCAGCTATATTTGGAGTTACCTGTGGATGGAATGCATCTGTATCCATGAGCTGATAATATCTCTGTAAGATCCATGTTATCTTTTGGGGGAATATATAAAATGCAGCTGAATCCAAAAAGAGAGAAATGTTTTTCTAACTGAGCCTACATTTTAGAAAAAAAGAAACCCAATAATAAAAAACAAACAAACAAACAAACAAACAAACCAACGAACAACAAAACTAATAGTAACAGGTTGTGGGACAATCTTCTTTTTAAAAATTCAGATAGAAAAAAGTTAAACTTTAGAGAAAACCAATAACCCAAAACATAATGGTCATGCTATTGCATCATCTTGAGCAAGCAGCAAATTAGTCTACGCTTTCTATAAACAGTGCCCACGACTGGACACAGCATTCGCACTGAGGCCTTCGGAGGACCAGATCGGGACAAGCTTGTTTTGTGCGTGGCGCAGCCCTCTTGTTCACAAGCTGTCACACTGTCACACTGCTGACTCCGGTTTTCAGGTTAACCGCACTGGTTTTAAACATGCTAATAGGAAAAAACCAAGACAAATATTAAAATTTGGTAAAGAATCATTTTCCATAGAATTAGTTGCTTTCTGATTCAGGGGGAAAATTAGTTACAGCTTGGAACACGGAATATAACCATGCAACAGCATCACCATTGGTTTAGGTTTTGCTAACTGAGCAGTTAAGTTATTTACTGTTGCACAATTCAGCCCTCACTGAAATCAAAGAAAATCATGGTACATTTCCCCAGAATGTTTCTGGGGACAAACTGTACCTGGGGGTCTTGCTGGTGCAGAAGGTAAAAGAGAGAAACTGTAGTTAAAACTTGATTCATTGAAACACTAAAAAAGTCAGCCATGCTACTAAACTTCAGGTGTGGTTACAGACAGTAAAATGAGGCCTATAGAAATAATTTAGTTTAACAATACATGGCATCAACAACAGCTTTCTAACACCAGATAATTTAGATTAAGCAGTAAATCAGTGAAAAAAAAAAAATAAAGCTTATGGGTTATATAAAATTCATCTACATGCCCATAACTTCTCATTTAAAATTTCTAGTCCACTTTATTTTTAAAGAAAACGATTGCTTGGCATATTTCTGTGCAAGGTTTAAGAACCTAATCAGCTATCATCTAGAAAAATCCTACCCCGAGTTAATGAATTTGGGCTAATGAGAACAATTCCATAGCAGAGCAAATACTTTGTCACAGTTTTTCACACTTTCACGCATAACCGCAATGAGGTAGCTATATGGCAGTGGCCTGATAAACTACAGGATTGCAGCATATAATTTTTTGGCTAGATTTAGGACCAGGGTTTCCCCACAAAAACTGTTGCAGCTGTGCAGTTCACATGACCCTTCCCTTGGCTTACATCCAGTCTCAGCCAATATGTCGCTCAGCGTCAGGTAGGTTTTACTCACTATTTCAAATGGTGTTAATGCAATACTACCGGTTCCAAAACTACATTAAGGAGAGCATTAATACGCACTCTTAAACACACTTTTTTAGGATCAGAAGAGAATACTCCTTTACCTGCTTTGCAGCATAAGAATACTTAGAAACATTTCTTAAGGCAGGAGAGTGCAGGAGTAGAAAATCAGGAGCAATGCAAGCATGGGAACCACACCTTGCAGATTGATTTGACTGCCTGCAGCGAAAACAGGATTCTGTGCAGACTCAGCATATAGAACTTCTTGGTCACATTTAGCTATAAACCAGAACTATCTCTGTTCCTATAGATCTTAAAGTCATGTACTCTTAGATACCATGTATATCATCGTCAGGTTCTCCTGGTGACCAGTTAGACCAAGCGGAAGGGCAAGCTACCAAGTCTGGGGACAATTATAATACTAAGAAACAGTTTGGTTTTCTTTTTGTAAGAGAGTACAAGCTTGAAGATCAGAAGGCAAAAAATAATTTAAAAAATCCCTTATACCAAGCAATACACCAAAACCCCTCCCCTGGTTAGAAAATTGATCTAAAAAATAGGGGGAGAAAATATATTACCTGCTGTAAGTGGCAATACCTCATGAAATATTATACCTAATTCAACTCATACTATTTGCAGTTGTGCTGAAATATAGTTAACTCAAACTCAAATTCATGCTACTACATATTTATCCCCATGTGTATAATGTTGACAGGAGCATATATGCATCAGAAATTTAATTTCTGCCTTTTTATTTTTTCCAGTGGGCCTGAATTTGACTAAGTAATTCACTCAGAAAGGAAGGAATTAAAATTCTAATACAGTCTTAATTTTGCTGCACCCAGCCACTGTTACCCTTGACATTTGTATTTCATGCTCCTTGTTTTTTCGTACTTCACACAAAACCTTATCCATAGACTGCAGAGAACCTAAACATTTGAATCACATGCAGTATGATGTGAATCAGGAGCTCAGCACAGAGTCATTAATTAATTTTGTGGCGGGTTGACCCTGACTGGACAGCAGGTGCCCACCAAAGACGCTCTATCACTCCCCTGTCAGCTGGACAGGGGAGAGAAAATAGAGCAAAAGGCTCATGGGTCGAGGTAAGGACAGGGAGAGATCACTCGCCAATTACTGTCACGGGCAAAACAGACTCGACTTGGAGAAAATTAACTTAATTTATTGCCAATCAAATCAGAGTAGGATAAGGAGAAATAAAACACCTAAATCTTAAAACACCTTCCCCCAACCCCTCCCTTCTTCCCAGGCACAACTTCACTCCCAATTTACTCTACCTCCTCCCCCCTCAGCAGCACAGGGGGATGGGCAATGGGGTTTGTGGTCAGTTCATCACACATTGTTTTCTGCTGCTTCATCATCCTCAGGGGCAGGACTCATCACACTCTTCCCCTGCTCCAGCGTGGGGTCCCACCCACGGGAGACAGTCCTCCACAAACTTCGCCAACGTGGGTTCTTCCCACGGGCTGCAGTTCTTCACGAACTGCTCCAGCATGGGTCCCTTCCACGGCGTGCAGTCCTTCAGGAGCACACTGCTCCAGTGTGGGTCACAAGTCCTGCCAGAAAACCTGCTCCGTGGGCTTCTCTCTCCACAGATCCGCAGGTCCTGCCAGGAGCCTGCTCCAGCGCGGGCTTCCCACAGGGTCACAGCCTCCTTTGGGCATCCGCCTGCTCCGGCGTGGGGTCCTCCCCGGGCTGCAGGTGGAGATCTGCTCCACCGTGGACCTCCCCGGGCTGCAGGTGGACAGGCTGCCTCACCGTGGTCTTCCCCACGGGCTGCAGGGGAATCTCTGCTCCAGCACCTGGAGCATCTCCTCCCCCTCCTTCTGCACTGACCTGGGGGTCTGCAGGGCTGTTTGTCTTACACATCCTCACTCCTCTCTCCAGCTGCAGTTTGAGGCCCAGCAACATTTTTTCCCCTTCTTAAATCTGTTATCCCAGAGGCGCTACCACTGTTGCTGATGGGCTCGGCCTTGGCCAGCGGTGGGTCAGTCTTGGAGCCGGCTGGCATCGGCTCTATCAGACATAGGGGAAGCTTCTAGCAACTTCTTACAGAAGCCACTGCTGTAGCCCCCCTGCTACCAAATCCTTGCCACACAACTCAATACAGAAAAGAGTAGTTCCAACAGGTTTGAGCTGCAACAGTCTACATCTCATCCTATTTCCCTAAATTATGATTAAATGTCATAAAGTGCATGATCTTTGGTGTTCTGCATTGATCATACAATTAACCTTCATGGGGGTTCACAGCTTGGCAGGCTGTAGGTTTTGCTGTCTCAACCATTTCATCATAACACGTGAAAATAGCCAGGATTCTTTTTTTTAAAACTGAAGATCTGCCACATGAGTAACTGACATTTGTGCACCACTGTATTGTGAATATTTGATTTTTCCCAAGTATGGGACAGATTTAGGTCCCCTTCACAAAAAAAACCTAAATGCAAAAATGACTCTGTGTGTGTTCAATCTCACAGTTTTAACCAAGTGTAGTCAAAGCATAAATTTCTCCCTGAAGTGTGAAAGAGATGGTTCCTGTAAGTAGAGAAGTTACAGATGCTCGGTGCTTGCCTTTAGGCTTCTTCAAAACTGGGGTCAGCACCTTTCATCACTAAACATAAAGAGTGCTCACATGCTGCTTCTGAACCTTCTACCAAAGGAACTGCAGGTCCTCTGGATCAAAAACAGTTGTCTGGTTCTGTCCCTTCTGCAGGGAAAGAAGTTATGTCCAGTGCTTTGCCTTGGCTGCAGACTAATAGAGCGCAAACTGTTTCATGGATCATCTGACTCTTGTTAGTCATTTTTTCTGTTTAAATTTCCAGATTGCCTCCTTGTGATAACTTCAGACGCATTCATTGAGACAGCCGCTGAATAAATACTGTACTTCCCATTTACCAAATTCCTTTACTTGGATTATTTCTTTGTTACAGTCTAGTACTAGGCACAGCATCCATCTCTACCTGATTTATTTTTCTTTCTTCAAAATTTTCTCCACTGGACAGTAGTAACAATCAAATGTTGAGGCATGAAAAGTTTCCTGATTCCACCTCAATGATTATTTCAATGGATATTAAATGGTTCTCATCATCCCCTGCCTACTGAAGTAATCAGTGTCACCACTGGATCTAGAATGGCTGGTTGAATCTTACAGAAATTAAATTATTGCTTTAAAATAATGGGTGTCTCTTATTGATTTCCCCTCCAAATCTAAAAATGTTCTTTTTAATGAAACCTATATAGTTTCTTGGATGATCAGAGAAATGGTACAGTGTAAGAGCTACTGTAACCTTTCTTACAATTTAGTTCATTCTGCCATTAACTTTTCTACCTCTGTAAGTGGTAACCTAATTCTGCTAAGAGTTAATGAGAAGTTTATCTTCTGTGAAATTATTTTCTGTGAAATTATTCCTGATCATGAAAACATCTTAAAAAAAAAAAAAAGGAGGAGAGAATAAAGTCTTTAACAACAGCCTCAGTGGAGCATCTTTTCCCGTGAGGGTTCTTTAAAGTTCAAAAGAATGCACAACTACTGAGACATCACCTTCAAACTGACTGTCTCGTGGTGTGGATTTCTTGTGAGTTTCTTTGGCAATAATTGCAAGATTCCTGATGTTATTAATGTAGTTCTTCCAGGAGGAGATAATCCAAACTGACTATTCACTATCTACCTGAACTAGTGCAACGGGAGATTCTGAAAGATTAGCCATCAGCTCAACCTAATTTTTATTATACCTGAGCAGAATCTCCATTTCTCCATCGGCATCACAGGACCAAGGAAACGACACAAAATCTCCAAACCAGTCTTACCAGAAAAATCGAAAGCAGGCTCATTTTCAAAAGTGGTCAAGTAAACCAAGGACATGACTTTCATCATAATTGATAGCAATAAAACAGTGAAATCATTTAAACGCTTGACAAATAGCTACTGTTTTACCAGCCCCATTCTAGGGAGCTCAATCATATCTATTTATCAAAAGAGAGTTTGCAACGTGCCCACAGTCTCCCTATTCCTAATTCTGAGAAGTCAAATTGCAATACATTATATGGGAACCCGCTGAGCTAAAGAGCACAAGGGACATTACTGGTGGGCAGATACTTTGCTATCCAACAAAAATTGCAGCTTTCCAATTCCAGCCCAACCTGTCTGCAGCCAGCGTTGCTTTACAGGTTTACCTGCCGTACAGCAGAACTCTTGTATGAGCTGTGGTTTCCTACCACAACTGAAAACAGAATATGCATTACAACATCAGCATCTGGGTTGATAATTAACCTTTGCAATGAACACCAGTTTTGCCCTTATCAACAATACAGAGAAAGAGCTGATATAAGAAAAAAGATTGAGACCGGACTTAGTTTAAGTTGTGGGGGTTTTCTTCCACTGACAAAGGCACACCATTCCCACTCAAATATTAAAATTACCACCATTAAACACAGCAGAAGACTCATCTTGACAGGTGCAGCAGCACTGTAAATTATTGGGAAGATTGATATAGAACAACATGATGGATAAAATTGAGAAATAATGTTCTGGTATTGGAGCCTATTTTAGTCTTGGAGATTGATGATACATGTCCAGAATTCTTATTCTTTGTTGATGGGCGGAGAGAGAGAAATTGTGCAAGTACCAAGACTGTTGATAAGGCAACAGGGAAAACAGCTGGTCTGGAATAATCACCACCTACCTGCCAGAAGACAAAACAGTGTATTCCTTGGCCCAATACATCATCCTGCCTTCCCCAAAGGATTTGTGAGAACAGCTTTAGGATACTGTTCCCCTGTGCTATGTTCTGTTGAAATAAATAAATAAAAAAAAAAAGCCAAAGGCCTGGCAAAGAAAAGAAAATCATCGCCAAACAAAACAGAAGAGGGAGTTAAGAGAAGAACAAGTGGATGCACTAATAGGATAGGAAGGAACTGTGTGGTATTTAATTGAAGAATAACAGAGACCAAGACATACGGAAACATCTTGGTGAGAAGAATGTAAAGGCAGTAACCAAACAGTATAGTCAATACATCATATGCTGTG
Source organism: Astur gentilis (assembly GCF_929443795.1). Taxonomy (NCBI): domain Eukaryota; kingdom Metazoa; phylum Chordata; class Aves; order Accipitriformes; family Accipitridae; genus Astur; species Astur gentilis. The sequence goes on along the minus strand of NC_064887.1, from coordinate 14,350,532 downwards.
AGGGCAAAAGTTAAGGAAAGCAAATTGCTTCTTCAGGAAATCCAGGTATCAGCCCATGGTGCTGCAAAACAAAATTGATTAGAAACAACTGGGCTAATGAGGAGAAAACAAGAGAATTTACACATATATTTACACTAATAACTCTGTATGAGTTACTGAGCAACTGGAAGCAGATGGAAAGCTTCAGATAAACTCCGAAAAACACTGCCTAAAGAGCAGCTGGGAAGCCATCTACAGTCTGGTTAGTACAGGGACCAACAAGCCACTATTAGGGTGGTCCTGGCTTTGGCGGGGCGGGGGGAATGGGACATGATGGTAAAGCAGTCTATTGTGGGGCTTTACTACAGCTTCACTCTTCACTACTCAAGCTCTCTAGCCCTGAAGATGCTTACAAGCACTGTATCTCCCCTTCCTAACATCGACTTATGATGGCAAGGTAAGTTCCAGTGTTGGGTAGAAAAGAGTGTCTGCATGTGTAAAAGAAGTTTTATATCTGTATTTTCCTGATGGGCATTAAACAAACATTTAATGTTCTTTTGGGAATCAAGAGAAATTCAGACATTTATTTTACAAAAGATGTATGTTTTCGTGACTATGAGATAGCAGAAAAGGCTGAGGTGAAGTACTTTCACCCATTACACTATACCTAGATTTTGTCTGCTAAATAATACAAAAAACTGAACAAGAAAATTTGTAAAATGTTTAAATGAAGAGTATTACCTTCCATTGCAGTCACTTTATGAACAAATGCCATATTTGGACACATGTATATGTGACTACCATTGGACAGCCACAAGACATACTCACCTGTCTCATCACATAAGCAGAGCTGACTGTATTACCAGCGATGCCAGCTTTGCAGATACCTTTAGTCAAATCCCTAGGCTTTAGCTGCTGTCACAGGCAACTTTCTGACACTCATTTGAGGCACAGGCTGGAAGTCAAACCTCATAGAAGTCAAAGACAGAACCCTCATAAACTTCAGCAAGGCCAGGACTGCACTCAGCCAAAGAAATGAACGGCTGTTCACTCACACTCGAAAGACAGACCAGGCTGCATCTCTGCCATTAGAGCAAGAGCCGTGGAAGGAATAATACTGGCAATGTGTAGACCTCAATCTAGTGCAGCTAGAAAAATCTTTATCAAAAAATGAGGAGAAAGGCAGAAAACATTTTGAAAGGGATATGATGATAACTGGAGTATATAAGTACCTGGGAAAAGAAGAAGGTAGAAGACAGACTGAGTGTGGCAGTTACCATACCAAAACCATAACCTGACTTATGGCTAGGAACCGTAATAGACACACAAACCCAGAGCTGTTTGTCCTGAACCCAAGGTGCGGAATGCACTTTCTCCCTAAAAATGAAGAGCATCACTATTCAAGGTGTGAAGCGATACTTATAATCTCGTAAGGATGCATAATGCTCAGCATAAACAGTTTTCTTTCTTTGTTTTTAAAACACGGGTTTTTTCCATTAATGACTTAAGCAACATCCTTTGTGAAGGATAGCATCTAGACGACAGTTGGCTCTTGCAACAGTATGATCTCCATAAGTTTAAGAGCATTGCACAAAAGGTTTTTTTTCTTTTTCCTTTTTCTTTTTTTTCTTCTTAAGAAAGAACTGGGAAATGAGGGAAGTGAGTAAAATTTTTAACATTGGCAGATTGTCTTCCTTTATGTAAACAGCCTCAGGGGTTTTGTTGAGACACAGTATTCAAACAAGCAGATTTTATTTCATAATAAATGAGCTTTTAAAGTGTTCTGGCATATTCAATTACACAAACAAGTTTTTCCCAATTCAGAAAAAAATCTGAGTTTTTTCAATTGTTTTTCCTTGCATCTGAAAATAACCTTGCTTTTCTCCTCAAATAACTCTTACTTGCTTTTTTCCTGAATTTTGTGATCTCATTTTCATTCACATCACCGGCCAATCCTATCATTAGGATTTAGAGATTTATTAAACCTTTCATGGTAATCTTGATAATGTATTTGTGGTGCATTGAATCCAGTCGTAATGAAGGTTTGTTTTAAAGAAATGTAAACAAGAGGGGCTTGTTCTCATCTAATGCAATTTGGCAGCAGAATCTCCCATAGAAAGGAAATGAGCTGTCCCATGGTTAGCGTACTGGTCTGGAACTCAGAAATTCCTGGTTTAGTTCCCTGTTATGCTCTAGACTTCCTGGATGACCTTAAATAATTCTCTCTCTGCCTCTGATCCCCATGTGTAAAAAGAAATAATACCTGTTTCCTGCTTAACAAATGAAGGAAAATGAGACACAGCTGAAAAGACCTCAATGTCTGTCAGCCCAGTTGAGCCGTTCTTACTCAGGTTGTGGATTTGCTCACACTGCCACCACATCTCTATCTGCAGTTTTCTTGTATGAACAGACCATTAACCATTTAACAAATGCTTTTCCTGTCCTTTTTTCACCCCAGTAACCTTCTCCTGTCTTTCCTCTATTTTCTATACATCCTTGACTGCCCTATCCCCGCCTGTTATGTATGTCTTCTTTCACCCCTGAACCAGCATCTATCACTGACACCTGTTTTCAGATACAAAACCAGGTAATTTTATAGCCTAATCAAGGCAAATGATTCACTCTGTTCTTCATAAGCTTCTGGAAACTGTAACATATATATAAGACAAAATTGAACCCTTAAACCACTCTCATGAATTCTGCCTAACATAACGCACGTTTCATGCCCAATGCTAGGACCAGGATGTTCTTTCAGAGACAGTCCTGGATGGAGTACTTGGAAATCTGCAGCTCAGAATGTGCCATGATAAAATGTAAACCACAGAACTTTTGCACTTTAGAGCTATTTCTTTTAAATACTATTAACCATATATATGCTATTAATAAATATAGGACATTTTAGAATATAACATAAAAAGAATTCATATAAAGTATCAACACCAAGAAAACATGGAAGAAATATCTGGAATAATTAGCACTTTCAAAAGTATTCTTTAAGAGAAATCAAAGGAGCTTTGATAATTCAAACTACTGAAAACCAGACTGTTGATTAAAAAAAAAAAAAAAACCAAACAAAAAAACACAAAACAAAACAAACAAAAACCAAAACCAAACCAAACAAACAAAAAAACACAAAACCGAATATTCACATTGTAACCAAATGTAAGGCTACCCTTCATAAATCTGGCTAATTCTATTCTGAGATTACTCACGAAATAAAACACAGCTTCTCCAATACCTATTTTGTAAAAAACAAATGGAAATCCAGACTCAAGAGACACATATTTTGTTCTATTTTAGACTTTGATCCATGTCCATGTATGACTGTGTTTTGGGGTGTTTTTTACATTCCTAATCCCAGCTTCAAAGTCACGGTATCCATTAGATCTGTTAGCCAAGTACGTACCAGAGACTGTACATATAGTTACTGCCAATAGAGTTCAAAATTATAGTGGAAAATATCGACTCAGACCAATGGTTAATATTTCTAACAATCCTATCAGATTAATATATTCCAACTCTTTGTCTCAGGATGATAACATTATTTTTATGATATATTCTTGATGAGAAAAATCCAGGGAAAGCTTAAGGGTAATGCCTTCCATAGTTTCAACAGTTACATTTAGAGGTGTGAATATAAATAAACATAGCTTACGAAGAGTTTGTTACAGTACTACCATTCTTATTTGCCTGCATGGTATGTAAAGGCACACTGAGTTTTCATGTTACATTTTCCACAAGAGTTGCATATGTAATAATTCTCTATTTCCATTTTGAAGTCATAGTTACTAATCTATTGGACATCATCACTCACCCCTTTTTTGGTAAATGCGATTCAGCATGCAATGCCATCCCAAAAAACTACCAAAGATCCTAAATCAAGATATTTCATTGAATCAATATGAAAAAGAACAATTTCAGCTGCCTTATCTGGAGTGATTAAACACACAAAAAAGTCTCCGGTTATTCCCTCTGCAAAGAGACATCAGTTCTATTCTTAATCTCGCAATTTCCTGACCGAAATCCCACTCTGCATATTTTGCACTGCTCACTATAGTAGGCAGGAGGCTTATATTTGGTTCGATGTTATTATACTCAGAGCAACGTTTATACTGAGTTTCTACTTCTAGTATAGCATTAAAAGTTTGCTGCAGGAGGCAAAGTTTTTAAAGGAAACTATCCAAATTCAATTAAAAGTATTAGGCAATTATTTATATTGCTTGCTCCTTAAGATACTACCTGTTTTAGACAACAGGTAATTAGACAAACTATGAAGCTAGAAGTTTATTCTGTTTTCTGTTCTATGCACTAAGAATAAAATCCACTCACAAGATGGAAAAGCTATGATAGAATAGTCAAATTATTCTCTTGAATTTTTTGTGACAAATAGTATTGGAGCACTTAAAGAAAAGACACTGCAAGTATACTGAAAAAAAAAAAATCTGAAAATACTGAAAATTTATTCCCACTGCATCATGTTTGGCTTCCTAGTCATGATTTCACTTTTGTTTAGCAGTGGAAATAGGAAATAAAGCAGAGACTGGTAGACTTCATTGAGTTACAGTAGCATGACTGTAGGAAAAAAATATTATAAACTAATCATGTAATTTACTTTGAGGGTAGAAAGTTTGGGAATTAGGACTGAGTAAATCATAACCAAATAAAAGGTGATGATTTGGTATTACCTCATTGTCCTGCTAGTGTATTCTATTCCTGATCTGATCACCTGAGAAGAAGGGAACTCAGTCCAATCCTTGCTATCTTTTGTAAAAATAACAATAAGGTATTAGGTACAACTAATAATAGTGAAAATTATTGGCAGCTGAAAACCAGAGTACCATAATCGAATGGAGGCCATTCTATTGCACACCTATCGCAGCTGTTCTTGGCATTACCATTATAGAATCAATTTAACTATTGACAGGAGGGAAGAAACTCCACAACTTCACAAATGACCGACCCAAACTTTTCCCAACCATTTCTTTTCTTTGGTTGTCCTTACACAGTGATATCTCACCTACTAAGAACTAGAGAAAATAATCTATGTAGTACATGTAGAGTGAAGTATGTGACATTTGGTGAGATAGCCTTTTTTTTTTTTTTTTTCAATAAAACTCTTTTCACAGGAGAAGCTACCAGAAAAACTTGGAGAAAAATTATCAACTCAAGCTCTTAAGACAACCTTTTCTCTGAGATAAATAGCTTGCAATATAAAGCTTAAGTGGGGATTAGCTGGCAGGCAGTTTAAGAGGAGAAAAAGAAGTTGCAGTTTCCTCGCCCTGTGCCTCCAGCATAATTGTTGCAGCACCATGTTGTAGCAGAAGTATGGGAATGGGAAGGCTGATGGAAAGTGGATAATGCTGTGTCAGGACCTCATATCTCACAGGCTAAGAGGTATATACAAAGCTGGAGTTAATGCTGTGAAACCAATGCTTGCACAAGAGTTTCAGCTCTGTACCCAGATTAGCAAACCCATCAGCACAGCCAGTGCAGGACGTTAGGACATAGTCCAGCACTGGGAGCTAATATTGGCCACTAGCCGTACCTTCAAACATTTCAATATGATCATCAAATCAGTAGCACAAAGACCCACTTGTTTAGAGACATTTCATTTCTCTACAGTGTAAGATTCTCTTAGCTGACTGATTTCTCCTTTTTTTTTTCATATGAAAGGTTTCCCAGAAAGCGTGCCTACTTCACTCACTGTTTCCCACAGAACTTGTGCATCAGGTTTTCTTTTCTTTCAATTACATTCCAAGCCCTCCTTGCTGTTAAAAAAAACTGAATTTGATCTGACACTCCGGACTTGGAGATGGACATAAGTGGGTCTGATGGGAAGTCTATATTGTATCTTGTAGTGCTTCAAAAGTGTAATTCAGACTGCTAAATTTTTCAGTGTACCCTTTTCAAAGATGTGCAGCATCCAGTTACGACTTTTGGCTGTAATTCCCATATACTAAAAAAAAAAAAAATAAAAATTAAAATCTATAAAAATAATAATATTGATCATTTTGATCATTTATGAGAAGTGATCCCTGGACTGTCCCTCATGAAATATCTGGCCTACCCAAAACATCACCTTTTAACTTTACCTGATATTCTTTACCGCATTCTTCATATGATCTGGTTTTGGCAGGTATGTTCCACTTAATCCAGGCTGAACTTACCAGGTAACTACTTTAACACTGTTCCCGTGACTACAGTGCAAAATAACAGTATTTGTATGCATTTGGTTCTGTTGCCAACATATCAAGTAACAACTTGAGACAGGGGAGGGTTTCAAGAGGAGGAGAAAGAAGGGGGGGGTTGAGTGCATCCATAACCAGCACCGCAGCAAGCTATTTCCATTTCTCCAATGCCACAGCAGATAAAGCAAATTGCAGTAATTTAATTTGTGCTTGGACAAAGAAGAATGGATTTTTTTAATTCCTATTTTCCTTCTGAGAATCGACCACTTCAGAAGTAAACGCACCGTAAGGTGCAGAAGAAACCACAGCCTCTGTCTGGCTCTACAGGAGAGACAGCGTGCATTTTCCATCACGCATCTGACTCCTTTCTGCAACAAGATACAGCCAAAGCTCTCATTCATCTCCCTAAATCATATTTCTGTCGCATAGTTTCTAACAGCGCTATTTCCATTCCTATTCTCTACTACATTATTGTAAGACAAGCATGAAAAATTATGTCTGTCTTGCAACCTGTCTCCTTCTCCAGATTATATTTTACCTTCACTAGAGATGTACCTGATCTGGAAATCCCAGTTGAATGAACACTGAAGCTCACACTGGCTAGAAGTTATAACTCTGATGCTGACTTGAAATATGAATACCTGGTCCAAAAAACTGCTGACTTTTAACAAGTTTAAAACCTGTCATAATGTTCTGATCTAAACCTGCTGCTCACATTATTTAACGACAAGTGAACGCTATCCTGAGCCAGAATGCGTGCATCACCTAAAAACAGACTAGGTTCGATATCCAGAACTGACCACCAAGCTTTATTTCTATGCACAGTCAAAGGAAACCCTGAACCCCAAATAATACCAACTTTTAAGAGACTCTGATATGAATTCAGATTGAATTAGACTGTATCAGAAAAAAAGAAATACATCTAAAACAGCAAACTACCCTCTCTTCTCTATCCTGGTTGCTTCTCTGAACTTGCTTTGATTTTGATCCATAGCTTCACATTCCACATTGATTTTCAGGTTCAAACAAAGGCACAACCCTACCAAGCTCCTCTGCAGCTGATGTTAAAACAGAAACCGTGTAAATAACTGATTTTTTTTTTTTATTTTTTTTTTTTTTTTGTTCAGTAGCCAATAGAAAAAAAAAGAGTTAGTGGTTATTTTTTGGATCCATCCCAAACTGGAATGTTTCCACATACTCAGCCAATTAAGACACATCATTTGAGATTAAACAAAACATTTCATTCAAGCAGTAACAAATCAGACATACTTAATAATGCCAGCAAGCCAAAGTCAGAAAGTAATCACGAAAAAAGAAAACACTTTACGTCCCTGACCCTATGTACCCAAGGTGGCGATCCTCTTGCTCTTGGACCGCAGATGACTTGCAGGCGCTCCGAGGACCGCTCTCGTGCCAGCCCTGGGTACGTGAGGGAGCTGGGCTGGCTTTTGCAAGAACGTGCTGGCTGCATCCTCTGAACCCTTCTCTAAGAGAAGAAAGGAACCAGCTGTGGCCAGCACTGCTTGCCTAGATCAGTGAGTGACAGGTGACATGTTCAGCCTCAGGGAGCTGTTGTCAGCTCCTGCCTGTGAACTTCTTTCAGAGTTTCCTCTCCTCAGCTTTTGAGTTACAGCCTTTTGCTAGCTGACTGAGTGAAATAAGTAACATAGCTCGCAATGACAAGTTTCACCTTTTTCTGTTGGAAAATCATCCAAAACACGGATTACTTGAGCTGTTAACTCCAAGAAATTTCGCTCTAGGTCTTCACCCCACAAATAGACCAGAGCAGTAAACCAGGACATCATGAGACCAAACCCTGTTCAGCAGATTTCAGTTTTATGAATGGTATCCAAATCTCTTTGTTAATCAAATTCAGATATCAAAGGTTTTTTGGAAATATTACAATAGTTTCCTGGGACACATTTTTCTTCATATTGTATAGTCTAAAATAGTACGTTTTGAGAAGTAAATTGTTCACCAAAAAAACCCAAAATTAGTCAAAACTATTAAAAAAAATCACATAGATCTTGAATTCTGCTGGGGTTTAATGTAAACTAATGTGATAGTCCAGGTTTTCTCAAATGTTTTGCAGAAGATATTTTCATTTCTAAATAATTTCATGCTTTTGCTTTTTTTGAAGAAAATTTGGATGATAGTGTTGAAACTCTTCCTGAAAAAAATAAAGTAAAAGAATCTTTAAGCTTAAGTATAACTATGAGACTGATCCTCTTTTTCCTCTTCCTATACAACTTTTTCTTGAAAAGAAAAGCCTTGACTTTTAACATATAAATTAATGACCACATAGACAAAAAGTGAGTGCAGTCAGTAAGACCAGTAATGGAACTATCATCCACATGAAGTGTACATGTGTGAGCCATCAAAAAAAGAAAAAGGTTAGTACATCTGTTTTTTCAATACAATAGAAGACACCATTCTTTATTGGTGACTCCTTTTAGAAGTACTTCTGATGGCCAAGTTTTGTCAAACTGTTGAATTTAATAAAAACAGGTGAAATTGCATTTTCAAATTCGCTTAATGCTCAAAGTGAAATGCAGATGTTTAACTCACCACAAACATCAACATTTTGTTTATTTAACAAAGAGCTTGAGGAATTCATGTGCCTCTTCTGGAGTCACGCTGTACGCTCCTTTCTGAGACTACTCCCGCTGATGTCAAACTCTCCTGGCTTGTAAATTTGGCTTGACGCTAACTGTGCTACACTAATTGAGAGGACTGTGAGGCTGCAGGCCTGTGAATAAAACAAGGTATGCCTTCACATCTGCAGATAGCAGTTGCCTAAGAAATAACAGCAGGGAGATGAAGGAAAGAACTAGAATTTCTGCAGGAGGTTAGACCTTCTTTTGCGGCTACAAAGAATAAATTCATTTTTCCTTTTCCGAAATAAAATTCAGTTGCAATTCAAAGTTGTATAATTAGAATTATCCAATATCAGGGTAATTCAGAAGGCACAAAAAAAGGTGATAGCTGTAAAAAAAGGCAGGCAAATTTTTTGTTCGCATTTCACCTATCAGCGTCTTTGTGACCCTTTTCTCCTGTAGCTTTTCTCTTAAAACCTTATGTAGGAAAAAATGAGTCCTACTCACTCTGCTTCCTTTGGACAAACTGCTTCTGTTCTGAAGCCAAAAGCATATGAATCGCACGTTGTGCTTTTTTCTTTTATTTAATCCCCATGTCTATGTTCAGCCTGGAACCTTGAGCTACCAAAAATAAATACTAAGTCAGAGGAAAATGCTAGTGGGATTTTCATCATTTAAAATAAATGAATAAATGGTCCCTGATCAGGACAGCCTTCAGCTACCCAAAGTGTTTCTGCAGCAGTGTACTACACTGGTTGAATATCAAGTATTCGTCCTGCTAAAATATATGAAAAACATTAACAAGGTGATAATGCCACTTCACACATGTGAAGATCAGTTACCAGGATTACGTTTCTAATTCATATTCACCCTACAAAAGACCTGAGAGTAAAGCAGACTAAGAAGAGACTCTTAGTTACAGCAGCAAGTGAATGCATGCTGGAACACTACAAGCTTTTGGTTTTGCTTTGCACATAATGGAAATGTTGCTTAAGAGTTGTTGAGCAATCTCCTGTAAGGAAATTTGTGATTATGAGAAACCTTCTCCTAAGGGATTTTCTATGTTTTGGAAGATATTATGTGCTTTGATTTGTGAGGTGTTTGAACTTGAAAATGCCTGGGGGTGGGGGCTGAAGGCTTTTTTGTTTGAGTGCTTGGTTATTTTGGTTTTGTTGTTTGGGAATTTTTCTGCACAGTAAGCCAAATAAATAGTTATCTCCCTATTTATTTTTTTTTCCCCCGCAGAGAGGTAGCTTCTGTTCTGTTATGGGCTCCTCGACTGCTCTGGTAATCCAAAACCCAGTATAAGGTGCATATTTGTACATTGCACAGATGTGCAATGTACATTTCAGGCACTTTTGGGATGCCACCAGACTGCAGCTGATTTGGAAACAAATGCAGTCAGTCACTGGGAGCCTTTTCCCTGACCTCACAGGGCTTTGGGAAGGCATGTGAAGATCATTTCATTAATGTAGTAATCTCCCTTGTGAACATCACCAGGAAAGTTGTAGCACACAGGTATTAAGATCACACACTAGAAATAATGACAGGTTCATTGTTAAAGGGTTAAGGAAACATGTCTCAGGCAGTCTTGCTGGTCCCCTCTCCAGTTCTTCAAGTTTTGGGAAACTAATTCTTTTTGGGGGGTCTGGTTGGGTCCTTTTGTCACTGTTTGCTGAAGTTCTATCTGGGAATTGTCCAGCATGAAAGCGTTTAAACACACTTCTACTTGGTCTGACAAGTGCCTTCTCTCAACGTGGTTTATTCTCTGCTTGCCACATCCTACAGGCAGTGTCCAATTAATACCAATTTAATAGAAGTAAGTTTGCAGTTATGTTTACACAAAAATTGCGAAGCACTTTTACCTCTCAAATTGTTTTAATCACTTCCTTTCCAATGGGAAATAGCATCCATAGCATTCTTCCTTTCCAATAACACAGTAGAGCTCATAAAACAGTAAATAAACTCAGTCTCTTGTCTACTTGGACAAAAATATTGGACTGCTGCCATCTTTTGGTTACACTCTATGATAATTGCCATCAATTAGAGGTTCTTTTCTAAACCAAACACAGGAATAAAGTATTCTCAAGACATTTTTGAGTTTGTTGTAATAAAGGGAATTCTCTAAATAAATACAAATACAACAACATTTTCTCTGTAGTCACTAAAGTTTCAGAAGCAACTTCAGTGTATTTGTACAAGGATCTATAGAAGGGCCTGCCTGGGGCAACAGAATTTCAGGACACTTGAAAACAAACAGTAGATTTTAGATTTATTTTTTTTTAATTACAGACTCATCACTAGATAACTTGTGATCCTTGGTTTTGCATTTCATTCTTTGCTTTGTAAAACTACTGTATATTTCACTACTTCCATGAATATATAGATGAATTTTCTGAAGCCTTTACCAATCTGTCCTAACGATGTTTGGTACTTAATATGCCCTCACAGACCTGAATTATCAGAAGCCTTGGATGCTGACTTCTCTGATCCATATAAGTTAAATGGCAACACGTGGGCAGAGTTAAAGACTAGAGAGAGAGTAAGCCCATGCTGCCCATTGGTTTTGCCTTTATGTCAGCCGATGATCAATGACTGAAACTGCAAGCTTCTATCACTGGTCCAGCTTTCGCGGACTGTAAATACGTCCACAGCTGTTTCATTTAGGAGATCAGAACACAATCGATGCAAGGAATACATTTTACAAACAATTTAGCAGCTGAATGAATATAGCTCACAAATTATCGTGCCAGCTGGAGTGTTTCAGAAAGTGTTTAGGAAGACATACACAAAATTACTTCCCTTAATTTCAGTGAGAAATCAAGATGAGAGCCTCCTACGTCTGGCAGTCCTTTGATAAAGAGAAGAAGAGATGAAAAAAGAAATTATTGCAACAAAGCTGTGGTTTCTTGAGATTCTGTGATAATTCCTCTAGTCCACACTATCTGCAGCTGGAATTTCACAATATAGGGGTAGAACATGTCTTTTCATGCTCAAAGTGCAGAATATTTTCCACTTAGCCTTTAGCAATACATAGTCCACCATGCACCCAGCAGGTAGCTCTGATTCACCTGGAAAGATATGTGGATGGGGTACATATATCCTAAGTTAGCTAGCTAAGATAGTACTATGTCCATGCCCAGTAGCAACAGCAGCTACTAGAAAATAACATCTTTACCCTTTTGAACTGGTCAAAATATATTGTATAATGACCAAGGACATAAAATAAAGGTATTTGCAGTGGAGTTTTCAGTGTCACTTCTCAGGGTATAACTGTGCTTTACATAGTTGAAAAGAGTTCTACCAGCAAAAAACCGGAAGTTTGATATAGCAGCTTATGACTCTACAAAGGAATAAACAGTCCACGCTCACTGTCAAGCTGTGATATGTTATTACAGTGCACTGCATTCAAAGAGCAGAAAGCGGACTTGCTATTAGTTTCAAACTTAAAGAAGGACAAGTTGAATTTCTCTCAATAAGGAATGAATGCTTTAATGATTATTTTTCTCTTTAATTTCAAGGTTCCGGGGAAGACTTCTATGAATTTTCATAGAAAAAAGAAGAGGCCTTTTGATATCAAAGTGGCCCTTAATTTAAAGTATTACTGAGCCAGAAGTGCAGAGATTACGTTTGCTTTAATATAAGAGTGTATGTGAATTTACCAGATTGTGTTGTGGATTTCCTCGTAGTGCACACCCGCAAGGCTCACGCTAGCCACAACTGATGAGATGGACTATGCCTTCAGCGTGGAAATGAGCTTGATGCATGTTGAATGCTAGAAATCAGACAGCTCATAATACAATTTACACTACTTCAGACTGTTCAAGTGTTCCTTGCAACATTTCTTCTCCATAGGTCTATAATCAGTCACTGAGCCAACAAAAAAAAATGGCTTTGTGGCACATCTCCAAACACGGCAGGCTTAACCACTTTGTTTCAAGTAGCCACAGCTGATGCTGATGAACTGGCATTACTGCTGAGGAAAAGCCACCCAAATGCACAGCTGCAGGAAATGCTGAACACAGCTTCGGATAAAAATGGGGAAAACAAAAGAACCATTTGCAGTGCTCAAATCTTTAATGTGGTCTGCAGCCTGATTTGAAGTAGTGGCCACATTCCTCTCCCTTACCCCCAGACCCCAACCTGAGGTGAGGAAAAACATGGTTTAGGGCAAATTATTCTTGTTGTTATTTTGCTAATGACCTGTTACCCCAGCTGAGCAGACCTGTCAACTTTCCAGACATCAGTGGTACAAAAGGACTGACTGGGGCTCCCAAGCACATCTCAGGCCTTTATAAAACAAACAAACGCAAAGAAAAACATACAAATACACAACATTATCCTTCTCAATATCTCCCATATTCATATCAGCTTGATCAAAAATAAAGACCTAGACACGCGCACACTGCTGCAAGTACCCAGTGCTTTTTGGTCTACTACTACTCATGTTTTTTCCGCCAGTAATTGATCTAACATAATCTGCTTAGCTGGTACATAAGCACTAGTTCAGCTCCTTCCCCACCTACTTTTCTCCTTCTACATCTAGAATTCACAGATGCCCTTGAAAATTTTGGCTCTTTTGCCTGCATTTATAACAGAGCAAATACAAGTGTGCATCAGTTACATGTATTTCATATGAGAAGTTCTCTTACAAAGGGCATTTGAACCTGTAAGGTTTGAGTTCCTGGTAGAAACTCTCTTCTTATATAAAGGAAGTTCAAAGAGCACAGTTTGACTCTTTGTAGATTGGAATACTGGAGATGGGGTTTTTTCAGTTTTGTTCTTCCCCACTGACCTGAGACAAATAAGAAGCAGCTTCAGAATCTAACCCAACCTTCCACAGTTCAGCAGTACAGCTGCAGAGCAAAACTGCTCATGTTGGTTGGTAGCCAAGAATAAAGAAGAAAATGGAAATTACCCCACCTATGTCCCTCACAGTACCTAGTTTCTGTGGGAACCTTTTCCTATATGAGACACTTTCTTCTGCTGATTTGTGGAGAATAGCATCAGCAAAGTGATTTGTGCCATGCTATGAAATCACAGTGATATACAATGGTCTAGGAACAAAAAATGGTCTAGGAACAAAAAGCATTATACAAACTTCAGAGTTCTTTCTGACTACAAGTGAAAACCCACATTTCTTCCTGGTGACAGCAGTGTTATGCATCTGTACTTACAGAAATGTGTAAGAGACAACTGTCAGATTTGGCTGACAATAAAGCAAACACCTCCAAATATAGGAGGGTGGGAGGGAAGAGAGGGGAGGAACATCAAAACATCTTTAACTGTTGAAAATACCAAAAAAACTCAGTTCTACAGCCTCCTGAAATAGACGTCTGGTCTCAGTTAATGGAAAAATGACAGGAAATGGAGCTTGGGAGAACTGTCTAGACCTTCACCCTGTGCACATCCCTAGCTCCATGGTTTCTCGGGGTGGTGTGTCTCATCTAGCAACACTTTCCTAGCACATCCTGGAACAGATAGCTGCTTCCTAAATATATCCCAGTCATGACCTAATTAGTTCTGAGCTTGCTAATTCTAAGATATTTTTGACTGAATTATTGAGCTATAAAGAGCAGAATTGCAGCTGTGAGCTGAATTATACCTGCCTCTACCAAGAAATTCCCTTTTTTTTCAATCCTCCATCTTTTAAAAGATGAGGGCCTGTCAGCCTCTGGAAACTGGTTGTGTCAGAAAAAATAGGAATGAAGCCCCAAGAGTGCTAGTGAGTACAGCATGCAGCCCTTTCACAGGGTCAGGGTTATTTCTTGCATCAACTTGAGTGAATGAGAAGGTTTTTTAATATAATCCTGTAAAGAAACTATACCGACAAATTCAAAGTATGACAGAGAATACCACTGTATCTAAAGGATGCTATTAATATGGCACTACGAGAGTAAAAGACAAGAAAGAAAATGAAGAAATAAAACTGCAAAACAAACAACAAAGCAATATGGAAGAAAATTACTGTCAGAGGATGAAGCATTTTGTATTAGTAGATCACGTTCGTTCCCACTTACTTCTGAGCAAAGCAAGGTCTTCTGTGCTCTTTTCCAGTGGTGCCTGCAGAACTGCAACGCATCTGCCAGAGCTGGGCCCCGTGGAGCTGTTCAGTATTTTGGGTGGGAACACAACACAGCAGAAGGCAAAGGGGGAGATGACGGGAGCTGACCAAGCGTCCTGCACTACGGCAGTTCAAGGCCTCAGCAACCCCAGGCTGAGTCTTCATCCAACTCAGCCCAAAGGCTGCAGCAGCCTTCGCAGCAGAATGCAGACGGCCCGAAACACCATGATTTTATTGTCATAGCGAAGGATTATCCCACATCTTCCAAACGCACATTTGGGGCTACCGCTCTCTCGCACGTGCTCTCAGCACTGTGTAGCAGGCCTTACTGGTAACGCACCGCGAAGGGAAACTGCTCCGAAGACAGAAGGTTGCACAACATTCCACTTATGTGGTACTGATCAGATGCCAATTATGTATCATTAAGTATTGTGTTTGGATAGTAAATCGGGCAGACTCAGCTAAAATAACACAGCTTGTTTTACTAAGTCTTTATGTAAATAAAACTATTGTACTGTTCCTATTCCATACTTATTGCTTCTCCCTATGGGCCAGATTCTGCCTTTCCTCTACTCAGTAAAAAAAACCTATTTCATAAGTTTCTCATTAGTTTCACAATGTACATTTCACAACATACAATAGTCACAAATTTGACCTTTCTCCAGCCATTTTCTGCAAAACTTCTCTCATTCTCTGTGAGATACAACCATTTCTTCATCACTTTCCCTGAAGGCAGAATAAAAAAGACATAGATCATATGTCATTTACTTCCGGATATGCAAAATGTTTCCCCAAGTCCTAAATGCAATGCCATGACACATCAAGGGTCCAGAAGGACTAGTGATGCTGTTGTGGTCTATCAAAGTGCAAATGGAGTCCAAAGTCAGTGCAAGCTGTAGATATGTGATATACCAACCAATTCTGTAACTGAACAATTAGGCATCAATGGAAAACAAAATCCAAATAAATTTAAATAGGAAGTCACTCACTAATAACTATTACCAAAGCAAGAAGGTTCTCATACATTCCCAAAAAATCAACAGACATGGATATCTAATGTCTGTACTAACCACTTTCTCCAAATCTTGACTGAAAAAATAAGCATAGCTAGCTTTTTGGAGGGGCTGCCTTTATTTACACGGATCAGTAGGCTGGATCAGCCAGCCAGCACAGAACACATCTTTTGACCAGGAGACTTGCCTATGCAGATTTCAGTAAGTAAGTACTGCCAAGAGCCAGTTAAGAAAGTGGGCATTATCGTGCAGAATTATGAAAGTCTTCAAGGAACATAGTGTAAAGAAATCTAATATCAACTGACTGCAAACACTGTAACTCACGTCACATAGTTTGCACACCCAACAACCGTGAAGAACTTGCAAGTACAAATATTTCAAAAATATGTCTTGAAGAGACATAGGAGAAATAAGCAAACATTGGAGAAACTGTTTGCATCTGTCTTATAGCATACAGAGTGTTACTGACCATGTACCTACCTAGTGACTTTGATAACTGTTCGGTTGTGTACATTTTTGTGGCAATAGACAATTATCTTCGCACTGTATGGGCATTGCTTTCCAAAGTGAAAGTTTGCTTTAAGGAGTTTGATGATGGAAATGCAGGAGACTGATCACAAAACATACATCGAAGTCCTTCAGCACAAGCCTAAACTCAAAATTGTGAACCAAATGACCACTCTAGGAAATGAATGGGACTTGGCAAGAGTGATATTTATAGCTGTGACATAAAATTAGACCTTAGGGACTCTGCTTTATATCAAGAATCATTTGTCCCCTGACAAAAATTGGGGCATAAGCATTGCATTAAGCTCACTCAATCTACTCGTAAATCTCATGATATATGAAAAACTGAAACAATCACATTTGGTCAAAATACTTGCCATTTGAGAGGTATGTTGAGGTGTCTCCAATGCACCCTTGAATGTACTCTTCAAGCAGAAACATGGGTATGCATCCTGCATAAATATCATTAGTGAACAGTAGTGGAATCCCCCCAAAAACAGCCAAAACATAAAGCTGGTCAGACTCATTGGACATGCATGCAGGAAAGGAAGAAATGAAGAAAATAAATGTTCATATGTTTTAAAATACCCATTTCCAGATCATCATGCATCAGTTCAGACTGACCATTACCCAGATGAAAGTTAAAGTTACTTTAACACCTGTTAATTTCTGCATGTCTCAAACACATCTTCCTTTCCTGACCACCAAATCTCCAGTTATCTCACTTTCAAGCTCCTCCATATAATTGATTTTCAATTCATTTTCCATATAATTCTTTTTTTACTTCTATTCACCACTACCCAGCCTTTGATTTCTTTTTTCCATGCTCCTCCTGTGTTTTGTCTTGCATTACAAAAAAAAAGATACACTATGCCACTTGCAAGGCAGTAAACACTTCATCCAAATGCCACTTGAAAAAGAAAAAAAAAAAATTCAGCACGTTTTAGAATTAACCTTTTGGACAAAAAGATCTTTCCCAAGAATGCTTTGCATTATGAATCAGGTCTTCAGGTCTTAGTCAAAGACCTTAAATGTGTGACTCTCTTCAAGTCAAATTTATATCAAGCTAGGATATTGCATCATACTCAGGTGCACTTTGCTACATTTTTTGTATAGATAGCAATATTGACAGAGGAAGTGTAATGATCCTCAATTTCACTCATGTTCTGTCAGGTAAAGAGACTGTCTTCTGGGCAGCTGCTCACAGTCCTAGAGCAATGTCCTGGTTTCAGCTTACAACAGTCCATAATGAGCAATAATTGATGTATTTCAAACTGTTCTTAATGCCATTTGGCAGTTGGGAAATATTTCCAGGTCATTTCAGGGATTTCAGATAGACCCATTTAGTTCTTGGTTGCTGCTAGAGATTTCGGCATATCCCATGCTCAGATGTAGCATTTCTAGCAGACATGATGAAAACATTTCATTTTAAAATATGATATTTCTGCATTTTGGATATTGCTGTGGTTCAGATTACCAAGTAAAGTAGAATACATGTTTTATATAGAATTTGATTGACATGCTTCTCTCAGGAAGAGTAAATATTCATACATCTTTTGAAATCTTTTCATGGACAATGAAGAAAATGGTTGTTCCAAACTGCAGGATGAAAAATGAGAAAAAATGATGAAATAAAATAGCAGAACAGTCAGATTTAAATGTATATAAGAAGTCGTCAAAAGAAACTTTTAGCAGCCTTTTAGGGTTACTGGATGTAAGTGATAAAGATGGCAAAGCATAGGATACATTAGTGGATGCTAGAGAATGATTTTCCCTGTAAATACTCACCTGTATGCGGCTGGAATTACACTTGTTTCCTGACACAGCATCCTGAGCATCATCTTGAGTAGATATAGCAAATAGCTTCTACGTAAAGTTTAATCAAAAACTTTCTATGTACTACCGAGGCTTAAACATCCAGAAACATCTGCTGTCTCCTGTATCACAAATTTTATTTCAGGAGCCTGCAGAGCACTGGAGAAGTCACCTCAGAATGGAGCCAACATTTGCTGCAGGCAGCTACAGTATTTCTATGGACCTTAGCGGGCACCACATCTGCTTACCAAAGAAGTCAGCTGCCGTTGGCTACATTGCTCAGAAACCTGGTCGCCAAGACTTTCTGGAGGTGGGAGTGAGGGTGAAGAAATAATGTTGGTAGCTTTATCTATAAGTTGGAGCTGAGGGTACACACTGAGCCTCCTTGTGAAGGATCTTGTGCAGACACATTGGCTGGTGGCGGTAAGACAGTTAACTGGAAGGCAGTAAAAAAGTACCAGGCGTTACTATATTGCCCAACTTCCAGAGAGTTTTACCGAGCTTCTGCAGTGGTTAAAAATTCTTATTGTAGACCTAGACAAAGAACCCCATTAGTGTTTGGAAAGAATACCTGTCCTTTAAATACGTTTTCATTTAGTTTGACAAGTGTAATCCTCCTTTACTATTTTGTTGTAATGCAAAAATGAAATAGGTGAAGCAGAAGGAGGCTCTTTTCATCAGGAACATGGAAAAAATTTCAGCTGAAAAAAATAGTCATTCAGACAGCATAGTCAAAACTCGTATTCAAAGGACAAATAAAACCAAGAAATGGAAAAGGTTAAAATGCAGTTTAAACCTAGCAGGAATATTCATCATCTCTACACTTAGGACATGTATTAAATATATACAATATTCAAATGCATTTTTTAATGGCTTATATTGACTGTATGTGGGGAAATTTATATAATTTTTTTAGAGTGAAAGCGTTTGTAAACAAAATGCCAGACTCGGCAAAAACATCCATCTGGATCCCACACTGCACAAAGCTGAAGCTCAATGTTCATGGTTGTGTAGGTTTGTGCAGAACAGAAGTCAGTGCCAGACAGCAATTGTATTCCTGAATTGGCCTTCTCAACTTAGACATTCACTTCTAATAACAATTGTCAAGCTGTAATAAAAGGAGAAAAATAAGAGCTTTTAAACAATGCAGTATGGCCATGTAAAAATGTTCTTTTACTTATAGAACCTTGCCCTCAAATCCTCCCAGGTAAGGAAAAGGAACCAGGACACCTGGAGCTTCTAGTTGCCTCTCAGTATAACCAGGTGTGTAATTTTTCCACCAAGCAAGCAAGTTTTTTTAATTTGTGCCTCTGTTCCCAAAGTTGTAACATTCTCCAATAACATTTGTGACAGGTCTGATGGGTTTCATTAGTTTTGTGTTTTCATGTGCGGAAAAGTTTAGACTTAGACTTGAACAACAGAGAAAAGGCACAGGATCAACAAGCTCTATGCATACCCAGCAAGAATAGGATGCAGCAGTAAACGGAGCTCTTTCATGGCCATGAAGAAGTACAGACCAAATAAAAGGAAATTGTATCTTCAAACTGAGCTACACTTTTTCTTTGCACATGTCTTGCAATGAAAAGAACAAGTGTAGCTTGGGACATTGCCATTCTGTCACCCTCTAGGAAGAAAAGGAAAAAAAAAAAGCACAAAATTATGTAAAGGTAATTCAAATATCAGGTGCAGGACTGAGAAAGAGCATGGTGATATTTCTTCAGAAAGGCACTTGTAGCAGAGGAGAAGCCAGACTGCAGTTCATTTGCTTTGTTTTCTGCTGCTCACTTCCATGGCTTGTAACAGTAGAAGAATTCATTCCACCAGGCACACATCTTAGTACATGCAACTTCTCACAGTATCCTCACTGCAGCCACCTGAGGAATAAGTAACAACTTACTTGAACACGGAACAATTGTAAATTAACATATAGTAGCCAAGCACAGCAGTAACACACTAATAACTGTTTCCCTGTCCCAGTTACTGAATTCCTGAGGGCAAGCAAAATAGCTTACAGCTGATGGAGGTCTGAAGGCTACATATGAATCATTCCTTGTCTCTTGAGCATCCTGAGTCATCTTCATTGTGAACAAAACAATGTTATTAATTTATTGCCTATCACTGTAGCATCTGGGTGCCATGCAGAGTTTAAAATCAATATGCTGGCAGGCAGAGCAGTACAGCGCAGGCTCTAGACTATGTCAGATGGTTGTTAGATGTCATTGTTGTTAGCACCAGCTTTTTTTGCTTTGCTTTGTCTTTTCCTGCTGCTGCTGTCACTCTGGCAGTTGCAGTAAGTTGCTGAATTTGTCCTTGCTTTCCCATTGTTTGAGATTCTGGATGAAGTCAGTGACTATGCAGAGCTGAGAGCTCAGCCTTACAGATAAGCAGAAAGCAAGAGCTGGGGAAAATGGTAAGGTATGGGATGTGTTGGTAACATAGCTCCAAATGTGGTCATGTTATCAAGCTACCATTTTTATATCATCAAAGCTAGTTTCTAGTTTCTTTTGTTTCTAGGTGTATCATTCACAGGTATTTTAATGGGAACTGAGTTTTCAGACAGTGATTTCTCATGCATTTACCTTTCACCAGATAATCCCATTATGCATTTAGTCATTCACATAATTACGTGAGTAGTTAGAGAACTGCTTTTTCCCTAAACAAATCCTTATGCATTTCCTTTGGCGATGCTTCTCTCCTACGTAAACAATGAAAATCATGTAGAGAACATTTTATTTACTAAAAAAGGGGAACACATCATACCAAGAATGGATTTCAGGACTTTTTCCCTATTTGACATCTTAATAATTTTTATTTATTGGATTTAAGCTTCTCAGCCTTCAGATTTCAAGTCAGTTGAGATATATACTTCAAAGTAGAGATGTCTTTAAAAACCATGCTAACTATCTGTAAAAAGCAGGCAGCAAAGAACAATAGGAATCATAGAATCATTTAGCTTGGAAAAGACCTTTAAAACCATCAAGTCCAACTGTTAACCTAGCACTGCCAGGTCCACCACTAAACCATGTCCCTGAGTCCTACATCTACACATCTTTTAAATACCTCTGGCGATGGTGACTCAACCACTTCCCTGGGCAGCCTGTTCCAATACCTGACGACCCTTTCAGTAAAGAAATTTTTCCTAATATCCGACCTAAACCTCCATTGCTGCAACTTGGGGCCATTTCCTCTCGTCCTATCTCCAGACACCTGACAGAAGAGACCAGCACCCACCTCACTACAACCCCCCTTCAGGTAGTTGTAGAGAGTGATAAGGTCTCCCCTCAGCCTCCTCTTCTCTAGACTAACCAGCCCCAGCTCCCTCAGCCGCTCCCCATAAGACTTGTGCTCCGGGCCACTCACCAACTTGGGTGCCCTTCTCTGGACACGCTCCAGCACTTCCATGTCTTTCCTGCAGTGAGGGGCCCAAAACTGGACACAGGACTCGAGGTGCGGCCTCACCAGTGCCCAGTACAGGGGAACAACCACCTCCCTGCTCCTACTGGCCACACCATTTCTGATACAGGCCAGGATGCCCTTGGCCTTCTTGCCCACCTGGGCACACTGCTGGCTCATATTCAGCCGGCTGTCGACCAGCGCACCCAGGTCCTTTTCTGCCGGGCAGCTTTCCAGCCACTCTTCCCCAACCCTGTAGCACTGCATGCGGTTGCTGTGACCCAAGTGCAGGACCCGGCACTTGGCCTTGTTGAACCTCATACAATTGGCCTCAGCCCATCGACCCAGCCTGTCCAGATCCCTCTGTAGAGCCTCCCTGCCCTCGAGCAGATCAACCCTGCCTCCCAACTTGGTGTTGTCTGCAAACTTGCTGAGGGTGCACTCGATCCCGTCAGCCAGACAGTAACCTTTACAATATTTCTAATAGTTCTTGCTTCTAGCAAGTCTGAAACTTAATAACCTCACCAACTCTCAGTAGCTCACATACTGGGGGTATGTGAATTTTGGAGTGCTCTGCATGAATATTTATGATTCGGTTCCAGAACTGCTCAATCCTGCTGAGTTTAGTGGAAATCAGTATTACATTCAAACGTGTCAACAGATATCGCGGTTAATCACACATACACACATTCAAAAAACTCAATACACTCCAGACTGGAGGATACTCAAAAAATTTGGACGTAAAGTCATCCAGTCCTCAGAAGAGACACTGACAACCCACAAACATGAAGCCACTGGAAATGCTGTATATGCAAGTAATGATTCCCTGCACAGAAAATGCAAGAAATCTTACTGACTATTCTCTGTGATTTTGAAGGCTGGAAATCAAGCAACTATTTAAAACCGTTGAGCAAAACCAAAATTTCAACAACAAAAGAAAGAATTCTCTGAGATTCACAACAAGCATTTTTTTGCCTTTTTTTTTTTTTTTTCTTTTCTCCTTATTTCCTTGCTTTAAGCAGCATGGCCCCCATTCTCACATGATTTATTACAAAAACCTAAGAGCCAAAGGGTTATTCTGGTTATCTTCATTAAGAGCTTTAAAAGGGCACCCAGAAAAATCACAGCTGGAGGAGCCCTGAAATTCTTGTGGAGAAATGGCAGGAATTTGGAAAAGGACTGCATTGGCAGATACCCCCTTTAGATCTCTTAATTTCTGTTCCCCCATGAATACATCATTGTTTAATTTCTCCCACAGAGGGGAGTACAGAGCCCTTGTTGTAGAGTTCATTTCTTTTAACAGTGGCTTCTGTCTGCATTTAATTACGTTAGCACACAAAAGGTACTATCAGCTGAAGCAACTGTCACCCTATCTGTTGGTCCTAAAGGCAATATAGGGATAACTGGTTGGAAATAAATGTTTCTGTAACAAGATATTAGGCAAGGACATGAGAAATAAAGATGTCTCAAGAATACAGTTACATTATACAGTCTCTTCCGTCCTTTCATCAATGTGTCTCACATGAAGGTAAAACAATACATAGGGAGCACATCACGTGAATACAATTTCAGAAGAGCCTTCTGACTTATGACCAGCTGCTTCACACCATGGGTTCTCACTTACTGTTAGGCATCAAAGGAAGGGGTACCACTGTGACCCTGATGCCAGATGAGTAATGTTAGCAAGAAAAGCTCTGTCAGTGTGTCAAAAAATCAAGCCATTCAAGCTTCCATCAAGGGAGATTGGGGGGGGGGGGGGGGGGGGGGTGGGGGTTCTCTGATCTCTTTGCTTAAGATGCAACCACTCCATACTCCTGCACTCCAAAGGTTGTCTAAGGAACTGAGGGAAATAGAACAAGTTAGAAACCGTGGTAACAGAATACGTATGAAAAGAAAGAATAAGCTACATTTTCCTCAATGATTGCCACCAACTCTATCCACGTTCCCTTTCTACACACAGCAGAGCGTTGTTCATCTGCACATCGCCATCCATCAGCTCCCTCCTTCCTATGTGGATGCTTGCAGCTTGGACCAGCAGTGACCAACACAGTTCAAGGGCTTCTCTGCAGATGGGGATCCAGTTTGCAGGGAGCTGCATGGATTGGTGCTACCACATCATCCAGTTTCAAAGATCATTAAGGAGCTGTGCAGACACAAAATCTCTAAAATATTTTCATTTCTGCTGCTCTCTCATCCATTCTCTTTTGCGCTGAAGTGGGTCTAAACCACTCCTCCCCCAGTCCAAAAAAAAAAAGGAATCAAACATGCTTAGGGTCCTTCTGCAGAATCTGACCGTTTCAAAATGACCACGTCATCATCTCCTTCAGCCTCTGTAGCACTCCAAGGGAATATCATCCTCAAATCCAAGTACATTAGATGATCCCACCAGAGGACTATGCCTTGCTGCCAGCCATACAACACAGCTGTAGTAAGGTCTAAGGTCGGTCCTTGAAACCTACCATGAAGACAGGATCCAAAAAGAGCCAGCCATCCTGGGCTAACTTCAGCTCCTTGCATGTGGTAGATGGATCAACAGAGACAGAGTTGAAGCTCAGGATGAACACCTAGTATCTGAGCAGCAGTAAGGAATTGTTTCCTGGATGACCTCTCATCCAGACCTCTGTCTGCGAGGCCTGCCCTCCACGCTTCTGCAAAGTCACCCATCACCTCTAGCTCAAGCTAGAGGCAAGAATGTACACAGCCAATTTCTTTGCAGCCTTTCATTTATGATTCAATGCCTCCTGAGACGTAGGCCCAATATATGCCTGATATTTGGACCAAACAAAAACTGGCTAGGAAGCTTTCTGACCACCACTCACAATACAATTTAAAGGCAATCTTGCAATGGAAGTTTAACCTATAGGTATGCTTTGCCCTTTTCAATAGGAGGAAGACTGAATTCTTTGCCATTCAAGCCACTAGCAAAATTCAGAAGAAATCTGACAGATTATATATTATTTGCTGGAGTGTCATTTTTCTTCTCTTTAATACATCTTGAATTTTTTCTTGACTATTTTTACATCATATTTTGAGTATAAAAACACCATAGTGCACAGAAAAAAATTTACAGATGCTGCAATTTAGATTTATCTATTACGTTACTAGAGTTTCAGAGCTACATCACATTCTATTATATACACAGTAGCAGACAAAAATTGAACCCAGTGATTCTGTGTAATATTCAGCCACCTAAAAAAAGTAGTAGTTGATTTGAACCAACAGTTCAAAATTTATTTTCCATTCAGTTTCAAGTTCAGGTTAAGGAAACCTCCTATTAGGAATATCACAAAGTAAATTTTATTCTTTCTGAGAAAAGAACTTCCTGTGCATGTTAAAATATGCCAAACCTCTAGTAACTCATATATCTTGTTTTCGCAGTTTGGGGAAATTTTTCCTTACTGTCATTTAGGAATGTGCTTTCTTTCAATTGTTTAATTATGTTCAGAGGAACCACATTTTGGCAATTTTAATTCCCTGGTTTCTGGAGTAATTTCTTATAGGGCATACCAAAGGAGAGGAAACAAAAAAATTTAAAACAAAATGCAAAACACACCATTACCTGAAGTTAATGCATAGTAAAGGGAAAGAATTGCTGCTACATGTGCGTACAAGTGAACTCAGTGAAATGCACAGACGGGGAAGTTAATGTAAGGAGACATTATTTAAAAAGGCAGATGGTCCTCAAAGGCTTAAAGACAGTTGCCAGCTCTTACTGATCTGAGGTGAATCTTCAAATGAAGCTTTATTGGGCAGTTTCTCTGTGAAAAATTTCCAAGGACCAGGAAAGGTAAGGCTTTTATGCCAATTTTTGAAGATAAACCAACGATTGTCCAGAAAAGTAATTTTCCAATCATGTGAAACATGCTAAAGAGTCCTAAGACAAGACAAAGAGACAAAACAATTGTACTGTTTTGCAGAACAATATGTTAATGTTTTGGGTTGATCTAAAATTTTCAGTTTCATTTTCATCTATTTATACTTGGTAATAAATTTTATTCCTCTTAACTGACAAAAACAAATCTAGAATTTCCATTTCAAAAATGTTAAAAAGGTGGCAAGCAGCTACGTTTCAACCTGTGAGTGCCACTGGATTTTTAATTGCATGTAAATAAATGCAAAAATACCTCATCATCTACATCTCTGAATAGAGCATGTGATTTCTGGGATTGCCTATGGGCGGTAACTGCATATGGAAATGATCAAAGAGCTAAACAGCTCTACGGTAGGGTGCTCAATTACTCACTGAAAAAGTGTGATGTAAATTGGGCTGCATGAGCCATATGTACCAAGAGCTTGGCTCAGACCACATCTCTGTTCAGGCACTGTTTGTACTGAAATATAATTAGTTTGTTATATTGTTCATCTTCTAAACACTCTGCGTCTGTTACAGAGTTATGCCCTCTACACTCCATGTTATCTTCTCTGCTGTGCTCTTGTTCTTTATTACCGAGTCCTGAGCACTCTATTCCATCTGCCAACACCAAATATTTTTCTTATTATGTAAACCATAAAAGCAGGTTCAGTCCTTTCTGCATTCACTGTCTGTATTCACCTTGTGATCTATGGATCCACTCAGAAGTTAATTACTTCTGAATAGGTTAGTGGTTTGTGCTATAGCACCTATGTTATCTTTCAGGGTTTCTGGATGGATATCTCAGTACGTAATTTGCAAACATACATTACGACAAATCATGTAAGATAAATACTTTTTTTAAAAAGGAATTTAAAGGAAGGGTATTCAAATGAAAAAAAAATTGGAATATAAACAGGCTATTTATATTTTAGCCATTAGTGAACAAATAAAAAAATATAAGCATATGGTGCTGGCAGTGTTTTATACATAGAATTTTAGTATTTTATGTAAAATATCATGATGTTATAGGATGTTACTTTAAATTGCTTAGAAAGTTTAAATAATTTTTTTAAAATAACTGAGTAATTTCAAAATTATTGTCCTCTGCTTTTATATGAAAAAGACAACAAGTTTGACATAGTAACACATTAAAAACTTGATGGACAGCTTAGTAATGTGAAGGAAAGCATGCTGAGGAGTTTGTAATTATTTTGTATCTTTAATACTATAGATCTGAAGGTGCCAGATCACTTAAAATGAAACTTCAGCAAACAAAATAGAGTAGCAGGTATAGAAAAAAAGTAACACAAGGTCACATTTCCACTTGATTTATTCAGACCATCTTTGAAGTCACTTGACTTTCAGTTACCAAGAGTAGGCAGTGTACGTGTACAGTCACTTAATTGCACAGAAACTAAACAGATTAGCATTAGCAGTATTTGATTGTGAAATCAAGTCATGAAATAGCATTAGCCCTTCTTCTTAAAGAAGAATAGTGGAAAAACAGGTAGTTTAGCAACAATGCAAATGCTGCCAGACAGAACACAAAGATTTCAATAGTGCATCATCGGCCTTTATAATACAAGGATTGTGCTATCTAGGAAGAGTAGCTAGTATTAGAAAGAAACAGTAAGTAAAGGTATATACCACTATATAACTCTGTTCTGCAGCATCTGTTTAGACATCTGCAAATAAAAGCCAAATAGTTGTGAAAAGTTGCTGCAAGGATATTTGTCAACTTTGCCTGGAGCTGGTTCCTCAATAACTGAGGTTACAAAGGCAACTAAGAAAGCAATGAAAAAGGCAATGAATGCATTTAGAAAGTGTATTAAAATTAAAATGATTAACTAAAAACCTGAGGATTCTCTGTACATTTCTTAATTCAGTCAGAAGAATTTATAATAAAGGGCAATCTTCTGTATTAGCATTCCCTGGCAGTTAAAGGTTGCAAATAACACTGTGATACTGTTGTCCATCCACTGCTTCATTTTTCAGTATTATTTCAGTTTAAGCACATAAGTCATTACTATATGCAGTAATAATAAAAAGATGTCTCTAAATTGTAAGATAAGTTTCCCTTTAATAGAAAAATTCCCTCTTCATCTCTAGCAAACCTCACTACGAAGGCCAGCTGCCCTGCAGCACCCTCTCCAGCCAGTCAGCACATCTTGCTCTTACTCATGCTTGGTAGTTATTGATTAAGCTTTTTTTATCTGATCATAAGGCTGCTCCAGCACTCAGCAGGCATCCCCCCAAGCACACTTCTGTTAGAAGAAAGGGACCGAGCTTTGCTTTTTGTGCTAATCTTCTTCCACCGCTCTGTCACCGTGTCCAGGTTGCTCTAAGATCAGTGTGCACCAGTTGTCCCACCGATGGAAGCTGCTACACTGCACCACCAATCCCTTCCTCAGGGCCAGTTCCCCAAATTCTGGCACTACCCTGGCACAGGTAAGAACAGCAAACCAGTGCTGACTACTACAGTGGCCAGAGAATTAGACACAGCCAAGCTGAGTATACCTGAGACACCTGCAAAGAGAGCTGCATGCAGAAAAGACTAAATCTACAGCCGAGGATCCAGAGGAGGACCTGTACTAACAGGTTCCTGTGACTCCCAGCTATTAGGACCACAATGGTATATCTGACAGGATGCTTCCAACATTATACTGAACTGCCAGCCACGGTCAACCTACGAGGACTTCTCCCTCATGAGTACCAGCTCAAGGATAAACATTTCAATTTGGACAGACCTTAGAAAGGAATTAAAGCCAGAGACTATGCAGGATGAACAATTACAGATTTCTTGACTATTCATATGATTCTGCATCCAGGAATTCTCTGCAGGAATAGATGATTTAAAACAGTGTTTTCATGAATAACACTGAACACAACAAGGAAAGCAAAACAAAACCACAAGATGGATAGAAATCCTTTGCTAGCTTAAAAAGGCATGTGTCCCAGATTGATTGGTTAAAGCTTCTTTTTCTTAGCTTCTGCTGTATTTTTAAATGACAAGGCATCAGTCTTTTTGTATTACAAGCGGGATTGTCAGCAGGAGAAGCTAACCTCAGATTCATTCTTTTAATCAGTTTTGGACAGAGTACATTTCTGTAGCATGTTCTAACTGCTTAGAGTACAGCTGGGTAAATGCCAGGATGCTTGCTGACGAAAAGTAATTTCATACTGTAATCTGTACTTACAGCATCATTTCACTTGGAGTAAATATTTTCAATGAAGATACCAACCTCTACCGAATCTTTTTGAACACAATTTCAGCAACTGCATTTCAGTGGTCTGTTATGGGCTTGAGTTTTTCTTTCTTGACTTGAGGAGATATGATGTCTCCTAGCTTTCAGTGCTGGACTATAGGACCTGCAATATTACTCTTAGCACTCAGACCATTTTGCCCAGAAAGGCCCACCTTCAACCTAAATGGGCTAAGCATATTTTGAACATAAGTTTCTTCATTTGCACCAACTCATGCAGCACCTACTCCTAATCATGCCACAGGAGAAAAGCAGTGCAAATGCAGAGAGCTGAGCAGCATAGTTGGTGCTGCAGCAAACCATTATAGAATCAGCCTGGTGAAGAAGCTAAAGGTGGGCTTATACTTTATTTCAGATCCAGGCAGGCCAGTATGAGAGAGAACTACTCCAGCTGCCTGTTGGGGCAGTGGGTTCTGCAGTGGAGGAGAAGCTTGCCTCCAGGTGCTCCATGATTAGTGTCAAGCAAAATCAGCAGTGGTTAGAGTTATCTTGGCACGGTTGCTTTAATAAGATAAGAGAGCCATTACATTACCTGCTCAACTGGCAGAGAAGTCGAATCAAGAGCAAAGTTAGGGGCCAGAGAGTTCTTTCATTGGCACAGCTGGACCAAAAGAAGATTGTCTTATGCAGAAGTAGACATGCCCTTGATCCCTTCAGCATTGTTCCTTTCAAGTTAGGAAGATCATAGATCTCATTTAAACTTAGCATTTACAACTTTACCAGTATTCAAAGTGAAGTCTGAAATCCACTACCTGAAGTCAAATAGTAGGCTGCACACGTATCACAAGGGGAACTAAGATTCAACAAGCAGATGAGGCTGTGTCAACCCTGGAAATTGCATTTGTTCTACCTGTGACAAATACAGAATTAGTGAAGTAGCCATGGACAACTCAACCATATATAAATATATTGATAATATGTGTAAATACATTACAAATATTTTTGTACGTGCAGTTATTATTTTGATAACAGTTTTTTTTATCTTAAAGATACTTTTTTAAAAATGCCTTTTTGACCAACTTTCAAATACTGTTGTATGGTAAATAATTCATAATTTCTTTTTATCAACTATATTAATTTTAATTTATTTTTATAAATAGCTCTCTAATATATTACTAATCTACTACTTAGCTGGTAATAAGAGAACATGTTCTGTAGCCCTGTCCCACAGAGTAAAATGAACTTGAAATATGAAAAAATAGTTCAAAATAGTGAATGCAAGCCAAGAAAAGTATTGCTGCTAAGGAGAGAAATACAGACTTATCATTTTGCTTTTTAAAATCCTTTTTCTCAAACTTAAAATATATCAGAAAAGGGAATATGCTAAACTAATCAAGAATTCATGGTGAGAGACCAAACAAAAGAAACAATTCTTTCTATTCCCAGAAGGTACTGGGTATGAGACAAAACTGGATGTAGAAAGAAATTTAGGCAGGACATACAGCAGGAGAATTGGCATGCATTTAAAACAAAGTTTGGGGGAAGACTGTATTTTCAAAGAGGAAGAATAATTCATCTCCTCATTTATTCTTTGCTAAGAGTTAGGGTAACCAGAGTAGTAACTACACATTTTTAGGAGAAGCAAAGAATAGGTATTTTGTGCAAAAGGGACAATGTCCTGGAGAATTTTGTTCCATGAGTGACAGCGTTAAAAAAAAATTGCCCCAGCCTGTGGTTGCAAAGCAACTTCCAAAATGCAAATAATAACGTGGACCTGAAACAATTATTCAGGACCAGTTCCTCATATCAGTCTCAGCAAAGAAATTGTTTCTTTCTTACCAAGTAAAACATACATAAAAGGAGAGGAACAGCCTCTTTGTGTTTGTCCTGCCCACTGTGACTGGAATCCCACAATGGTGTCAAGGGTGGACAGAGCTCTGTTTGTTTGGAGCAGGAGAGTACAGTTTATTTTATTATTTCAAAGTTGATCCATGGTCGGAGAAGTACAAAATTGCACTGTCCCTACCTGTCCTGTGTTTAAAGTGAGCCTAAGACTAGGGATCAGGAGGATTTTGACCTAAAACCTCAGATCACAAAAGCATAACCCTTTTAATTCTGTTGGTGACTGGTACCTTATATCACGACAAGTGTGTCTGTCTTTGCTTGAAACTTTAAGTGATTAACATAGTTTTAAGCATATTTTTAAATGGCAGAAATAAGATGGAGTGCTATGATGATTCTGGAAAAAAGCCACTGACTGGATCTTCAGTCACACATTATAGCAAAAATGGGCATCAGATAATCATTCTAAAATACTAACATAAAACCCACACAGCCATGAAATATAATTCAAGCCACGTGAAATCACAGGAACAAACCACAATAGATTATACACCATATAAAAAAATTCAAACCATTCTATTGGCTTCATCACTACTCAGAAAAACATAGCTGACTTTCTTAGAATTGCTTAATCTGTCACATCCCTGAAGATGTAGCCACAGATATCAACATGTGCTGGCAAATCCTAGACAATATAAACTCTCCAAGAGCATTAAATCCATAACGTTGGTACTGACACATGGCAAAACATGGGTTACCACATCTCTGCTCTTATTTTGTAAGCCATGCTAATTAGATGAAACTACTTTGCGTACACAAAGCCCTTTTACCTCACACCATTGTTTTACTGGGCAGACAGCTCCTCAGACTGATTATCTGTGGTTACACTGCCTGAAACAGTCACACCATTGGGTACTCCCTTCCTTTTTGCCTGTAACGGAGCCCAGGTGCACTCCTGGTATTACTGACATTGCCCCTGCTAACAGCCCCAAGGAGGACAGCATTTGCAGGATGAGTAAGGACAGCGGCAAACGACAAAGTTGTTTACTCTTGTATCTCAACAAGGACTTGTTGGCTCTATTTGGGTTGTAAAAACAGAGGATTGCCTGATCCAAACATGAGATGTCACTATTTTATTTTATGCACAAGCTGTGCATGCCAGCAAATCCAAGAGGTTTGCAGACCCCACGCAGGACGACCATCTGATCAGAGCAGCTTAGTCCTTCTGGACAACTTACTTCACAACACTTGGCACGAAGACAACGAAAGATAAAGATTTTACACGCCACATTTTGGTCATATTAACAAGTCTTTTAAGTAACAGATTCAGCTTCCACCTGCAAGTGATATTCTGGAAATGTAACAGGTGTAGTTTTACCACTTTATAACGTCTCTGGGAGAAGGATGATAATAGAGACATTTGCTTTGCACAGATGCCGCCTCCTGTAACAGAAGGACGATGAGGGGATGGTAATCACTAGGCTAATACATGTTCCATGAAGTCCATTAACAGCTAAACAGCTACCAGTGCAGGCATCTTTAGGAGGCACTGCACTGGTTTCTGGAATGGGCCCTAACGTCCACACATAGCTTTATTAACAAATGGAGCTACATATAAACTATGGAGTGAATTCAACAGCTGAGAACACTGACCTCAGGGTAACATGAAATATTATATACTTTAGCTTTCTAGCAATATCATTCAGCATCTCTTATTCTTTCCTCACCTTTGCAGTTGATTCTTTTAATCTCTGGACAATTTGTCTGTCTAGGTACAAATCAGATTACGTCTCACTTCCACGTTAGGTTCCCATACCCTATCCAAAGGAAGGTATTCATGTCTAATTCAAAAACATAAATATTTCTTTTAGCATTTAAAACTTTCAAAGAAACATCTGCTTTTGATGCCTGAAAATTCATGTCATGTAACACAGCACCCACCTTTTCCCAACAAAGACGAAGCTGTTGTCTGAAAAGAAACCCTGCAAAACTGACACTTAGAAAATACCAAATAATACTAACTTCTGCAGCTGCTGGGTCAATGAGTTGCAGAAAAATAATGCTTGCTTAAGGTCGTAAACTTCAGCACAATCCCGGGAGGCACTGTGACTCAGAGATGTGCCTATGACTCAAATCACCTCCTTGGCTTCCTTTTGCTCAGGCATGTGGCCATTCACTTTTTGCCCATCACTATCATCCTGCATTTTCTCAGCTCTTTGGTCAGTGAATTGAAAGCCAGGGGTCAACTCAGCTCGCGTCCTTGAAAGGCAGCTGTGTTCTTTAGCTCATACATCATCAACTTATTAAAGATTTAATAGTATAAATACTAAACCTTATCAAGAGCCCACTGAATTTAATCAGACTTTAGCTATTGGTTTGTCTGGATCTGGGGTGCAACTCCGAGATCTGTGGAACTCCCCAGTACAACAGCTGAGTACTGCATATGGGAGAATTTAAAGTCAGTGCAATTACTGTGGGGTCCAGAAATCAATGAGTAAGACTTTTCAGGAGGGAGCAATGCTATGGGAGCTGTTCCACAGCCCAGGGTGGGATTGGTTCTGTAAGGCTGAGAGAGGTTAAACGCACTAAAAACCTCACTTGCTCATTGAAATAAGCTTCTGTGACGGAATGCTCACAGCAAGAAGAAAAATCATGCATCCTTTCCACAAAGATACTTTTCAGAGCAGATGAAAAATTATGGAGTCCATACTTTTTCTACTTCTACTCTTACACAGCAGTACTCCGCAATACTTTCCCATGTCTGGGAAAATCCATACCTACCATAGCAACAGAGACTTATCTTGGGATTCTTGCTATCCTCATAGATTTTCTTTCTTTTGTCTCTGACAAAAGGCTTTTTTTGACCAATGTGAATGATGACTTAAATGGTCCAGTCAGCTGATTTGCCACCATTTCAATTTCTTTCCTCATACCAATGAATGAAAACTGATGTTGCTCCTTTTCAGAGGTTCATAGAATTTTTTTGCTTCCCAGTGTGAGGCAGTAGGTTATGTGACACAAATTCACATTTCAGAAGAGCAACTTTCAATACAGTCAGAGATTTGAAATGACAAGATAAGGACACCAGATCAAACTATAAGTTACTACACAGCTTTAGTGAGCTGTACACAGTTTAGATGTATACACAGCAAACCCTAAATAATTTGAAACTGGATCCAGACTAATTTCCCTATTTTGTAAGCCTAGAAGATCTTTTCAACAATTGTGATCTGACTTTGGAAATCATAGAATCATAGATTTTTAGTGGATCACTCCTGCCATTATTTCAATGAGTATATCCTACGTGACTATTGGAAATACTGTATGCCAGGTTTCCTAAGTAATTCCTGAAGCATCATTCTCATTTCTTCCTCAGTCCTTCCCTTTTCTCCACATAGTAAAGGAAGTGCTTAGCCTCTTTTGGGTTATGATTCATATTTAAATTATTGCATATGGCAATAACTTTTTTTTTCTTTTTTTCTAAATATAATGGCTCCTTGAAGCCATAGTCAAAATATACCTCATCACTGGTCTAAAGCATTCCCCACAAAAGCTAAGTGCAGTATCATGGTCTTTCACAACTTCCTACTACTTCTTCATTTTGCCACCAAGTTCATTAATGATTCAACAATGATTTCTGTGACACTTCTTGAATTGCGTCCTCTCCTCAGTTTTCTTCTTCTAAATGTCTTATTCTATGCAAATTTTAGAGACTCTACATTTCCCCCTCCTTGACACCTTTGATACCACAGACAATGGGAAAAATCCTTTATGAAAGGTTTGCCACCACTTGTATGTCACAGCTTCATTTTCTCCCGTTTCTGCTCTTCCTTTTGTTCCATCAGTTCCTCTTTCCACAGATCTTTCTTACTTCAGACCCTTTTGATTTGAGATCTTGGCAAATCATTCAAACTCTTCTCTTCCTATTTCCTGTCCCAACCCCACCCCAGTTCTGCACTAACAGTAACTGCAGAATAAAGAAACTGGGTAACATGCTAATGTTAAGAATATAATTAAAAGCCATTAAGATGTTGCAGTTGGCTTTCTTCTCAGTTTTTAACAGTGAAGCAGTACATTTTAATTATGCAAATAATATATTGCCTGTTTGTAAGAGAAGTGCTTAGCTAAAATAAAACCATAGCCACAAGGATATTAACACAACGTTTTGACTATGCATGACATACTTGTTATTCACAAAACTGCCATACCATAAAAAATGCAGTGAATGAATACTACAAGAAATTCTACTGTCATCTGTATGGTAACACATGTACTAAGAATTATTTGATCTTTATGTATAACAAAAGTATAACATATTACACATTTTTATTTTTCTTTTTAAAGATTTTTTTTTTTCTGTGAACTGTTGGAAAACTAACTAGAAAATGAAGACCAGCATCATACTAAGATGAAAGCACCCAGTCTTCTTAGTTGTATTAATACTTACCATCTCACAACAGTGCTTTGAAACTTTAATTTTGGCAGAGCTCTCTGACTACTTCAACACCAATAAATAAAGCAGGTCAGGGAACAGGATTAAGCCCTCACCCACAAACACACTTTTGAATTCCTAGCATGCCCCCCGGCAGAGTTTTGGCCTTCAGAAATTAGCACCTTCCCAGACAGCGCAGGAGTGCAAGACCAGGCACAGCCCATGTTGTGGACCGCTCCCAATATGCAGTTTAGTTGCTGCCACCCTGTTTTGAGAAGGAAGTCAAATGAAACACAACATGACTTGTGCCACTCCAGTTGGTCTCAGAGAATGGCGTAATTTTCCTTCTTGGAAAGACAGTCTGTTGCAGTAGGTAAGATACTTGCGCAGACCGAGAGATCGCTAGGAGAGTTTACAACTTAAATATAGAAACCTCAGAATTAATTAGAAAGAAATGTAACCCTCCATTTTAATGATCTCCTGATTTCTGGTGCAATGTTTTAGTGGCAGAACCATCTTCTTTGATTTGCCTAATACTTTCCATTGCTTGCAACTCTGCCAATGTACAAGATTTTCCAAATTCTATCTTTGACTCGGGCTTTTATGTTTTTTATGTATATTTACATACCTATACATACAGGTGTATATTATTTCCTCTATGTGTAACATATTCGTGCTTGATCCTACCAAGCACAAATCATAAAACAATCCATGAAATCAAAGTCATTACAAAATATCATTGAAATAAATAGAGGTACAATATCTAGAAATAAATCTCATACTTGGTGTGAAGTAGATTCAGCTGCAAGGATTTGATTTTGTTTTCTGTGCTGCTGAAATACAAATAAAAGTGCTGGAAATAACTTCATCTCATTTGATTGTATCTGTCATTAATACATTATTTAACGTTTTTCAACTTTTTTTAACATTAGTGAGGACATCTTAGGTAAAAAAGACAGGGGATACATAATCGGAAGGCTCAACAGTTCCCCTCATATGAGATGACCTGTAATAAAAGAATGTTTTATATTAAATTGAACTAAATTTAAAGAGCAATATTCTGTTGCCAAGACTTTGATATACAAGGGATGGCTCTGAATTTGCAATCAGCCATTACCTTGCATATCTACACAAGGAGAAACTTAGACATTAAGACCTATTTGATCTATTTTTGTAGGAAATTATTAAAATATGAATTCCCCTGTTTTTCAATCCACTCTAGGACATACCATGCGTTAGAAATGGCCCAGTTATTATCATGCCCACCTCACAGCATTCCTTTATATATAATTTTTTGAGGTCACCAACCTTATATTATAGAATTATTTTAACATGTGGTATTATTGTGTAAATTTTGCTAGGAAAAATAACTATAATAGGACTGCATTCCTCTATAGCAGCAGAGGGAAATCCATTTAGCAGAAGCTATAACTTTTAAACAGAAACGCATAGCAATGGACATTTAACAAAACTAATCATTAATTATTTAGCAACACAGGACTACCAAACTGAGTATGCAAATTTACACTATACAGAGAATTATCAAGGTTTCAAATTTAGGAATACTATTAAAAAACCCAAAGTTATGAAAATAACTGATTTTTTGGTTCACTGGTTAAAGCAAAGAGGGAAAAAAAGCTATTTTTCAGAATCAGTATGATGAAAAAAACCCAAATTATTTTGAGGTTAATCAAAATATTTAATACCATTCAAAGTGTGTGGGGGGGGGGTGTCCTTGTGTTTAAGCCACTATTAAGCTTTGTAATTTTTCAACTAGTATGTCATTTCAAAACCAATAAATACTAAAACATTTTGACACATCTTAGCTAGGGTTTCTTCCCACACACAATCTGAAAAAAACTATTCATAAAATTCAACCCCAAATGGTAAATAACTGTGAGTCTTACAAAACTATGACAATTCAAAGAATCCAGGAAATTCCTGATAGGGATGGAAAGTCAAATGGTGACATGGGTTTATAAACAGTGGAGAGTTTCAGAGAGAAACTTCTAAATTGAAGGAAGTAGAGAAATTTTTAGCAGCAGTGACCTGTGCCCATGTCTCCCGCTACCAGGTGGTACCTTAACCACTAAACTATACTTTATGTTTCTTTGGTACATGAACCTCAATTTTTTTTTCCAGAAGTAGCTCATCTTTATAGAAAAACTAACTTTCTTAGAGCTTTTTCCTGAGAATCTGTTGGTTGAATTCCCTTAAGTCAAGAGAAAGAACTAAATCTAGGCTTCTTATTTTTTTATTAGCTCTTTGGTTCTGTACTGAAGTGCATTTTCAGTAGCAGGATGTACTATACATACACAGAAGAGACAAGTCAGTAGTTCAAATAGCACTTGCATACTTTTTTTAAGTATGCTGGCATTACAGAACAGCACTTTGTTGCAATCCTGCACAATCTTTTCATGCAGGATGTTTTCAAAGACAGTTACAAAGAAAGCCTCAGAAATTACACTAGCTTGCATCAGTTGAGAACTTCACCTATATAGCTGGTTTATCTTGCATGCTGTAATAATAATAGCCTTAAATTAAGTCAGAAGCAGGTTAAAGTGAAGTATCAGACTGTACAGGGAATATTGACAGAATATATTTATTACCTCAGACTTGAAGTCTAGACAGCAGTAAAGATAGATTAAAATAGTACCTCTCTCAAAGAATAAAAATAACAGTTTGGTCATAAAACCTACGCAAGCAAGGAGCAAGAGTCATTGAACGAGTTACAGAAGGTAGCAACCAATTAATTTCACAAGAACTGCGAAAAAGAACAAGATTTCAAACCGCTATAATCACTAAAAGTAACAAAATAAAGAACTGCAACTATATTCTCTTCTCAGGCAAAATTGCCACTTAAATCAGTGGAAACTTTCTCTAGGGAAAAACTTGAAGTAGAGGAACAAATCGAGTACATATTTTTTAAAAGCTCGCTGAGAAAGCAAGAAGAAATCATCTGGTATTGTCACGGTACCAACAAAATCCGTACACAGAATTGTTTTGAAACCTTCAAATTACTTTTTTTTTTTTCCTCTTTCCACAGTTTGCATAAGGACTTAGCAAAATGAAGGCTATAATGACTAATTAAGTGAAGGTGGAAGAATAAGAACAGGCCTCAAAAACCTTTTCTTCCCCTGTCTAAATAGTATTTTAAAGTAAGGACTCACATCTGAATTCGAGTGTCGTTAAGGTAAAGTGAGGGCATTCCCCTGAAGCAGAGCTTTAAAATAGATTTGACCCTGAAGAAGGGTTGTGAAAGTAAACTGAGTATTTCTGTTGAACCCAGGCTGCTGGCGCACGAGTGCAGGGAGAGGAGGCAGCTGGCGCTGGACACTTCAGCCCTAGGCCTAAGTCACCCCACGGCTCAGGGGCCTCACATCACCCATCTCATCATTACCAGGCAGAGGCAAAGCAAAAGTTTCCACCCATCTTTTGAGGAACGTGACTGTTATCAAGCCGTGTCAGAAGTAGGGAATTAACTATAGGCAGTTACATATTCACCCCTACTTTAAGCCGCTCCCCCAGCTAGGCCTGCAGCAGGAGATCCCATCTCATCCCCAGACTAGCCAGGTCTGCTTCCTTCAGTCTCCATGCTGGAAATTTCAAGTTTTTAAGCTGTGCAGACTCTAAAAAGCAAATAGTTTGCCATACGTGGCTAAGGGAATCTACAGAAAGGGGCACTCTCATCACTCCTTTTCTTTTCTTGATTCACAGGCAAGTCCAGTGATGACTAGTACTGTTATTTAGACCCTGTCCTAAAGAGTACAGTTATTTACATTGCTCCTTATCTGCTTGCTCCGACAGTCATGGTAGAATTCCCCACTTTAATACAGACAATTGGCCTGCATGTTGTCTCTCTTTTTCCTTTATGGCTTGACCTTCAAGAGAATCACTAGGGTCTTAAAACTGCAAAAGGACAGGCCAGCACAATAATTTGTTGTTAACAATTTTGTTTCAAATTCCTATTCTTGACACAAAGCAGCAAAATGAAATCTAGATGCACTAATTTTCTATCGAATACCCAGGAAACCTAACAGAGAAAAATGTAATTCTCTGATATCTTGCTGACCTCTCCATATGTCTTCTCCAAGATTGAACCATTGCCAAAAACCTGGGTGAATCCAAAGCTAAATAACTGCAACCAATAATAAATTCAAGCAATGAGAGGGGACCGCTCCCTCTCGATTCAACACATATAGATATGAAAATAGGGGATTTACGTTTATGCTCATGTTAAAGAAAAAGCAAAAGATAAAATTCTGCAAGAGAAAACAAGGTGGTTAGGATATGTAATGCAGAGAATCCACCTCTAACTTGCTGCTCCTCATAGCCTAACCTCAAAATGAGCTCCAACTTTTACTTTACGCATGGTACAATTATCTTGTGTAACTAACCTCTGTAAGGCATCATAAATATAAAGAGATGCGTAAGGTACGCCAGTACTTTAGTAAGGTACATGAAGTGAAAGTTTCTAGAACAGCCCCTGCCAAAGAGAATAAAAAGATTTCAAAGTCATCCCTAAGACTTTATGGCATGCCTTGAATGAAATGCCCAGTGTGCAGCACTTGACTCTTACAGGATCTCAGTGTGATGAAACCATGATTCTTCATGTGCTTCAGTAAGTCTTTTTTTTTATTTATTGAAGCCTTTCCTACTTTTCCATTAAAATCCCCGTGGAAAAAATCTGTAAAAGTGTTTACAAACACACTTGTCTTCAAGCTATTAAAATCAGTTCCTTATATGCCTGAGGTTGAACATGTACAAGATATTTGCAGGATTAGGGATTTAGAGAACCACTGAATAACTATAAAAATTGTTTTAGCACTTAGTGAAAAATGAGCTTTAACAACAAGGTGAAAAGGAACATTCTAGATAATGGCTTGCTGCTTTGAAATAAGAGACAATAATTCCCACTACCTTTTTATGAGGTAACAATCTGATTTCTGAAAGCATGGGTTTGACATGCTAAATCTGCATCATAAAGCCTCACTGCTACAGCTGAGAATTTGCTTTCATTTCTTTTCCATTCCCATGTTTTTTAAAAAAGAAAAGATTCCTACTTTACTGAAATGGCTACAATATAAAACCAAAAATGTTTAGCTATTATATCATGTTACCAGCAAGTCATTTTTTATCTTTTAATTTTTCCATGGAGCTGCAGTTTGATGGATGCAGAATTTTTCTCCTGGGATATTTCAGCAGTACCAGTGGAAAGAATTACTGAATTCTTCAAGGACTTAATAAATACTTTGTGAATACAGTTTTTAAACGGTGACCTATCCAAACCATCTGCTCCAGCTGAGACAAATGGCATCTTCTCAGTCTAGTTATGAACATTCAAAATTACATTTGAACTCCATCATAATCACCCAATATTTGAGCTGTAAATTTCATACTCTCATTCTCATTACTTACCATGAACAAATCTTTCATCAATCCATTACATTAAATGGATACAGCTCACATGTGGAGGCATTTTATTCATCAACAGTTGTGAAACAATATACAAAGTACCTAAGTCCATAAATTAATAAAAAGGTATTTGTACCAATTTTTTAAAATTTAATGACATGTATAGACACACTAAAACATATAGACACATACATTACACAGTTATAGCTACAATTAAAACATACTTCTGTAGTCAATGATTAAAACAGAACAGTCAAGTATTTGTCTATGGAACTAGTTAAAAGAATTGAGGATATTGCTCCAGGCTAGTGTCCCACCTAGCGCCTCCTGACCGGCAATAGCATGTCGGGTGAGCATTTCTTATGTGCTTCCCTGCAAAGACACCACAGCTTAAACAACTGTCAGCTGAACTTTAAAGGTTGATGAAGGGAAATTTAAACAAAGCCAACTAAATTTGCACAGTAACAGACGAGAAGCTTTCACACGATCCCCTTGCCGAGGTCCAGTTAATAAGCGTGGTGATCTCCATCTGGCCATTTTATACAATGGCAGATGCTTCTAAGCAATTGCTTTTTGTAGTTCCCCTTTACAAATTTACACCAAAATACTGTAACTATGCCAGTTGTAATTTATACATTC
This sequence comes from Astur gentilis, assembly GCF_929443795.1. Classification (NCBI taxonomy): domain Eukaryota; kingdom Metazoa; phylum Chordata; class Aves; order Accipitriformes; family Accipitridae; genus Astur; species Astur gentilis. The sequence goes on along the minus strand of NC_064887.1, from coordinate 14,309,592 downwards.
TATTTTCCCAATGTAAGTCTGCAGATAAACATTTAGTTCAGATTAATCTTTTCCAGTCCTTGTCCAGTTTAGTTTAGCACATTCAAAACCTAAATTATTATAGAATCACATAGTATACACAAACTTAGCCTAAAATAAGAAAATGTATGAATAACGACTGAATACATTTATCTAATAAAAGTTTTTAAGGAGGACAATTACAAACTTGTAAGACAGTGATGATGTTGAGAACAGCAAAACCAGCAACTGCTTCAAGATACCACCTTGCCCCTTCTTCAGCCATTAATCTCCTCACAGAGTTCATCATCCCCACTGAAGATCTGCCAGACAAGGAGCGTTCACACAAAATACCCTTCTTCCATACAGCCAGTGAAATTAGATAGTTTAGGCTCACCATCTATTCCACTCTCAGCTATTGCTGCAGCAATCCTGCTTCTCTAGGTCACTTGGACACATTTTAAGCGTTGCATATCATGCTTGCAAAAAGTATTCCACACTGTAATGGTACAAAGTGCTACAAAAATAACACATATTGACTAATGCACTGAATCCATAGCTAGCACTAACTAGATACAAAGCTAAGTATTAATAGCTATTAATATGTTCACTGTCCTAAATAAGACACATACTAGGATCACTGCCTGGTCAGCAAACACTGCCAGGTGGGGAAGGACAGGACACTGACTTTCCTTAGGACAGACTGGTCCTCCAGGTTGTGGACTCATTTTTCTCATTCTCTGCTTTCTTCCTAAGAAAGCAAAGAATTCTTCCTTTCTTCTTAAAAATAAGTTTTATTGCATTTTCATTTCCGATCTTTTCCTCTTGAATCCTTGACCTGCTATCTGTGATACCTCCAAAATTACACTTACAGATTTTTACTTTTCTTACTTTGCTGGCTTTATCTCGAGTACTTTCTCACTCCTTAACAAGAATTCTCCCATTGCAACTGATCCGAGTTCACACAGCTGAGATGAACTACAAAGCCCTGAACCCCCACTGAACCCCAAGGATGATGGTGGAGGAGCTGGGAGTAAGTTCTTTCTCAGAACGGAAAATTGCAATTACATTTGTAGAAAACCGAGTTGTTTCAGCATCAATCCCCTCCTCCTATCTGTTTGCAATACCAGATAGAGATTTATTGGAGATGAAGGGGCAGGGAGAGTGAGGGACAAGCTAAGGAGAAAGCAGGTAAAATTCAGTACATTTTTTAATACTGATGACATAGCTGCAGGCAGAACAACTTATAGTAAACAATAGTATAGCAGTAAAAGTAGAATACAGTAGAAAAATAGGCAACATGCTTTTCTCCATATAACAGCTTTGTTGTTGAAAAGAAACCAAACATTTCAGAAGAGTGTTTCCCCTCAATGGAGTTGAATTCAAACTTCCAGAATACGCAGACCACAGCTGCAGGCCTGATCCAGCCAGAAGAACACAATTAATCATTGCAGTAATAACTTTATCATTGAATCTCCTTTACAGTGTTTATTAAGTTCAAAAAACTGGGGTCTGGTAATATTTTAAATAATGCTAGTAATAAAAATTCTGCTTCATTTGTATTAACCATAGGCGAACTTTTTTCCTTACTCAACCATATAGCCAAGTTCCATGTTTCCCAGTCTCTCAATTATTTCAGAAATAAAAACTAACGGCTAATACTCTCACTGATATCAGTTGTACCTCTGACATCTTGCAGCCCACCCCAGCATTGTGGGGCTCTCATCATTTCACACTCAGCACCTGTGACACCCAAGCTGTCTTTCTGTGGCTACAGAGGCGTAGGAAGGCAGGGGATGGACGGCTTGAGGTGCATGCAGAACGTTCCTCAACACGGGGGCAGATGCAAGAAAACGGTGCCCACCCAAGCCCAGGAAATAAACAAACACGGCAGAAGGGGGGACCAAACCAGGTCTACCCATAGATAATACATGCTTTCGTGGGCCCTTCTCCCTCAAAGCATCAAGTATATATTCATTTTAAGACACAGTCAAAAGCAAGCATAATGCTTTGCTGAATTAGGTTCATAATACATAAAACAAGACTTTGGGACGCTGTCCTCCAAGTTATCTGTCAAAGCTCTTTCCCCAGTCGTGGAAAGAATTAAGCCCATCAGAGTGGATCCAAAACAACCAGCAAACTGTGAAACTGGCTTCTTGTGTAGCCAGGAGGAGTTCCAGGAAAGAGCCTCCAGAAAACCTCCCCACACATGGGCTGGGTAATAAAATCCATTCAAAGGAAAGGAATTCCTAGGAACTGATGGTATTAAGAGCTCAAAGACTCAGACCTTTGGAAAACAGAATAAATTGATGCAGACGGATCCATCTCCTTTCAGAACGCCCCTCTCTCCTCCAACACTGTTGCTGAGGACAAGGCACATGGAGGAGAGCTGTGTCAGGGCTCTGTGCAGGCAGTGACCGTGAAGAATAAATTGTGCTGAGAAAGCAGAGACTGTCGCACTCTGAGGAGGACAAGAGGAACAGGAGGACGTGTAGCAGGTGAAGGCAGAAGTCACTGCTGATCTGAGAACAGCAGCACACGAGGTGCATACTCCTTTTACACAGAGTCAGTTTTCTGTCAGACATCAGCTTTGGTAAATCCTCCTCCCAGAAGCTGCCCTAAATCAAATACCAGGATACATAAGTAATGTCCTGCCCTTGATGCGGCCAAGGTCCCTTGGAACCATGCCCTGAAGTTACTCCACATGTTATCTATCGAGTTTTGTATAACAAGTGCTACTTTATCTGTGGCTAATCAAACAAATTGGTTCCAGAAATTATGGTCACCAGAAATGGATCTAGTACAGAACGGTCAATGCCTCCTGTCTGATCAACAAACCTGTGAAAGGAGGAAATTAAAAGATGCAGATATAACCATCTGCAGGGTTCTGAAGTAGGCACCTCGATTCCACCTCAGTCCCATTTTAGGAAGACAAACCTCTGTGCACACTCATCTGTATTCCCTAATAGATCATAAAATATACATGATATTCCCCAGCACCAGCTGGCTCAGTACGAACATTCAGTCAACCCAGACAAAAGCCAGCCATCCTCATCTGGCAGCGTGAAAACGCTGAACACATTTGTGCATAGAGTCTGTCCTCCACATCAGTACACTGCAGACCCAGCTAGCATGTGAGCCTTGTCCAGATGTGTGAACATACTAGGTGTTTGACACAACATCACTGCATTTCTGCATCCTAAACAGTGCTTTATAAAAACACTGGGTTTATACATTTTCTTCCAGCAGAGCTTAGATATAAGCTGTACTGCAACAGGACAACATGTATACTAACTTGGGACTGGTTTCCAATATGTCATGAAATTACCAGAAATACTATTGTTTATCTCTAAGAAAGTAGAATCATGATCATAAAACACTATTTTAAACTGAAAGGCTCTAGGCAAAATCTTTCCAGAAGTGCTTTACTGAACCTTAAAGTTTTCATGTGCACACATACACAGTACTTGTAACATGGACCCGTTACATCTTCTTGGAGCTAAACCCAGGCGCTCTCAGGCACCAGCGCACAGCAGCGCTCGCCCTCTCACCACGGCTCTTGGACCAAGTCCCAACAGCGCCGAGCTTCTCACATTACAACATGGTGGCTAAGAAAATGCATCACCATACCTCGTTCCAGGAAGTCAGGGGTTGCCCCATTTAATTACTCAACATTTTAGCTAAAGTGCTCTTCCCCAGACAACTTTAATCTTTCCCTACCACACAGATGTATTTATCACCTAAGATAGCATCTGGGTTTTACAGCAGGAATGTTGCAACATCGCTGAGGTCATGGCTGATAGAAAGCCCTGCTTGCTCATTGAAGTTCTCCATGCTGGCTTCAAACAGAGTGTAAGTCCAGAAATGTATTTTAATTATGAATTTAAAATAATTTTTAAAATGGAGACGTTGTCCTGAAAAAGCTACATCTCAAGAATAACTCGTCTACCTTCATTCAGCAATGTATTTTCGTTCCAAAGCAGACCTCAAGATTAAAGAAGCAATGCAGTAAAATCCAATTTGGGGAGGAGCAGGGTTTACTAACTTTTTTTGCTAAGATCTGGAGCGGGGGGGGAAGGAAAAATTCTCATCACAGTAATTTTAATAATTTACCTTGCTCAGAGGTACTGACAGAGACCAGCCTCCCTCTGTTGGAACTCCCTTGTGTGAAGCTTACTACTCAGTGACATAAAAATGGTATTTAACAACTGTTCTGGTAATGCAGTGACAGTGAGCCACTACAAATATTCTTTTATTTTTCTGATTGTTAAACTTTTAGTTTTACAGTATGATCTATTTGCTGCTGTCTTTATTAGCTTAGCTGAACTGATTTTATACTCACTTGTTAGAAATTTATTGCCACTCATCTTATACATCTGTCACTGCAAATTGTCCCCTGTGCTTTGTGAGAATTCTTCAGAGTGGCCACTCTGTCCTTTTCAATACACAGTTATGTTTTAGTCTAAGCACTTAACATGAACTTACTTTTCATATTTCGTTAGGACATTCACAAAGCCATTATCGTGCTCACCTAATCACAGCTTGATATTGAAGAAGTTGGATCAATTCTTTGGATAACACATTTTTTAACTGTACAGAATGGGAATGACTTGGAGCAATGGGACAAAGCTCCTTAGAAAAGCACAGTATAATAAGACATAGGAAGATCATCTTAAACTGTCATTACAACAAATAAACTAATTTTTTCCCCCATTGGGATGGTCTAAAAAGGACTTATTAACAAGGACTGCAGTAGCCAAGGCTCAGACCAGCCTACACTGACCTGCAGAGCACTGTCACTCTAGCCTGGATTAAAACAAAGCTGGAAACCCAATTACCTTTTTTACAGCACCAGTCATGGCTCCACACGTTAATGGGTGAAGAAGCTTTGAATCTGAAACACCAACAGTCATGGAAAAACTTTCTTGGCAAAATCCTCAATCAAGTTGCAAGAAAATAGCATAGATCTGTTATTTGTGAGCATTTGAATTTGCACATTCCTGCGGGGTAGGTATAATGTAGCTAACATTCACTGTGCTAAAGTAAAAGATAAGCACATAGGCATGTTTTTGTAAGTATAGCTTGCATTTTGAATACAGAGTATTAGTTTCTCTTTAGTAATTGTACAGATGTCTTCCCTTAACCACTGGAGGTGAAGGATTGGCATCATTATTTTTCAGAAGCATCATCAGATCTTTAATTAACAATCTTGTCCAAGGATTTTGCTGTTCTACATCTGAGAAAAAACAACAGGATCTCAAGCGGTCCTGCGCTTCCTCATATCCTTCTGCTGTAGCAACTGAACTGAAGGAAATAAAGCAAGGCTGCCATTTACACCACAGGAAACATCACTTCCTGCAAGACCATTCTTCAAAGCATTTCATTTCACCTCAAGACCATTTAGTTTGTGAGCTTTGGCTTAATCATAGTTCATAGCAAAAGGATAAGAGATAAATCCTAAAAAAAGCTAAAGTCCTGAAGGATTAGTAGATGTTTCGTAGATTTGTAGATGCTCTGTTCAAAATCAGCTGATTAAGTAGATGCAGTTTCACACGGACACCAGAAGAGAAGTCTTTTAAGTGATGTACTGTTCTTTCTGTACTTTCTGAGGAAAAAAACACCCCACCATGTTTAATAGCATCACTCCAAAGAATTTCAAACTGTTGAACCACAAAGGGCTGGCACTTACAAAACCAGATGGAAATCCAAATACGTGTTTTGCAGAGCAGCTTTGCAGCACTAACCACTCACTAAAGGGTGAACAAGTCTTGCTTTCTTCTCCCTCTGAAATACAAGCATTCTTTTCAGTTTAGAGAGAGCCACACCAAAAAAAACCCAAACAAAAAAACAAACCAACCCACCCACCCATTTAAAATAGACATTATTTCCCTTTCTTATCAGCAGTGTGTCAGCACTAGTTAGCTTTTGCCAGCTGTCATAGGCTGCTTTTGAAATAGGTACCTCCTCTCATGATGATTTGGAAATGCCAAAACAGAATCCTAAATGTAAAACCCAACAAGAATATATAGGAAACCAGAGGGAGCAGAATACCTGCTTTTCTACTATATTTTTCTTCAAGATAAAATATTATTTTTCCATGACTAAGGAAATAGAAGAGCTCTATCTACCTTCCAGTGCTCACTAAACAGATAGAAAGTCTATTTCTTACAGAGATGCTGGAGAATGAAAGGAACAATCCACCCATGAAGCTGCAGCACTGACTTTACCATAGCCCTTAGCTCTGCTGATCCCTTCTCCAGCTCCTGTTGGCTAACCCATAGCCACAGGGAGGACATTTCCTAAGCGCTGGGCTCTGGCACACCTAAGCATGAATACCAGAAAGCCTTTATCCCTCCTCACTCTTACCCATCTCTGTCCTACAGGGGACTTGGCTCTCTGGATGCAGCCTAGGTCCCCAGAGCAGAAGAGGAAAGATTTTTCCCTTGTGATTACACTTTCTGCAAGTTGTTATCTTGCTGAAAAATTTAAAGCTGAAAACATGGCCCTTTCTCCATTCCCAGATGCCTCATATACACAATTTAATGAAAAAAATCAACAACCTACTACATTTCACATTTCTGATCTGTTTTTTTCTTAAAAGAAAGTAAGAGGCACATACTGTGGCTTTCAGGAACAAAGGAAGCTGTCAGTAATAACCATGCATGGTATTATAGCCAAGGATTAGCCTATTTGAGGCTTTATCAGGAAACTACATGATAATTAATTGGCCACAACACTGACTTTTGAAACAGAGGTTGGGTCATGTTACGAGAAGGAAAGCAGAGTTAGTTACTGCTCCAGAGAGCTCTTAAGTCAGTAGGAGACATTAGATCCTTATTCCTTAACATAAAACTGATTTCCCACAAGTTGTATATAAAGACTGTTCTATGAAATTAGTGGTCAGACAGTATTTATACGTCACACTGATATTTTCCAGATGTAGACTTTGACATTCCCAAGAAGAAAAAAAAACCAGCTAATTCAGGGGATCCTCAAAGTAAACCTCAGTGCTGTTTATTTTCTAATGTTGTATTCCTTTTGGCAATGCTAACTTAAACTCATAAACAATAGGGTTGTATCCCAGAGAATGCAGCATGCCCTCAACCACAACTGAAAGCAATAGGAGCAGAGCATGCTGAGCACCTGGCAGGAAAAGTCCTTAATTAGCACCATTTGGAAAGCCATAATATGAGATCACTCACTCTTTGCTCTTAAGAAAGAATATGAGGTGGTCCAGAACAGAAAATGTACCCAAATCAAACACATGTGTTGACATATACCATTACCCTGCTGATTTAAATGAAAAGGATAAGAATTTATTCTTAAAACGATTCTAGAATTGTCCTGCATTTTAGGTGTAATTTGTGTTTACCCCTTAGCACAGATTCTGTGCAAACTACTTGTATTTGGTTCTATGGATTAGAACCATGATAAAAATTGGTAGCTGGGTCTCATTAGAAAAAGTCATACTTGATTTGACAGGACTGTCCTTTTAAAGTTAATGGCACTGTTTATGCTCTTATGCAAATAAGAGCAAGAAATACAGAATCATTTGCAGAGTCACTTTTTGCATAAATGATGAAATTACCCTTTCTTGTTAAAAAGAGAAAAATAATATGAGAGGAAGAAACAGTTTGAGGTAACGCCTAAACAGACAATGTCTAGAATTTCTTCCTTGTAATCAGTTTGTAATTGAAAACTTCACAAACATGACAGGCTGCCTATAGTCTGAAGAAACTGCCTTCTCCTCTCTAGTGCCCGGTATGTAATTCAGTGAAAAAAAATACCTTTGACAGTCTCCCTCTCTTCTACTACTTCATCTTTGGTTGTATTTTATTAGCATTGAGTAACCACTTTCCATTCTTTTGCTGAGACCATTTATCTCTCCTTTTAGTCAGAGCTCAACTTATTCCTCAGGAATGCAGCACACCACAGAGCAGAAGTTTTATGCAAGTATTCGTCATGCCAGTTTAAGTGTGCAGTATTCAGTTCTAGCTGGGAAATTCCTATATTTTAGTTCAACTTATTAATGCATGTATGTTGTATGAAAAACAGTTATTATTTCTTCAAGGCTAAGAAAACTTACGTGATACTAAAATCATGGAACAGAAATAAAACATGCTGTAATTGCCTATGGCTTTTAAAAAAATTGATCTGTAGTAATTGTAATCAGTAACACCTCTCACTGACAGAGAACTGGGGTGGGGTTTTTTTAGAAAAAAATTTCACATAGTTTTTTCAAATTACATTTTCTAAGAGGAAATAGAGGACAAAACAAAGCGACTCTAGCTGCAATTTTGTCTCCCATAAACCTTCAATACAACCATTCTACTGGGCCATGTTCCTGATTCCTACTATGACCACCACCATCATGTGGATAATAAAATAATGTTACTTGAACTAATGTGGTAATTTTTTCAATATGCTGCTTATTTTGACCAACAGATTGCAGTAGAGCCAGTTTCTCTATAGGCTACGTGATGGCTGGGTTTGTGCAACAATTAAATGATTCACTGGGTTTCTCTTCCTGAAGCAGTTAAATAAAATTAAAAAAAAAGTTAAATTGCCAAAATAGCTTTTTCTATGCCATATATTATGTTTCATATTACTAGCTTAAGATTATAAATCAGGCAAAGAGCATTAGCCATCTTGTCTAGATGCAGCCAAATCCTCCTGCTTAGAAACGTTCTCTTACAACTTCACACACTGCAGTGGAAGCAGCAGATCCAACCTCACACCTAAGCTTTTATCAGCTCTTCTCATTAACATTGCCCAGTGTCCATTTTGTTGCTAATACTATGAAAAGACAATCTAAATGCATACAGGGTCATCTTTTAAAATAAAAATGACATGTAAGTCAGTTCAGCAAACCATAAATTCCGAGTATAAAATGTAACAATCTTAACAAGCAGCCTGCTCCTGTAAAACCCTGAATCTATTCAACCTCCAGGACACCACCACTGAAAAAAGCCATCTTAAGGACACCAGCAAGAGGCTCCACACTCATATTCGGGGGGGGGGGGGGGGGGGGGGGGGGGGGAGAGGGGGGTTGCTTTTGTTTTGTGTTTGGTTTGGGTTGGGTTTTTTTAAATTATCAATAACCAGATACAGCATGATTCCAATTCTAATCAGGAATACTGTTGTCATTGAATCCAGTATGGGAATGTACTTTTCATAAAAATACTTTCAACCTTATTTATCATTGCCTTACTAATTCAGCTGACATCTACTACATCAACTACTGCAAAAAAAAGAATAAAGCAGGACTCTCAACATCATCATCATCATCATCTTGGAAATCTCAATACCTCTTCATTGACTTACTACCATCAGCTAGTCACAGACCTACCTTAGAGTCAGCTAAACATTAAACATCCTAGGAGACAGCATTGACAAACCAGAATTAATGCTGAAGACTATGTAAGGATGAAGAAAAGGAGGAGAATGGTACCTATCAAAAGTTATGTCATGAAAGAAAACTGTTACCAGATCTATAAAGTTATTTTACTGGAGAAGCAAGGACACATTGTATTCACTTGATCTCTTCCCCAGGAAGAGTATGTAGAAAACAGTAAATAAGTTGTTTATAAGAATTCTTCATATTACTCTTGAAGTAAAAAAAAGTAAAAAAATACAAAAAAATGTGGATAGTGGAAGAGCTGTGAATGGTAGAGAAGTTTTGTGTATTAAAGTTATGCTGCTGGACAACCATGACTCATGCAGGATCCTCCAGGCTATGTACTGAGCAATTCATTAACTGCTGCTAAACTTCATCTCGCAAATAAATTCTTTTCCTATATAAAACAGGGAGGCAACTGTGCTTAGCACTGGAAAGACTAACATACATACACACACGCCAGTTGGCTCTGTTAGTGTTTTAATTACATGACCCACATGATCCTGACATTCCTGTCATGGTAGAGCTCTTATCAACCCTATATGAGGACCTCCCTAGATTGTTTCCACCCTCACACTCACAGTATTCCGCTCTCAGTCATTGCAATGGGATGTTTCCCAGTATGAGAAGGGAGAATTATCGCACCATGAGATCATGGTAACACAGCCACAAAGCAATGCCAGTATTCCTCCGCTGTTATGACATCTTAGGCTGGGATGGATGTTTCAGATTTCAGAACTATGGGCACTCAAGTCAACTGGCCAGATGTTTCATGATTCCTTTTGGATAAGCTCCAGATCAAACCTAAGCAGCCTAAAAGAAGAAAACATTTTTTCTTTTTTCTTTCTTAAGTGGAAAGTCCTTTACCAATGTATCCCTTTTCCTAATTGGCTTTCTAATTATAAAAGTATTTGATTGTAGTGCATATAAACTGTGGTTTAAAACATCCCAACTATTTTAACCGAGTTAAACTTTATTAGAACTCCTTGCAAAGTTGACTTATATTTTTATTAAGTTAGTTATTGATCAGCCTTGTGTGATGGAACATACATATTATACTAAAAATTGAAATGCTTGGATATCTAGCAAGAATGAAAAGTTGCTGCACAACAGCATTGTTGTAAAGTAAAACGGTCCAAAAAACCACAAGCAACTTGAAAGTTTGTAAAGATATGAAATGAAAAGCATCAGAAATTTCAATGTCAAAATAAACCTCCAGAGCTTGTTTTTGCCGAATGCAAAGGCAAAACTTAAATACAACTAAAAGGGTCATATGAGAGAATACCTCAGATAGCACAGGATGGGCTTTTCTCTCAGCTGAGTGCAGATGCAAAATACAGGGCATTGGAACCTGTAGGTAGATGTAGATCACACAGTTCTTGTCTCCAAAGCAAAAAAACAAGCAGAAGGGAACCGAAAACCTTTGCAGAGTTTTACCCAAAAGGCAGCAGGAGCACATCTGAATTTTCTGCTTCATTTGAATGATCTTTTCTTTAATTTGAGAGAAAACATATTAGAGAATTAATGTAACATGAATAAACAGAATACTATTGCATGAAAGCTAGGGGAGAAAACATTCAAAGGCCAAGTTTAAATTAATTAGCAAAAATTATCATCTTCAAACCTTCTTTCACTTAGTTCTTGATTCCATAAATAAGTTTTTTCACTTGATTACAAATAAACAAAGTTGTTATAGAGGTAGAAATCAAGCAAATGCATCTCTTAGCACATTCATAACACTTTGAAAACCACATGTTTTGAACTGAGGAAATTTTTGTCAGGAGCTGCCAGGTAAGCCAGAAGTTATAGCAAACAGCACTGGCAAAAAAAATATCCATAACCTAAGTGGAAAGAGTAAGATAATGCTTTTAGATGCTAAAGTGTGAAATAACTCTGTGACTTCATATTTGATTTCCATCTACTGACCTTTTCCTGTGAAGGGAATACAATCCAGTTTCTCTTTATCTCAGGAACTATCTTCAGACACTCTATTTTTAGTGTCTGTCTTGTAGAGATCTTTTCCGATTGGAATAATTTCATTAGAGAGGACATTCAGCTTGTAGCCAGGAAACCAAGACGCTACGCCTTAACTTCAGTTTGGTCTTTGGCAAATAATGAAAACTTGACAGCTTCAGTTATCCAGCTGTAAAAAAAGAATTTTTTTTGAGGCCTTAGAGGAGAAGTGCAAGACACTGATTGTGTATATTGATTTACATCAGCCAAAAATAGGATTAGAACCTCTCCATTGAGCAAAATAGCTTGTTTCCCCTACCTACTGAAAGGACCATTACCTTCTCTCCATCAATTCTTTCTTTCCCTTCTTTACCTCTTCATCATCTGGAGCACTCATCCTTTCTCAGTTTTGCTCCTTCTTCTGCCCTCCTTTTTGTAATTGTGAACAGTGATGATGACATTTGCCTCTTGAAATGAGTAGCACAGGAAGGTGCCTGCTGGGACTAATCTAGTCCTTGTCTGCATGCATAGTAGTTGTGCCCTCAGTTTTCATCTGAAAATTATTTTGTCCGAAAACTCAGTCATCTTCCAGAGGTGCTGCTGACATATGTGCCTTCCTCCAGAGCAGAAATATTTATTTTTGAGATATTCAGGCAACCTCATGAAACAACTTGGAACCTGTCATATTTCATAAAACAAGACAAATGTATTTGAACTAACTATATGGGAATCTCTGCTTAAGGTACTTGGAGTAAGCCGTCCTAAGGCAAATAGAAAAGTGTTGTGGAAAATTAACAAACTGACCTTTAAAATCATATTTAGAAAACAAGACAGCTTTTGAAACAAATTCAGTCTAGTTACACCGTGATTTATTTAGCTGTATAGCCTTGCAGTACTGCACGGTATCCACTAGAATCGTCTATATCTTTTCAGATGTAATTGATAGGACATTTCCTTCTCTTCACTGATGAATGTCCACTTTACAGCAGCTCTGCACTAATGCCTTATTGACGTAAATCAGGTGGCCTTTTTCTTTTTAAATAAAATTTTCAAATTCCAAACAACTTTTCTGTAAAAACAGTTGCAAAACAAAGCAACTTCTCTTATACAAGTCATCTAACATGACTCAGGCTCTCTTCAGTATCTTCAGGTCACCTTCCATAGTCCATTCTCCCTAAGTCTGTTTGGCCTCATCCATTGTTTTCACTGTGCCCAGAAATACACTGGGCAGCCAGGGGACTGTCTATTGAAAAAAATCTCACCAAAGTTCCCTTTACTCTCAAAACATTACACCACTTCTCTTTTCCTCCAGTCTCAGGCACAAAGCAATGGGACAAGCACAATGTTGTGCACAAGCACAACAGCAAAGCCTCCTCAACGGCACAGTGTAAGATTTGCACATTGGTATTTGTTGTTCACATAGGTTTTCTGTCATTGTAAAGATGAGCAGATGTCAGTCAAGAGAGCAGGTGAAGAAAGGGTGGAGCCCCAGAGAAGTGATGTTTTTCCCTTAAACCAAAGATGCTACGGAAATCCTCAGGTTCCATTTCTTTCTGCTACTTGTGAAGTAAACTGGAGACGCTCTGGCAGAAACCAGTCCTTCCAGGCTTCACCCAGCTGTAAAGTATATGGTACTTAAAACACCTCTGCAAGGAGCGAAGCACAACAGGTGATACAAAGAGAGAATTAATCTCCACCACTCCTAAAAATGTTGTGTCTTTGTTGCTATGGTTTTAATGCCTCCTCAACTTCTGTAGGAGCAGATTTGTCATTATGCATAGTACAGCACTTTTAGTTGTGAGTACAGACTACCTGATTCTTCACAGTACAGACGTGGTTTCCATACAACAGCGTTAGAGCTGCTGTCTGACCTGTGCTGCAGCTGTGGCCTGGTATGCTGTCCAAAGCAAAACTTTCTTCCTAGGCATCCAACCACCATATCAACTCTTCCAAACTCATTGCACTAAGTTCCCCACAGTTTTTGACTTGGACAGTATTGTCTATCAAACTTGTGCATATATGAACAGCAGAAAAACAACCTAATGACCTCAGTAAAATTTCCGTTGCTTTTAGAGAGCAAGAGACTGTGCATGTGAGACAGAATAAGCACATTTACAATAATACGTTAAAATATAAGGTGTTTTTATCAGAATAGAACTAAAAATACAGATCAGTCAATAAGCTGCAAAAGCACCACAGACAGAAGAAATTCCCTAAAAGTCACGATTAATAATAATTGTAATACTTAGTATTTATAAGACTTTCCTCAAGATCTGAGAGAATTTTAAAATAAGAATTTAGTTTCATTTCATATTGTTATTCCTAAGTGGCAGAGAAATAGGCACCGTATAGATTATCGAATAAGATATAATTAGCAGAGGTAGAAACCTAGTACCATGCTTCAAAATCAAGCTCAGTGGAAACAGTTCACATAAAATTAAGTTGCTTCTCATAATCAAAACCACATTTTATTTTTAACTGATAGGAAAGTTAAGTTTATTTCTGGATTATTTTCTTCAGCCCTACTGACAGAGCCTCTGTGGTACCTGCTGTAAACAGATAATCACATAACATAATCCTATTCATAAATTCAGACTCTGTCTCCACAGTTGGTCCCCATATTCCTGCTCTGGAACCTCAGTCAATGTCTCATTGATTATCTACCTCCCACCATCCCTGCACCCAGGAGGAGATTTCAGCCATCTCTTCCAGCAGGGATTTTTTTAATTTTGTTTCAGCTGTTCTCTCATCCTGGAACTGAAACTGTTCTGAAACACTTGAACAGAGCAGTCATAGCCCCACTTCATCCTTACTTACTATCTAAACAGCTTGAAGTTTTTTAGTATAACTCATCAAATACTATCTCTTTTCCTGTAATCCAGTCCCAGTCTGAATGAATCTTTCTTAAACAACAATTATAAAAGCAGCAGATGTCATTATTATGTATTAACGGACATGTACAACAAACTTCAATATTTCCTTGCCTTCACCAGTAATACTTGCCTTGATATTTCCAAGAAAGACTTGCTTTTTCATGGCTGTATTACATTCTTGGTTGAGTAACTTCATGAGTGAGGAATAGTCAACTTTTCCTCTACCATAAGCGTGTCTGGCTATTCCCACTTTATAGAGGACAATCAAATACACAAAATTTGCTTTGCTTTCTTAGATTTCTTTCTGTCTTTATTATCTCCAAGCTAAAGGACAACCAGTTCTTTCATAATATTAGTGCTCTCGTATACATCTTTTATCTTTTTCTGACTTCTCTTGGCTTTCAAAAACAATTTTAAAACATGCATTAAAATAACAGAAATGTGGCAGTAGTTGTCTTAGGTACTTTCTATCCTTCTAGACCACAGTTCATACCTTTGCTATATTTTAGTTCTAGTTTAGCAGATTTATTTGAGAACCAGCAGATGTGCACCTTAACATTCCAGTTTTTCCTCTGTGCTGGGGAAGAGCTGGAATCACTATGCCTTTCCTATAGAAGAGCCTAAGATTAGGGTTGGGAGAAAGAGAGTATATAGTTAGAAAGTACAACTCAAAGCGAGCTAAGGGATGATGCTACTATTTCCTCTGAGCAGTATTTAATCTCTCAGCAGAATGTGGTCCCTGGCCTGTAAATCAGCTTAGATTTCAGGCTGAAAAAAAAAAGGAAAGTCCAGAGCTACATTTGTAATTGGGGATGGAAATGTGCTGCAGAATGAAACTGAGCTGCAAAAGTAATACTGCAAAAAGAGACTGTCTGTTCCCTTTGAATGCATTAGCTCTGTATATCAAATTTATACCTTGCTTCCAGCTGCAGCAGCATCTGTGCTCTTATTTTTGTCTTTCTCAACAGCCACATTCACCCTTTCAGCAGGGCTAAAGTAACTATCCCATCTTTATGAATTATGACCATGCCTAAGTATTAAGTCCCTTAGTCACATCCTAAGTGGATTCAAACAATGCAATTTACTTGGGCATAAAGCCATCACTGTTAGCAAACTCTAGCTACTACAGGACGCTGCAGCTCATCTCCTCAACAACTGAAGCAATAGCAATCTATTCTTCACAATCTACACTCATTTGTCATAGAACAGAGAGACAAACTCTAGACCTGAGCTCTTCTACTCCAGGCACTCAGTTTCCCAAAACAGCACAATTAAAATATCGCTGAATATCTTTGGAAAGATTTTTGAAAACTGTTACTCCAGCTCCTCATTTTAAGATATTCCTTAGAAATAAATGACCCTTTCCTAAGGCCAGTCCATACCTGGAATCAAAAGCTGTCACAAACCTCACCGTTCCTTACTCCAGTGCAAAGTATACATCTCCAACTCACATTCTCTAAAAAATACTCAGCAAATTTATATTAAAAAACTATAGATATTATCCCTCAAGGGATGGTAGGAGAGAAAGAAAAAACCTACGCAACAGCTTAGCCATTTCATTTAACAAGCTACCAGAAGTATTTGGTTACAGTGGTAGACACCTAATTAGTTACACAGCTAAAGAGAGTCATTGTTCTTCCTCAAAAGGATGTAGCCAAATTTAAGTGCATATGCACAAAATTAGCTTCATCTTTTTGAATTACAATGGTCCAGTCCAAATCCTTTAAAGCCAATGGAAAGGCTCCCACTCACTTCAGTCAATTTAACTTGTCCCTGGACTTCTCTTCCAGTTTGTGAGTGAGTGGAAAAGAAAAATAGATGAATACAAATCACATGGTTGAATTAAGTAGACTTCCAAGTCTAAAAAAAAAAAAACTGTCTGTAATTAAAGAAAAGCAACAGATAAACTGGAACTTTTTTGGAGTGTGGAAGCTCCAGAATAACAGGACAAAAATGCCTGGGGCATTAGGGAAAGAACAGCCTAAACAGACTTAGGGAAGCTGTTCTTTCTGGACCAAGAATACTAGACAGTTTATAAACCTGTCCAAGTCATTTTCTCATAGGACTACCAGTGCAGGCTAGGCGTTTTGGTTTTGTTTGGGGTTTTTTTCAACTGCAGGCTGATTAAGAAAAAGCTTTCTCTCAGTGTATTTTATCGAAGAAAAATTAAACAATTCTTCTTAATGCACTAACTTATGGTATTTCATAAACAAATGAGTAATTTTAGAAATAAAGTGAGAAATCTTAGGTCATATTAAAAAAAAATCAGAGTAATAAAACTGTGCAGAAGTTCTGGGATACATTCTTCGTAAAGCCACCTGCTTTCAGAAGCAGCTCAACCACAGTGATGTGCTGAATAGATTTTTGTCTCCGGAAACAATCTTGCACAACACAGGTTAAACCCATCCCTTGCCCTAGCCCGTTTCCCCTTCTCGTACCTCCATGTATGACATTATTAATACAGCTACCAAACAACTCAGGCAAGGCAGTGCCCAAATGTTTTGTTTGGATTAGGCAATGGTAAGGTTTGAAAGTTTCAAATACCACGCAGGTTCTCCATTGGTAATCATGTAAGACTTAAAAATGGACACACAGCACTTTATCCAACTGAGAATTCAGACATGTCAGTTTGTAATTAATCTTCAGAACATGTTTGTTAACAGAAACCTCAAGATAGAAATCAGCCGAGAGCATTGCAAGGAAATCAGCAAACACGAAGTATAGATGTGAAAGAGGACAACATAGACACAAGTGTGTTATGCTGGATGTTACTGTAACTTACTTCTTTACTTCAGTTAGATTTACTGGAAAGAACCCTGAACTCCATTCAGATAAACATCTGCTGTACCATAATTATCTTCCTTCTTAGGTGACAATAACAGATGAGCTACACACAAAGAAAAAACATTACTGAGGTTGCAAAGCCAACTTCTCAAAAGTTAAGAAATGCCAGATTTAAGGTTGCCTAATGCAGCTTCTGTATTATGATACAAGCTTTAACTATGCAATTGCGCTTTTTTTCCCAGACTTCATGCACTGCAACGGAAGGATAATTCTTGTCAGAATTTCTTCAATATTATGTTTTATACATATTTTTTCCAACATCTTAACTCATGACTTGATTTGATTATGAGGCCTTCAAATGTTTCATGAAATAAATAGCCTTCACTGCACTCTAAAAAGAGGTCATTTTACAATGACAGACACATTAAGAAAGGCAAGCAGAAAGGTTAAACAGCAAGAGCCAGACCTGCAAAGTGATTTCACTCATTTAAATAAACTGGAATTTAAGCAAGTAAAGTAGGCAACTCAAAATTAAACTAAGAAATTATTCATTAAAAAAAAAACAAACAACCCCAAAAAAATCAGAATATTTGGGAACTTAAAAAATTAAAGTTGAAATCTATGCTGTTACTTAAGGTGATTTATTCTAGCACAGTTCTGGAAGAGAAACCACATTATCTTGTTTTTGAAAGAGGAGTATAAGAGCTGCCTTCCCAGCACAATTCAGTGCACAGGAGTAACATAATTAGTTCTGTCTGTGGCCTGTTTCTGAGGGCTACTTCCCCTCTGTTTTGTCAGAAAAGTGACAGGTCTGAAGTATCAGGCAAGTGTTTTTCAGGCAGACCAAATGGCCCTGTGATAGAATAGAAACGATGCTACTTTTTAGTTGAGATTTTGAATTTCATTTCTTTCTTTTTCCAATGGTCAAATGTAGCCGTATCTTGAACAATGCTTCGTACCTTCAACATTTAAATCTCTGTGGCCTCTAAAGACAAAGCCCAATGAGGCAGGAAGGGAGTCAATATTAGTCATTTGTTGATCTAGTGCTTCTGGCTGAGAACAGCCCAGCTGATCAAATGCTGCAGAAAGTGGAGCCAGAGTGAGTGAGGATGAAGCAGCAATATATCTGTCTACTGAAAAAGCACATTAGACCCTGTCTCCATCCATCATTTTGAGATCCATCTTACTCTTCACTTAAAAAAGCTTATCAGAAGCAATTAAATACTATTATGTTAAGCATTTGCGGTGAAAAAATAAGCCTTCAGAAAGTTATGCCCCCTGCCAAGTTCTGATCTTTTCACTGGTCATGCGAGGTGAAGCAATGAAAGAAGGTGGTGTTCTTGGGAAGGTAAACAGCTCATTTGCCTTCTGCAGTAGAGGCTCCCAAGGTAACCACATCTGAATTTTTGCTTTCAGTTCTAAAAGCTTTATATCTTATCAATAAATCAAGGAAGGGAATGGAATTAAGCAAGAAAATGTAACTGGGAAAATTCTAACTTGGAAGCATTTCAGACAATAATTTGTGGTATGCTCTGCTCTTCCAGGAATAAAATCAGAGGTAGTTCTGCCATTGCCATACTGCATGCATGGGGAAAAAACGAGAAAAATGGCTTCTATTCTAAATGGTCAGCAGCTCTATTGGTTACTGATTTATATTGACTGATCCATCCATTGACCGTAAATGAGAGCCAAGAGGGGCTAGAAGGATGCTGCAGCACTGTGCCTGCGTATGGCAAGCAATGTACTTTTCAGTCAAGAGGTCACAGGGCAGGACAGCAGGCTGTTGACAGCTTTTTCCAGGGTCTGAAGTGTGGTGGGTTGTAGTGACCGCAGCTCCAGAGAAAAGGAGAAAGATCCACAGAGGATGGGGGATATTAAACTGGGCTGTTATACAAAGCATTCTCAAAGCATTCAGGTCCCACCACTTCTACCAAGCTACTGAGATTTTTGATCTGGACTATGGGCAACCTCGATGCCAGAGGTCACTCTTCTTTCTCTACTGCCATATACAGTGATAGTAAAGTAAGACCTTTTTCTTCAACCCAATATTAACCATACTACTAAGCACCGCAGTGAAAAGAAAGGCTTTCCCAGCCTTCGTTCTGCAGAGCTCCTCCCCACCCATGCAAGCACACTCCGTGCCTTCTCAAGTTCAGAGACAAATTCTGCAATGTCTTTCAACCGCCTTACGCTGAGGAACTGGAAGAGGGTTTCCTGAGGGTAATACATCTCCTTAGTGGTCCCACCTCAGTCCCCACCCAGCCGCCCGAAGAGAGGGACCGACCCGGTGCTGCCGGGGAGCCGCCAGGGCGAGCGCACCCGGTGCTGCGCGCCGGGGCTGCCTGCAGCGGCAGCAGCTCCTCCAGGATGCTGCGGGAGCGAAACGCAGATGTATCGCAAACATAGCCAAACGGAGAGCTTGGCTCTTCCAAGTAAATGAGTTAATCTCATGATAACGATTTCTTACTCTATACGGGTAAAGACAGACATGAAAAGAAATAGCCTGCCTTACACAGACAACGCTGCTTGTCAGTTCATACTGTTTAGAGGGCTAAATGTGACAGCCATTTAGCTTGACTAATTAGCAATGAGATCTTACCTGAGTACCAAGCTGGGGACTTGCATGGCCTTGTGCTTCCTTGGAAAAGTTTCAAAACCGTATCTTCGTAAAATGACATGATAACCACCAGTGCAAAGACAATGCTTTTCATCTTTTCTGGTAGCAAAAATAATTTAAAACCACTGAAGCAATGAACAAAAATAATGTGGTTTTGCCAAGTCTCAGCTAAAAAATAAGAAACCCACTGATAAAAATCCCATTGAAGTAAAGCCCATCCAGTGAGGGCAAGAGGGCCTCAAAGACCTATAAAATAAAATTTTATAACCCTCAGTTTACATCCCTCCATTTAGAAATGCTCTTCCTGCTAATTGTAGTGAGTCAGCCTATGTACCTCTCTGTGTCACTTTATATTATTTATATTATAAACAATTCTCTTCTTTGCTCTTCAGATAAGTATATTTGCACACCTGACTAAATAGGAAGGTCTGATATATTGACTTTCTTGCAACATGAATATGTAGCACGATTAGAAGAAGGAACTAAGAAAGTTAAGAAAAAAGGAGCTATAATAAGACCAAGGAAGTTTCAGAGATAATAAGCAAGGCCATTTTCTTTATACTAGCAAATTTTGTGCTGTATTTAAAGGATGTGACACTATGATTCAATATCATTGCCAAATTGGAATGATTATGCCTGTGAATCACCCATTTCAAAACATAATTCCTACTTACCTTGAAATGGAAAGAATGGAAAAGCTAAACAAATAAGGGCATGTGGTTTCCTGGTATTTTTCCATAACATGCAATGCATTGGCAATCAAAGTCATGACAAAGCGCAGGGACACAGAATTTAACACTGCCTAAGAGCACTAAATTTCAAACGGGTGTGGAGGGTGCAGAGTCTGCCGGCTGTAACCACTTGGGAGAACACACGTCCTTCACGCAAGGCCTCCGAGACCCTGGTGTAATGGGATAACAACAAACTATAAGAAAACCCTCTTGCTCTGCAACAGAATAGGCGGTTGTTCAGAGGGGAGAAAGGCTGATCGTTGTACTACTCGGAAGAGATGGACTAACAGCTTGTACAGGACTACTTTAAGACAACACCTCTACAGTTGTTGGTAAGAATTGTGGAAGTCACCCTGAGACTGTTTCTGCTTTTGCTTAGCAGAGCAAACCATGTTGCTCAGCCTGGTGTCAAAAAATAAAAAAAATCTGCACAGCAAGAGTGGTTGGTACATCATACATTTCCTCTGACCCTGCTTGGATGTTTTTTAATTATTACTTTATCTACTGGATGTCCAATTTGAAATTTATAAATAGTCCTAGAAGATAAGCCACGACTCCTACTTTCCCCTTGTCAACAACCCTAATCACTGCTGAGCTAAAACTCCTTTTTTTTCTTAAAATTTGAGAAAAAAATTAATTCAACAATTTTTTTCATAAAACAAGTCACATTCTAACATAAAAAAGATTTCTTCAGAAAAAAGAATCCACTAAAAAAAAAAAAAAAAAAAGTTGAGAGTAACTTTAAGAGACTTTACTTCATTTTTTAAAGACTAATTTCTGCATCTCCTTGATGCACCAGGATGAAATGTTTCATGCTTTTTCAATTCTTTTTCCACAGTTAACTTTTCATAAGTTACCCTTATATCCACTTGAAAATTCATTTTCAATGCCTTCATGTAATTGAAAATCAACAAGGGGTGGGGTGGTGGTGGTTGGTTTTGGTGTGTTTTTTTAAAAGATAACTGTAAAAAAAAAATCATGTATCTGGTGCCAGAAGGGAAATCTGCTCAAAACTTTTATTATACCAAAATAAAAAAATTTGCAAGAATTATTTCTGCTAACTCTAAGCACAGCTGAAGAGAGGGGCAACATGAAGACAAATGAAAGTCAATAATGGTAAATGCAAAGAGCTGTAGGCAAGGAGGAATTCTCCCAATTAGTTCTGCATGTTGTCGAGTTCCATACTGGTTATAAGTGCATAGGCAGATGAGGTAGTCACTGGGCACAAATTAAAGCATCTGCTCAGCTTGTACAGGTATAGAGGGCAAAAAAAGTGGGGTTTATAAGAAATGAGATAACAAATACTGGTTTTAATATTATTAGTACTGTTATATAAACCCTCTATATTCATTATATACACCACTATGTGAAATAATAGGAGGCATTGTCATCTAGCATCTAAGCTGGGGTGCTCAGATTAGAAGATCAGGTCCTCTAAATCAGTTCTCTGTTTGAAATAGTTCTGAATAGGGTCCAGAAAGAATAGATGTTTACCAAGAGCACAGGAACATACAGAGTAATATAAGACAGGATGGAAAACAGAAAAGATAACAATCCCTCACATCTTGTTCAAATTGCAGTGAAAGTAATGAACAAAGTTCTTTCTATTTCAGTGACATTGGGACCAAGATGCAAAGCATAGATGACTCCCTACTAATCGACAGAGGGCAGGAAAAACACCCCTGACTTGCCCCCCGCCCTGCCTAAAACCAAAGTCACCTGTTGTATATTATTAGTTTCTTGTACAAAAGTTATGCATAGCTTTTAAAAAAACAAATACAGGGTAAATTATGGTATTTTTCTGATCCAATAAATCAATACTGTGTTTGACATGACTGACGACTCAACCCCTATTCAAGACTAACTCTTTTATTTGAGCTTGTGGTTAACTAACTGCATTGTTCAGTCTGTCTTTACGTCCTGGGTCTACCCAGAAATAATCTACAGAAATGCTGTAATAAAGGTCATTCCCATTGATTATCTTTAAATCTAGTTGATGGAAAATGCAATGTCCTAAGGAAAAAAAAAAAAAAACAAAAAAAACAAACAAACAAAAAAAAAAACCACCAACCTCTAAGGATTGCCATTTAAAGAATTTCAGTCAAATGTTGACTGCTGCTCCATGACCCCCAAAGAAACTATATAGCCAGGACACATTCACATAGTAGAGCCTCTGCCAGTTTGGTCACATCAGAAAGTTACCTGGGAAAGACAGAGCATACATGGCCATAGCACCTCCCTTAGTGAGCCAAAAATAAAAATCTGAATAACTGCAGCTCCAGCACAATCAGCAATAACAAAAGATTTCAACCTGATCTTTTCAGTTCTGAGCATTATCTGATTGCAGATTGAAATTATTTTTCAGTACTGTATAAATCTGTAATGTATATAGTGTAATTTTCTTCAAATTTTTGTTCTATCAAAGGTATGAAGCCTGAAAAGGATCAATATGCAGAACTTAAATATTGTCACTCTGGCCTGCTCCATCTAGAAAAAACAAGTAAACCCCAAATCTCCCAAATGAAATCTCCACTCCAATTAAGAAAAAATTATAATCTGTAAGAAACATAAATGAAGTCCAACATTCCTTAATAACTTGTGAACAAAAATTACTGAGAACAATTTTACTGAACTCTTTCAACTTCCCATGTTTTCTTTTGTTTGTTTTAATGCCTAACATCTTCTACTAAATTCACCTCCGACTGCTGTGCTTTTCATGATAGCATTTGTTTTCACTTGGAGCTAGCTTAAATGAAACCAGCAAATATTAAGTTTTTCTAACCAAACCACATGTATGACAATCACATTTACTAAGCAAAGGGCCAAGTGGCAGATCCTATAGTCTGGTGCCATTAAAACAGTGACTCAGGCATGCTGATCCAGTCTAATTCCAGAATATTTTGCTTTCTAAAATTAGGGATGTTCAATCCACATTTCAGATTGCATCAGCTCACTAAGGAGGCATACAATCATTTTTATTGACTATAAAACTTTCTAAAAGAGGTCAGTAATTGCTTTTTCCTTCTCATTGCCACATAATTGCCTTAAGATATATGTGCAACATTAAAAAACATTATTATCTGTTGGATTTATTAACTAATTCACATGAGCCATGATTTCTAGCAATCTAAGTCAGGGTTCCTTCTGCTTTTCATTATGAAAAGTAGTCACAGTTTGAAGACAGTTCAAAAGATCCATATTAAAACTTACATACCTTATGTCTGCTAAATAAACTACTTCATTAGAACTCCCAGAGACCAGTTGCAAAGCAATCTCTATAAAGCGACAAGAAGATTTCTCTGCACTTATTCTTGTTTGACCCAGAATATTTCTTTTAAAACATTGGTTTTAAATCCAATCTTGGTTTTAGAATGCAGAAGGGAGAATCCACCAATGTTTTTTATGTCATAAGTGGTTAATTAACTTCAAAACTGCCAAGATACATTTTTCTTTGAATCTGAATTGACTTTGATTAACTATTCTTCTCTCATTAAAAATTTTTATGTATGTTTTACCAAAACTAGACCAGCAAATCTCTGTTTTCTTTGTGATGAAATTAAAGGGTCTTCACTTCCTCTTCGATCTGCAGAGTAGGAGTTCCTAAACCTTTTAAACAGGGTAATGGAAGACAGACGCTCTCTTCTCTTCTCAGATATTTGCCAATCTCTAAAGTATTGATAAAAGTAAACATATATTCCATGAATAATTTAACATTTCTTTTCAAAAGCTGCTAAAGATTACCTAAATAGAAATAAATTATTCAATGAAAAATTTCTTATAGCCAGCAATTGCAGATATCACAAACCTACAGCATGTGCAGGCATTTGGTTCTCAGAAAACCTGCGAATTTATGGTAACATGAACAGTGAGATCAAAATAGGCAGCATTATACTAAACTCATGAAAAACACACCTCCTGAAGGCCCTCACACTCTGTATGTAGCCTTTATAGGTCATGGAATTACAAGCAACTAATATAACAACAATCTAAAATCTGTCTGCATTTCGTATCACGTAAAATGGAAACAGCTAGATCAATATCATATTTTGTGTGATTCCAGTGTACACAGCAGTCACTTCTGTTGCTTAATTAGGACAGACAAAATGTAAGGGGCGGGTGGGTTCTCCAGCACTGAAAGAGGACGTCCAGGGCAACTAGGCAGCTGCAGTGTCGGACTGGGCCTGACTTCACGGAACACCACAGGACTGATCTCTCAACCCAGTTCAATAAAATGAAACTAAGAGTCACTGGTGAAAAGTTAATGAAGAGTACGGTCACATAGTCTGCTCTAGGTATGTCAGCACCCAGGGTTAGTAGTCTGCCTCTTTATTTAGGGAGTACAGCCTCCAAGCTTTGGTGCGTACCAAAACTAGCTACGTAAAGCTGCACGATCAAACCAATGACCCCATAAGAAGCAGGCATGGAATAGCTGGACTGGTACATAGTCACATCTGAGATTATTCCTATATTCTTTACAAGGTGTTTATGTTTACATCTAAATAAATTTACAAAAGAAAATGAGCAGGTAAGGAATGTACCTGATCAAGGATAAAGCCTGTAGTCGGGAATAAAGAAACAGAGCATCTAGTTGCAATAAAACAGAAAGCAGCAGTATTTTCAGCAGCTGCAGGAAAAAGTAATCTTCATCTGAAGGAATTCAAGGGTGCAGAGAAGACAACAGTCTTCTGGTACTAAAACTGCAAAACAGTGAGCAGGAAGGAAACGGTTTTCTTGGGGGGAGGGGGAGAATTCCCTCTAGTTGTGAAATGCCTGGCAGCAATGTCTCCTGCACGCTGAAACGTGTCTAATTCAGAAAGTCTGAGAATATGCAACTGAGAGTCATTAAGATTAAAGATTAGTTCTTAAGGTAACACAGGATAATGCTAATCTTTAAGGATTGCACTATACTGCACTTGGAGTATCAAATGGAAGATATTTCAAGTAACTAAATTATGTGTATTTTTAACCATTAATTAACCAGTTCTAAATGACATTTCTCCAGTTAAATTGTTTTTAACATTTATTTAGCATAACCGTCTCTTTGCCAAATTTGCCATGGTTTTCTCAGTTTTGAGGAAGTTTCTCTTAATATCCTCTTCATTTGATCTCTGCAATTGTATAGCTTTTTTACTAGTAGCAATCTAGTTTTTATTTTCCAATAGAGCAGAGAAATCAAGCAGACAGGAAGAACAATGCATTAACGAATGGTGAAATACTCTGTACATTTGCGTTCTGCTAGATAACCCACAGAAGCGACCTATGCTTTCCCTATGACTTAGCAGTACCTGGAGGTAGCTCGTGCAGGAAGAGCTCACAGCCCAGCAACCATTACTCAGAAATCAGCTGTATGAAGGTATGTTTGTAGTGCCTCGAGTCAAAAAGCGCAATAATCCCACTGACGTGGATTTTTAAAATTGCAAATTTAATCTAGTTATTGCCTTTTTCATTATTGCCTCATACTTGCTCAAGATATATGAGCAACATTAAACACATTATCAGCTCTTAGCCTTACTAACCAATGCAATGCAATAAAATCAAAAGGGTTAGGGCCACCATCCCTTTTAGTACAAAAGCTAGAATCACAAAAGAGGACTTGAGAGCTCTCTGTTAAATTGATATGCTTTGGGTCTGCTAAAGAAATAATCCTTTCACATGACGAAAGTGCACAGACCAACCACTGAGCAATTTTTTGCACAATAGAAGGATAGAATGGATCGCCACAGTCTTCTAGTCTGACCTCCTGAATAAATTGGGCCATAAGACTTTTATGTATTCATCTTGTTTGAATTGGAGCATTTCCTTCAGAAAAGCATCCAGTTCAGATATTAAAATGTCCAATAAGGGGGAATTTATTACAATCTTTATTAAATCATTCCACTGGCAAATCATTCACACTGTTTAATATGTGCTTGCATGGGATCTAAATTGCCTAGGACTTAAGTTTAATTGCACGGGTCTCATTATACCTCTCCCAGCCAGACAGGAGAGCTGCTGTTATCAAATCTCTGCTTCACATATGGTCAAGCTGCTCCTTTATCTTCTCCTTAATAAACTTGGCTGGATCCCACTGCAAAGAAAGGTTTCCAAATCTCAGAATTCCTGTCTTAGACCTCCCTGATTAATAAACTTCCAGACCTGCATCTGATATTCTGATAACCACTGTACTGTGGGTAGTTACAGGTTGAACAATTTCCTATTCCTCTGCTCAGACAGCAAAAAAATCACCTTTATAATGTTGCGCCGGGAGTTCCCTCTCCCCCAGAGTCCTTTTCTGAGTCATTGCTTCCCAAGAGAGCCTTACCTCGTAGAGAAAAAACCCTTCCCTGTTTTGCTTCCAGCTGCACAATTTTAGCTCTAACCGTATTAAAACACATATTGTTTGGCTATACCCAGGGCAAAATGCAATCATCATGTGTCTGTGGGGTAGCAATAGGCCCGGCTGTACAGCCACATACACATCACCCCGCATCCGGGAGCGCACGTCACGTTGCGCTGTGGAGAAGCTTCTTGGGGAAGCCATGCAAGGACAAAAGCCGTGTCACCAAACAGTCCTCATCACCCCAAACACCCGCCTCTTCAGTATACACCACGCTTTCCATCTTTGTGTAACCCCTGTCCAGTATGCGTAATGTTTTCTACCTAATCACTCCTGAAATGTTAGAACCGAGGACTACGAAGCATCCGTGGACTCGAGGCAGCCGCTCGCTGGCAGCAGCCCACGACCAAGCACACGCTGAGAGCAACCGGCCAGCTCTTCGTCTCCCACTCCGTGCTGTGCCGATTTGTCCTCTTGCTCCTACGGAAGCGTATATTACGTCAGTTAGTTTTCCCTTGATCAGATTTAGAGATGTAAATCCACTGCGTGAGAAAAGCAAGGAACGCACCAAAAATGACTTGAGAAGCGTGTCTTCAGTGTGCTGATCCCACTCCGGGTCAGACTCTGCACCCCGGTGCCCAGCAGCGCGCTAGGGAGAAGCAGGGAGTGTAATTCATGACTGAAAACAGTATTTTATACAACGTTTCCTAAGCAGAATTTATTGTCCTGACAATGTTGTACTGATACAAGATGATTTGGAAACAGCTGCAAAGCGTTTACTAAAGATAAAGCCAAAACAAATAATTAACTAAAGCATGAGCTTACCGAGCTTTGTCTTCACAGTTACAATCTTTAAATTGTAACAGTCAACCAACATACGTTTCTGCAAATACGGGAAAATTTAGCAGGGGGTGAGAGGAAGGATTTGGAAAGAAACTGAGGTTTCTACAGTACATACTGGCTGGCATTTTTGTTAATTACTTACTAAATCTTAATTTAACTTACTTATTTCAGAGTTTCAAGTGTGTTCCAACAAAGAACATAGTCCTGATGCATTTATGAAATAGCTAAATACCCAGTCTTTCCATTTAATTAAAGGACAGTATACCCGCTGTTGAGGGAAAGCTGCACCGCATGTTAATGTATTTATATGTAGTTTTGCCTATTAACATATCTTTAAAAAAGAAGAGAAAAAAAGATTGAAAATAGAAAATACAAGATTTAATGTCTTTAAACATAAAGGAGGTATATATAAAACGGGCTTAAGAAGTAATCAGAAATTTCTCCACATTAAAATGCCTGGAACATGAAGAGTCTCTCACTCTCCACTGCCATTTAAATTAGCTTTTATATATATTCATTGTGTTGTAGATAGCCACAACTTAATTTTAAGGCCTGACAAAAACTGAGACCTAAACCACTCTTCGTAAGTAATGGAAATCATTCTGTGGAACAGAAATACAGCTCTAATCATATTTGCAGTGTTCTTCAAATTCCTTAAATGTTGATTCTGAGAGAAATATTTAAAATATTTTAAAATATTTAAAATCTTTGCTCTTTCAAATAATTTCCAGCTTCCACATATATAGTCTTGGGAAAAAAAAACCCAGGGATATGTATACCTGTGAGTATTTCTTGTGAAGACAGGGAGGGGGGGGTTCATATCCATAGTAAACAACAACTATGGCCTTGAAAGGATCACATGAAAATGTACATCAGGACATACATCCTCCAGCAAAAGCGTCCCCGGATCACCAGGAGGCCGTGCAATAGCTAAGCAGCACTGTATTCAAGCGTGCCGCTCTCCAGCTCTCCGGACTCTCCCGGTGCGCATCCCTCAGCTGCAGAGCACCGTTTTGGCCCTCCTGCTCTCCTCAGTGCCGGGGGAATAAAGGGGAACATTCAGAAGGAGCATCAGCCATTTTTCCCAAGTATAATCTCACAGCCAGCACAAGAGAAGATGAGACCCGTTCGCTTTAACTCTTCACAGACATAAACCCTATTTTGCCAGAGAAATGTATTGACTTACGACTATAAACAGAGAGGATCTGAACTTACTCAAGGTAAACTGCTGTTCGGCAGCCACACCTGAGTCAAGATCTTACTCTAAGAATCACTTCTGATTTTTTTTTTATTTAGATTGGGATTGGTTTGAGTTCTACATCTGATCTTGTTTTATTTAAACAAGGCCAAGAACAAAGGCATAATATAGCCATCTCAGATGTAGTTAGAAACGTTCACATCACGTGTTCTGTTTAACACAGTTGTAGTTCTACTTCTGGGATACACGAACAGGTATACAGAAATGTAAGGCACCGAAATAGAAGCACTATTTCCTTTAAATCATGAGACTTACACAAGCTTACGTACGAAAGTCAAGCTGGGGAAGACATTTCTCATAACAGAAAGTGCCAGAAGGAAGCTTACAGTTAGGTCAAGAAATGGCACTTTTGTTGTTTGAGGGGTTTTTTTAGCTGACAAGAATTGACCCATTAAAGCACCTTACCTGGCAACATAGTAGATCCTTCATCTCCTGAAGCCCTTTATATCACTATCCATACCTTTCAGAGGTATGCTAAGAGCTCAGACAGAAATTATGAGAGGGATGCGAGAATTACGAGATCAGTACTAAGGTGTTATGCAAGAGGCTAGAATTGCTCAGCTTTCAAAAATGACTGAAAGCCATTTTATTGCCCTGACTGGATCCTTGATAGTATTTCTGTTAAATTGGCACATTCAACAAACCAAACTGGAAAAATGGACTTTTTTTTCCCCCATTTCTTTTTCCTTTACGTTTTGGTAAGCTCTCTGCTCTAATAAAAAACACACCTTTTTACAAACATTTCTCTATCAGAGGCTAATACAGATTACTCTTTATGGCAGTGTTCAACTTATCCAGCCCTCTTATTAAATTTGTATGTGGTTCATTTTCACACATTTGGCAGATTGTCCTTTTTCCAGATCATATTTTTCTAATCATGCTTTGTGCTTTTGATGCTTCATATCTTTCTAATCTTTCTTCTATTTTCCTTTCCCTTTGTCAATGGTTTGGTTCCAGGCGTTTGTTCCCAAAAGCTGTTTCTCGGAAGATATCCTGATATACTCCTGGGCTTTTGCCCACATAGTCTGCTCACATGACTTTATAACAAGAGCTGAGTATGAAACGGTCCAAAAAAAGAGAAGGAAAATCAAAATTTTAATAGTATTTCTACTCTAAATTGAAACAACCCCAAGAACTTATATGGGAGACAATCACATATTCTACCAACTTGCTAGGGGGGATTTGCCAAGGATATGACCAACCTGCCTCCAGACCCTCTTTTCAACGATTATGATTAGGGAACTGAACCTCATTTTTCCGCTTCGGTTAAGTGCACGTCTTAAGTCATCATGCCTTCTGGGCAGATTGAGCTATTCTGCTTTTTATAAGTAATAAAATATTTATTTCATCAGCTTGACTGTGCACCTTGCAATGAAGATGTTCTCTGGCTGAAGGAGTGCGTAACTCCCTGTACAAACAGAATATCTTCAGCTATCAAACTGAACCAAACGTTTTTAGAAAAAGTTTTGATTCTGACAAATCAGATTTTTCAGCTCAAAAAAAAAAAAAAAAAAGAGTCCATCAGACCAGATTTATCAAAAGAATAAACCTAGGTTACCTGTAACCATCTCAACCATTATCATTTCAGGTAGGGTGTACTGTAGCACTGAAACATGTTTCAGATAACTCTCTAAATAGGCATTGCCACTTCAGAATATGAGGAATTCTACTTACAGTACACAGTATTTTAAATATTCTGCTGCCTTCATATTTACAATCCACTTATAACTCATCTTGTTTTCCTCTTTCTAGCAATATATTAATAATTTGGCAGTAAAAATTCATGTTTTAGGTGCATAGAGTAAAAGTGGCTTTGCCTCTTGTTCACTCTGATTGCCTCTGAGATTGTTAATAGGCCATTTACTCCATCCCTGTCTCAGCTGCATGATGTGTAGAATGATTATAGCATATACCAAGATTTTATTGTGGGCATCGTTGATGGTTGGACTCAATGATCTTGAAGGTCTTTTCCAACCTAAATGATTCTATGATTCTACAAAAGGACTTTAAGATTTAATAGAGAAAACATTTTAGAGGGCAAATTGTATGGGGTATGAATTTACACAATGCAATGTTAAATGATGCATTTCTATACAGCATGTAAAATATTTGATTGATACTGCATTCATTCAATGATAAGAGGTGGGCGAGAAAGCATTCCCCACCACAGCAAAAAATGCCTTGTTGAACCCGAGCTGAAAAATCCTGTTCCTCTACTGCTACGCGGCACTGCCAGAGAGCGGACGGCACCAGAAAAGACTGACACGAAGAAGACAGGGAGAACCTCAGCCTTTCCCACACCCTCCGTCAGCAGGCACTCCCCGCAGCCCTGCCCTCCCTCAGGAGCAAGTGCAAGCCGGCCGCCCCAGCGGCGCAAGGTACCATCTTCTGGAGCTCACCATCACCACCGCTGCGTTAGGGCATCGGTGGGAGGCGCGCGCCCACGTGCCTTTTCGCATCAACTGCTGCATTAGCTGCCTAGTCCCCGTTTGCGCGCCCCGTGCACAGCTCTCCGGTGCTGGTGAATAGTAAGCAGGACACAAGCCTCCTCTCTACCGGTCCCGCATCCCGATTGCCTTCCCAGCTGGCTTTCGGCTCCCAGATGCAATAGACTCACCACACGAACGGTGGTTTGGCTGCACGCTCCTTCGGCCAGCGCCGTGCTGCTCCAAGCAGGAAATCTAGGCAGGAGCCCCACACGGATGCAAGAGACCAGCACTCAGCCTGGTTTTGCCACATTCACTTTTTCATTCAAAAACATCAAGGAGAATCAAATACTTTAAATCTTTTTATCAGAAGCTGGGCCTCCTTGCAGCTCCTCTAAGATCCTTGCAAGAGAGACTGCTTGAATTCACCAAAACAGGAGTTTCTGAAAAACTGCAGAGCGCTGCTGTACATACACCCCACCTGCACAACAGCACCTTTCCACACGTGCTCTGGACAAGACCTTATAGTGCTACCTCATGCTTCTCGGGCCATGCGAGAGCTGAAACCACATCATTTGGGAGTTTCCTTGTGAAAAAAAGAAAAAAGTACTCCAAAAGATCTCCACTGTGCAGATCAACCTAGTACAGAAGAATCGACTTCCTTTTTTTTCCCCCCTCCAGAAAAACCGATGTCATGAAAGACGGCTATTCAGTTTCATCAGCTATTTTTAAAATAGATTCAGGCAAATAGGCAAAAAAGTTTTACGCTTGCGAGCATGAACTCTTAAAGAAATAAGTAAATCCACAGAGAAACTAGGAGCAGGTCTGGTCTCTAGGAAAGGTAAGTAAGTGTGAATCAGGACACTGTGGAAGATACTGATGCCTCTTGCACTGAGATTAAAGCTCAGAGGAAACACGCAGTGGCATATCTTATTTTAGCCATTTTTGTACTTTGTTGTACAGGCTTGCTTAAACAAGAAAGGCCCACATTTTCTTTTTTTTTTAATTTGCTTTTAATAATGTTGTTTTACTCCTTTGTTTTGCCTGCAAGACAGATATTCCACTGTGAAAAAAAGGACATTACAAAAAAAAAAAAAAAAGAGGTGAGATACCAGATCGAGGTTAAAATAAATGAGGCCCAGCGATGTCAGTGGAGATATTAGCCAAGTGATAACTGCAGATCAGCTCTAATGAGCTGAGATTTTTTCCTGCAGGGTATGAGTTACTCTGTGAGTCAAAGGAATATTTTTAAGTGACAAATAAAATGCCACAGAGGAATTAATTGTTGCATTGTTAACTACTGATTACTCATACATATCACAATATGTGGCTGACTGATGTCATCTTTTAAACTCCCACCCCACATGAACATAATGAGGAGGTAATTACAAGAAGCTGGCTGGAAGTAATCTGAGGGAAGAGGCACAAAGCAGAAACTGCTGAAAAGGTTGTTTTAATCTTGACAGAGAAGGAAATGTCATTCCACATTTTCCAGGAGAACTTATCTTACCTGCACCTCCATGAACTCTGACAAAGCAGAGCTCATTTCTTTGTTTCCAGATGTTTGTAAGCAAATATAACGCTTTTTTTCTTGTAAATCATACTAAGAGTTGATCATACAGAGCTGAGGGAAAACAGAGTCTAGGGGAAAAACCACTCAGGGTGAAGGCAGATCTGAGTCGTGCAGTTCGCTCTGTCCAACGTGTTCTGAAAGACACAGGCAAAATGTTGAAAAATCCTCATTCCCTGAGGCATTTGGAAAAAATCTACCATTACCTCTAGTTTTCATTTCCCTAGTTATTTTGCATTCTGCTTTTGTCTATACATAGCTAGTCTTGGCTTAGATTATATGCTTTTCAGAACAGATGCTTGAGAGTAGATTTATGTATTTCCTCAGACAGGGGAAACCTGATATGAAAATCCAGGTTTACTACACTACAAACAATAAAGAAGAATTCTTTTGCCAAATAAAGGAAATACATTCCTGTTCCATAAATTGAAGTGTTTAAATAGAAATATTTTTTCTGCTTACTTAACCCTGTCATCTATCATCACCCCTTTACAAATAGTTGACAGTGTTGGGCTATAGCAAATAAACTTCTCAAATTCATAAAACCTGCATTGTCTGTCCACTTAAATGTATCACAGGACCTGTTTTCTATCTGCACAGTGGCTGTATCAGGTATAAATAATTTCAGGGGGTTTTAATGCTTTTGAGCCATTTTCCATGGATTCTAAAGTACTTTCTGTGATGATTTTTGAGGGTAATGTTTTGAGAACTATTTATGACAGACAAGGATATCTTGCAACAATTCAACACTCCAGTCCAGCTTAATTTTTTGGCAATTTTTTTTTGACATGATGAGATTTAAGAAGATAACAATTTCAGAAGATGCATAAAGAAATGGTATGAAATCCTAATTAATTATAATAAACAAATTTCTGTTACCCGCCTCTGTTTGTGTAAACTAGCAAACACCTCCTTTGGCAAACAGGAGAGCCAAGGGATCTTGGATGTGAGATCACGGGAGATGGAGTGGCAATGGGAAGAAAGAAGATTGCAATCCTGCTATCAAGTTCACAGTCCAAATGGTTCAAGGTTATTCATTTTTTATTCATTCATTTATTCAAGTGCTCTCAGTAATAGAAGACTCAATTATTTCTGCAGTAAACCAATTCAATAAAAGGAGTCTAGTGCTAAGAGTAAAATGACTGAATTACGCACATAACACTATCTGCTTCATACTAACCTAGCAGGCTTTTTTGCTATTAGGCCTTATTACTTTGGATATGGGAATGAAGATTTAATAAGACTTCCCAAACTCCTACTTGCCTTAGAGCTGAAGCAGTTAATATAGCAGGATGGTAATTATTTTTTTAATCAGCCAACTTCCATGCTCCAATATCGAGATGACTTCTGCCGTTGCGTTCATTCTGGCGGAAATATTAATAGATACCAGGCAGTCTATCGTTCACATACAAGGAATAACATCTGTAAGAATAGTGTGATAAGACCATTCTTTCAGACACATCGGCAGGAACGCTGAGGCCCCAAATGCAAGATATGGCTGGAAAGAATAGAAAAACAAGCCGTAGTGCAAAGTCTGACAAAAGCTAAGCTGGGTGGAATAAGTGACTCCCTTATTGTTCAGTGTTGTCTGGCAAGCTCGGAGGCACAAAGGAGAAGAATGAAAGCTGTAAGCAACCGAAACTGTCAAAGGCATGATTCTGACATGGAGCAGAGATGAAGAAAATAAAGCATGTTGGAGAAAGCTGTTTGGAAACAATGAGCAAAGCAATTACCTCCTGCCCTCAAACCATTGAAATAGACCAGGAATTTACACACTTCACTCATGCCATCAACGTTTCTTTTAAAAATAATGCAGCAAAGCTGTAAATACGCATTCGGGCCCTTCTGTGAACATTAACCACCTTCTTACTAAAACCATCACTGACTACAGACTTGTTCATTTAGCTTATAAAGCCATGTTTTTATGCAATTAAAATTGTCATCATTAAGAAATATTGCAAAGTGGTCAGGCTGATTATCACACATTCCACCTGCAAGTAATAAAAGAGCATGCCTGCAACTGCACTCTCACATTTCCAAATGCTATATAAGTAAGACATAATAATGATTTACAACAAATCTTGAAAAATATTCTCTTCCCTATAAATACTATTGAGACAGGCTATTTTCTTGCATATGTATTAATGCATTTAATTGAAAACCCAAGGCAGCTGTTACACTGCTATTCATTTTATTATAACCATAAAAATAATGGATGTTCAGCACAGAGCTGAATACAGATTACAGCCAAAACTATTTACTAATTCCTGTTCCCCTGATCATTCAAGAGACTAACCACAAATTTGAAAGGCCAGAAATACAGGGGAAAAGCATGCTGTAGTGAGTTTAGCAGGGTACAAATCTCAGACATTTTCGTATTTACTAGGGACTAGAAATGCAGACAATGGAGAAAACAGCATCCTGAGCAACAGCCTACAGCGTAACTAATGGACACTGTGTGGTCTGCACCCTTTCTTCATTCAACCATAGCTAGAAGCTAAGCAGAACTTAGTTCTTCCCCCTCATATGTCCTGGACAATTCAGTGCCTACACCTGAATATTGCTGAAGACCAGAACTTCTCTCAGCTGTTCCTGGGGACTTTGCAGGCCCCTTCTCTGCGCTCAGAAGTTGTAGTGCTGGCTTTAAGCATAGGTCTAGGACAGCAAAATAACCGTAGTGCACCAAATCCCTACAAAAATCGGGATCCAGCTGCTAACACTGAAGGAAAAGTCAATATGACCAGTAGCTATTGGTGGAAGTGATTCATCCGGAGCCCCAGCAGGAGTAGCAAGCCCAACACTCCAGAGACATCTCCTTTCCTTCCCTGACACTGCTCCCCTTCTTCTGGCACACAGTAGGAAAGCCTTGGCTTAGCCATCTCCCTCCACACCTTCGGAGCAGCAAAATCCAAAATCACCTACCTTGCTGAGAGACCGCAAGCGGACTTTGGCATTGTATTTCTCTTAAAAAGGCAAGTTCTTCCACTCCAGTCTTGAAAGACTCTCTATAATCCTACCTGCCTTTTCTAAATCTGTCCATGTTTAAATGAGCCTGGGAAAGCTCAAAACACCTTGTATTTCAACACAGCCAAAACAATTCTTGAGACTGGAGGGAACCTACTGGGGGATCACATCTTGGTTGCTGGTACTCCAGCAACTACATCGTATAACCTCTCTTCATAATGGTTAAAGTTGTGCCCGAAAACCAGCCTGGTTTTTGTACCCATAGTCTTCCATTGTACTGTTCCATTTGTGTTTAGAAATCGTCCTCAGTGTTTCTAGACTGAAGGCAGTTCATGGCCACATAATATGCACCTATATTTTTGGCAATGCAGTTGGTTAGCTTGAAGAACTCTTGTCTCCAACATTTTTGCCACCCTAACACACTTTTCCGATGTTTTTACTGTGCCAAAGAATGCAGGTTCTTCAGTGGGATCTTTAAAGATTCTCGTGATCACCTTATTAGGCCCTTTTTCTAAATCTGTCCGACGTTTAAACAAAGAAGGAAGCCTGCACTGAGCACAATGTGGTGGATAAAAATCTCACCATTGCCCTGGCTAACAACGTTACCTCCCAGCTTCTCATGGATTTCCTCGCTGTGATGCACACCACAGTCATTTTTTCCCCCAGATGCAGCCCTCTGGTGGCTTACAGTCATTCTATGAATGACTAGTGCATCAAGGTATTTTTCATCTATCATCTCAAATGAAGAACTTCCCTCAGTTATTAGTCCCTGAAGTTATGACCTTTCATTTTAAACTATTAAAATTCTATTAGTCAAGTTTTAAAGGCCATCTTCTTGGATAATACTCCACTATTCTTTTTAGTCATGTCGTCTTTCCCAGTTTGTGTCATCAGCAATCTCATTAACCTAAGCCTATTCTTTGTGCCAAGGTCTTTTTTTTTTTTTTTTTTTCTTTTAAAAAAAGAAATCAGTCCCAAGATCAATTCTTGAAAAGGTCTTCAGGTAAACTCCCTAGCTTAATAGTTTGATGATTAGCACAATTCAAGAGAAGACTTGTTTTCCTCTCAGGCAATGCTTTAGCTGCCTCGGACCTTATGGACCAATGTGAGCTGAGTTTCATGAATGTCCCTTAGTGGCAATTCACTCCAGCCAAGAACCTTGCCAAGAAAGTTGCACATTCAATAGATAGTACATGGTTCACTATATTTGAACAGGTAAGTAACAATAAAGTTACATTCGCTTACCTGTGATATCGAAAGGTTAAGTATTACCTTATTCTTTACCAAATGAGAAAGCATTTGTACTGGTATTGTATTTATCTAGAGCTTCACCTCAATTCACAATGCTTCTGGTCCTGAAAAGAGGTCATACTTGTAACTTTATAACATTTGTTTTGATCACAGTTGGTCCCTTTTTTTCCTGGTTCACTTTATAGATAATGAAAACATATCAACCATGAAACAAGATGCTATATTTTTTCTGTTAACATAGAAAGGACAAGGTCAACCTCTACTTTTGTAGTCCTACAATTAGACTTTGTTCACTACCAAGTTTGCTCATGCTAACGACAAACATTCACTGGGCACTTCAGGTATTCTTACCAACAGAGCTGAAATTTATGTCATCCTGTTGATCAGTTTCTGTATCTGATAATCAAAAATTTAGCTTACCTAGAGATACTTCAAAAAAGGCTTACTGGCTTCAAAACTTAAGCTCAGCAATTCCAACTATGTGTCTCTGAAGGGTTTTGATAGAGATTTCAGTATTATGAATGCCTGGAGAATACGACTTGAAATGGATTTACCATGCTTTCTTTCCCGTTTCAAGCCAGAAAGAGTTTATATGTATGAACTACAAATTGGTGCCTTTACTGGAAGAGTTGTCAAGTGAAAGGATTAGACAAATCGTTGTTAAATCATCTGTGCTACAAGCACAACTTGTAACTGTAAGTCTGTCATTAAAAGCTTTTTCCACTAAACTAAAAGTTTTCCTCCCTGGCTGTTCACTATTCTGTAAACTTATTTCCTTTTCAAAAGGACAAAGGAAAAGATTTGGGAATACTTAATAAAACAATCTTTTTAGTAAGCAGAAACTTGCATTCTTAGATACTGTCAAGTTTTGTGGTGCTATATGTTTCTCCAGTTAGAACTCATCTGAAATTCAAATACCTTATTTCTTTTAAGTAGTTAATTAAGGCAGTTGATGCTCCAAAGAGAAACAGGAATAATAAAATATTTAACTATTCATCCCAAAAGAAGACAGGAAAAAACAAGTCATTATGAAGCATATTTAGTAATCAAAAATTTGAATATTACAGTGAATCTTGTTTTCATTCTCTCTGCCTCCATGAAAAGTTCAGACATGCAATGGCTAGAGAAACACAACAGAAAAGTCTTGGGGACCACTGTTTGTAACCTTTGGGTTCAGACAAACCTATCTTCCTCCAAAGAGAAAAAAATTACAGCTAATTTCCAAGATAAAACACCCAGGCTTACAAAACTCATTAGGCATTAATTTATATGCTACGTTCATGTGCCCACATTCCTAGTAAACATTAACAGGGCAGGACAGTGGGTTCACCCTGGCAAGCAGTCAAGGAACCACAGAAGCCAGTCTGCTGACCAAAACCGTTGGGACCACATACCGAGCATCCGCACAAAACCCGTGTCAGGGCTTTACTTTGAACTAGTTCTAGTCCGACCCACAGACTCAACCCCCCCTCAGCAGTTGGAAAGGTTAGAAACTGAGGTATCCAGCCAGTGCCCTCCCATCTTTACTCATTCATTTACACCCCAGCCAGTCTGGTGGGAGTGTTAGAAAACTGGGGAGAAGGAAGATAGGACCAATTCTTCACACGTACCAACAAACGATTATTGCCATAACTGTGGTGGCACAGCACTTCATGCTGTGTGAAGAAGCTCCCTTTCCTTTCCTGACCCGCTACCCTGCCTGCCCTGCTGTGAGCTCCTGTGCTTTGCACATACTTTTATGTATCAGTTTCCAGAGACCGCACTCAGCAAACATGACTAGGATAGCAAGATTAAAGAAAGTGAGGCGAAGATTTGGGAAGAAAGGTTTGGATTTGTTTCCATGGTTAGTCATGCTCTTCACCTGAGCTTCTGGAAAACTTCTACCTTATGCCACCAGCGGGGGTTACCCGTTGAGCTTTTGAATACCAGTTACTCTTTTTCCCACAGTGATGATTTCCTAATAATTTAGAAAACATTCTTACTACCTGGTGACTGTTTTGGCATGATTTTCAGACAAAAGATTTTACCAAGTATCATCTTCCCTGTTCCTCTTCAGCATTCCCCCACATAGGTCACTGCAGCAGAAGTACTGCAGTAATGACCCTAAAAAGTGGAACTGCCAGATACCCTTTCATTTCAAAGAAAAGTAGACATTTATTTCTTCATGATTTTTTCCTCTTTCAAATACTATATAGAAAAATTACGTTTACGACAACTTGAAAATCTGCATTAGTTCTCAGGGAACTGGAGTACCCCACAGACTAATGATTCGGCTACAAAAGCAACAGCTACATTTTTCTGAAAGAGCTCTGACATAGCAATAGAGATTTAGGTAAGGACTGCCATTATTTAGAGAAAACTGAAAAAGCTGTTCACAACCTCTCTGTTTACAAGCAACAAGAGCTGAGAGACAGGGCAGCCTAAACACATCAGGAGGTTGCTTCTGTTCAATCCACAGACCTTGGGTTGTTCTATTTAAAGCCAGTGCATGTGTTTCAATTAAAAAAAAAAATATTTTTCTTTACATTTATGCTGTCTTAATCTTTTTCTTCTTTTTAGTTGTCATGCCCTGAATCTCACACATTGACTATACCTTTTCTGAGGACAAAGTCTGTACGGCAGGCTGCATATTTTTTAATCAGACTGTTACTATGTACAAGTATCTTCAAGAAATGCTGAGGACTTTCCCTATCTTTGACTTCCAAGCCTGTAAATTTGTTCATATTTTCATAAACTAAATCACAGATCTTTCAAAATATAACAACATCTAAAGGCAAAATGCCTTGCGAACATAGGGAGTCAGAGAATTGGAAAAGAAAACAATACTGAATATAAATTTCAGATCAGGCTCCTATCGCCAGAGTTGAGTTCTGAAGTTCATGGCAAACATGCATTTGATTTCAAAAGGGCAAACAGTCAACACCCTGACTTCTAATTGTTCTGCAATATCTCCTGGCAGAAAGAAAACTAAGAGTAATGTATCATTTTACTACAATATTCAGACTTCGGAATAAAAATTCTCAGAGCTGTTTTCATTAAAAACAATATGCGATTTGTAAAGTAGCAAAGTTCACATTAAAAAGCAGGGGAAAAAAAATCTACAATTTGCTCTTCTGTCATCACAGATGGCACTTTAAAAACTTTATAACCTGCTTTACATCTTGCCTGATAGCTTTTTTTTAACAAAATATTATAAATTAGCTTAACTTTAATACTTCACTCTCAAATACAAAGAACAAGATTTTCAAAGCTTTATATTACGTTAATCTCAAAAAAAAAAAACGAAAAAGGAAATAGACAAATTGTGAAGAAAATCATATAAAGAAGTATGAATGTATACATTATTCAAATCAAGGTGCAAATCTGAATAGCAGACAAGATTTTCCCAAATACACTGGTTATATTAATAGCTATTTGAATAACAACTGCATTATGAATAGGATTGCATAAAGCCAAATTTAACTGAAGCAACATCTGGCCTACTAAAGGTGTCACAAAAGGTATATCTGTAATTTGCAAAATTACTTCCTTTAAAAGTCTGAAATATTCATCGCTCATCATATTTTTAAGATTATCAGCTCAGAACTTTATGAACACCAGATTTCATTAAATCCCCTTGTTGCATCTAAAGACTATTGCTTACAGAGAAAAACAGTGGTGTATTTTCCATCATCTTGAATATAGCAGTAAGTCTGGAAGTAAAGGCACAAGCAATTGCATATACCTGCCAGCTGCTTTCAAACTGCACCAAATTATAAGAATATGGAATCAGTTACTTTTAGAATAGCATTCAGGCCGAGTTACTAGATTGTCTCATTCCACCTCAGATTTTGAGAGCACTATTCACCAACATTCACCTCCACCTGCAACACACACTAACAAGATGTTTATAGTCCTACTCTGATCAGCGCTTATATTAACTAGAACTACTACTTCAGAGGAATTTGGGAGATTTTTGTAGTGATATTTAATGACATTTTCATCCTACAAAGCATGGAAAGGCTGTAGTATCGTTATTGACAAGGTTTTAAAGGGATCTGCAGGCTGTATTTTATTAATAAAACAACATTAATTTACTACACAAATCATTACAAAGAGTGAGAAGTGTTTATCATGCTTTATAAGGTAGCGTGATTTTCATGTGACAAATTATTCATGCATAGCTGGACAATGCGAATAATCTCCTAAATTGGCTACTGGTACCATTATGTCTTATGTGCTGGAAATAGTGTACGCATAAATGAGAACTCAGAAAAATTGTTAAGATACATCAACATACTTTATTGCAGTAAATATTAGTAAAATTGCAATCACTATTTAAATCTTAGTTCTGAAATAAACTCCACAAAGATAGGCCTCTATGACAAGAGACAGCTCTATGCAGAATTAGCTTCAGAGATTATTTTTATCTCACTATTTTATCAGTGTAATGAGACAAATTATCCTCTGAGGATAAATTGATTGAACAACATTAATTTCTCAAAATAAAATGAACAGACAAAACACATGAGGGATTATCTGCTACAGGTAACATTTCATGTAATATTTTACAATAGGACTCTTCCATAGTACTTTTGGGTTTTTTTGTGCTGTTTAAGAAGGAATTCTTAACTTCAATTGATTTTATAATCAGTGGCTTGTTGATTACTAACATTAGTGTACATAAACATTTCCACAAAACTTGACATTTAAGTTTTATATAAAACAATGTAAACCCAACAGGGAATTCTTGACATTTCATTTTTCCTTTTCACCTAAAAGAATTTTAAAGAATAAATGATATGGCCCATAATACTTTAACTCTTCATTACCAAGAGTACATTAGTTAAAGTAGCCCTGTGCAAGACGGACAGTGTGCTCAACTGCAGCAGAAGATTGTGGGCTCAGACTTACAATTATTAAATACAGAGAAACACTATCCACCTTGTGCTCTCTGTCCTAAAATTACACTTTCTCAAAATAATACATCCTCATGGCCCCAGTTGAGCAATTACAAAGTTTCTTTAATTTTATTATCAAGTTTTACTAAAATGAGATTTTTCTTGTAAAATTATATATTTTTACTTTCCATAACTTGAGAATAGCCTAAATTTTTGTATCTATATGTATTTCTATGTAGATAAATTGATAATGATCACACCTTTTTGAAGATGCATATAGATTTCATGCCACACTGGTGATATGAGGCACTAGTACAATTAAGAGAAATTTTGAAGCCTTTGAACTTCTTAAATACAATAAAATGTATGACCTCCATACTGCTCTCTAGTACTTATTTCATAAAAAGGAATACCTATATTATGTGAAAGCTTGTCCTTAAATGAGAGATATAAGAGCAAAATATTCACAACAGCATTTATAAAATTGGAAATTTTCCCCGTTGAAAGACCACTGAACAGTATTTATAAGGCTTCATGCAATATTTCATAAGTAGAAAAAATATTCAGTTATTGTAACATGCAAAAGACTGAAGTGGAGTTTAGGAGCCTTCCTAAATAACATAGTAAAGAGAACGAGGACCTGTTCTCTCAATGATACTTCAAAGTGTCATGGTTTTAGACAAAAAAAAAATCATTGACATAGAACATGTAAACTTATTGGCATAGTCATTATTCTAAAGACATCTCTGCAAGACGGTGAAAGACATTTTCATCTGAAGAAAAGTAACTAGGTAGTGATTTAGGAACAACTTTTGCAGTACCTATTATTTTATATGCATATGCAAATATAAAAATACTAAAAAGCTATGACACCTTCCCAGGTCAGGCCCCACATTCTTGTTCAATTTCATTTTCAAGGACACTTATGACGTGTTATTTGGCTATAAAAATCACTTGAAAGTAGCTTTTTCTAAACAAATGAGCAAGTATCTGTCTCGATTAAAACCAAACACAGTAAAAACTGATAAAGAGTCTAGTTATGAGTAAAAACAAAACTTATTGCGTTACTCTTCATTAAATACAGAGCAAACAGGAAGATAAATGCAGGCATAGCAGATGTAGTGAAAGAGACAGTTCATTTTTAATAATCTGAGATCTGTTAGTAAAATATTATCAGTTAAAATAAATGTTTATGTACAATATAATTAGAAATCCTAACATCTAAAATTAGTTTAATGTATTTTTCAGTGTTTAGGCATGTATTTCCATCCAAACTGCAATTGTTTGTGACTTTACAATAATATCTTCCAGGTTTGAACATCTTCAGTGTCTCTCCTATCTTGCCATGTTGAGAAAAAAAAAAAAAAAATATGAGGGGAACTCCATAGGATCTCAGCAGATCATTTAGCATATGCAAAAATCATTTCAGCACTTAGTCATAATCTATAGTCTCCACTGCCAGATCACAGATATTATTTGAATATATGAACAGTAATCAAAATTAATATTTGTTTCTTCCTATGCAGTTCCTATTGCAATAATATGGCACCTGAATAAAGCTGCAGGTTCTTGGTTTAAGCATTTCTACTATACTTCCTCATCTCAGAAACAGCCAGACAGTGTGCATTACGACTCAAATGAAAGCAAGTCTTTTTCATTTGAAGATCTTAGTTCTCGTGTTTCAGAGGAGTATTTTTTTCCCTGAACTCAGGTTCTTCAGAAACATGGTACCTTCTTCCCAGCTCTGTCTACAGAAAAGACTACGTTCAGGCCAAACTGTAAGAAAAACTAAGGCTTTAGGTTTTCCACAGCTCTTTGTATATGTGAATCATAAGGACAACAGAAGTCCAGGGAACTGCAGCATGTAGCTAGGTAGTTTTTCAACAAGTTTATAAGCCTTTCTAAAGAAGAGATAAAATAATCCAAACTCTTTGTTGCATATGTCTAACACTCTTCAGAATATTGATATCAAAGTGTATGTACAATAAAAAATACCTAATTTTCATAAAATGTCTGTATAAATATATCTCCTTGACACACTCCTCACAGTGACTTCCACATGTAAATTAAATGTTTGTTTTAAATG
This sequence comes from Astur gentilis, assembly GCF_929443795.1. NCBI lineage: Eukaryota > Metazoa > Chordata > Aves > Accipitriformes > Accipitridae > Astur > Astur gentilis. Next base: position 14,265,646 of record NC_064887.1, on the reverse strand, counting down.
TGCAGTTGTCAGAACTTTGGGTTTTTCTTCATATTTCTATTAGAAACCTTCCTTTGCAAAAGAAAGTCTCCAGTAAGAATACTTATACAGAGTGCCCTGGATTCATATCAATAAAAGTATTACAATTCCGATGTACGTATTTGAAAATCATTTTGTATTTTCAAATAGGGATTGATAAACTGCACAGTTCTCATTCCAGTCGTCCTTGCTTAGCATCACCTATTGCTCCCCATACATCAAAGACAAACTCATCCGGAAATGCAAAGTCCCCAAGAGTTTCATCCAATGCCACTGCAAATTCATCTGGGTTTTTCTTGTCTCTTCCAGCTTCCACCATTGTTGCAGCTAAAAAGCAACAAAACAAAATAACGTAATTACCATGAAAATGACAGCTAACATTTCAGGCCAAGATAGTTTTTGAATGTCTATTTTCAAAATGAATTAAGGTCAGCTTAGGGAGACGTAAAGCTTACCTACTGAATTTAGGATTCAATAGGAATATGTACTTAAATCCCCCCACACTAGCTACATTCAGCTCTGATAAACAGGACAGCTTCCTTGGAGTACTCGTTATATATTCTTCTATTTGTTTGGCAGAGGTTTAATTTTTAATTCAACAAACCTTTGTTTTACTTCGATTAAATTATATTCTGTATTCATTACTGAAGGCAGATGAAGCATGGGTCTAACAACAGGGTTAAGCACAACTCTTCTGCAGTAACAAGACCCATGCCAGTTCATCACCAACTTCAGTGACTTTGATAGGAACTCACTGACCTAAACCAGAAGATCAAAAGGCAAACCTGAATGTTTTTCTCCTCTAAACAACGAAGAAAAGATCTCAGCAAGTCAGAGTTTGAAGTGGCCAAGTTCTTCACAGAAAGACAAAAGGCACAGGGTTTGAACATAGAAAACAACATACAGCCTGCATAATAGATACACACAACCAAGCTAGTATGGGTTTGCTAGCAACAACCCATGTTTTATGAGTTTAAATGTTGAGCATGACCTGCATTTAGAAAGGAGTAATGATAAACGGGCCTAGAGAAAACACTTGAATACCCTACTTCAGGAAACAAGAATTCAAATACTAGGCTCAACTAATGTGTTGTGTAAAATACAGAGAAAATTAAAATTTGGGTTGTTAAGTATCGGACACTGTGTTTGCAACTGCCTGAAAGAAGTGTTCTCAAGAAACTACCGTATGACCTCAAACAGATTTGCTTAATCTTTCAGCTTAATTTTATTCAATTTTAATTAACCTTAGCTTAATTTTTTAACCCAAAAGACCACCTGCAGGTAGTAAAGGAACTGAGGTATTTATCGTAAGCGACATTATTCTTCTGCTTGGATCTACATTTTTTTTCATACCATCCAAACTAAAGAGTAACTGATTTCGGTGCATGAGTTTGCTTCAGTTATTATTACCTCCAGCTCTGAAAAGCAAATCTTTGATTTATAGGACCCTCAAGGCTGGGAAAGTTTGTGCTTATGCCACTAGGAAGTGAAAAAGATCAAAGTTCTTTTTGGAAGTCTCAGCCAGGTGGTTCAAACCGTGCAAAAGCAAAGGAAAGGCCTTGCTGCTGTGTACAATAAACCGGACCCACCAAAGACTAGGAACATCTTGGTACCCAGGAAAGCTGAAGCAGAGAGGTCTGATACAACAGAGGTAGACTGTGATATCTTGTATACCCATGCTGTCTGGCATTTTCTCTTATTTAACACCCAAGTATCAGAATTTACCAAGTTTTAGACTTTAGTTTGGAAATGGCTACACTGGGGTCACTGCTTAGGACTCAGTCCTTACCTGCTGTGCTCTTTCCTCACCTTTAGCCACTGCACAGTTTCTCAGACTCTGGAACAAATTACAAGTCTATCCCAAACAACACTGGATGCTGGCAACCCAGGGATATTAGAGCAAATCAAAACTGTGAGGTCTCAAACCTCTCTCAGTCATGGCACCTGCACCTCCGTGAAGGGTGAAAAATATCAGCATAGGAGCTTCTTCTGGCTAAGCTAGGCCAGAAGAACTACCAGCAGCAGGCTGTCATGCTTTGAGGGATGCAGAAAACTCTGTAAAGCAGACTCAGCACAAACAGCACTGCTGAATGCAGTTTATTTTATGAGTCATATCTCTGCTCCACAGCTTCTGTTCATATTCACAAGAAATGATGGTATTGTACAATAGATGAAACCCTCAAAGTCTGCTCCACTTCGTGATTACTTTACACACCTGCCTTAAACTGCAAGACGTCCTCCATCTTCCGTTATACATCAAGTAACCACCACTTTCTTCATGAGCGTATCAAATTCAGGTGTCACACTGAAGGATTTGATAGCTTCTAGCCCTTTCTCAGAGGGATATCTGAGTGGAAAACATGTATTACAGTGCCTGAGAAAGGGATGGAAGTTCCGAAGCCACAGAAGACCATCTTCACTGGGACAGTCTGCCATCTACTGCATGCACTGTGTTATATTGACATGGCAAAATCTCTCTGATAAAAAGGAAAAGAAACTTTCCCTGCTCTTAAGTTTTATTAAATGTATTTAATATTATTTTGTTGACCTGAAACTCGGCTCAAGTTTATTGACAGTTATGAACTTCTGGCAAACAGTGTTTGCTGTTATGCAAACTTGTAAGAAGCTGTGAGCAAACTTGAGCCACATTCCACATTGTGGACGTCAGCAACAGTAATTCTGAAGAAATCTGACGTTTTGGTTTTAGCTACGTTCAGACGCAAGGCTCCAAAGAGAATCGCAGTGTGCCAAACTACACAAAGCAGTCCAAGATCTTGACAAACAGACTGCTGTGATTGGGACAGTTCAAGTGTAACCCAGCTTCCTGGGCACCATTAGTGGTTCTCAAGGACTCTCAAGACTTGTTTCACTGTCAGCAGAAACCCTATCCCTGCTGTGTTGATCCTTTCTGTGTCCCCTGTGAAGCTCCCGGGATGCTGACTCAGAGGAGTCTGGATGGGAAACAGGCGTTAAATAAAGGACTCCTGTTCCTGACAAGCGGAAGACAAATATTTGTCCTATCGATGCCAGCCTATATCCCCTGACACCGTGGCATAAGAAAGTACTTACAGAGGAACAACCCTGGAGGTGATGACGTGAAGGCTGTCATTTAAACTTCACAGATTTTTCTGGATATGAACCAGGATATGAAGTTTCTCTATATAGACACCGGGAGAGGGTTGGAGGGAGAAGAGCTGTGCAAGGTGACACAAGAGCAAATGTGTCTAGATATAGTTACTCAAGATATTAAAAAAAAAGTTCCCACCAATGGAGTGAGGATCTAGACAAGTGTTCCAGGAGAGAGAGTAGGAGCAAGGAATTCAGCCAGTTTTAAGATAAATTGGTCAAGATATACGAGAGCCATATGACACAGACAGAGTGATAAAACAACACAGCATTGTATCACAGTCCAACTGTCCTAGCTGAAACCTCAGAATTACGCAGTAATAAACTCTGTCATTACCAGCAAATGCTATGTCAAACACAATTTTCTTCAAAGATTGAGCTTCCCAAATTATGAAATAGAACCTTAAAAATAGTTTCTTATAGGTTTACCAAACTTGAAAACGAAATCCACTAAACTTAGATAATCAAGAAAACCTTCAACCCAGTCAAGCAGGAGTCAGAAAGTTGCCACCCTACGAAAGCAGCAGCCTCAAAAAAAAAAAAAAAAAGTGTTTTCATCCGTATTGAGCAACTGTAATCAGCACTACGGGGGCGCATTTAATGTACTCTATCTATCAAAGCACATTCCCCCTCCCGGATTCTCCTAAGGTAATGAAATAGGCTTCCGCGGGAAGAGTGCCGGATCGTCCCTGCTCGGGTGTCCCTTTTCGGTAGCTTGGTGCTGACCCCTGGTGCCCGCAGGCTGGTATTACCGTGCAGCAAACGCCAAGGCACGACGCAAGCCACCGTCCTTCCTCTTTTTCACAAACAACTTGTACCACCGATGCCTATGAATGCGCAAGGCTGAACCCTGCCTCCTTAGCGTCATACTTACAGAAAAGGCCAGAGCTAACCAGTCTCCTCTGCCACCCAGTGTACATATTCTTACTTCCCCAAGCAGTAAACACAGACACGGGATGGCATCCTCTGGGCGGCACAGCGGTGCAGAACGTGCGTGTTTACACAACGACATTTGCAGTGCCTAATTCCCAAGGCAAATAACAAACTACTGATTGCCAAGGCGTTTAGCAGATACTTGCCAACTTGAAGAAAACTTTGCTGGTTCTCAGAGGGTGACAGCTCTGGGCCAAATTGCCTCCACTCCCCTCCCTTTCTCCCACTGCTTCTTGTAACAGCTGCACAATAAGTGATTACAGGAATTTTATTCCAACAGAATATTTTTCCACACTCCAGATAGCCCCAATTGTTTTCAACTTTTTTTTTTTTTTTTTTTTTTTTTAAATCTCACTTCAGGCAACGCTCATACCTGAAAAATTTTTACATAAAACGTGAAAAGTTCTGCAAACTTAAAACTGATGAAAGGAATTAGAAGTCTTCTCAACTTCAACTGAGAAGCTCCACATCAGGCTTCCCAGATTATGAACAAAGAAGTTTGTTGGCTTTTAAAACCTAGTCTCTTTAAAATAACTTCAAAGATCTTTCATAAAAATCCTTATTTTCACTTTTGATAGACACATGTGGCACAAGTCACTAAAGGTACAATCTGGCTGCCATTGTTATTATCTGCCTTACATAATGGTTTTGCTACCTATATCCTACCTTGTAATGTCTAAAAAAACTTCTTCAAAAGTCTTAACAGAAGCTTCAATATTTATTTAGCTGTAATGCTATCAGAAGCTTTGCCTTCATCAAAAGGTAACAAATATTATTATTCTGGCATGACACTTTAAAAGAGCTAAAATTCGCATTCCGCTTCCTTAGATCACAGAAAATGAAGCATGTCATTGTGGTTTCCAGCGTTTAACATTACTTGGTTTTAGTTTCATGTTGAACGTGGTCAGATCTAGCACTCAAGACACCATTAGAAATATCCTTTCTTCTTGTTTCTTTTTATTAAGTACTCATTCCTCTTGAAGCGGAGAAGTTTTCTTGTTTAACCAGACTTGCTACCTTTCCCTTTTTCATAAAACTCCCATTATTCTCCCAGAGTAAATGAACAGTCATAAACAATATACCCCAGAGTGTATACAATAAAATCCTTTGGGAAAGGAAGTCTGGTGACGGAAGAGACAGAAAACAACAGATTCAGGGAGAGTATCATTTTAGTCAAAGTGTTTCAAGATAAAAACATCTATCCAATATTGCTGGGTTGGATTAGTGAGCCAAGAGAAGCTTGGGTGACAAAAAGTTTAAAACTGTTAGGACATTCTGACTAGATGGTAAGTTTGAAAAATAAAGTCAGGAGTGGAGAAGTAGATTTGAAATTCTTCTGAACAGAGATAGAGAATATGCAAAGATACGTAATGTCTGACAATATCACAGGGAACAACAAAAAGGAAATAATCATCCAAAAGCATAAACACAGAACAAAATACCAGTGGATGAAGAGGTAGCCAAAAGATACTGACAGAAAAAATTTGGATCGCAAGCCCTTTTTGCCATCATTTTTCTGTTGGTACCATTCTGGGGTTGGATCCCAGAGATCCAGGCTTCCTCCCACCCAGAATCTTTGGGATCAAATACAGTCCATAACAGTTCAAGCCTCAGTGATTTAAAAAATAAATGCCACCAGTATTTTTTCACTAACATGGCTTCCTGAGCCCCTCCTATTAATCAACTATTCACGTTCCCTTACCAGAAAGCTCTGACAGGATTTGAAATAACCTGAATTATCTCTCAATGGCGCACTTGTGTTTTAAAGAAGGCTGAAGTCAAGCCTTGGCCCCATTTCTAATGTGCTCATAAAATGGCTGCGGAATACATTGCCAAAGCCAAATGTCCCTTCTGCAGATTAAGTCCAGTTTTCAGTAAAATAAAGAGGTAAAAAGGTAAAAGTGCATTCAAAAGGCAGGTATGTAAATCTCAACATCACCTAGATCTCTGAAAATAAAAAACTGTGCCAAAAAAGAAAGAAGTGTATGCGTTTCCATTAAATGATTTCCAAGCATTTTGCTGCAACTTAGGGATTTGTGTGTAGATTTAGTCAGCCATTCTTGAAACTGTCAAGATACTTAACTATGCAAAAATTAAGGGCTTTATCTCGTCTTTAATTCTGTCTGTAATTTTACATTATTTTTTTCTTTCCTTTCTTTCTAACTTCTGGCTTGAAACTGGGGCACTGTTTTAGAATTCAATCACACCATGGAAGTGTCATTTTAATGGAGCTGAAAGAGCAACATTAACTGACATCCAAAGCTTCTGACAAACAGAACTGCATGGGAATGAGCAATGATTGAGATCTTAATCACTTGTCGGCTGTCGCATTGTGATGACTTGCATTTTCAACTAATCTGGCTTGAGTAATGAGTGAAATTTCTAGCTGAGTGGTGATTGGCATTCTCTGAATGAATCCTTTCCTCATATTTCATTTTCATGGGTGACTGATCACATCCAGTATATGAAAAACTGACATGTGTTAATTGAACAGATTTGTGACAGGTGATTAGCTCTCCTTTCCTAAAGAGTCCTAGAGCTGTTTAATTGTTTAAAAATGATAAAACTTTTTTTTTGTCATTACCGTTGGCTCTCAACTCTAAGATTTGAACTTTAGGAAATGGCTTCAAAGGTGCAAACTAAAGCTACGTGAACCCTGTAGTCTTTGATTCCTGGCAGTTTCTCTTTGTTTCACTGCCTTTTGGGGAGGAAGAGAAGGAAGAGGCAAAGGGCAAAACAACAAACCAGTTGGGAAGAAGAGAGTGTCTCTGAGGACAAAAACTTCTTCCTTCTTTGAGTATTCTTTTAAGGCATTCTTTGAAACTTTCCACACCATATACTGAAAGATGAAGGATGTAAGATTTTGGGGTGGGGGGGGGTGGGGGGGGGTGGGTGTTCAAGGAATTCAAGGGAAAACTCTACCAATTGCGTGGCAATCAGCTCAGCCATATGTGCTGAAAGCTGAACTCCTCAGTCTACTGTACAAGACCCATCCTGTTATGGGACTGAGAGCCAAAAACCACAGGGAACACCAGTTCCCATGGGAACTTGCTTCCCTGCCCCAGAGCATAGCACACCTCAACATCCCAAGAAACCATGCTCTAGCCTAGGATCTCAGGGTTCTGCGCTATGGACACCAAACCCAGAACATCTATAGCTGCTTATTCCTGTAGGGCCAGGAGCCTGAGGACCTCGGAGGTAACCTGCAAGGACAGAAGCCTCCAGAAGCCCAGCTTGAGCCAGGATTGCAACAGCTGCAGGACAAAAACAGCTCCCAGAGGGATGGCCGACACGAGACTCGGAGCTTTGAAGCCTGAGCCAGAGATGGAACAAGCAGTGGAGGCTGCAGGACAGCCACAGAACATGGGATCCTCCCCAACCTAAACAGAGGGTCAGCACTACACATGGGTCCTGAGAGCATATTACATGGCAGGGGCACCACATATCAGAGTTGCTGGGAACAGAATTGTTGATACTTTTTAGTTTTCTGGGAATTGGAAAGTTTGGATATTACCTACAAAACAGAATTCACAAGTTTTGGGCAGCTCCGCTCTCTCTTCTATGCCAGGAAGTCCACCTCTACCTTAGGCTGGGGGACAAATAATACTTTACCTACAATTTTTCCTGTGATTAAACTAGTAGAAGCTGCCAATCAAATGCTTCCTGGTAGGAGCAACCAACAAAGGACTTTTGGCTATTCAGATAATCTCCTATTGTTCTCATTCCTCCCTGCTAACTGCTGCCTGTCCAACTCTTCCGCTTTGCCCTTAGCTTCATGCCAGACCTATTTTCTCTTCTGCTTTGCCTTCTCCATTTCCCTCTCATGAAAGCTTTCTTTTCAAGATTGTTTTCTGTTTAGCTGATCCTTTCCTAATTCTTGAGTGATTTTTTTAGATATTACCATAACAATAAACACCTTCCTCTTTGTCTTAGTATTAGAAGTTCCACAAGATCATATGAGGACTACACCAGCACTTCTTACCCAGTTAGGCCACAGCTTCTTCCCAAAAAAACAGAAGTTTCTATTAAGTTGTTGTCAGATTAACAGAGAGAAGCAACAGCTGCAAGGACAAGTTTGGTGCAGTTTGAAGGAACTTATGACACTGGGGTTGAATAGTTTCTTTCATTACAAACTGATGATTGTGATGGCTAGTAAACATTCTGGAAAATTTCCCCACATTTTTCGGAACACAGGCTTTAGAGAACTCGATAAATTTGTAAAATTACTCTGTCAGTTCCCTTGCTAAATAGCTGCCCTTTCACTGATGAACATCTCAGATTCAAACTTTAGTGATCAACTTTGATGTGTCTAAGCCAAGGGGCAAAAGAGCAAAAAAGCAAAGAGATATGCTTACCCTTAACAATCCTTAAATGTGGTACACACAAGCTCCACTAGAAAATACATGCCAGAAAGAATACAGTGATGAAAGTTAACAGCAAACAACTTAATTCATGCAATAGTGTATAGATAATGTGCAGGAAGAATAGATGATTAATTAATTACATCATAAGGCCTGTAGTGAGCGATTCTTTCTTTTATCAGACACATATTTGCAGAAATACAGGAAAGCTTTCGAGACTGCAAGCTGGACAAATTTTGCTTCACTTACAACCATAGACTAAAGTACTCAAAAAATTTTAGACTACAGAAAATGAGAAATTATTTAATCTTGTATCTGTTAAAAACTCACCTAATTCAATATCTCTTATCCCCATGTATGTTTCAAGAAGCTCATCCACTTTTTTAATTGCTTTTTCTTCAACTTCAGTTGGCTTTGTTGAAATAAAGGGAGAAAAAGAGCAAAAGTATGATTACATCCATGCAGATTTCAAAATAACCAGCAATTCACCGCCGATTATCCTTACTCCCATCCTGGCCACCTAGACTTATAAAACCTAAAAGTAAAACACATTATTCCACTCTCTTTCTCTCTTCGTACAAACCTGAGCCTTCCTCCTAACGTCAAGCCACACACCTCTCACATTCAAACTAAACAGGGGCCTTACATCACTTGACAATACAGTTCTTCATCAAATCCTCATCAGCTTTAGATGAACCCCGAATAAATAACATTTCTTCTTCCAAACCCTAATCCTGGTTTTACACATATTCATGTCAACATATGTTATTAGCCTCTGCTAACAACCACCCTTACACCAGCCCAGTATATTTGCAGTGTCAAAACAGAACCAACTCTTCAACCACCCCCTTCCCTCTTTTCAACACTCCTTGGTCTAATCTACCTTAAATTCATCCATGTACTCCATGACATCTAAATATAGGCTCTCTGTTTCCAGATTCCTCAGCCCCATTCCAACCCTGTTAGTCTTCAACTTTATACAAGCATTTCTCCCTGCAGAAGGCAGTTGGCACCTTAAGTCCCACGAGCTTTGTAACATCCAGACTTTTCCTTCCTACTTTATCAGCCTTGGGGAAGAATAAATCAGGTGCTAGATGATTAAACTACTGAAGGGCCCCAAGATAACCATACCATCTCCTCCACAGTAGCAGGGCCTTTGGTTCTCAGCCGAAGTGTCTCTCTCCCTCTGGAGATTTTAGCCTCTGGCAGAGTTCCACCTTTGGACCTTGGTTCCAGCTTTTCTAAAGGCAAAACAAACAACAACAAGAAAAGAATACCAAAGAGAACTAAGTATATGGCATGTCAGAATATGAAGTATCTGCTTTGGCTATTACATTACCTTCACTTTTTATTCTAATCAAGATCTAGACATACGTAAAAAATGAATTATAAATTAACTGTATTCTAAGTACATCTTTGCTGACAATATCTTGTCCTCAAACTTTAATATCTGCTTGACTGCACTGAAACTAGGACTTCCTTGACCAATATATCTACACAGGCCTATTGCACTCAACTTCATATATGTACTTTGTATAATTTTATTCCCCTGTTCTACAGAACAGTAGAAGTATTTATTACTTAATATTAGATAATGGCTGAATTCATCAACCAAATGATGATTTATCCTGGTCTTTACAAGCAGACTACGTAGCAGGTTTAGTATTGCAACATTTCCATCTTTCACTGATGCAATGGTGAAAACACTATTGCTAAACAGGTGATGATGAGCCACATTGAGCTGAGCTAACAATTTGATTACTAGCAGTCACGCAGGTGAAATGTTTCTAAGTAGATCTGCAGGAGTTTTTCCACTGGTTTCACCGAGGTAATGATTTCACACCTGATAAATCTCTACCAAGAATACCTGGGTTTACCCAAAGTTTTCTTTACCTGAATTCAGCTTTCCTTGTTTAATCTTGGGTAAGGACACCCCAGGATAGTAAATGGAGTACAGAATGATTTAAGATTTGGCTTTCTTGTTCTAGGACATAATTTTACATTCAAGGGTGGCAAGGCTTTAATTTACTTACATGGGAGTTACATAGTTAATCCGGAAAATACTAGAAGGAGATAATTTTGCAGAACTGCTTTTAACTGTGCTGTTTTCTCTACCATATTATTCCTCCTCTTAACAGCAGGCCTTTCTAATAAGCTCTCCTTAAAGACAAGACTTCAACATCCTGTGTTAATTTTGCCCAGGTAGATTCCAACTCATCATTCTTGCATAAATAGACAAAAATCCAGATTATTCTGCTGAACAAATATTGAAAAGTAAATTTTAATTGCTTTTATTTTAACAAATAGATACGGCACAGTCTCTTACATATATACTTAGGATCAACACTTTTCCTTAAATCCTTTTATAGCTGCAAGGACAATTTAAAACATCCTTAAGATTGTCATCATTTCTGCTAGACTTGTTTCAAAAAGTCGTTCCTGGTACAACATACATCTTTTTCTAGTTCTGTCACCATTAGCAACTTAAAACTCATGATTTGACATAACCTTTAGTTGCAATACTTCAGACCACAGCTCTCTGGGCATCACAGAAACTATTTTTCATATTCACGTAATTTAAATTTAGAGTTTGTGTTATGCTGCCTTTATTTTGTTTCTATTAATTTTTCAGCACTTCATAGAAGGCCAGCTTGTGACTGGTAAGGACCAATCTTATTCAGACAAGTCCTTCATTCTGTGCTACAAGCCTTACCTAGAGTAGCTGAGACAGCCTGTGTGCACATGGTAGAAAGACATGCAACCAGTAAATTATACTTATTTCACATTCTGCTGAGAGGAAGAAAAATAAAAGTAATTTCACACAGAGGCTTGTCTCTTATTTCTATACCCTCACAAACTTGTGTTGAAACTAACAGGAATTCAGCACCTACTTGTGCAGCAGGATCTGGAACCTGTTTGTCATCTCCTCTGGGGCGATTCTCAGCATGCTGCGGCTTAAACACTATGTTGAATAAATTTGTGCCTAAAGCCTAACTGCACCTAAACTAAAGTCTAACTGCAGCTAATGCTACAGGTGGGATATTCTAACCTGTTGGACACTGCAACTTGTAGATTAATTTCTGCAGGGTAAAAAATAATGTGCATCTTCCAAAAATCTGTCCAAAAAGCTCTGGTTGTCTCTTAATTCAATGTCAGATAAAAGGTATTGCCATGGAATTAGCAGGTTTCCTTCTCTACATCACAGGCAGACTAAAAGGTATCTTTATCACCTAACTAAAGTAATTACTAATAAATAATGACTGAAGTCATCAATCAAATGCTGATTCACCCTGGTCTTTACAGACAGACTATGTAACACATTTAGCACTGAATACAAATTATAGACCCATATTAAAAAGGTATTCCTATATTACTAATTGCAATATTATACATATGTAATACTACTTTAGCGCAATGTATACATCTCTACATACACATTTACTTAACACGAGTATCAGCTTATATTCAAATGCATTAGAGATTAACTCATAACCCTCCTTCTTCACAGAAGCACCAAAAGCAAAAAGAAAATTTCCCATTTCTCTCATTTTCAATTTCTGCTGCTATTCTGACACCAAGTGTCAAGACTGGTGTATGACAGCAGTTGTAAACTACTAACAGATAAAAAAAAGATTTGAAAAATAAACATTTCAAACTTTTACTGCTGTGGTGAAGATGTTGATTTTGAATTTGCTGTTAGTGCAAGCGTGCACAAGGAGTCACAGGCACTTATAATTTAGCAGTATTTTGAAGTTTTTATTACAGAAGAATGCTACATAATTCGGGGGGGAATATAAAGAAATTGAAAGAATGAAAATTAAAACTCAGTCTCTATTTTGACTCCCTGAGCTAAACTTACCTTTTTTTGTTGTTTACCACATTGATGAAATTAACATACTTAAGGATTAGCAGTAGGTATGCATTCCTCCTGTTATAAGTATCACTTTCTCATAGCATGCAGGTGGTAGGTAGAGACAGAGCTTTGCCACACTGCTCTCTTCCAACTCTGAGTATACCTGCTGTATGAGCAGAGGGCCACAAAAAAGTTGGGGAGAGGCAGAGCAGGCAGGCATGCAGCAAAGGCGGTGCTCTAGGGAATCCCAGACAGTGTTTTCTGCAGCATCCTTCTGCATTAGAGACCACAGTCCCAGTAAAGGGTACAGAAATAGAAAAATCTCACACAAAGATGAACAGGGATTATGTATCAACAGAGAAAAAGAGGAGGTTCAAGGATCAGCACATTAGTGAAGAGATCCATGCTTTAAAACTGCATCTATGAAACAATTCCTGTACTTATTTTGCATCATCATGTAGTAGCAAAGGAATTGAGCAACTGAGACTCAGGCTGAGGCAGCCCACAACAGGATGACTGCTGGAGAAAGCAAGGTGGAAGAAAATCCATTCATAAATTTCCCACTTCAAAGCAAAAAAAAAAAAAAGTTCTTTCTTGTAGCAGTTACATTACCTTGGGTGAACACCTGGCTGCAGTCTGAAAACAAACTTACAATGCAATGCAATGTGGGGATTTCAATATCCAGTGAACAAGGTGGACAGTCAGGTAACTCACCAAATGCTTTCATAGGCTCTATCAACTCCAGCTTAAACATCTGACCTTTCTCCAGATCTTTTAGCATTTTGGCAACTTCATAATGCCTACGATCTGACACATTTTTTCCATTTATAGTCTCTATGTGATCACCCACGCAGATCATTTTGGTTTGGTCCATAAGGCTACCTTCTTTGATTCGCTATTGTTTAAAAAAAAAAAAAAAATAAATAAATAAATAAAATCTTTAAAAGGTAAACAGGTGACACCACAGAGTTTCAAGAATGTTAACAACATCAATGCCATTGAGCTTATGCCAGCAGTGTGTTTTGTCTATAAGATTTTCATAAAACATATTTTGGAAAACATTATTTTTCAAACAAAGTACTTTAATAAGCATTGAATATAAAATCGACAGGAAAAAAAAAAGAATGCAATCACACTTTAGAAATTAAGGCTTCTGAATAAGCTAATTCTTTTGTGCTTTAAAACTAAGCCCAAACGTGTCAGTAATGTGAATGTTTAATTGAGGTTTGGGTTTTCATTTTGATTTAATAGCTTGACAAGCACAGGAACAGAACTTTTCTCAAGTATGGTCCAGGGACATAAAAAAAAATGTGTGATATACTAAAAAATGACATGCTATAAAGGGCTAGTCTTCATAAGACCCATCTATAGTGATAAGTCTTCTGCCATTTTCCTCATCAAGCTGTACAGCTGTATATTAAAGTATTTCCTCTGAAATAACAATAAAGAATTAGACACTCTTCTAAATGCCATCTCCTGGAATACAAATACAAATGGTCTGAAGGTCATAAAATCTAACAGATGTTAGTATTTATAGTTTTTGTGAAGTGGAATTTAAAAAGGAAAAAAAAATCTTTAAAAGAGCTCCATGATTTATCAAGTCAATTAAAGGACACTTAACATTTCAGTGATTCTTTTTATTGTTGTTATATTCTGTCATATTTGTTTATCATGTCCCTAAGTTATGTAAGCTGTTATCTTATGGTTATTTAATAGAAAAGCTATGACATAGTAAAGTATCTTGTATTTTGTAGAGATATGAATTTCATTCTAATATCTTCCTGAATAACATACTTTTCAACAAAACTGATGTTGTTCAGGCTAACTTTGAGTGAGATAACAGTGAGACAAGGGAGATAAACATATTACCACCTACTACTATAACACCTAGCCTGGCTGCATAACCTGCTTCTAGTTTATGTGCGCATGTCTGAGCCCACATATGTGCCTCCATCTGAAAGAGTCAGTGGGAAGTGTGATAGTGCTCAGTGTCCTATAATATACTGCAACAATTTTTAGCTTCAGGATGAGCTTAACTCTTTCTAGCACTTTTTTTCCTTTAACCTAGAATAAAACCAAAAAGAAGCCTCATGGTGAATGAAGAGGGGGGTATTGTACACATACCAGAAACCAGGTCCCAAATGCATTTCTGTTACCAGGTGCCAGGATTCAAAAGCATGCCCATCAGACTTCAGTTAATGTTTAGTCTACATGCTGAATTAATTTTCATTTAGCTTTTCTTCTTCACTTGGATCCTAACACCAAAACTGTTTAATTAATACTCACTGCCTGTGTTATTTGTGCCATATCAAGCATTTTTTTTCATATAACTTAGTTTTTCTCATCACTCCAAGTTAACTGACCGGAGACAGTCTAGATACATTGTCCCAGTAATTAAGATGCAATTGATTTGCCTGTATTTCAAGTGCTCTACAGTCCATTTAGAAGCTAGAATATATATTTCCCATGCAACACCTAAAACTAATTGCACTACCCCATTTTATAATGTCTCCTTATACACCAGTCAGTCATGCTTCAAGTTGTACTGTTATTCTTTGAATGGCTGATTTGATTCCATAATACATCTTCCCATCTGGCCATATACCCAAAAAAAAAAAATTGTGAAAGTAGAATGACACCAAGTTTTGTTCTTAGTAAGATAAATAACACTAGATATCATAGGAAAACAACCTGCATTTCAGAGTGTCAGGTTTAAAAACTGGCCGGGTTATATACCAAACCTAAAAACTGCCCTGTTATTCAAAACACCATAAAATTAGGAGAGCACATAACAGCTTTCAACAACCCAGACAAGTAAATTTAATATTGTTAATTAATAATGGAACATAGTAACAATTCGCCAAGGAAATTAAAGACATAACCAGAAAGAATTCTATCAAACTTTAGAGACAGTCTCTGCTTAGTCATTTACCTAGACAACCACGTATAAAAAAAGATGCAGCTTTTACTTTTGCATATGTATTTTCTATGCTGTTTTAAAAAAATCCATTAGCTAAATATGCAACGGCAACAAAGTTAGCTCCTAGAAACTCCTTTAAACTGATGCATTCGCACGAAGACTGCACCATTTTCATTATACTGCTTATTATTAGACCAGTACAAGGACAATGACACATTTGTTCAGGCAAGTTTCATACAATTTACTGGAAGTTACAGCTTGTCTTGCTAATGTGGTGAGGGTTTTCCAGTCCGCTCCAATTATGCAGTAGTCTGTGTGATGGCTGTTCTCTCTCCATATTACCAACCAAGCAGAGAAAGTAACACTCAGTACAGTGCTGCACATGTAAACTTTAATCACTGAAGTGCTACTTTCAATGCCTTCTTTTAAAATGCCACATAAGCAGCACCCACGACTGAATGTACTGGTGTGCATGGATGCTACCACTAGAAATTCAGAGTTCTGCATCTATAAACATAAAAATGAGGCTATGATTTTGCCAAAATGCTTACTGAAACCTCCACTGCATCTCAACTTTCTCAAGTGTTATCTCTATCAAATTTTTCCACAACAAAGCAAACCTATTTGTAAACCATGTCTTGTTTTATATCCATGGTAGCTAAGGAATGAATAGAGGATTGAACCTCTCCACAAAAGAAGCTCTGTTTACAATAGCAATGAGAACAGCGATTGGGACAGCAGTAATCGAAGATAATTGCTAATGCCTCACTAATAATGAATAATTGGAGCAGATTAGAGCAAAGCATCTAAAAAAGGCAGAAAATGTGATTAAGGTTCCTAATACCTAGCCTAGCAAGAAGGGTAGCATGATTTCCTCAGCCTCCACTTGTCTTAAAACATACTGTCTGGAGGTCATATAGAAGATGAGGAGGAAAGCAATTATGATTAATATGTTGTATGTGTTACTGCCCATAGTTGCTACTCAAGTTAATTGTGGTAAATTGTGTTAATCCATTTCCTTAGCACTTTTTAATTCACCCTAGCTAAGGCAACAATACTGGAAAGCTGAAAAACCGCTATACCTGCACCTATTCTTATACAGCACAAAAGCTTCTGCCCTGTTAACAGTCATAAAGACTAAAAGAACATGATCTCGTTATCACATGAGTGACAGAAGTTCTATAAGCACCTAATCAATGACATCAGAAAATCACTTAAAAAAAGGAGGGGGCAGATGCAAGCAGTATCTAACACCTACCACCTCAGGGTAGGTCGGAAAACACAATGGTCACATTGTAAAGCTGATGCAGATTACAGAAGCAATGAACAAATGAACTAATTTTGAATGACATGCAGTACAGAAATAGCTGAACTAATTTTGAATGATGTACTCAAGAAAAGCAACTTTATTTTTTACTTACCATATATAGGACAGTAAAAAATATTGTCATTCTAAAGGATCGTTAAACCAATAATTAACCTGTTATAGTAACAGAAACTTCTATAGAACAAAGTATTTCACTGGTAATTAAATTTACCTTTATAAATGCACAGCCAGTTCCATTGTCTGTAATGGTAAGCCCAAGCACATCATCAGTTTTAAGAACTTCCACCTCTTTTCGTTGTCCTTTTATGTGGGCAAATATGAAATCTTCAAGGCCAATTTGTGCACCTAAGAGCTTGTCCATATCAGCTTTATGAGTGTTCAAAGTGCAAAACATGATCTGTGCAGGAGGAAAGCAAACACATTAAGTTTAACAGTGTATTAGGTTTGGTGAGCTTGATAGGAAGATAGGAGGAGAGCATAGTTCTGGCCTCTAACAGATCCATAGCTGAAATGATGATGACTCTCCTTCTCCAGCTGCCCCAGGAGAGGTGATAGTCTCCATCCACGCACATGACAGTGCACATCAATAGCTCAAACTCTGCAGATAAGAGCTGGCAAGGAGCAAAGGAAAGAAACATATCTGTGTGAGCAGTCTCTCATGGCCTGTCTCAGAACACCAACTCTGACACAGGCATCTTGCGCTAGAGCAGAACAGCTTGTTCCAGAGGTTAGAATGAGCAAACCAAAGGTCACCACCATCTTTTGCTTCATTGTTCACCCACCTCAAATTCCACAGGATTCAAAACATCACTAGGGACTGCTTTAAAACATAACTGCTAGAAAGCAGTTCCATGGGAAAAAAGAGCTTATCAAAACAAAAGGGTCATGAGAGAGCACGGAAATATTTTCTATTGCTCCATGTGTTCCCCCATTAGCTCAGAGCACATTGCCTCCAATGGGTTTGCTTAGCTTCCTACCTTTCCTCCTGCATAAGTGGGGGTCATCTCTGTTCCAGCTTAGTGAAAGCAAGGCTTAAGAAAAAGGGCAAATTGGTTCTTTATATATCAGCCTTTCTGAGGGATTTCCCTTCCGCACTGGGTGTTAGGCGCTCCTTTTTCTCCCTACATTTGTGTGGTTCTTTAGTGCTTCTTTAACAGGGAGGTTTATCGTCCTGGGCATAGGCAGGATGAGACTAACCCAGCTGTACTGCTCAGGGACAGAGACCGTGCTTTTGCCCACCATGGTGCTGCATGGAGGAATTCGGCCAGTCTGAGCAGGCTCTGGGTTTTCTGCTCTTTGCGTACGGGTTGTACTGAACAGCCCAGACAAAAAAAAAAAAAAATATAAAATTAAAAAATCCAGTGCTCCCCCTCACAGCTAGAGTAACTACACCTGCCTGACTCCCTTCCAAGCTGTATGCAGAGAGGAGCGAGGGCTGAGGGAGGCCCCCCCCAGCCTCCTCCTGGGTACCACCACAGAGCACAGGGCAGCAGCCAAAACAGAGAAACTCCACACTCCAAGAGGAACTTGGGGAATCCCTAAAATCTACTTCAATGAGGCAAAGAGCACCCCTAAAGACCATCTTTCACATGCAGCTGGAAGCAGGGGAAGAGGAGACTTGCTACACCATTTGGCCCCCCAGCACAGGTGGCAAAGCCACAGCTGCAAACCATCAGACAAAGGCTCTGCTGCCAGCAGTACGCATATGGCTCTGACAGGACAAGAGAGACAAACAGATACTTTTCTACCCTCTGCCTGTATCTGCTGGACATTATTTTCCTTCACAGCGCACCTTGGACCCCCTTGCAGCCCACTGCCCACATCCGCTCCAAATTAGGAAGTGGAAAAAGCAGTGCCAACACATGAAAAGACGTATGCAGTGGGAAGCCAGCCTAGCATTTGAGAAACACAGCAGCAGGGATGTCACTCTGTGTCCTCCATCTTTGTTACCCCTCTAGTAGCAGTCCCTGGGGAGCAGCGGGCCAGGCCAGCTGCCCCAAAACCCAGCACAGACCTGTGCCCGCGGCCTGCCGAACCCCCCAGTGCTTCGCTGGAAATGGAGGGTCTCCTTCTGCCTTCCTGGCTTCCCTCTCCACACTTGTAAAAGTTAAGGGGTTTTCCGCACCGGAACACTTCAAATGCCTTTTCTTTCCTTCCGGCATCACTGGATGACAGCAGAAAAATCGAAATGAAAGTCACCAACCTATTCAAATCTATTCCAGGTCAAATGAGGAGTGAATACTTTTCCTAAAGTAATTCACAGAGAGCATTTAAGCTTCTGAAACTTTCTAGAACTTAGATTCTACAACTATGGGGGTTTTGGTTTTAAAAACTGAAAGTTTAGTAGTGAGATGGTGTTTCTTGATGGGGTGGGTCGTTTAGTTGTTGTTTTTTAAAAACACCAACCAAACAAAAAACACTAACCAGCCCTACTTCAAAGCTAATTAATTGCTTATCTCATACAATCCATCAAACATCCACTGCAATCTAACACTTTAACAATGAGAGTCGTAACAGCACACACTTAAGAGACATTAGTTTTATTCTCTTGGGTAATGCAAAGTTTTTCAGTTAACCAATACTCGAGCAGTAACATCACCTAGAGAAATTCAGCTGGTTTTAAATAGAAAATTAAAAATTAATTTTATAAATAATAATAATCTCTAATCGTCAGCATTTTTTTTAACCAAGAAGGAAGGTTCAGTTGAAACAGACTATATAAAGTTCACGTACATGTTTTCAGCTCTCCCTCAAGCTACATAATAACTTGGCCAGTTTACAACTGCAACTCGGTTCTTGTTCTTACAACGAACAACAAGAACTATGTCCTTAGATTTTAGACATTAGCATCCTTCAGCTGACCTTGTCAAACAGACAATCATCTAGTAACTAGTGTCACACCTTTGAATAGATAAAATTGGCAACAGAGAAGAAATGTGATATTTAGAAACTCGATCCAGAGTTTCTCTTTTTAGACCTTCATCTGGATGGCATTCCTACTACAGCTTATAAGTCTGCAGAATTTTCTGTGAGTCAGTTTTGTGCTAACCACAAGGCTGAGAGAGCATCAGCCAGTCAAAAATAAAACTTAAATCATTCTTTATCCTCTTTAGTGAACAACTGCTTTTTCTCAGAACAGATATATGCAAAGAGTAATGTACTAAAGATGTGTCTACCCAGGATAATATACAGTTACACCACCTATCAGTTACAGCACAGCTTTATTCGTACATGACTGAGACCTGCCAAAAAATGGGGGTTTTTTTGTAGATTTTACATAAGTTTAGTATAGGTACCTAATAACTGCTTATATACTTAAATACTTAAACAACAGCTACTATAGTACACCTTCCATTCACTCCAAGTTTGGTACATTTTTAATAGTAATTTTCTTACCCAGAAATGAAGCAAGAAAAAAAATTCAATGTGCAATTTTCATTGTTAAGTCTTCTCTCTCTCTTCATACCCTCAACCTTCATATGCATTTGATCTTTAACTCGGCATACCAGTGCTGTGACATTTCATGCCAACTTTAGCCAGATATTATAAACCATAACTGTTACAACAGTCATGAAGTATCTCGGATACCTCCTTCACTGCGAGAGTTCACTTGTGCAGCACACAGAACAAGGAAATTCCATTTGGCTGGCAGGGACTGGGGGCTTATGCACAACCTTATAAAATAGATTTGTCAGATAAGATTACTAACAGATTATTCCCTGCCTCAGTATTTTCAGTAGGAAGAGACTACATTAGCCAATAAAAACAGGGTTACACTGTGTGTTATATAAAGAAATTGTATTAGCTAAGAAAAAGAGGGTTACACTATGTGTTTTATATAACATATATATGCAGTAACATATTGCATATCCTATATATTAATTACATTCTCATCTTCTATATTAAGCCTACACACTGAGAACTCTTAAGCTGAATGATAGAAGACTTACTCAGAAGCTATTAAAAGTGCTTTTAAAATCAGTAGATCTCAGATAACTTTACAGAGGAGATCATAATCACTTTAAGAGGTAGAGAAATGGGAATTCTACTTCTGAGCAATATGTAACACCCACTAACATATTTCCCTATATACACAGATGACATTATATCAAGAAATCACCAATGGATTTTCTAGGTACCTTACTCACTTTATCCCCCCAAGGAAAATGTGGGAGATTTGACAAGCTGCAGCAAGTCCTCCAAGATCTAGTATGCTGTTGGTACTCTTATCAGGTATGCAACTTTGCCTCCCCAAATACATTCAAAGTACTATAAAATAAGCATTCAGTGGTTTATTGTTCTTTTTTTTTAAACCCAGAGCACACAAGAATTACAGTGTAAGTTCTTCCACACAGCTTAAAAGTATTTGAAAAACAAATCATTAACACAGCAAGCATCACACGTAATATGGGTGTGAAATTTAAGCACTGCTTAGGAGAACAGCAAGCAAACAATTGTTGCCATAGGGTTGGGAGGAGGTGGTTTGTAGGGAGTGTTACATTTGTTCATTTAAAGTCTTCAAACCGTGGGCGAGATTGTGAACAATTTGTTTCAACAGATAAGCATACACTCTAAAACTTCAAACATTTTGGTGATGAGGATTTCACAAGCTGACCCTTTTCTCTAACCTCCTAAAATACACTCCAGATTTTTTCTTGTTATAGGGTCACTTTTATTCAGAAACCTAAGTTTCAGCAGTGGCTTATTTTTCAGTATTCTTTCATAAAAGTTTAAATTAAACAGGTTTAAATCAAATACTTCTATGAAAGTTTAATGCGGCACAGCCTCACAGTATACTGTCTAGCATGAGGAGGCAAGGCCGTGGAACAATAGCGCAAGACACAAGCACAGCAGCTAAACTCTTGTTACTGGAAGAGATAGAAGGAGCTGCGTTTCTGCCCTTGGTGCTACCGGGGCAGTTCTCCCTTTTCCTGTATTCCCCTTATGAAGCAAAATTCCTTCCACCATGAAAGAAACCCCAAACTCCATGGGCTCTTGACAGACACACCCACTGAGCATTCAACTTACCTCAGCAGCCCCACCATACTTCACCTTCCAAAGCAAACAAAATAATCAGAAGTGCAAATTACAAGTACACAAGGCAAAAGCCCATATAGCTTCTGTGGTTTACCATTCCCTTCTCATCTGATCAAGAAATAGCCCTGCTACAGTTGGACTTTAATATCCACGTTCCCAGTGCCTGATTAGCTACTTTGAATACTTTAAAGCCCTACCATGTGCTCTCACAGGAGCACACCACCACCAAATTGCTTTACACAGACCCACATTGTCCTTTGGTCAGTGCTCATTTATTCATCATACAGGCTGCACTTAGCACTTTCAGCCTTACAGGGAACACAACATTCCCTGCTACATTTCCAAATAGTCACAGTGGAGTAGTGATCCTACATAGCCAAGACCATACACAAATACTCTTTCCAACTACTTTTCTTACTTCATCCTTTATAGAAAAAACAGGGGAGATATTTGTATTATTTATGCAAGTAGAAACATACATGTAACTGTGGATGGGTTGTGGTTTTAGTTAAAAATTGCATCTGTTTATTATTTTTTTTTAGCTCTGTGCTTCCTTGTTGAACCTCTGTTGAAGAAATCCAGTCAAAAGTCAAGAACAATGTGCAGCACTCATATTAATGACACAGGCAATCCATTGCTAGAAGCCATCTTCTAGCTCCTCCTCCCTGTAGAAAACATTCGCACTGGACCAGGAAAAGAAGAAATGCTGGTCGTAGTAAAAGCCAGAGAGATAGGCAGAAATGCAGGCGGAATGTCAGGTTCAAGAAGGATAACTGAGATATATATTCACCTAGAAAGCTGTATGAAGAATAAAATACCTAGACAGAAAAAGATGAGTACAGTAAAAGCCTCAGAAAGCTGCTGTTATGGCTCACTCCTTCACAGAGGCCTAGCAAACATCATAGGAGTGAAGGAGTGTCCCCTTTGAAGCTAGCTACACCTGTCTTGTTCTGTCCCCATCCTACCCTACTCATGATCCAGGCCTGCACAGAAGTTTTTGTCAGTCTCTGTCCAACAAACACTGTGTTTCATACAAGCTTCTTTCTGTCACTGTTGGCAGTCAATCACAGATCCTGGAAAGGATTCTTCAGCAGAAGCTAAACTCAGCTGGTCCTGTGAGATGTGATACAAAGAGGAAATGAGGTGCTGTAACCATGCAGAGCCAAAAGGAGAAGCGGCAGATTACAAGTATAGCTAGCTCATCCTAAAACGTACTAAAACACTTAAGCAGGAACTTATCCAAGAATCCATACCCTTGCCTACACTGCAGTAAACTCGCATACCATATTAAATGTATTCACTTCTGCAACAGTTATCCAAACGCTCTCTACGCCGAGCTCTACCCCGCCCCCCACTATTTTCCACCTCAGTCACTACAGGGCAGAGATCTCTGTGATAGTACCTGTTTCCGAAGGCATCCAGGTATCACACTGCCCATAGGCTTCAGCACAGCTAGGTCACAGAAACCTTCCTAGACAGATAACACCTACAAACAGTGTTTGAGTACCTCGGGGTCTTTCGGTTTGATGAGGTGTAGCGTCTGGCATTATTCTTTACACCAGAGCGTCTGTCCAAAAGCCGTTTTAATTAATAGATAATACCATTTAAAAAGTCTAGTCGTTCCTTACTCCCAGCAAGCTCAGCAGTTGCTAATAAATTCATGTTTCATGGCACCCCTTGCTATTCACTGATCTATCCTATTTTATCTTGCCCATCCAAAATTTTGTTCCCAGACTCTCTGGTCCAGCTTCTTCACTCTGCTGTGCCACCTTTACACCAGGAAATATTTTTGATCGCTATTTTCATTTCATACAGCTTAGTTTCTTAAAGCCAACTGAGTTTCTTGAGTAAAAGGTTTTAAGTTTGGTGCCTCCAGCAATAATTCTCTGTCCATTTTTCCCAATAAGCCACATTTTTTTAAAAAAAAAACAAAAACAAAAACAGCAACAAAAAACCACAAATAGGAGTAGGACAGTAGAAAGAAAAACAGAAAAGAAGAAACCTCTCTAGTTTAGCACAAGGCTGGCAATAGATGCCCATGAAACATGTGCTGCTTTCCTCTAAAGCCTTTTGGGGTGTCAGATTATACATCTAGCAGGAGAAGTGGGAGCGCACCATTCATACAAAATTGAATTTCCTGGTGAACACTGTTCTTTCTCAAAGTCAATGGAGCCAAAAGATCAGTAACAAAAGTTCAACAGTGAAAAGAAGGGAACTAAAATAGAAGATAATCTGGCAAATATGAGAACTTGAGAGTAAAAGGTATAACTGGGGATAGAACAGGAAAAAAAAGGGAACAGCAACTCAGTACAGAAAGAAAACAGAAGCAGAAGGTCAGCAAGCAGCTGGGAAGGTCTGGGACATAGGTGCATTGGCTGGCAATGGTACTGGTACTTCTTAATTACTTAATGCAACAGCTGCTAGTTAAACTGTATTCACTGCTACTGCCACTTTTCTTTTTACAATTTACTGGTTGAAATGCTGCTAGGTCAGGCCACAGCAAACTCTCAGAACAAAGTCTGTAGTAGCAGTAGACTTCGCTACTTTAAAAGAGCCAGCTACAAATAAGAAAACAAGTAAAGTTGCATAGCCACATGCGGGCATAACGAAATGTTAGCACTTTAAATGTGCCACTCAGAGGTTAAGGTTCACAGAACCACATAGGAAGAACTTGATATGGCCACTACCTTTTAACTGAGAGAAAACAATGCATTTACAAACACAAATGAATCGTTACCCAAACAAATGTTTAAAACTTAGCTCAGAAAAAAAGATCAAAACGGCAGCAGAGTTAAAAAAATTCCTGTTATGGATTTAAACAACCTCAGTGGGCCCTTTAAAAGTAATTACCCAGCAAAGCAGAAAACTTTCCAAGCATCGCGTTCAGTTGGAATTTTAAAATGTAGTCAGATTTGAAGCATTTATACCTCACATTGCCTTCATTCCGGGTATTTACCCTCACGGATCCATTGGGGTTTTTTGTTTGGGGTTTTTGGTGTTGGGTTTTTTTTTTAAACTGGAGGGTATCATTACACTGGAAATAATTATTCCACTCAACTACAATACAAATGGTTTTACCCAGTGCTTAAGAGCTGTGTTAAAGAGCAGGCTGGCAGCAGGTTAGCCAAGGCACTAGAGATTTGGGTTAAAAGGACCACTGGTTTTCCGTGCAAAAGTTAAATGTAGTTATGCTTATATCCTTTCCCGTATGGTAATGCTCACTTGGAAAGAGCAAAAAGAATTCCTCCCCTCCCCCCAAAAAAAAAGGAAAACACCCACGTCCACAAAAATTTGCAACAAAATGCCCACCGGCAGTTACAGAGCGGAACTGCCCCCAACTCGTTTTTGCGTCTTCCGGGGCCCCTTCACGACCGGCAGAGCACCGGGCGCAGAGCACCGGGCGCAGAGCACCGGGCGCAGAGCACCGGGCGCAGAGCACCGGGCGCAGAGCACCGGGCGCAGAGCACCGGGCGCAGAGCACCGGGCGCAGAGCACCGGGCGCAGAGCACCGGGCGCAGAGCACCGGGCGCAATGCCCGGCTCGGCGGGCCCCTACCTCGGCGGGGTCGATGCGGAAAGCCTCGCCGATCTTCTCGTAGAGCTCGCGGGCGCTGCCGAAGCCCTCCACGCGGCCCGTGGGGCTACCGTGCGCCAGCTGCGTGTGGAACTGCAGCCGCGACGCGCTCGCTGCCGGCGCCGGGGCCGGGGCCGCCGCCGCGGGGGCCGGGGCCGCCGCCTCGCTCTCCACCAGCTTGAAGGTCTCCTTGGACCTGTCCTTCTTCTTGCTCCACAGCCCCAGCGGCATCTTCCGCGCCTGTAACGGGCTCCCGCCGCCGGCCGCCCGCGCTGGACTCTGCCCTCGGCGCCGCCCCGGCCCCCGCGGCCATGCCGCCGCCAGGTGAGGCCCGGGCCCGGCGGCCGCCCAGCCCCGCCCCGCCCGCCCGCCCGCGGCGAGCTGCGGGCCGCCTGCCCCGGAGCCGGTGGAAGGCGCTCGGCGCGGGAGCGGCCCGGCTGCGGGCCCTCCCCTGCCCGCTCTTTTGCCGCTCCCCTGGCAGTTCGGGAGAGTACCGGGGCTCTGCCCCGCCGCGGCCCCGAGCCCTTCCCCTCGGCCTCGGCGGGGCGGTCCTCACCAAGGACCCCCACAGCCCCATCCCTCCCCGTCACCACGACCGGCCATGACTAAAGCAGAGGAACACGGATCTGGGACAGAAGCTATTCATATAAATAAATAATCCTTCCTGTCCACGATACTGGTTAGGAAAGGTTTGAGGTTTGTTTCCGAAAGGAAACAAAGGGCACTTTGAACAAGACTGCGCCAAGAACGCCGAGTTTGCCAAAGACTCGTCCAGTCCATTTTCTCGCCACTGCAAAGAGAGCTCTTCCACTTTCTTCTAACTGTGTATCATATAAAGTGTATACTGTATTGTATTTATATACCCTTAAAGTCTTTCCCTAAGTGGTACACAAACCCAGGTCTTAAAAGCTTACAATCTTGCGACTCACTAGTTCAGGAGTTTCTACTAACAGTGATTTACTAAATATTGATCGGAACAGGGTTATATCCAGGATATAAAAGAAAACGTGAAGTATACAAGGACTTAAGCCAACTCTTGCTCATTTACAGTAATTGTACATAGTGTACCTCTAAACCTCTAAGGGTTAATAAAGCAATAGCCGTAAGTTTTAACAGGCTTCCTACTGAACTGGACAACAGCTTTGAAATACTGAGATTTAACATATAAATATTTGAAAAGTATATTTTCTAACATTTAATAGATTTTAAATGTTTCCTCCTCCACCGTGGAACAGCGAAATGTATTCTATAGAATGAGTCAGATGTTCACATTATAGAAGACATCTTCTGTGCCCAATGTAACTACACTCACCCCAGTGGAATCGCTCCATTTTCACCAGTGTACTGAATCCACTCAAGATGTGAAGAGTGCAAATTTCATGAGGCAACACTGAACACTTCTAAAGGAATCTGCTATAAAGCTGCAGAGAGAAGCAGCATTGCCTTACCACGTCTTCTGACTCCCAGAATGAAAAAAGACAAACCACTGGGAGGCGGGGGGGGGGGGGGGGGGGGGGGGGGGGGAGGGAGAGGATTCTAGCACATGGAGTCAGATCAGGTAGTCAGAGAATGAATTATTAGGAGGCAGCCCAGACTCAAAAGTTCTTAGCATAGCTAATCAGAGACTACCTAGAACATCTCAGAAAATACATACAACTTTTAAACTGCTTTTGTTGTAGGGAAAAAAAGGTTTGAAGCCAGTTGGATTTCAGTCTCTCCAGATAGCATGTGGTAGATTTAACTGAATACTCAAACACACCTAACTTTTATCCAGTTCTAAGACAACTGGATTCAAGATTGTTATTCATTTCCTTGTCATTTCCACCAATAAAAAAAAAACACCACAGATTAAATTTACCATCACACTTTAATAGTTGACTTTCCAGTCCAGTTTGAAACCAGAAAACTTAAACTGAAGATTTCTCTGAACTTGGAGAACTGTGTGTAACTTTTTCCCATTATTGGAATGCAATTAAGACAGCATGTTGGCATAAATTGGGTGAGATTACAGTGAAATGAAATGAGATAGATTAAATAACAGTACCAAACTGTTCATGTTTATTCTGGTATTTAGGGGGTTTTGCCATTTTGCAATTTTAAATGGGCAATTTCTTTTAAAACATGCCCTTTCCATTTACTAAAATGTATTACAAAGAAATTGGTGACATAGACGAGTATTTATGTCTTGTCTACACCAATCTTTATCTCTACCAATTCATTCCTTACCTTCTGAAAAGATAATTGAATCAATGCTAAAAATCAATGCTAAAAACCAGTAAATACTGCTTATGATCATTTGATGTTAACAAGTTAGTTAATATAAATGAAACAGTAAAGTTTCCATATAGTGACATAGAGAGGTTGTGCAGATTTTTAAAAACTCATGGACACTGACATAGCCCTAATTTAGATACCTGTTGCAAACTTTCTTCAATTAAAGTGTTAATGTTTCCATGTTTCATGTGGAGATGGATGGAAAAAGACAGCTGAAGTTGTACAAGAACTATGCTGATCCTAATTACAGCTTGGAGCAACAGCATCGGCTTTTTACTATGGAAAGAAAAAACACTGAGACCAACAAAGCTTACCGAATAAACTGAAGATCATATCATACTGTTTAATACAAACAGTATGGAGCATGTATATGCTATCATTATTTAAATGATTTAACAGGTGAAATTAAACCTTTTTGTTGTCATTTAAATCAGAGGAAGATAACATTGCACATATGCTAAATAATTCTCAAAAGCCAGATCTGGAACAGCATCTATATGAAATTGTCATAGCAGCCCCCAGCTTTGGCAAGAAACTGTAAAGAAGTGTTCAACACTCAGTTTCACTTGTCCATTACTGCTACATGTACTTATTTTTTGCTAAGCTGTAAATACTATTTATTGATATTGCTGTGATCATGAATTAGCAGTTTCAACCATTTAGATTTAATCAGCATAACATAGTGTTGACCGAGTGATCTGTACAGCTACAAATGAGTCAGACTGCTGAGAACCTCAAAGAATAAAAGCCTAAAATGGACACAAGACATTTTCTCAACTACAACCAGTCCTGCTCTCAAGGCTTGAGTGTGTACCCACTAGGGAACTACTTCCCACTAGGGAACTATCTGCCACATTAATACATACCAAAACTAAATCATGAATCCCAATAAACCTCCAGCAATTCAGGACAGTTAGGATCCAAAAATTACTTAAAGTTCACTTTTTGTAAGTGACATTGCCAGAGAGTTAACCATTTAAATAATCCATTATTAGCCTTGGTTTTAGAAGGAAAAATGTACTAAAAAAAAGGAAAAAGGGGTTTCAGTTCTTTTATCCTATGAGTATATTGTACACTGCAGTTTATCACATTCTTCAGTTTCTCAGCCATAGTACTCAGGATGTGAGAATTGCAGCATGCAGCAGCCGTAAAGTTTGTGGAGAAAGCATATGGAATAGAACAGTGATATTACTGGATATGAAATGCCACAGTGCTACACTGCAACCTATCAGTATATAAAATTGTTTCACTACACATTATATATATATATATATATATATATATATATATGTATTTGTGACTTAGGCAGTTCTTACCTGCAGCATATTACATCTTTCTGGTCATCCATGTTCCAAATGAAACAACTACTTAAAAGAATTACTGCTATGACCAGAGAACAAAGAGCGTCTTTTAAGATATTTCACGACCTTATCTTGTAAGACTAAGAACAAACATAGCTGATGTTTTTAAGTATCTATGATAGCATTAAATTGATATAAACTAAACAGAAGAATGTTGATAAAAATAAACCTGAAATTTCCTACTCCTAAATAATGTTAAAAACTGTTTTTTAAACCATCAGAGGATACTACAAAACAAAGCCTTTCAGTAAGATTGTATTTCCTCCTCTATTTTAAGACAGGAGTTCAAACAGGACTGTCTGTGACAGAGGGGGACCAAACTCCATTACCAAAACTTACTGATCTTCTGAGAATTTGTCTACACTACATTAAGTATTCATATTGTGGCTTTGACACATGAAAAACATCAACCAGTAAAACCACCCCCTGAAAGTCCATGCAGCAGCAATAAATTTTACTTTGCACACTGACTTCAATTTTGGAATTGTGACTTGATAGGGAGCAGAAGGGGATCCCAGGGAATTTTGTCCTGCTTCCTATTACCTTTAAAATCAGTTTGTTGGTATATGAGGACAATACGTGGTCTTCCTGGATTGCTCTCAGAAGTGATTCTAGGTCCTTATTACACTCAGCAACAGCTTTTTTTTGGCAAGGGCTGCTTCTCATTGAACCCAGTTTATCAACCTTTCTTTGGATATAAATACAAGCAGCTGAGGCACTTTTTTGGAGCATGCCATTCAGGGAAATTTTGGGGTTTTTAATTATGTAAGGCAGCAGGAGTTTGAAGATAATTTGTCCTCGATAAAGCAATCAGGCATGACTAACAAGATTGCTGTTGTATAACTCCTCCCTTGGGTAAACCAGTAATTCCAAGTGAACAAAACAAACCCAGGACAGTTATACCTTCTAGACCCAAGGGGAGCAACAGTAGACCTCTACTTTCACTCTTTACATAATAGAACAATTAATTGGAGGAGCCTGAATGAAACAAATCATTCCATCTAATATTCCATTGCTGAGCAATTTGACAAATGAAGAGCTAAGATTCTGTACTTCATGAGGAGATTAGTACTGCCATTTGCCCAGTTTGCATGCCAAACAGTAAGTGACTATTTTGAATACCCTGGTTCTATAGAATTTGTTCAGTAAGCAGCGTAGTAAGAACTATTAATTCAAAGGAGGACTAGCAGTTGCTGACTGGAAAATTGTCTCTTAATGGTATTTACAGTAGCATGTCCATGTCCCGTATTTTTTAGGTCTAGCATATGAATTCAAGTGCACAGAATTTCACCCTGAATCACAGCAAATCTCACTGGTGGGTAAAACCTATTCTACCCCCAAAAGTATGTTACCAGCGAGTCAGACTAGCACATAAGACAAGCATGCTAAAAAGGAATAGAGTGCATTTAGTCTGTCAGTTTTCTAGTGACCTTCTAAGAAGCTTCATCAACTATATAAACACAGGGGGCCAGAAGAATCTGTCAGCACAAGAGCTGCCATAACCACTATGACTTGGAGCTCTGTAAGTGGATCCCTATGGGACTGATGCTGTTGAAGTCAGGGGAAGTGACTCTGGATCTGGCAGGGTGTGCTTTTCAAATGCGAGACCGACCAGATCTTCACAAACATACTTCTGTTCTTCTCCACAATCATCCAAGTTTAGCGTCTTTCCCTTCCATTGTGCATTCCACTCTTTCTGCCATTGGATACCACAGATACCATTCAGTCACGCACATCGTTCTCTCAAACTCCTAGTTATGAAGTACTTGCTACTGGATAATCCTGTCAGCCAGACACACTGGTCATCATCAAGTAGGCAAATGCCTAAATAACACAGTCTGGAGGCAGTGAAATAACACAGTCTGTCACAACAGGATGAGAGACATTATGATTAACCAGCCTAACACTTCTTAAAATCAGTCAATTGTTCATGAACAGAGTAAAGCCCTTACAAAGGCTACAAACTTCACTCCTTTAGCTCAGTAACACCCCAGACAGACAGTTCCTAGAATCACATTTTAAGACTGCATCATCACATAGTGAGACCAAGTCATTGAGGAGCGGCAAAAGCATCTTAAGGGCTTAGAGATTTGGTTTTTTTCTAGGACTAAAATATTTTGAAAGACTCAAGGGTTATACGCAAAGAATAAAAAAAAAGATGCAAGTATGTCTAGGATCATACAGCCTTAACTAAAGGCCAAGGAAAATAAGGTTTGGAAACAACTATTGTTTCCCTCTCTCAACAAAAACTGCGTGCCAGCTGCACCCAGAATGTCTCAAAAAAAAAAAATTATTAACACAAAGCATGACTCGTTAATAAGGGAAATTCAGTTTATGCAAGCATAAGGCTAGTGGCACCTACCAAGATGCAGAACTGATTCTTGGCCAAATACAACTCCCTTTCCAGGCTGCTGATTTATTTTGGAACAGGCCCTCCAAAAAAAAAAAAAAAAAAAAAAATCCACAACTAATAGCAGATTATCTAGTCAAGACAATGGTCTCCTCCAGTCTCTAAGCAGAACTATGCAAGGTCAAGAATTCCATGGCACACCGACACCTGTGCACAGCTCGACCAGGGTCTTTAAAACCAAACCAGCTATAGGCCTTTTCTTCATGCATGCTTTGGCTCTTTAGCATTTAAGGTATAACCAGTCCAAGACCTTGATTCATTTACTGCACTATTCATCAATCTGATGGATGCCTTCCTCCCTATGCTTGGATTTCTGAGAATCACACTTGGATGCTGTGTTAAGCATTTACTAAAAATACTGGAACTATCACATCTGAGAATTAGAACACTGATAATCTCATTTGACTGATCATAACACATATTGCTCATCTCCAGCACCATTTGTGAGGTTTGGACTGAAGGTCATATTGAAAATAGGGGTGAATACTAGAAGAGGACATACAAATGAAGAGAAAGCTTCTACCCTATGAAAGGCAAATGGAAGTGAGTACCCACAAAGTTGCAAGATGAAGGTGGTAAGAAAAACAGTGGGAACCCAACCCCAGCTAAGAGAGTCTGTTACTTCCGTAACAAAGTAAACAGGTTAGCACTCAAAACCAACCCAAAAGCACAATATCTGTTCAACACACCACAAATAAGCTTCATCAACTTTTCAGCATATATAATACAAATAAGGTGCAGCGGAAGAGTGGAATACTAATATCCTCATGACATCAGAAAGCTTGCTCTGAAGCAATCACAGAGCACCACTGCATGGCAGAAAGGTGAAACAGTTGTAATGTAGCTTGCCCTACTCTTCCAACAGCTTGAGATTATCCTAAAGCTTGATGTTGGGAAGATTAAAAAAAGCTTCTTCAGAAGTAGAGGTTTTCATAGACTTGTTGAATGAACTCCTCCAAAGTAGCCAAATGACTTTTACTTTCTATGGCATGTAAGCAATCTTCAGGAGATAAAAATATCCTTCTCATCCCAACTTCATGAATGTCCATTTTATTTCCATGTATTTCAGTAGTTAAGAGATATAGTAGGTGACTGAGTATTTGCCTCCTTCTCCCAAGTAGCCTTTATTAAATAATCAATTGGTTTTTAAAACATAGCTTTTAAGCACATTTTTTGATTAGAAAAATATTAATTTTTGTGAATCCTGGATTAGATAGATATTAATGCTCCCTCTCATATTTTGAAGTAATTCCACATGCTATTTTCTGAAACATATACTTTGTTACCTCTCCATAAGAAAAGAAATACAAGCATTTCATAGCACTCCTACAGTCCTGTATTTTGAGCATGAAAACAGCTGGAAAAGTTTAGTTTGCTATACATATATATATATATATATACACCTCTAAATACACAAGATACTGCAATTCCTCAATTGTAACACTACTCCTCTTACCTGAAGATGGTTACAAAAAATAGTCCTAGTTGCTGTAACTTTTTTTGGTTGTTTTTTTGTGTTGGTGTTTTTTGGTTTTTTTTTACAAGTTGGACTATGGTTACAAGATCCTGGATTACAAAATGCTCAATTCCATTAGCTTTTAAACTGACAAACAGGTATTTTTAGGATGATACATTTTTAAAGTCATGTAGCTTATAGCATCTGCCATCATAACAAAAGATAAAAGAAAGTTAAAAACCAACTTTACACTTTTTACTTAAAAACCACATAAGAAATGCGATACGGAACATACTGAAATGGGAATTTTTTGAACAAACAATATATAGTGTTAACAATACGCATAAGCACTAAGCAGCAAATTTTTTCCCTTTGTGATACTGCTCCAGCAATTGTTTAGTTCCTTGTAGATATAGGACTACAACTAACTGACATTGTATGAAGAGATCTGCAGTTGAAAAATTAACTCAAACATTATCTCCCAGAAGTTCTATTCCTTTCAGTAACAGAAATGGGATTCTTCTTGTGCTCATTAAAAAGTTATTGTAAATTAAATCCCAACTTTCCCGCAGAAAACCACATACATGAAGATAACACTGCTATTTTTTAAGGTACCTAACAGAGCAGGTAGCTACTAAATTTCCACAGGCAAAAGGCTGAGAGCAAATCTTATGTATTTTCTTATGAAGAAAAAAAAACCCAAAAAACCCTTTGAAAATATTGTTAAAGCACTGTATTATGGTTTTAAACTCAAGTAATAAAGCACGCCCACAAGGCATTTCTTTCACCAAAATCATGCCGCAATCAAGGGAACCAGCCCTATCACTGTATTATAAAACTAGACTATTACAGAGGGCTCTCCATTTCCCTATGCACCTTTAAACTCTAAAGACAAGCAACTCATTTGTATTCAAAAAAGACTCAATTCAAGCATATGAAAGTTTATGGGCAACCCCTATCCCACCTTGTGTCTTAAACTTTCCTTTAGCTAGGACCTGGGCTTTTCCTTCTTCTTCACGCGAGTAAGGTTCAGCCTTTGAAAATAATGACTACTTGAGATCAGCATGATCTTTAAATACCTGCACTAGCCAAATGCATTTACAGTGTTCTTTGTGCATCCTTCCACTCAAGCACAGACCTAGTCCCTAGGGATTCAAGCCGTCACATCAGTACCACTCATTTTTGGGCTAAGCCTCATATGCAGAACATGGCCCATAACACTGTCTAGTGGAAGTTGCTAACTCCAAGTTCACAGAATCATTTAGGTTGGAAGGAACCTCTTGGGATCATGTAATCCAACACCCCTGCTCAAGCATGGTCAGCTACAGCAGGCTGCCCAGGACCACATCCAGTCAGGTTTTGACTATCTCCAGGGATGGCGACGACTCAACCTCTCTGGGCAACCTGTTCTAGTATTTGACCACCCTCACAGTAAAAAGGTGCTTCCTTGTGTTCAAATGGAATCCCCTGTGTTTAAACTTATGTCCACTGTCTCTTAGTCCTGTCACTGAGAGCTACGGAGAAGAGCCTGGCTCCCCCATCTTCATTCCCTCCCATCAGGTATTTATACGCAGTGATAAGATCTTCCCAAGCCTTTTCTTCCCCAGACCGAAGAGCTCCAGCTCTCTCAGCCTCTCATACAAGGCCCTGTGCTAAACCTGCTCCATTAAGTTTGTACCTTTATTTTACTGGGGAGCCCAGAACTGGACAAAGTACTCCAGATGCATCCTCATGAGTGCTGACAGTAGAGAGAGGAAGGATCATCTCCCACAGCCTGCTAGCAAAGCTTTGGCTTTTGTTGCCACAAGGGTGCATTGCTGGCTCACAGTCAAGTTTGCTGTCCACCAGGACCCTGAGGTCTTTCTCAGCAAAGCTGCTTTCCAGCCAGTCAGCTACCAGGGTGTACTAGTGCCTTGGGTTATTCCTCAGGGAGCAAGACTTTGCATTCCCCCTTGTTGAACTTTGTGAGTCTCCTCTGTCCAGTTCTCCAGCCTGCTGAGGTCCCTTTGAAAGGTGGTACATCATCTGGTGTTAGCAGCCACTCCTCCCAGTTTTATACAATTTGCAAAGTTGCTGAGAATGTACTCCATCCCATAATCCAGGTCATTAATGAAGGTGTTGAATAGTACTGACCCCAGTATTGAGCCACAGGGTACACCACTACTGACCTGCCTCCAACTGGACTCTGTACCACTGATTACACCCCCCCTGTGCCCACTCATTTGGCCAGTTTTTAATCTACCTCACTTTCCACTTATCTAACCTGTACTTTGTCAGTCTGTCTACTAAAGTCAAGGTAAACAACATGGACTGTTCCCTTGTCATCAACAAAGCTAGTCACCTCACTGCAGAAGGCAATGAGGTAAATCTCCTTTGTAAATATATGCTGACTACTCCTGGTTACATTCTTGTCCTTCATGTGTTTGGAAATGCTTTCCAGGAGGATTTTCCCCATCACCTTCCCAAGGATTGAGGTGAATCTGACTGGCCTATAGCTCCCCAAATCTTCCTTGTTTTTTCTTGAAGATAGGAGTGATATTTGCTCTTTTCCAGTCTACCGGCACATCTCCCAATCTCCATGACCATTCAAAGATAATAAAGAGTGGCCTTGCAATGGCATTAGCCAGCTCCCTCAACACTTAGGGGTGCAACCTGTCAGGCTCACAGCCTTCTAGTTTAAGTGCACCCTAATCTGGTCCTCGACCACTGAGGTTCCAGACTTTCCCTCTGGTCTCAGGGGCCTGGAATTCCTGAAGGCTTGTTTTACTGATAGAGACTGATGCAAAGAAGGCACTGAGTAGCTTCCCTGCTCCATTCGACAGGAGGCTGACCATTTGCTGTTTCTGTACTTGTAGAATCCCTTCTTGCTGTTCTGCCTGAGGCTGAGGAACTGTCCCACAGCAAATGGTTACTCTTGCTCCTCAAGCCATATGCCCTTTGCTAGTCTCGCAGTGAAGTCCTCACGCATTCTGGGGCAATAAAGAAAACGCTTTCATTCCACTGGGGGGCAGTTCAGGAGTCCAAGCTGATTTTCCCAGCCTATGCTTTGTGCGGTAGAAGGCAACATACCAAAATGGTATCTTTCATGTTTTGCTCTTTAAAATATTTATACATTTGTGTATTTCTACTATCTCCAATTTCTGTATAAATGGGTAATGTTATAGATAGGGTAGGAATATAAGAAATAAAAGTACTTGGAGGCTCAAGTACTGTATCAGAAATATGCGCCGACTTTGTAAAAACCAACTACATTTTACATTAGGCAAAATAATGAATAAACTTTTCTGACTAGGAAGATGTAAAATAAAATAAGTGGTTTTCCCTGTAAATTTTACTGCAGAAGTCACCTGTATGACTTGTACTTAACCCTTTTCTTCTCATGCAGCATTACAGTATTTCCCCCCCACCCATCCCACAAAAACAAAAAAACAAATATTCCACTAGTTGTTACAGATTGCACTTTTAAAGCACAGACTTGCCAGTCTTCTGCATTTCCAGTGTCCTATTTAAACAGTTGACATACAAAGTCTTCATTTTATGAAACTGGAAGATTTCGCCTAAGTACTTCTTTTGATGCTGGAGAAATGTTATCTGGGAAAACTACTTCAAACTCTATAATTAAGTCTCCACGTTGGTCAGGATTTTTGGGAAACGGCAAACCATATCCTATAATTCTTCTTCTCATCCCAGGCTTTACAACTTCATTTACCGTCATGGGTATGGTTCTTCCTTCTATCGTTGGCACATTGATAGAGCTGCCACACAAAGCCTAAAGGAAGATTGTATAATGAGAAAAAGAAATTGGTGAGAACTTTATTTGTACCTACAACAAACCTGAATTTGCATTATTTAGAAGAGACTAGCATTCTAAACAGTATTTCCACTGTGCACTACTAAGATGCGAAAATTCAAATACAGTGTTTCTCTCTTAAAAAGGGAAAGCTTCAATTTGTCATTGAATATCACAGAATTTATCAATCTTATGCAATGGCCACTGAGGGGTAATTGAGCTTGTATATCCTTCAAAGACTTTATCAAATAATAAGGTAATTGAGCACAAAGTGAACACTCATATTCTCTAGAATGTCCAGCTTCTCAGTTTCCATTGGAAATTTAGAGTCCTGTTCCATTTTTTGTTTGTTTACATTGCACAGGAGTTTAACACACTATCAACCTATATTATATCAAATCGCAGAACAACATTTAAGTGTCTATAAGCAGAGGCATATCAAATTTCACAGCCATATTAGGTGAGCATTTGTGATTCTCAAAGAAAAGCAAATAACTATTTTGGTGCACCAAAATTAAAACATCACAGGCCTTTTCCTGTTTATCCAATAGTTTGTTTTCATTGCTAGGATCTCTGATAATAACATTTTGATGCCTCCAACTTCACGTAACTCAGCACACCTAGTCTATACTGATAACGTCCAATTTACATAACAATGCAGTGAGTCTGAATAGGCTTTTATCTATGAAGGAACTATATTACCCCACATCAACATTAAATATTGTCTTTTGTCCCTCCCTCATCCTATTTTTGGTGCTTTACCTCACTTCAGATGTATTTTTAGTTAAGAAGCTTTCAGGAAGGGAGCTCATAACATACACAAAGAACTTATAATGCAAGCAAGAGTTATTTCTCCACCTAATGTTAATTAAGAAAAAAAACACATCACAAACACTCAGCTACATTATCTTTTAAATCATGACCACATCAAGACTTCAGACCCTTAAGAACTCTGCTTAGTTGTCTTTCAGATTTCTCCTTTTGAAAGCCAACGTGCTTTGACTTGGAACGGCATTTAAAAAAGCTATACCATTTTTGTTGTTATATATAGCTCCTATAACACCTGTTCACAATAATTTATCCTCATGAAATCAATCTCTATGTACTTTGAAATCACACTGAAATAACTTATGACATAAAAAGGCAGACTTATAATTTGTTGGCAGTGAAAATATTTAAGACATTTCTACTTTGTCCTACAGAAGTAGCAATCATATCACAGCAGTAAGAAGCATACTATATGGAATGCGTTTGTTAATTGTATTTGTGTTTGTTACTTCAGCCTAATACATATTTAGCTAGAAAGGTAAAGTATGAAGATTTAAGACATATCAACCTTTACTCTTACCCTTCCACCCTCATTCTGTTCCACCTCTATAATAAACAACTTGAAATAAGACTCCATTTTTATCAAAACAGCTATTGCTTCCATTATAAAATGAAATAACACTCCATTTTTATCAAAACAGCTATTGCTTCCATTATAAAAACCTGTGCTCTGCAGCCACATGTTGGCTTTTACAAGACTGAAACTATTAAAAAAAACAAAACAGAAAACAACTCCACTGCTGCCATACAACTAGTGCAGTGTAGCCACTGTATCGTATTGCAACAGGTTTAAACACTTAGAGTTCTAGCAAAAGAGACACTTACCTCCCTTAAGCTGATCTTAAGAGGATAGATAATATTTGATCCATCTCTCTTGAAGTGAGAGTGAGGTTTATCTTTAATGATAAAAACAATATCAGCTGGAATTGTGTTGGGTGTTTCATCACCTTCTTTTGGAAAAGTGATTTTGGTGCCTTCTTTCCATCCTCTTTTTATCTCAATAGTAAGAATTTTGTCCTCTGTTCGGACACTTCTACCATCTGGGTTAAGCCTTTTACGTGAAATCCTCATCCTTTTTGTGCAGCCATGATAGATCTCTTCCAATGACACTTTAAGTTCATGGATCACCGGGGGATCTTGTTTACGACGTAACTGGCTACCAACTGTATTCCTTTCCCTAGGAAAACCATTCATACTAAAACTAGTGAAGGATCCAAATGGATCACCATCCACCTCCATGTCTTCAGTGTCTCTGCCACCAGGCATCCTCCTTCCAAAGAAGATCTCAAAAGGATTTGTGCCACCAAAGAAAGCTGCAAATGTAGCATGTGGGTCACCATGGAAGGAGTACCGGAAGGTACCACCCTGTCCGTCAGGTCCTCCAGCTCCTCCTTTCAGACCTAAATAAGACAAATAAGCAAAGTTAAAACCAAATCAAATATAGTGTCCTGGTTTCACCTAGTAGCTGGTATAGTGTTATGTTTTGGGTTCAATGTGATAAGAATGTTGATAATACACGGATGTTTTCAGTTGTTGCTAAGTAGTGTTTAGACTAAGTCAAGGATTTTTCAGCTTCTCATGCCCAGCCAAGCAAGAAGACCGGAGAGGCACAAGAAGTTGGGAGGGGACACAGCCAGGGCAGCTGACCCAAACTGGCCAACAGCGTATTCCATACCATGTGACATCATGTCTAGTATATAAACTGGGGGGAATGGGGCTGGGAGGGATCACCGCTCGGGAACTAACTGGGCATCAGGCAGCAGGTGGTGAGCAACTGCATTGTCCATCACTTGTATATTCCAATCCTTTTATTATTATTATTGTCATTTTATTATTGTTATCATTATTAGTTTCTTCCTTTCTGTTCTATTAAACTGTTCTTATCTTAACCCCTGAGTTTTACTTTTTTTTCTGATTCTCTCCCCCATCCCACTGTGGAGCTGCGGGCAGTGAGTGAGCAGCTGCGTGGTGCTTAGTTGCTGGCTGGGGTTAAACCACGAGAATAAGCTTTCCTATTGTAGTGTGTAATGATACCAGAACTGATGAGTCAAAAAGGTCTTTGCAGAAGAGTGAAAGGTCTCCTCTTCACTGAGGACTCGCCATCAGACTATGCAGTACCAACTAGTAATGCAATAGCTTGAACAGCAACAAAGTTTCTGAAGCTCTAAAATGACTTCTACTTCAGAAGAACAAATACTCTGACACTGACAATTTTATTTCATATGATTGAAGCCAGTTATTCAAAGAATTAGCATCTTAAAACAGAAGACAGGTCTGCTTTACTGGATCTTTTCTTGTTCTGCAAAGTCTTTTAGGAGTTGCATCCCTCTTCAAGATCACTTCTGGAGAAAATTATGCAGTATCATATGCAACATTTTCCATAGTCTCCATAGCTCAGCTTTAACTCAGTATTGATTAGCTTTACCTCTGTTTTCCTGCAATTCAGTTTGAGTAAAAGGTAACATGCCAACAGTCAAGCAGCCATATGCTTTCTTAAAGTTCAATTTAGGATCCCAAACTTATCACAGCCTGTGTTTCTATGATATAAAACAGGTAAGAAACCTGGGAACTCTTCAATGCAGCCACAAATAAAAATAGCTTGGAAATTCCCAAGACCCATTTGGGTACAAAAATCTTGTATATACTGTCACTGTCTCTGTGCAAAAAATCAGAATGTTCTCAAATAGCTTTGTTCCTTCTCTTCTATCTTCCACAAGAAGAAATCTACATCTCATTTATTCCTGATAAGATTTCCCTTACAATTCTCACTGGGCAGTCCCTTGTACTTCCTGCTCTCTCATTCCAAACCTAGCTAAAATCAATTTTCTTAAATGCCTCTTTCTCAATAGGTAATCTCTAAGTACTTCCTCGTAATAGTTACTGCTCTCCTGTACTGACCAAGATGAAAGGCTAAAAGTCTTCTTGGGAGACTTATTTCTAAACTTATGTTTGGTTATTTTTTTTTTTTTTTTTCAATCTTACAGCAGCTATCCTACTTCCATAGCCATAAAAATGTGAAGACTTACATTAATGAAGCATGCATTCCCTAAATTTGAAAGAGGGTTTTTTTTGTTTTTTCTTGGCTCAGTATTTTAGACCTTCTATGCATAAGCTTAATACTGGTTATCAACAGTAACCAAGTAATACATTAGAATGAGAACGCTTCCCCCATTTCAATATCAGACCATATTAAAAGTACTTAGCAACATGCACTATATCCTTCGGTCACAGTACTGTTAATGTCAAACAAGCAGATCAGTGGATTCAATCTATGATAGTAGGAGGACATCTCCTGGAATAGCTAGCCAAAAGTTACTGAAAGTACATCAAGTTCCTGGTTGTAAAAACACTAAGGTTTCCTCCTTCCTCCCACCCCACACCTTTCCCTCACAACTACTAGTTACACTCTCAGATGCAACTGAAGAGCTTAGAGCAACCAAGGCATCAGGAGGTATTTCCAGATTCACTGTTCTAAAAATTCACTTTGGTTTAATATTATGCCCCAAATAAATAGAAATCTACATTCTGAACCTCTGTCTTCCAAGTATGCAATACTAGGATGCCGAAGGCTGCATTGCTTTATATGCTTTACTTCAAGCTCTTTGGTAAAAGTGACTACAATGGTATTTTTGGGAAAGTGGTTAGGATGAGCTGCTGCACAGGAATCTAAAATGCAAATGAATCCACAGAGTAAATGGGTTTATACTGACATATAGAAAGGAGGCAGAGAGTGAGAAGGAAGAAATGCAAGAAGGCAAGAGACCCAAGAGGCAACAAAGGCCTCTGGTATCTACGTAAACACTTTTTTCCTAGAATGTTTCAGTAACAGCACTGAGGCTTTGAACATCCGCAGTGGAACAAAAGACCAAAAAAACTGCATCCTCTGTAGAAGCTGCAGGTCTTCTACATGAATTTATGGATGTTAACAATGGTATTAAGTCCTGCGGATGACAGAGG
Source organism: Astur gentilis (assembly GCF_929443795.1). Taxonomy (NCBI): domain Eukaryota; kingdom Metazoa; phylum Chordata; class Aves; order Accipitriformes; family Accipitridae; genus Astur; species Astur gentilis. Next base: position 14,224,422 of record NC_064887.1, on the reverse strand, counting down.
ACCAAATTTTATTATGCATTAATAAGAACCTACACTTTTCCCCAAAGTACTACTATTTAATTGTCCTCTTTTATATTAGTAAAAAACCATGGCCCTGAGTGGACCTACTTGTCACTGCAGAAGTAATTATTTCATGTGGAATTTCTGATACCATACATTTAAGGGGAGGGATGTTAATGACTTCCTCTGTTCCTCAATCATAAGACTGAAAGTCATGCTGGTCAAAAATAAAAAAAAGTCATCCTCTCCAGATAACCATTTTAGGATAAATATGACATTTCTGAGGCCTCATTCTCTTGGCATGTTATCACTGTTTACAATTAAAGCTAAAAAATTGTTCTGGTATTTCATGACATCAGCCAAATTCTTTCCTCTCCAGGCAAGAAGCCAAGGACAACTACAGACTGGACACCTGGGCTTCGGCTCAGAAGGACTGTCCTGCCCAGATCAAGCAGACTGCCCTTTAGCAAAAATTTAAGAAAAGAATACATCTCTTTTCAACTGTACCTCAAAAAGTGCTATGGTAAGGGAAGACAGCAGTAAGAGATCCCAGAAAAATACTTATGGGTCATACAAACTTTTTCAATTCAGTAACTTTTTGCCTGTCAAGTATTCGGGATTTTTTAAAAAACACATTAAAATAAGAAATTTAGATCAGCATTAAAACTCTGCAATACATTTTACATTAAAAAAGCTGATGAGTCAAACTTCCAAGCAGTACAAATACATTGCCTAAATATCAACACAGATCATGTTTTCGTGCATCATCTATGCTTATTTTGCTTCATTCAACATAGTGAAAGCAACCAATCAGAGTATAACAGAGCTATACATACCTTCCTCCCCAAACTGATCATAAATGTCTCTCTTTTTGGGATCACTCAGCACTTCATAAGCTTCTGCAATCTCTTTGAATTTTTCCTCTGCGTGGGGAGATTTGTTTTTATCTGGATGCCATTTAAGCGCTTGTTTTCTGTAAGCCTTTTTGATATCCTCTTCAGAAGCCCCTTTTTCAATTCCCAGGATAGAATAATAATCTTTCCCCATCCTGAGTGTTGGAGGAATTCAGATTTTCCTTGCTATAAAGAAAGCAGTGTCCAGTGTCTTAGCAACGCAGAGATGCTAGAGAAAGAAAATAAAAATCAAATTTGGAATTGAAACAAACAGAACTGTTACAAATCAAGAAACTCTCCGATACATTAAAGAAACACTAGACAGCTTCTCTGTATTTCACTCCTTCCCCCGTTGCTCATTTATAAATAATTATACACACTGAACAAGATACAGCCCTTTAGAGTCCTCCCATCTACAGTACGTGTCTCCGTTCTTTCTAGAACGACAAATAATACAGGACGTCACTTCCCCGACTGCCCCAGCTGAACAGTCTGCACAGCTTTCACTCTCTCCCCCACACGCACGCATGCGCACACACACACAGAAAATGCTGAACTTCTATTTCCTCCCTTCTCAAGCAACTAGAAAGTTTAAAGGTTTAATAGTGTGATATAGCGTCTTTTACCACCAGGCTTGAATCCAGTCAGCTCTAAAGACGTAACTGACCCAACAAAAATGCAGTAGCCCATATAAAGTAACTATAGCATTTTACTTCACAGTTTCTATAGAGACAGCTGTACATACAACTGTTTTCTAAATGTATCAACATGGATTTGTACCCCTTCCAGAAAAGACTATGAAGTATGGTACACCCAAGTTAACTACAAAGCTTCAGAAAGTGTAACCTCATTTATTTAAAAATAAAGCCACCCTAAACCACAGTCAACTGCAGCCATGTACTATTAAGTAATCAAATCTGTAAGTAAGAAATCAAATCTGAGCAAAAAAATACCACTCAGTTTACCACAACTCAAGCCACTCAAAGCAGACAAAAACTTTTACCCCCCACCCCAGCTTCCTTCTACACAAGAGGCAATATCAAGACTATTATACACATACGGCAATACATCAAGCAAATAGCTTTCCTCTGATAAGATGTTAATAACAGAAGAATATCTGGTTCCTACAAATTTGTTTTACAATACATAGCGCAAATTTTACTACTGAAGTATTTCTCATGCTCTGCAGAAACAATGGTATGAAGTTTCAGCCTTTAAGATTTCTTTTGGATCTTACTTATGAGCTATAGGTCAAGAAATTACCCCTACATATCAGTATGGCAATAAATTTCGAGACTGATTAGCATAGCTTGAAAAAGAACTCCTCCCTGGAACAAGTATTAAAATACATCAATTTTGATCATATCTAGAAGTTACCTGTATGAAGACATTTTTAGGCTCAATTATGAAGTTACTTGTATGAAGACAATTAGGCTCAATTGCCTGCCTTCTACTGGTAAAAAAGTTTAAGAAAGGCAGCGTATAGCAGCCAAGGGACCATCAAACTCAAGTGGAGAACACTAACCTTCTGATTCAGGAAGCATCATATTTGAAGCTGTTTTCCAGAACCTGTTCTAACTTAAAAGGGGGCTGATCAGAAGACAGAAAATTTCTCCTTAACCAGAGTACTACAAAAAGATTTGGGACTTCCCCCCCCTCCTCTTTTTTTTTTTTTTTTGAAAGGTGTTGTCCCCCTATTTCTCACATTTTATCTATTCCTTTCCAATTTCTGCAATAGAATTGACTAGGTTCCCTCAATGTATCCAGGATTTGCTTAATATTTTATTTTTTTTACATTCCCCTTGGAATAGGGGTAGAAAGATGAAGACAGAATAAAGATGAGATTTTATCACAATATTTGAAAAAGCAAGAACCTTTTCATATCTGTAGTTATTATTTCAAATGTAACAGAGGCCAAAGGGTATTGAAAGAAGGAATCAGCTCCCCTTGCCACCAAATCTCTTAGGATTTACTTCCATTTGTGGAACACTGGGAGCCACAAGGTTACAGAATCAATTACTTTTACAGGTGAAGGAGGAAGTTGTTGATGAGCTCCACATGAAATAAAGCTAGTCTTTTACTAATCACCCTTTTCTTTTTACCTTTCTTTAAAAAGTGCTACTTTTATTAATTTACGATGTAGACCCATATCCTAAATTCAGCATTTTCTCCACTATGGAGTTCTGAAAGCAGTAGGTACAATAGCTTGAATTAAAACAGGACTTCAATTGATTTCATGTAAGATGTAATACCACCAAGAAGCTACTTTACTTACACATTTTAGGAGGCAGTTTTAACCTTACTGTGCTCAAGAAGTGGTTGCAAATATGACAAATCACCATCCAAACCCTGCAGTTATGATCCAAACTACAACAGCAAACAAATTTCATCACTATCAACAGTATAAGATTTAGAGTAGCCTTAAATCCTCTTGCAAAACTAGAAGTACAAGGAGTTGTTATGCTCAGCTGTGCTCCCATGGTATGGTTTGAGCAACCTCTGGTGGGGTCATAACTTACATCACTTCAAGTATTCCCACCAGTGATAGTCCAAGAAGGACTCCATGATATTTGTGTCTTTGTGTTGTCATACAACAGAATTGTCAGAACAGCAATAGCTCATTAGTTTCAGGACTATTTTTCATTATGTTTTTCAAAACCTCTGGTCGATGAAAGAGGCAGAGGATGTATACGCTAGTTTAAAAAACCAAAGTATAAGAAATTTTCCCCTTAGAGAATATTACATTAAACACTTATCTCTCCTTTTAAATATCTAAAGAATATTCAAGGAGCTGCAATTAGCAAGGCTTAGCACACCCCTCCGCCCCCCTCTTTTTGTAAAACACAGTAATTCATTTCCCAGGTTTCATTAAAAGACCAAATAGTCAAGATTTCTTCTTAAATCTAAAGTTTCTTCCCCTCGAATGTCAAAACTTACAGAACAAATTCTGGTAACAACAGAAGTTACACTGGGACTTTTTGCTGACAATCACAGTAAGTGTTCAGGCATCCTTGCTCTCCCTACAGAGGGGAACATGCTGTTCTGGCATAAGTGCCAGGTTATACCCTAATTAGATAAGTTATTCCCTAAAAATGAAATTACCTAAGATTCTGAGCAAGATGTACAGCAATGACTATACTACTTCTACTTCCTGCCCTTCATGATCTTCAGATCTTCATGTCAGGATGAATTTAGGCTGGAATCTCCTATCTTCAAAGATGTGATGGGGTAACTGAAGCACCTCCCTCCAGAAAGCATGTTCCTTCTTTTTCTCCATGTTGAGACCTTCCTTTTATCATGTAATCAGACATCTTTTGGAAACACAAATAGGCTACAGTTCCTCTCACAAGCTTATTGAGTTCTTTAAACAATTTGTAATAGATTGAGAGATATGACTCTCTTAGAATCAGTGAAAACTATTATTATTATTATTAAAAGACTAGCATGCACGTGGTGAACATCTAGTGATCATGCTAGTGATCATTTGGGTACATCCGATCATACTAGCACTTCTTCAGAAAGTGAAATCGATCTGGTAAGCGTGGTAAGTTTTTACATCTTCTAATCTTCTAGTATTAGAGCAGTTTCAAGGACAGATAATAAATCACAGCTGCCAGATTTTTAGAACTCTGAATATCTGATCTTTGCAATTCTTTACTGTTAATTTTGTTATTTTATCCCATATTCCTCTTCAGAGTTATTAACAAAAGAAAAGAAAGGAAAATCCTTCATGCACTCTCCACAACAAGGACTTCTGGCATTGCAGTCCCTTCAAATAAACACAGATAAACAGAAAACAGAACAGCTTTTTTAAAAAAAAACAAAAAACAAAACCACAAAAAACTACAGCTTTAATTTTACTGCTATAGTCCTATCTTCCCTGTTACCATATACATCTAGAAGTGGAAGTATTTAAAAAACTCTTCTAGACTATGAAAAGATTCCTCTTCCAATATGTTTGAATAAGATTTTCGGGTTTTGTTTAAATGCCTGAATAAGTGTCCCCTACGAAAACAGATAAGGTCATCGCCTAGTGTGCAACAGATGAACTTATTTATCGGATTATTTTGTTCTTTACAAGTTTCTGCATTTCTACCTTGAGGTCTTCCTCTTTCACAGTAGAGCTTAGAAACATCACAGGGCATTTTGTCAGTAAACTCATTTCCCAGAGTCCTTGCATTTCAGTCACATCTTTCTTCAGAGATTGACACCTTGCATCCAAGTACCATGAGGCACCTGCACTGTATGCACACCTGCCCACACGCAGTTCTAACTGTAGTATACTGGGATGCGTGCTCACTCTCTAATCTGGACTTTCACCTTTTACTTAAAGGAGAGGTGGTTGCTATGATTTGATTTGTTTAGGGAACATTAACAGCACACAACCCAATAGATCCTATGTAGCCAAGGCTGGCCTCAGCTGTGACAAGCCAGCAGTAGTGCATCCTGCAACCTACTCGAGCCTCCCAGAAGCAAGGCACTAAACTACATATGTATAAAATTACTAAGGCCATAATCTAAGACTTTGATTGAGTGCTCCTGAATGAGTGCTAAGCAACTTCTCAGACATACAATCCAGTAACGCACTTTACTGTGACACCACCTCAAAAACATAATAGATAAAAAAACCCCACCATCACTTAGCTACCTTTCTTCCTCATTCTACCACATCAACATTTCTCTCACTGATATATCACATGATGAATCAATTAACCATTTATATCATCAATTCTTTGTTTACACAATCTTCAAATACAACAGCTGCATTCCATTTCAGGCATACAGAGAAAAAAGTTTTTATCGTCACTGTAGTATCAAATGGTATATATGAAGCTTTTGCTTACAGTCAATTCTGTAAACCAATGTTCTGCCGAACTAGGTAGTCTCAGCTGTCTTCCTGTCCTCCTAAGCTACTTCAGGGTACTCTTATTATGCACGGAAAAAGTTAGCAGCCTATATTTGTTCAGCGCTTCTTTACATCAGTGTTATTTGTTACAGTCCAAATTAAAAAAACAAATACATAAAATGGAAATTTCAGTTCAAGCTTTTTAAAGTTGACTGGGGAAAAACATTGGTGAGTCTTCAACTGTAACATATTATTAAAAAGCCGAACAAATTATTTAAAAAATTTATTAATTCTCAGGAAGACTGAATAGAATTTTGAAACCATACAGAACTTGCCTAATATAAGCCCACTCTTATCTACAGAGGATTTTCTATGTTCTTTGATCAAAAACAAGAAAGTGGCATTCACTTTTGTAATACAAGACTTCCTTTTTTAATCTAAAAATTAATGTAGAAACACTAGGAAGTTGAAAATTGTTCCTTCAACAGTTCACTTCTGACACTGAGTTTGACTACTCATATTCAGTGTTCCACTTGAGCTAGTATTTCAGTGAAATAATTGTTGTTTTAAAATATCTTTCCCATTATTCTCTCTGAACAACCATAGTTTAATTCACATACATATGGACGAGTGCTATACTATACATCATAAGTTTGGCAGAACACTGGGAGCAAGGTCATACCACTTCCAGGTCTTAGAATAGTCACATTGATAAATATTAACTTTGGAATTAGTTGCTTTCTTTAAAGAAACCTTCATAAGAACAACTGCAATAAATTAAGGAAACATTCACAATAATAGTTACACCGAACTCAAATTCGAGATTAATCATAAATTAGCACCAGTATAAGGTTATTTTAAGGAAAAGCTCCTAAGCAGAACAGCATCATTATTCCCTGAAGTATCTTTAGTTGAATAAAAATGCTCATTATTTCCTTTACATTAAGCCATTTCTTCTGCATTCCTCACCTATTAAACCTCAGAAACAAAACTGAAAGACAGGACTAGATCACAGAACAAGTTAAAGAGCAAACAAAACCACAAAGGCAAATTCCAGACAGATCACAACTATAAATACACATGTGCACATAAATGTCAAGGGAGAGGAGCCAAATCCTTCCCCAGAAAAAGCTCTTTCACAATTAAGTATCACAATATTTGCAAACCCACATTAATGTAATAAATTGGCATTTGTCTACAATGTTTGAAGAAAGCACATCCATATACAATAGGAAAATTTCTTATAAAATAATCCATTATTTTCCCAGAGAATAAAATTTTGACAATGCCTTTTCTCCCACCATCTTTAACTGCATGTAGTTGTTGACTGAGCTACATTTATACTTTCGGACTATGAATAAGACCTTGTACATGCAAACCCCACTCATGAATTCGTTAAATAGTTTCACTACAGAACTATTCAGTAGCTGGTCTCATACACACAAATAAATTTTAGAGTTTACAACAGAAGCAATAAATAGTTGATTTCTTTAAATATATGTAACAGAAAATGCAAAGTGAAACCTGCAAAGCCTGACAGTTCTTTCTAACCAGTCAATGGCCCTAAAAGCTTAGCTTCATTTAGTCACGCACTTCATACCAAAGTAACTACCCAAATTTATCAAATTTTTACTTCAGTTCTCTGCAGAAACATGCTGCTACTGTGACAGAAGTAAAAAGCTCATTGTACATAAGCATTGTGGGGCTGATTTTACAGCTAAATAATCACAAAAGAAAGTGAAATACCACATAAAAACTTTTAAAAATTAATAGAATTACAAAGTTACAATAGACAGTGACATTAACTTTGTTAAAGAGCATACTTGAGTAACTAGGCACACTTATTTTGTATTTCTATATTGCATACATTATGTCTTTGAGACACTGTAGTTGTAAAAGGTTCAAATTGAAATGAACATCAAGGTATTTACGAGTTTGTGTACTACATGCCTCAATTTCTTTCCTGAGGCACATGCAACAGTGCAATTTAATGCAATTCACTGACAATTGAAGCTTACATTAAAAAGACTTGTTGACTTTTGGTTTCCTCACAGATGTAAAAGGAAGAAATGTAGTGGGATAGGCATAGTCATGCTTTACAAAAATAACTGGCTGCAATCAGAGATATATCTAAGTCATTATGAAACAGTACTTCATAGAACACATACCTACTGTACTTTCTCTATTTAAAAGTCAATAGTATTGTCTGGAAAGATCTGGTCTTATTATTTTTGGTTCGAGAAGAAATACTAAATGAAACCACAGGATACAAAGTTTTCCAAGACAATTAAATTCATTATATTTAAATTATATCAGCCCTAGCATCAACAAAAATATTTTCTATTTTATAATGGCAGTATCTGCTTCAAAATAATGTTTGTAATATTACTGGAATATACATGAACTTATGCTCCTGCCAACAGGCCAAAGGACATGTTATTAAGGTCTTCTGTGCGAAAGCTTACTTTAAATACACATTCCAGAGTTGACAAGAATTTACAGCTCAAGTTCAAATCTTAAATCTCAAAACACATACTGCTATTACCCGGAGATATACTGTTACCAGTTCTGAACTTTCAAAATGAATTTTTAAGCCTATAATTTATGCAGCCTTCAATTTTATTTGGAAAATCTACATGACAAGACAGCAGGCACTGTTAGCAATTTTTATTTTTTTTTAATCAGTTTTATTTTTCTTGTTACTTTTGTAACAATAGACCAAAAGCTAGAACTGCTATGCACAACTGAAAATGTCCATTATATTTTCACGTTAAAGCTTACTATTATTTACTGTATATTAAGTTATAGGGTTGAGTTCTTTTCTTCAGAAAATGATTACTCCCACTATATATATTATGACCCATATTGAAGTACATACAATACTAGAAAAAGAAAAAAAAACTGATCTAAATCTCAAGTAGATTTTAATTAAACATGGTTACAACTATCTTCAAAAACATGACTAGGACACTAGTAACACATCCACACCGATTCTTCATCACAACATAGCAAACATATGTCATTAACATAAAGAATTGCTTTCTCATACCTGATTCCTGTCTAGTAAGTCACAATCTCTATTACAGCTGAAGAACAAAAATACACTTCGAAGAATTTTCCAAATTTAACTTTCCACCACTGAGAGGGAGTGAACATCTTGCAAGGAGGTAAAATTCTTAGGACTCAGCTATGATGTACTGCATTGATGAAATCTCAACTAACTCCCCCTTACTTCACAATGGTGTGATTAGCTACTTCAGTCAAGTAGCAGACTGCACTCAAAAAAACAAAAGGAAACATCTGAAGTATGGTCATACGAAGTGACAGACACATAAAGTATTTTCATCTACAGATTAAGGCTTCCCTCTTCTGAAAGAATACGGATTCCACAAGTGCATTTCAATTCCTTACTTAGACTCAGTGTCCATTTCAATTTCCACCCACATAAATTTCTGTAAAAGGACTCTTCAAAACAAGTTGATTGGTCAACCACAAAAAATGCCAATCATGCAAAACATTTAACAGGTTCCCTCACATTACTTACTACGCCTGTTTACTACACTCACAAGTAGTTAGCAACATGTTGCCATACTTACTTTTGTAAACATCTATGCAGAAAAGCATACTGTGCTGGTAAGGAGAAATATCTTCTCACTGATGCTACTGAAAAAAATCAAATTCATAAGGAAGCTGAAGTTCTGTTTCCTCCAAGAAAATGTCCTGTTTTGACAAGTTCTGCACAATTTACTATTAAGTTACTGGTTTGGTGCAAAGAAAGCACAAAAATATAGTAGTCAAAGTTCCTTCTTTCAATTTTACATATCATAAGCCTGGATTTTTGTCCTAACTACTCTTGGTTCTGACTGCTATCACTCAGGAATTTATCCACGACACAAGGAATTCCATCCTGAAACAGCCCATATGCAAACGAAAAGTTAGACTTAATCACAGATTTATCACACTGTACCAGTCAGATTCCTGACTCCCATGCCACCAACATTCCCACGTTGGTTATATAACAAGATATTAAATAAGATGAACAGTTTAAGGTTTCATAATTGTTCTCCGTTTCCCTCCAACACCAGTTGCTTTTTATTTGATTGCATTAAGTTTTATAGCCTTTCCAGTAATTAAGAAACAACATGCTGCTACAATACAAGTCTTTCAGATTCTCAAGTGCTAACATACTCAGATCCTGAATATGTTTTCAATATTGTCACACAGGAGTATTTTATTGGTTATACATATGGTTTATATGTTTGCCACAGGCTTCCATGTTACACTGTTTTCTCAGCATGAAGAGTATACCACATAACAAAATGGATATTGTTTATAAAAGGTAAAAAAAGTATCGATTGTCAAAAAGAATAAAAAATTGCTTGTTAGGCAGGAAAAAAGGCAAATTAAGTGTTAGGAGGTACTAGGAAAGAAATATAGAGAACAAAACAGAAAACATTATTATAGTATCATATGAACCGTACAGTACATCTACACCGTAACACTGTGCAGTTCTGCTACCCTCAAGTATAATTGACCAAGTATAATTTAAACCAAGTATAATTTTAAAAAAAAAATGTTCAGAGAAGGGCCATAAAAGATGATGAAATATATGCAAATGTCTCCGCAAGAGAAACAACTGAGGAGGCTTGAGTTCTATACTCTGTGAAAGAGACAGGAAGAAGTCACAGAGGTCTACAAGGTCTACAAATGATGGAGAAAGGAAGAGGAGGCATGAACTGTTCATAGTCTACTGCCATCTAAGCCAGAGCCACTACATGAAACTAGCGGAAGCCAGTTTCAACAATAAAATTAAGAAGTTCTGCAAGTGATAGAATTCCCTGTCAAAGTATACTGGAAACTAAAAAATAGTTTCAGTGGGACACTGAAAAAATACTATAAAAGAGATCCACTGCAAGTTTCTTGACAGAGAAGCCAGAGCAGGAATTCCCTGAACTACAAATATTTGGAAGCTAGGAAGGTAGAAAAGAGGACCAAGTGTTTGCTGTATTCTAACTTTACCTAAAGCATCTACTTATGACCACTTTCGAATGCAAATTACTAGGCTAAACAGACCACTTAGTGGACAACCAGTTCAGCAATCTCTAGATGAGCACCTTCATTAGATTCATTAAAATCTCAATATAATGCAATTCAGCCACTACCATGTTCTAAAGAACGAACACTTTCTAACACAGAAGGTTAAAGTGAGCATTGGCACTATGTAATCAACATCAGTGACACACAAATGCTGTCCAAATGTACGGGTTCAGCCAAGCACTAAAGGTCTGCTCTAACTAATGTATTAGAAGAAAAGCGTTTGAGTACTCTTTATTCTAGCATGCTTCCTTATCATGTAACTGGAGTATTGTTTTGTATAATGTTTTCAAAAAAATATTCAACTCATTAGCACTGCCAAGGAAGGTTGGTGGGATCTTTTTGGTTGGTTGTTGGTTTGGGTTTGTTGTTTGGTGGTTTGTTGTTTTTTGGGTTTTTTGTGGTGGTTTTTTTTTTTTTTTTGGGGGGGGGGGGGGGACGGAGGGGGGACGTGAGTTAAACGTACATACACTAGAGGCATGTTACTTAACTGACTTGAAATAACAATCCAGGGTACCGCTTGCAACCATGCTGCCTCCTCCTCTCCTGCCACCTCTCCATCCGTTACTAAGAAACAAAGCACCAGTTGCATATAGGCTCTCAAACAATTCACACACACACAAAAAATATTTAAAAGATCTGTAGACCTGTACCCCTCATTTTCCTACCTGCACATCTGTTTATTATAAAAACCTTGGAAAACAAGCAATGAATATTAAGTATATCTGTATTGTTTTCCATCTAAAGTGAAGTAAAGAAAGGTGTTGCTTACAATAAACAGACTTTTTAAAAATAGGTATTTAGTAACACTTGTAAAGATGTTTCTAATATTCTTGTTTTCAGTAAAAGTGAGGCTTAATTTGACATTAACATTCAATGGATTCAACCCCACTCTTGCAGCACAGAAGGGGCAGAAATCTCCCTAAAAGTATAGAGACAGAATAGTCAGCTCATACACTACTCCTTCTGCAGTCCAGCATTCTCCACCCCACGGACCAGGGCCAGCTGGCACAAACCAAAGTAACATTTGCTCTGGGGTAGCTGAAACTGGACACAAGGCCAGCCAGCTCAGACCTAGGAACCATGATTGGCTCCCTACCAGTTCTTCCACCAAATGAATCCTGGTATTGGAGAACTTCCGTGACCTAATAGTAGTGCTATGTACTGATTAACAGGAAAAGGACAATGGAAAAATAGTGCTAGTTAACCCTTGCTGACTTTCCTTCAAGAAACTGGAACAGAAAAAGATTTTTTTAAAAGGCATTTTAAATGCGTTTGTTTCAATACCCTACATAAAATTAGTTATCACCCAGGAAACATTAGGATGAGAAGACTGTTTCATTTAATATCTTTCAATGGAGGTAGCGTACAGCAGCTCCTCTTTTAGCCTTTCACCTGTAGAAAAGGGAGGGTATCTGCCATCTATAACAATTTATTGGCATTTACCTTAACTATAGTAGCAATTTCTTCATTCACAGCAAAGGAATCCTAAGGGGTTTCTTCCACCAAACAATATAATTAACAACCTAGTACCTCAGCAAAGAGGCAGCAGCAGAGAATTCAGGGCACCTGTAGAATAAAGATAGTCCCTACAGGTTAGCTGTTGCTAAAAGTCTCTGGGAAGTTGGCACTAGCATGTCTCAGATGTGACCTGATCTGAACCTGAAGTCTTTCTTTCCAATGGTTCTCAGCCTATCACTAAGTATTTGGATTCATTCTAATTCAAAAAAATAGCCCCAACACACTGCCAGTTTGGAACATTCATTAGTGGAACATAACACATTATAGAGGTATTTTCCTAACAGTAAAGATACTCTACAGGTTTATACTGAAGTCTGATAGGTTCATCTAGAGTTTTATCACTACTGCAGTCATGTTCCATAATTAAGGAACAGATAGAAGTCATGTCTGCAAGTTATTTTTTCTTCTTTCAAAAGTATTAGAATTTTTTTCTGACATAATTAGAAAGCTACCAGTACACAGAACAGCTGAGAGGGAAAAAACCTCAATAAACATGATACTGATGGTAGTTATGGGTCACATGTAAGAGGGGGAAGGGTAGGTGGAAGATGCCTTCAGAGTCCCTATCCATATTCTACTTGGTTATTTTTTTCCCCATAATAATGACAGAAATTAATAGTTTCTAGTAGAAAATAAACTATTTTCTCAGTCCTGATGAAGAGAGGAACTGCAAAAGAAGCAAGCCACTTGGAAAAACGACTCGGCTACATTGTATTGTTTTCAATTGTTGTTATACTCAAACAAGATGAAGGTTATTAATGCATTACCAAATAAGGAACTGCACACATTTTTGCTGTGGACATGTGATCACACTGTTCTTACATAAGCAAAAGGAGATGGTCACACTAGATGCTTTTTCCAGAGTGTGCTCGACAAAATACCACCCAGCTGCTCTGATTCACACAGCTAGTTTTACATGCAAGGCTGAAAACACATACCCTGAACTGTTGTATAAAGACAGGAATCTGAAAAGGAGATGTCAGAACAACTCTGTTCAACCTGAAAGGAGAACATACGTCAGTAAGAATGTACTACTGTTCACCTACAGAAGACAGAAATACAGGCAGCCCTAGTTATATTTATCAGAATCTGCTGTAATAAAAGTAAAAATAGTTGCTCATTAGCCTTTCCAATGTTTCAAACACATCTCATTGCTCGAATGAGGTTTCTTAGTTGTTTTTTCCCCCCTTAGTCAACCTAGAAGAGTTTGGGGAAAAGATGATGGGCGGGGGGGAGTTTAATAGACCTATTTTGCAGTTAATCTCTTAAATGACTTTATTCCTCTAGATTAAATGGTGCATGCCTAGCTAAGAGGTAAAAGAAGGTACAACAGGGAGAGATGAACAATTAAGCAGAAAAATGTCTAGGTGTTCTAAAGCAATAATGCTTTAAAGCGATAGCAAGTTTCAGCATCTATTCTACTAACAGACTACAGGAATTCTATAGTTTGGTGAAAATTTTCCCTCAAAGTCATAACAGAAGTTCAAACTTTGCATGGTAGCCAGTCCTAGAAAGGCATATTGCTGTAGAAAGTGACATATTTTCTTTTTAACCTTTTTCCTGCCCTTCTGGAAAAAAATGCAGTATAAAGAACAGTGATGAATTAAAGGACACCTGCAAATAAAATGTGTCATTTTCATGACTAATGAAAACATTACACAGAATCAGTTCACTCATAGGACAATCCTAACAGACAACAACCTGTACAAAGGAAGTAAAAGATCTCCTCTTTATATTCTCTGCAGAAAATACCAATCCATAGCCAAAAAGTTCACAGGTGCATGTTTTTTTGTTTAAACTAAACTTATGGACCCTCCTGTGTTCTCACTCTTCATCAAGTCATACCATGACATCCACATCACTGGTTTTTTAAAGCAATATCAGAGATTAACCCACCAACATTCATCCCTTTCCAAGTCTATGCAGCAGTTATTGAAGGCTCATTTTTAAATACAACTAGGCTTTTGACAATTACACCAAGATACTTTTTACCAATAGATAATGAAGAGGCAATTAGACTACAGCTTTCCCTAAGGTGCCTTTGGATATTAATTTGTTAAAGAAAAAATATCCTTACACATTCACAAACTTCACTGCAAACTTTTTTTTTTTCCCCCAAAACATACATGTAACCCTTACAATAAAGTTTAAGGGGATTTTCAGGTTAGGTAAGCTTGCCATAGTCATGGTTTTATGGACTGAAGGGATTAGTTATTTAGAGCTTCTAAACCATCTCTTCCATTTTTCCTTCCTCACCCTCAGAAGAGATACACCTTTCTGTGCCATTTTTTTAATTCACACTACGATACATACACAATTTAGTAAAAATAAGGTGCTCTGACTCACAAATTAACAAGTACAGTTGTTAGCTGTAACTAAACAGTAACAGAAAGAATACTACTAGGGATCAGGCCTATGTAAAGGGAAGTAAACCAATCTCTTTAAAGTAATCAAGCTTTTCCCACTTCAAGATGACAATTCTGAACACTACTGCCTTAATTCAACAAAATACATATTTACACAGTTATTAACAGGACTTTAACGCACATTCTTCAGTGCTCTGAAGGGATACAGGGATACAGTAGACACTTCTATCCTCTACAGCTACTACTGCATTAATTACTTGTTCTCCCTTTCAAAGTCCCTCAGCCTCCATCTCTGCCTTTCTTAATCCCTATTCATATGCAACTTCCATGCCTAGCTCCATCAATCAACTTATTTCAAGCTAGGCCTTTCACACTTTTTCTCCCCCTCATTGTCCCCCATCTGGGAGGAGTTTTGCAGATGTTAACAGCAAACAAATTCTCTGGGCTCTCCTTCCCATGACATCCACACAAAAACATCCAACCCCCTTGAACAAGTCAGATGCTGAAGACTGATGACCACATTGTCATGCTGACTAATATTACCCAGCTGCCTTTTTGCATTACATTCTTTCTATATGGTGATGCACACTGTATCATTACATACTTCAGTTGTATTTAAGGAAGAAGTGCATGATCTCTGATTTATCCTTCTGTATTTGTGACATACCTAATGCAATGGTGGCTTAATGCAATTTGATATCCTTCCATAAGCTAGTCAAAATTTTAGAGGCTAGATCATATTAATCTTTTACTGCTCAACTGTTCTCAAGCCCAGAATCAAATTTGTTGGTAGACCTCAACAGAAACCTTGGTGCAAAGACCCCTTCTTCCCTTTTAAGTTTTACTATTAAATTTCCTTTCAGCAGCTCCAACCTACTTCTAGCTTTAAATCAAATATGAAATAAGATTCACAAGATCAAAATGTGCAAGACAAGTGCTCTAAAGAATCTACAATTTTTACACAGCTTTTCTTCAAATACTTAATACAGTAAAACTTCTGCTAAGAAAAGCAGCATGACTAAAGGTAAGCCAAAGGTTTGGGAGTTTTTGAAACTCAGGATATAAAAGTTGGTACACAAGGGACCAGACATGGGCTTACAGAGCAAATTCACTCTTGCCCTTCCCCCAGAAGCCAAGAAGAAAGCTGAGTTATCATCACCGAGTGAAGGCAGATATGACAGCAACTGCAGCAAAGCAGGCTGCCCTTCCTCTTCAACACTCCCATCCTCTCCCACAAATACTTTTTCCTATCGCCTCCAATTCCTCAGTAGCAACCCATGCCTCTGCATTTGTCTGGAATGAAGCATAATAGGAATATCTGCTGACTGGGAAGACACAGCTGGTCACCACTTGGATCATCCTGGGTAGGTGAATTCTGCACAGTAATATTATTTCAGTATTAAAAACTGTTCCACTTCACCCTCATGTCTCTCGAAAGAGAAGATAATTATGAGCATTGTATAGATTTTGTAGACAGTTTAAGTTATACTTTAACGTTACAGTTTTTCCACCAATATATTCTCATTCAGATCCAAATCGTGGATCTGAAATTTATAATTACTACTTCAGTGCACATGTAGCAAAATGAAAGCTCATGACAGATCAACAGTTGTTTGGGTATACAGCATATGCTGAATCTTCTCTCAGTAGTTATTTAAGGGAGTTTTCTACTGATAATGTTGCAGGTCCTGGATACTCTTTGCCAGTGCAGGAGCACCAGCTGACAGGATCTTAATCAGCAGATCTAAATCTCCCAAAGTGATGAAATCATCAGAAACCAATTGCAGATTTCCCCAAACTGTCTAAGACTTGCAGAAAGCATAGCTGGCATATGTAAAGCTATCACAATGGTTATCCTTCTCTGATAGTTAGAGACCATGATCACTTTTCCTATATAGGTGTTTAGTGTACTGAGGAAAAGCTAAACAAAACACCCTACCCAAAGAGTTGCAGAGGCAACTTTATAAAAAATGTAATCCTTTAGTTTATGACCCTGTGAGAGGTCTCCTTACGCGTACTAGTAAACCACTTCTTTCAGGACTGTCGTACCCTTTGGCCTGGTCACCGCAGATCAAAGGTGAAGTCAATTGTTAAAGGGGAAAAAAACCCAACAAACCTAACAACCCAACAACAGAACAGGACTCAATGCAAGCATGCACTGAAATGTCTTAGTTTATCCAGAGGACTGGGGTCAGTTCCATACTTTTACATCTATGTTTTTGCAATACTTGAACTAGCTAATTCAGAAATACCTCGAGTACCTTTTGGTAAGGATTCCTTCATACACACAGTATTGGATAAAAAACAAAAGTGGTTCCTCTGAGGTTTTTTTTTCTTCCCAGAACTCTCCATTACTTAAGTCTGTGACAATCCACACGACACACAAAAAGTTTTCCGACTTGTCAGATTTTTCATTTAAACTAGCTACTTCTCAGTAATTACATCTACCAAAATGTTCCAGTCTGACAATTACTGAAAAAAATGACTATGGCTTGAAAACCATGAGAGATGTCATTATCTAGCAAGTTTAGTTAAGGGAGACACCTTCCTCCAATCTCCAAAAGAAATACTGAAAGACATTTTAAAACTCCATATTCTCTGTTACTTCTTATGCTGTCTACTAATTACTAAAATTCTGAAAGATAAGTGGTAGATTACTATACATCCTTCTTTAGTAAGCATGAGTTACTGTAGAAGTGAGGCTTATTTTACACAGCAAAACCAAAAGTTCTCATGTGCTAGCAGCACAGTGCAAATATTAGCTTACCAATCTACTACATTTAATTTCTTATAAGGCAGATTTGAAAAAACAGGCAATGACTAATTGTTGCAAGTGAGAAAGCAAAATAACCTAGTGTATGCTGCTTTAACAAGTCAGCAAAGCTCTTGAAAGAATATTGCTGTGAGCACTGTTAAAGGGTTAGATCCTCACCCCACTCCATTAAGAGATTAAAAAGAAGGAATTAATCCCACAGGGATAATTTTCTCAACAGAAGTATCATTTAATAAAGGGCAATGGAGATAGAGTGCTTGAGAAATGGGTTTCTAGCAGATAGGTTCTAAGTGCCATCATGGGAAACAGACAGAAGCAACTCTTCAACTGTTGATAAAGGTCATTAGATCAACTTAGGAATGGTGAAAATAAGGGCATAATATTTATACAGCATATAAGATTTAAGATCTTACTGCTCTGTAATTTGCTAAATTTCATGTTCTAACTATCTGAAGGGCCTAAGAAATACAGTGACTTCAAGAAATTGGAAGATTGAGGAATCATATCTACTAAATAGCTCAGCTTTCAAATGAAGCATCACCTCAAACAATAGTAAAAAGCTGATAAAAATTTCCAAAATTAACATTCACTTATCATTAGTTGTTTATGAATGCAAATAGAACACTTACAGTACCAGACAAAAGCATTTTCATTAGCCCAAGGCATAGCAACTGCTTCAAAATAACACCAGTGCTATACAGCTACTGGCTTCTCATAGAACTTAGCAAAGAATCATTAGCCCATTTTGTAACAATAAAAAGCAAAGTACATAGATGCTCCTCCACATTTTCTAGTAAATGAAGAGCTATAAAAGACATAGCCAGTAGCCAGTATTAGCTCCAATGCATCATAGTCAGCCACTGTTGCTCAACTTAATTATTTGCATAGTATTGGCTAATATACATAGCCCAATTCCCAATAACAAAGGAAATGAAAAAATAGTTCAAGGTCAAATTATTGTTTAGAAATAGCAGAGTCAAGCAAAAAATGAAGTTCCCACTTTCCAAAGCTATTTTTGCTTTCCCCTCTGCCCCCCGCTAGCAACACTATATTAATAGGAAGTATATGCTAATTCTTCAGAACAGGCTTTTTCAGCAGAAGTATTTCAACAGCAAGTTTCACTTAGCTCTAATTATAGGCTGTAAGCTGCCTAGAAGCATGTAGGAATTTTAGTTTTGTGGAATATACTAATCTTAAAACCCTTTTGAGCTATATTCAAAAGTTTTATAGAAGGAAAAAAATCTAGCCCGTATTTTCAGCTTCCTTTGGTGAAGTTATCTGGACTGGAGATGCAGGATAATCTGACCTCAGCAGCCGCACTCTTGTCTTAAGGTCTACTAAAATGATCCCATTTAGAAACAGCCAGAACTGAAGGGACCAATGAGAAACTAGGAACTTCTTAAGGCAGCATGGAACTACAAGGCTAGCCAAAAGAGAAGACGGCAAGACGCATTTTCTTACACAACTTCAGCAGAGTTGCTCCCTCCCTGCATGTAGCCCAAAACTAGGCAAAGTCCAAAACAACGGTTCCTTAATTAAAAGTACTGACAACAGAGAAACAGAGACTCATTTAGGTTGGAAGAGACCTCCCACACTTCAGTTTAAAAGCACATATGTTTAATAAGAAAAAGGTATTTATGTAATCCAGGCACCCATTAAGAAGCTACAGTTCAATGCATACAAATAAATTTTCAAAAAATTGCAAAGCATCCCATCAAAACGGTACAGAAAGCAGTTGCACAGCTTAGTTCCCCCCTTCAGTATTATCTAGTCTCTACTGCTATGATATCTAAGTAGATACTCTATGACCTTATCGAGATGTGAAGCCTTTGAAAGACTGTCATCCATATTCAGCATGACAGTTCATCCCCACCAGGTCACGGGACCTAAACAGGGCCCAGATTAAAGCACTACTAGCTCCCATTTTTCATTAAAGCTTGTGCTTGCGCAGCCAAGAAAAAAACGCCCCCAACTGTAAAAACCGTACAGTAACAACGGCCGCTTTCAACTAAGAAATAAACAGTCGTAGACACTGCGGGAGGAGACGAGTGAAGCCGCCCGAAAGGTGGAAGGAAAAAGCCCGTCCCTTTCCGCGGGGCGGTGGAACAGCCCAACAGCCGTTCAAAACAAGCGTCGGGCGCGCCCGAAGGGACCCGACGGGCAGAGAGCCGCGAGAAGCGCGGCGGAGGGAGCAAGCCGCCTCACCGCCCCGAGCGCCGGCTCTGCCCCGCGGCTCAACGGCTCTGCCTCTGCGCGGGGCTCGGGAACAAGCCCCACGAGGCGCCCCTCGCCTCTCCAACTACCGTAAAGCCCGCGCCGCTAGACGCCAAGGTTTCTCCCCCGCAAACGGAGCTCGTATTATTTCCCCTAGCTGCCCCGCGTCACACGGCGGGCACTCTGACGGCGCCAGGCGGCCGCGCGACGCGGGACACCGCGGCACGCCATTACGAGGAGCCCCTCCACAGGGCACCGCCGCGCTAGGGCGGGAAAAAGGCCCGGCTCCCCCCTTCCGCTCAGGGCACCACCGCTGCTACCCTCGCTGCCCCGTCCGCAGCCAGCCCGGGCGCCAGTCGGGAAGGAACAGAGCCAGCAGCGCGCCGAACGCCTCTCCAGGCGCAGTCTGACGCGGGCAGGCGGCCAAGCCGCAGCGCTACCGGCTGCCCTCGGGCCCCCCTTCCATTACCGCCCTCACGCACTCACCCGACTGACGCCGCCTCAGCCGCCCCCCGGGCCAACCTTGCTCCCGGCAGCCTCCGCGCCTCAGGCGCAGCTCCCGCTCGGGCACCCCGGGCTCGAAACCAAATCACGCGAGATCTGCCCGCAGCGCCTCCAGCGCAGCACTGCGCTCCCCCCGCTCCCTCCCCCCCCCTCCCGCGCCACGTGACGCTCCCAGCCCTATCAACCGGGCGTCTCTAACGGTTCGCGCCGCTATGGAAACATCGCGAGCTCGCCGCCCCCCTTCCGCGCGCGCGCGCCTCCCCTTTCCCCCCCCTCCCGCAGTCCCCGCTGGGCGGGGGAGCGGCGCCGGCCAGAAACGCCGCGAGGTTTCTTCGCCGTTCTCCGGCACGCCTATGAAATCTCGCCCGAGGTCTCGCGAGGTTACGCTGCTTTCCCTCCCCCCTCCCCGAGCACGATGCCGCGCAGGAATGTGAAAGGCTCCCGCCCGCCGCCATTTTCTCTCTTTCTTGGCAGGCAGCGAGTGGGGCAGGAAGCGGTGGCCGAGCGAGTATGGCGGACTATTCCACGGTGCCCCCTCCTGCTTCGGGCGCTCCCGGGGGAGGCGGCGGTGGAGGTGGAGGAGTGAACGATGCCTTTAAAGACGCGCTGCAGAGGGCTAGGCAGGTGTGTGCGTGTAATGTGGCTCTGCCAAATCAATGGGCCCTCGGGTCCCGGAGGCGGCCGCTGACCAGGCCGCGGTGCCCGAGCCGCGGGAGGAGTTAGCGGGCAGCGCCCTGACGAGGCTCGGCTCTGGGGAGAGCTGAGGAGGGGGCCCCTGCGCCAGTATGTGTCTGCGGGGCGCAGGGAGGGGGGAGCTTTGTCCCGTCCCCTCACCCCCCTCCGCGCACGCCGTGGCGAGCGCCCGCGCCGCCCGCCCGCCCGCCCGTCCTTCCTCCTCGGGCGGTGAAAGGATTTTCCAGTCGCTCCGCGGCTCCATCCGCTCCGCCATTGCCCGCTGGCGGACTGGGCGCCCGCAGTGCCGCGGCTCGGCCCGAAGCGATCCGCGCCATCGCGGGGCGGCGGGGGTGAGGGGAGCGGCGCTGCGGGGTCCCTGCTGCCGGCCTGCGAGGAGGCCAAATCTCGGCCGGCGACTAGCGGCGCGCCGCCTTGCCTTATCGTCAGCCCGGCGCCTCGCCGGGCCGCTCGGGCGGCGGAGGGGCAGGAGGGAGGGCGGCTCCGCCGCGCGGCCCGTATTGTGTTCCCCGAGGCGCCCTCGGTGCCCGCTAACCTGCTCAGACCGGTTGGGAAGCGCTGCGGCCTGCGGAGCGAAGGCGGCGAGGGCTGCCTTTTCGGAAGTTCCTTATCCCCGAAGTTTTATTTGTAGCTTTTGCACCACGGGCGATGTTTTTCGTTATTTCTCGGGCAGAATTTTCGCCTCGTCTGGTAATAACCGGCCGCGGGTTTGGCAGTTCTTGAAGACCCGGTGTAGTCGGGAGTGCTAAGGTCTGCGATAGTTTTAGCGGTCCGGCCTTCTGTGAGATACCGCAGGGTTTCGTGAAGAACGGGTAGAAAAGAAAAAAAGTCTCTTTTAGAAAAAAGTTTCTGGTGTTGGAAGGGCAGGATTATTTTTTTTTTTTCAACCGATGAAGAAAATACAGGAAGCTTTGCTGTTGAAGGATGAGCACCAATGTCCTTCAAGACTTTAAAAAAATAAAATCTCTGTGAGCAGCACCGTTTCTAGCAGCAGCCTTCTATTTACTTATTTGAGGTCATTTTAATAGGCATTGTCTAAATCGCTCAAATCGTTTAGAAGACCTGGAATAAATGAGGGCTGACTTCTTTTTTTTCCACCTCACAACATCTGCCTTTTGTTTAGATTGCAGCAAAAATTGGAGGAGATGCTGGCACATCAATGAATTCAAACGACTACGGTTATGGAGGACAAAAAAGACCTCTTGAGGATGGAGGTATGCACTCGTTACTGCTGCATTTATTTTTGTTGAGTATAGCCACGGAGCCAGAAAGATACCAGGTGGTTTTTTTTGTTTGCGGGTTGTCTTTTTTTCCATAGCACAGCATTAAAACATTTTGTTCCCTTTATATATAGATCATGACATGCTTTTTCATTTTCAGTTTAATGGGGAAATATGTTTTAAACCATTGTGCTCTAACCCGAAGTGAACATAAGCGTGTTTTAAAGTATTTTAAATGTGGTTTCAATGCCGTAAAGAGGAAAATGTATGCCGGGGAGGGGGGCAGATAAATTCATGGTTGAGAAACGCTTACACAGGTATGTTATTTAAGTCTTTTGTTGTTGTGTAGGACTGATTACAGTTTGTAAATTACAGTTAGAGTAGGAAGTGCTCACTCCTTAAACTTGTTTCATATACTTTATTACTGCACAGTTTCAAATAAAAGAATGAATGCATTTCATTGTAAAAGCATAGGACTTTAAAAAAAGACAGGAAAGTAAATTTTCTACCTTGTAGACATTTTTGCTTAGTCTAATATTTTAAGTCTATAGCATGTGTGAACCCTGATAAGATCATACTTAAATCTTCTAACTTGTTGCAGCTTTTTGGATTTGCCTTATACTGCAGTAAAGTTTTCTTCTGAAATGTGTGTGTGTCGTCTTCTGTCTCTTACTAAGCAGCCAGTTTGAACTTAACAGGGTTTGATATGTTCAATATACACAAAAAATCCTGGCTAAATTGTGGAAAGAAATCTCTGAACTTGTTGAAATGTTCTCACAGGTCTCACAAAAAAGCAATGCCTTTTTTTCCTTTAAGAGGATTGAAACTCAGTCTACAGAATGTAACTAAGGCTTTATATCAGGAGTTCTTGTGTCCTGTAATAAAGTTTTTTTTTTCTATTAACGGTGAGGTTTTTAATATACAAAAATGAGCTAATGATGCTTCAGATGATATATGTAATGTATTCTTTTTATTTTATGTGTAGATGGCTCTTGGACAAGTCCGAGCAGTACAACACACTGGGAGGGAATGCCCTCTCCTTTTAAAGGCAGGAATTTTTATTTATTACCTGTGTTTAGTATGTAAACATGACATAAACTAGTGGATCTTTCTGGATTGACACAAATATTTCTTGGAATATGTGTCTGAGTTTTTGCTGCACATAAATTATGGTGGTTCATATAACCTTTATTTTGGGGTGGGAAGGAAGCATCTGAAGTCTTAATCTTTTCAGATATAGGTTAATTATGCCTTTTACTCCTTTACTGTACGGAAAGGATTTGGATGGTAGTGATGTAGTTGCTTTGAATCTGCTTTTTTTTTGAAGTTTTATGCTATGAAATGCTTGATATTTGGATAGGAATTTCATATCGACATTTTAGATTGAGATTGCATTGCCATGTGATACTGTTGTATTTTCAGATGTTTTATCTAGATTTGTGGTCATTGTCAGAAATTTTTTTTCTTTAAATCATTGTTGATTTTTGTATGGATTTGATTTTTTTCTTCTTTTTTTTTTACTATAGAAGCATCATTAGCTTGAGCAACCAACAGAGCTAAACTTTGTTCCTTGTCTTGGTTAAGTTTCAGTGACTGGGTATCTATGAGCAATCTACAGTGTGTTCTGAAAACTGCCTTTTGTTAAACTACTGAATAGATATATGGAAAAACCTAACATCTTTTCAGCTATACTAACCAAGTGCTGAGTGTTCGTGAGATTCTTTCTTTTATTCAGATGATCAACTCCCTGAAATTGGAGGAAAAAAAAAAGAAAGAAAAGGAAAAAAAAAAGGAAAGGGGGACTAAAATACACTGGAAAGTTACAATTCACACTAAAAGGTGTAAACACTTCTTGAATTTCTTGGCAAAAAAAATTTAAAAAATCTTAATTTTGCAGATCAACCAGATGCTAAGAAAGTTGCTCCTCAGAATGACTGTAAGTAACTTTTATTTTGTTGCCAAAAAAACCTAAACAAGTGTAACATTGCCAGAACAAGAAATTGAAAGTGTTCTGGTAGGTGATGCTTGAATCAATAAGATCAAAAAAATGGCTGGGGGTTTATTTCTTATTTTCTTGAAGCAGTGTGAGTCTGCTTTATAACACTGACAGTGATGTTAGCAACAGTTCAGAATCTTTTTAGCTGTTTAAACCTCTTGATAACACTTCTTGAAAAGTCAGCTTGGGCACAAGTTGTTACAATGAAGTTTTATTATCAAAGGAGAAGCTTAGTTGTAAGTTATACTACTTGTTTGAATTTAATTTTAACTATTTGTTTATAGCTTTTGGAAATCAGCTACCACCGATGCATCAACAACAAAGGTAAGTGTCACACTGCAGAGTTTCCTTTTTACTGAAAGAAAGCAGTTTCAAGACATTTTTCTGAAAGAGTGGTATCAATGCATAAAGCAATTACTCTTGTTATTTGTGTGATCTGTTGAAATTTAGGTTCAGCAAGTCCCAAACCAAACACTTAAAATGCATCTACATTGCTGTCTTTTTCTTTCTCTTTGCAGCCTAGGCTGTGTATCAAGCTTAGGAAAATGCGTTACTTATTTTTACTGCTTGAGCATAGGTAGCATAACCAGAGGGTGGAAGCAGACTTAAGGGGAGGGGGGGGTTGATGCTGTCTTGTAAACAAAAAGGAAAGCTAATGGATTTTAAAAAATAATAGCTGCTCTGTTAGTTACATTTGCTACAACTTGGTTTTCTCCACTCGTATCTTCCCTAAACAACCACATCCATCTATTATTCTTATGCTTTGGCTGGTTTGGGTAGATGAGATGCTTAAATTGTGTATTTTCAGCATACTTCAGTGGATATACAGATGA
Organism: Astur gentilis; assembly: GCF_929443795.1. Classification (NCBI taxonomy): domain Eukaryota; kingdom Metazoa; phylum Chordata; class Aves; order Accipitriformes; family Accipitridae; genus Astur; species Astur gentilis. The sequence goes on along the minus strand of NC_064887.1, from coordinate 14,199,469 downwards.
AACTTAAAATGCTACACTGGCCTTTTCTGTACCCCACATCTGTTAATAGTAAAGAGGATAAAGGAAAACCCAGATTGATTCATATTATTACACTTGAAGTCTTTGTAATTAGTTACTTTTTATGTTGTCATTTTACTTAGTACTGTGCTTGCATAATGACTTTTAAAGTAAATGGGAAGCAAGTAAGTCAGGGTGATAGTGAGAGCACTAGCTTTCTTTAGTTTAATGGGAGGATATGTATAAATTTAATGCCAGTTTGGTCTCTGAATGGTTGTTCTGTTTCATTTAACATTCTCTGTAGGTCTGTGATGACAGAGGAGTACAAAGTTCCAGATGGGATGGTTGGATTTAGTAAGTAGTATGGATGTGATGATGTAGTATAGCGAGGGATGTTAGCAGATACTGTTACTGCAAACGATCTTTCTATATATTCTTTCTCCAAGTAATTGGCAGAGGTGGAGAGCAGATCTCGCGCATACAGCAAGAGTCTGGCTGTAAAATACAGATTGCACCAGGTAACTATTTGTGAGTTTTTTCTTTGTTTATTTTACTGGGGTTTTTTGGTAGAAAGTTCGGAAGGCTGTGATCATTGCTTCTAATTGCCTGAACCTCCATTTAAGGTACATTTTAATGTTTTGTGATAATTGCGATTAACATAGTCCAAAGAAATGCAAAATGTTGTGATACACTGGTTATTCTACTTCAGTGAAGTTCCAGTCATTTGCGTATTATGTTTAATTTCATAAGCTCTTTCTGACTTAACACTACTGCTAATTTGCTTTTATTTTATGACCATAGATAGTGGAGGCCTGCCTGAAAGATCATGTATGCTAACTGGAACACCAGAGTCTGTTCAGTAAGTAAAACAAATTCTGTGTGTTCATATTTAACTGTGCAATACATTTCATTTTTTAGATCTAAATATAGTATCTAGATAGTGTGTTTTATAATACTATGTTTTTCTTCTATTGAAGAGGCAGTCAAGTGATAATTAAATGTATACATAAGAAAAAAAGTCTTTAACCTGCAGTCAGATCCCTCAGCATACTTGGAATTTTAAGACAAAAATATGGAACTTCAACTTTTTCAAGTCCAAATCTTGTTGTAGATAATACTTATCTAACCATGCACTGATTTCAGCTTGAGAATGATATGCGTGAATGTATATTAAAAGAAACGTACGCTGAAAAGAAACTCTTTATTAACCACGAATTGGAAGATCACAGGGAAAATGTGGAAAATCGGTAATGTGTAAGAGTAGGAGTTACTCAAAGCCCAGTGCATCAGAGTTCTTAAATGTCTTTGGTATAAATTATTGTATACCAGAAGTTATGAAATTGATGTCTATGTTTGCTTTCCTGCGAAGGGAAGAGGATGATAGCAATGAAGGGGGGTTTTTTTTTTTTTGGTTGGTTGGTGGGAGTTTTTTTACTGGCACAGAGGTTATATAACTGCATGAAGACCAACTTATCCTGGCTTTGCTAGGAAAGATCTTAAGTGTAGTATATTTGGTATTACCTCATTTGTTAGCTGCTCCCACTTTATGTTTGCAAGTAAGGCCTGCAGCTACATGTTTTCATTCGGGAAAGCAGCATGGCATTCTCCTTTTATGTTCCAGCCAAGCAGGCTGCTGTTCATGAAGTTGTTCCTTTATCGGAATTTTCTTTCTAATTATAGTTTCTTCTGCTCACATATTAGAGGGAAGAGTTTTTAACTGATGTTACTATTGTAGTCATGATTTTACTCTGATGGTAACTGACTTACGTGTGTGGTGAATAGATGCTTGCTTTTGTCCATCATTCTGGTAATGGTTACAAGTACAAATGTCCTTACTTTGCATGCTGAATCAAGCAGCAGCTATCATGGTACTTGGTATTAAAGCTAGGTTTATTTTTATGGTTTGGGGTTTTTTGCCTCTTATAAAACTTAACATAAAAAAGATCTGCCTTAAGATTGGTTATTAGTAGATTAAAGAAGAATTATTGTCAAATGAGAGGTTACCCAAATTACTACTGAAATTAAGCAAAGTTAAAAAAGCTTTCTGTCTTGTGATTATTTTTTTTTAATGCACTAAAAAAGGTAAACTGTAACAACTTCAAATCTTCTAATTAACACAGATATTATGTTTTTTAATATTTTAATGGACAAGGTTTCCATGTTCTGTTTTGAGTTAAGGGTTGATCAATGTAACTGTACTCAGGGATGATGGTCATGTTTGAGGAGGTGACTCAGTTTCATGTGTTTGGTCAGGAACCACCTTTTGTATTCTGACTTTGGGGTGGTTTTAGGTCTACCACATTATCTTGTAGTTAGTTTCTTAAGTTACTGTTACAGATTTACTGAGTTTGCCTAGTATTTCTTAGTGATGGTAATTCTATTTCATCTGCAGAAACTTTTCAAATAAAAAAAAAAAAATCCAAGCAGAATAGGTATGGGCAAGTGATACTTGTAGGAATAAGTGTGTTTATAAATGTATATATTCCTTCACAGATCAGCAAAAAGATTGCTTGATCAGATAGTTGAAAAGGGAAGACCTGCACCTGGCTTTCATCATGGTGATGGACCTGGAAATGCAGTCCAAGAAATTATGATTCCAGCAAGTAAAGCAGGATTAGTTATTGGAAAAGGTGGAGAGACAATTAAACAATTACAGGTATATATGTATCTTCTTTTAAACATGATGATATTGAATCTGGATTTGAGTGGGTATTGACCTCGCTTTTGTCAAATAGGAGCGGGCAGGTGTCAAAATGGTCATGATTCAAGATGGTCCACAGAACACTGGTGCAGACAAGCCCCTTAGGATAACTGGAGACCCTTATAAAGTTCAAGTAAGGAGTCCTTCAGAATTCAGTGCATTTTTAAATACATTCTGATGTTGCAGTACCTAAATGAACTTTCATTCTTCTTTCAGCAAGCCAAGGAAATGGTGCTGGAGTTAATTCGTGATCAAGGTGGCTTTAGAGAGGTGCGCAACGAATATGGGTCAAGAATAGGAGGAAATGAAGGGATAGACGTAAGCATGGTTGAAAAACTTGTTCACTGTATTTTGAGATGTTAACATTAAAATGTTAAGCTGGGTGATACCACTGAAAGCTCTTAACTAAATTCTAGAAGTGGTTGTGGCACGTAAGTATTACTTGATCATTGCTGAAATTATGACTTTAAATGGTGTGCAGCATTCACTTTACGTTACCAGCAATTCTGAACAGTTTCAGCTAGCTGCAGTTTTTTATCAAATAAGCAAGTAAGCTTGATGGCTAAGTATGTGAAGTCTTTATAGAAATTGGATTTGGCTGTTACAGAAGGAAATTTAAGTCCACCTATTATGGAAGTCATGAGCTTGTAACTGCTTATCAGAGGTGAGGCTGAAAGATTCGTCTGCTAGAATCTGCATTTTAGGCCCATTAGAACTTTTGTTTCTTGATTGTGGGATGCATAATATCCCCTGGAATTGCTGCCACTATGAGAACTTCTACTGCATAGTATCTTTGTTTTTGATACTTTCATCCAGTATTTGCTAAGCTTGTGGCTTGATACTAAAAAATTCACACTTGAGAAAGCCTGAAGTGGTATAGGGCTGGCCCTAGTTTACCATTCTAATATGTGATCCTTTAATTGTGTGAATTTGGTAGGAATATCTGCATCACAGACATCTTGAAATTTTTTTTTCTCTTTAAGGTTCCAATACCACGATTTGCTGTAGGTATTGTAATTGGAAGAAATGGAGAGATGATAAAAAAGATACAGAATGATGCTGGTGTTAGGATTCAGTTTAAGCCAGGTTGGTAGTATGTCCATAAGCTTCCGTGAATTGAGTGTAAATTTACTGGATTACATGTACTGGAATAGTTCATTTTTATTCCAGATGATGGAACAACTCCAGATAGAATAGCCCAAATCACAGGGCCTCCTGACAGATGTCAGCATGCTGCAGAAATTATTACAGATCTCCTTCGAAGTGTTCAGGTTGGGTAATATGTTGTTTACCATTTAAAATCTCCTGCCAGACTTTTGGAAAGACTTAAAATTTTAAAAATGAGTGTGTAACTAAAGAAAATAACTTAATGGTGCCATTTGAATCTGCTTCAAAGTTCAGTCTGGAACATGAATGTTTGCTTCTACAGTTACAGTTTTGCAAGTGTCAGGATGATAATGATAATACTGATTCAGAGTCATGGTAGTTCTTGATCTGGCTGGTTTTAGAGCTGCTTCTTCTGTTGTCTTGTATTAATAGCTGATATGTTGTTACTTTTGGTTGTAATTGGTGTTTGAAAGATGGTTTAAGTGCTTATTGTGAGATGAGCTCCACTGTTGCATTAATGGAAGGCAGACAGAAATTAGATGCTTGTTCATGTGAAACTTTCTGCTTTCTTCTATATCCTTTCCTCCTTCATCTTTCATATGCAGAGCTGTACAGAACATATTTTAAAATGTAATTTAGGTCTTCTGTAAAAGATACTGTTTTAACTATCAAAACTACCTGAGTAGTAAATCAGGTTTTTTTCTTAACAAATGATGTGATGTAACCAGTTGGCATTAATAATTGGTTTGCGGTGATTTTTATAAAGCATTCTAATTTGTTGCGTTTTCTTTTTAGGCTGGTAACCCTGGTGGACCAGGACCTGGTGGTCGAGGAAGGGGTAGAGGCCAAGGCAACTGGAACATGGGGCCTCCTGGTGGATTACAGGAATTCAATTTTATTGTTCCCACTGGCAAAACTGGATTAATCATTGGCAAAGGCAATTTATCTTATATATATGTGTATCTGTATGTGGTTAAAAAAAACTCTCAGCTTTTCTGTCTATATAAATAGCCATACTAGAGAGATGTTTCAAGAGAAGCCTTTGCAAATAGTTTAATGTATGGTAGAGCAACTTAATACTGCTAAATCATAGCACTCCTAATATTCTTTTCATATTTTCCTCACCAAAACACATACTTCAGTAGTTAAAAGTCAAGAACCAATCAATTTATCTAACTTTTTTTTTTTTTAAGGTAGTAAGTACTGAGTTACACTGGTAGTGTTTGGTAGATTCTTAAATTATGTATCTTACAATTAACTTGCATTTGATACTGCTTGATGAGCCTAGTGTAACTGCGTCTGTAACTCCTAAAACTAGTTTTCACATATTCCAATGAAGATCTTTTACAGTGGAATCCTGGAGTTTCTTGGTGTATGTTTATTAAAATAATTACTTCTTAAAGAATTTTGTTTTAAAAATAATTTACTGTATGCTTCTAAATGAAACACTTGAGTTATCTTAATCTTTTGTTTGCAATATGTTTTCCAGACACAAGAAATAGGCTGACATAGTTCAGTTCTTGAGCTGGAAGGTTGATTGATTATTTTATTTTTATTTTTTTAAATGCCTTATGGCCCCTGTTTTGACAACTTCGTGCCTACTAATGATAAAAGTAACTTCTCAGTATCCTAAAGAGGAGGAATTAGTTTAGGGAATTTAACTTTGGTTTTAGTGTACTGCAAAAAATGTGGACTTTACGATGTGGTCAGCTTCTGGAGGATTTTCGTCATCTGTGCATGCCTACTGCTTTATAGGGAGTTAGGCTTTAAGGTTATATTTACTGATAACCATTGGTACTGGTTGTTACTCATGTCTAATCTTACATCTTTACATGAATGGAAAAAACAGACAATGTATGAATTCTTTGTTGTTCTGAGTAACAATATTGTGGTCTTTTGCAATCAAAGCTCTATAGTACGCTTTTTTTAATTGTTGTTAGAATGTTCTTGTATGGCTTAGAAGAATAGGTGTCTTTTCTCTATCTTCAGCTTCCATGCAGTAGACTTTCTCTGATGTGAATCTTAGTATTTTCGCTTTAATGCATGTCACAAAAGCTGTGTGTTGCATTGTAGGTGGTGAAACTATTAAAAGCATAAGCCAGCAGTCTGGTGCTAGAATAGAACTTCAAAGAAATCCTCCACCTAATGCGGATCCAAACATGAAGATGTTTACTATCCGTGGAACACCCCAGCAAATAGATTATGCACGACAACTTATAGAAGAAAAGATTGGCGTGAGTGTATAGCTATGTTTTGGTTTACTATTATAACTAAACAGAATAGGAAGCAAGTCTCCTTTGTGGAGACTTCCCTTCCATCTCACTTCCAAATTCCTTAGTCGGATAATAAATCAATATTAATGGTAATCTGGGTTTAAAGTAATATAAATGTAACTTGATGCACCAAAAGAAGCAAAAACTTGAAATGGAAGAAACAGACTTTCTTCAATATAATATAGTGTTTTTAATGATGTGTTCTCAAAGATGCGCACTTTGTGCCTAATGAAAAATTCAGCGACTTCAAAGATATCCTTGATACTCTTAAGCTACTAAACAGTCAGTCTCGGTATGTTTAGGTAGAGTTTTAATCCAAGTTTACACTCTTAAATTCACTGCACTTCTGTTCACGTGTGTATGCCTGTAATCAAATTTGCTACCTGTTTTTTATACCTGATCTTGCAAGTATTTAATTAGCAAGATTAGCCAGATTTAGATATATCAGTTTATTTTAAAACACTGATAGTCTTGTTTAAGTTTGTGGGGGTTTTTTAATGCAACTTGCAGAAAAATCCGTGTTTATTTGTAAAATTCTTTTATTCCCTCAAGAAGGAACCAAAATAAGTGCTTCTTTTTGGTTCCTATTACTGCCATGGCTGCTTTTAACTCTCTTCTTCAGCTAGCCATAAGCCTAATTAATCTCCAAAAAGACTGTTTTCTCCAGGGAAATGTTTCTTTTTAAAACCAATCAAACCTCTTAGATTACCTTCTTAAAGTGTTCAGATTTATCTTCTAAACTGCTGAAAAATGGAGAACTTCAACGTTTATTTCATCTGTGTGTTACTCTTATTACAGGGTCCAGTAAATCCATTGGGTCCACCTGTTCCTCATGGGCCTCATGGTGTTGTTCCTGGCCCACATGGACCTCCTGGGCCACCCGGTCCTGGTGCTCCCATGGGACCGTATAACCCAGCTCCTTATAATCCAGGGCCTCCTGGCCCTGCACCTCAGTAAGTACTGCTTCAGCTAGCTTCCTTTTTTGTAGGGTGACTGTGGGACTGGCTTTCACTGTATGTGTGTGACTTCATCTTTTATAGTGGTCCTCCAGCTCCATATGCTCCACAAGGATGGGGAAATGCTTATCCGCACTGGCAGCCACCAAATCCGCCAGATCCAGGTAAGAAATGTCACAGCTGTACTGTAGTGTGAGTATACTTTGAGTGCATCTATTTTGTCCTTACAAGTATATACATTTCATAATTCATTTGTGTTACACTGGTATATCTGAAAAAGCTCCTATTCTTCAGGCTTTTCTCTACTGATTGTCCATTTACGTGTGTTTTACACTTCCTACATGTTGCGTGTGAGATGTTGAAATGCAGTTGTGACAGTTGGAATGTGCTTCTTTACTAAATGTTATTGACATTACATCCCAATTTATGATACTTTTTGCAAGACTTTGTTAACTGATTTTGTGCAAATCAGTTCATTTTTCTTACAGTGGATGTTTTTACATGAAGTTCTTTACTGAGGGTGTGTTTTCTTTCGTTAATAGTCAATGACTCTTATTTTAAACAATGCTCTTTACAATCTCACTGATCCTGACTTTGCACAGTTTATGCTAAATTATATATTTCAAGCTTTTGTTGAACTATATGAGGATATGCTTCTCTGAGTCTGATACAAATGTATTTTGCTCAGTCCTTTTTTGAGGGATAAAACTGCTGTTGAACTGCTGTTGATACACAATCCTAACTGGTTTTACTGTATTTTGAGCTTTTGCTTATAATAGTTTTGTATTTGCTTCTGAAACACATCTTTGTAGACTCTGTTTCTTCTATTTCTGTTTATCTCTGTCAAGACTGGGAATTTTTACTTAATTACAAGTTCCCAAAGTTTTAGTATCCTGCTTTTCTTTAAGTTACATCCTTTGGTTGGACTAGAGCATATGGGGAAACGGAACTGCAGTCACAGAGGCATGGTAAGGCTAGATGCTTGAGTCACTTGTACCTCATTTGTTTGAGGTAGAGCTTCTTCAGAACTTCAGCCAAAAGATCTCAATTTTATTTTTGTTATAAATGGAATAAATATTTTCTGATAGCCACTGGTCCTGACATAAGTTCCATTAGTGAAAAAGGGGAGGACTTCGGAGGATATTACAATTTACAGAGAGTTCTGTTCGTGTTCAAGTCTTTTATATATCCTTTCTTGGCAAAGAACCATCTCTGGTTTCAGTTCCCAAACTTTTATAAAAAGTAGCTCTGCATGCATTCAGTTTAGATGTAAAAATGCATATTGTCATTATTTAAAAGTAGAGTGATTCAAAGTGACTTGACTTGAAGTCTCAACATACCAAAAGTGTCATTTAATCCAAAACCACTGCCAAAAGTTACAGCCTTTTTCATACCGCGTTTTATTTTTTTATAAAGTGATTTATCTACATAAAGATTGGTAAGAAAAATGGCAAATACTCACCTTGATGTCATCTTGATGATGATTTTATAACCATTTTTTGGATAAATACTCCTTAAAAGTCTAATGAAGCTTTCCTATGTGTGGTTGAAGTTGGTGTTTATTTTGACTAGCATTTATTTGAATGAGGTTTGTACAGTTTTCCACTTAGTTGGTCATTTCATTGTAACAAATGGGTTATTTTAGTATTTTTTTCAGAGGTGCTTTCTCCAGGACCATGCTTACCTCTTGTCACATGAAAGTGGAGCTAGTTACTACAGTCATATTTCTTTGGAAATTTAATGAATACCACTCTGTGTTCTTCTGTTCTAGAGAAATAGCTACTAAGGGGAATGGGGGGGGGGCAACCGAGCAATGGCTTATTTGATATTTGCAGGTAACCTTAGAATATAGTACATGTTAGTTTAAATCCACTATTGTTGATGGAAGCAGTGTAATTTAAAAAGGAAACAGTGTGTTAACATTGTCTTCTGTTTGCTGATACTACTGTGTGCATTTTAAGTGGTTACATCTGACTTTAACACTAAATGAAATACTGCAAGAAATCTGTTGTGTTGTGGATTTCTTCTCCCTGAATTGTTTTTTTCAGGGGATTTCTTCTTTCTCTTCCATTAGTCACTGCTTTACCTATTTTCTCTTTGCGGGGGGGGGAATGTACTTCCATTCCCATGTATAGTTATTCTAAAGGATCGGTTGTGTCTGTGTCCTTACGTGAAGTTCTCGTCTCAGTTGGCCGCATTTATTTGCAGGTACTTTTATTCTTCAAGGAAGCAAGTAATGTTAAAGGATGCTGGTTGTGTTATAGAACATTATGTTCTCTAATAGTAGATTTGCAGTTTTTGTGGATTGCCAGTCTGGTAATGTAATAAATCTCTGTGATTCAGCAAGAATAAGCCATACCTGCAGGCTATATGTGAAAAACAGAGAAGTAAGGTTCTAGGAAGCAGCACTGTTGGGCTACTTAAATGTAGTTAAGGGAAGCATGGAGATAGCTGTAGAAAATGCAGATGTTGCTATTATATGTTATACTAAAAAGAGCTGTAAGTAGACAGTGGTGATTTATAGCCATGTATGGGGATTTAGGTTCTTAAAATACTGTGTTTCTGTATCTTACTGTTACCTTAAAGTTTAACTGACAAGCATTGCAAATACCTAGTAAGATTTGTATTCTTCTGTTTCAGAAATAATGTATTTGGCATTCCTCCTCTGCCTGTGCCAGTGTCATTAGTGTGAGGTTATAACAGAAATAACCACTGAAATTGTTTGGTGCTAGAATGATTTATTGTTGCTACCGTTTAGTAACATGACTGTTTAAATAAACTTGAAAATCTGTTTCTGTTTATCACATTTAAAAATTTTAAAATGACATTGTAGTAGTAAGGGTTCTAGAATTATTTTTCGCTCATCAGTCCTATGAAAGTATACTGTGTGCAGTACACTTGTCTGAAACATGATTGGAAGTTGAAAGAAAAGATAATTACACAATGTATGTGGTTATTTGGTTTAGATGGATTTTTCCTTGGAGGAAAATGAGTGGTTAGGACAGCGTTGATTGGGGACAGCATTCTGTTCATACTACTTTTATAAATGTTTGTTTTGTTTTCATAGGTAAGCCAGGAACAGATCCCAATTCAGCAGCGTGGGCAGCTTATTATGCTCACTACTATCAGCAGCAAGCACAGCCACCACCCGCAGCCCCTCCTGGTGGACCAGCTACAACCCAAACTAATGGACAAGGTAGCTGTTCAGTAAAACTGATAAATTTCTTATTGCTGGGGGTGTCGATGCCCAATTATTTTTTATTGTTGTGTTCATATATTTGGTTATTTTATTGTAGGGTAGCTGGTTTTCTTGGAAAACTCTTGCTTACAGCATTCAACATTTGCTTTTCTTAATTTCAGCGGTAGTAAGGGTAACGTATTTATCTTATAGTATACTCCAAAGAGAATTGTGCTGCAACTTGAGCTGACTGAATTATGTCTACATAGTACAGTCAGTCTTAAGTAAAAAGGGAATGAGCCAAACTGTTGATTGTCATTTGCTTAAACAGTTGCATCACTTCCAGTGGTTTTAGGACAACTACAATTGTACTATTTAGTTGTATTAGTATAATTGTTGTGCCTGGATGAGGCTTACTGCTTAAATTTTGGGTAGTGTTTTGTACTCTGAGTGGTGTGCAACTCTTGAATCTTGAAAACATGCTGAATGCTTTAAACAATTCTTTCTTTGTGGTGTCTTTTACTAATTTTTTAGTTTATATTTGTAGTATCATGTACCTCATAGGTTTATAGTGTCAGATTTCAGTGATGTTATTTGGGATTGTTACTGAAAAATTTAGCTGATAATTTGTAAATTGTTCTGTGTATGAAACAAAACCCAGTAGTTTCATTTTGCCTATTTTTAATGTGATGCAGGAGATCAGCCAAATCCAGCACCAGCAGGGCAGGTTGACTATACCAAGGCCTGGGAAGAGTACTACAAAAAAATGGGTACGTGTGCATGTTTTCTTCTGTTGTTGCATATTAGAATTGTTTTCAGAGACTTGCATATCTCTTTTGATGAGATGGGGTTTTTACGCCCAAAAAATAACAGTGCACACTCCATGTGTCTTCTGAACCATGTACTGCTAGAGGCCCTGAACCCTGCAGAAAAACAAACTTAAAAATTTGTGTTGTGTTAACTAGTATGAGTACAAGTAAATGCTTTAATTAGCTTTGTGAAAATACTTCATACCTAATGAGATGTCTGTATTTGATCATTGGGAAACAACGTCTTTTAAATATTTCAATCTGAGAATTTTTTTAAGTATATTTTTAAAGTATATTTCACAAGTTTCTGAGTTCAACTTTGATCTACTTTATGAAGCTGTTATTTCTCTTGTTTGGTAGTTGTTCCCTAATGCTCTTAAGATTACAGATTTTTCTTTCTTGTAACTTGCTTTCCGTTTTCCATGTTATTAAGCCATCATGACTAGTTTTCATGTATATTATGCCCTTTTTTAAATAGTATTTGCTTTGCAACATTTCAGAGCTGTGTTTAAACTGCAGGTTATATGTTGTTGCTAGCTTTTAAAAAATATTTTGCTTGAACTGACTTTTGAAACTGAAATGTATTTGCTTGTTAAGTTGATGATTTCATCACTTACTGAATAAGGAAAAAATATATGGTCTTGATGCATTGGCAGAAGGTGCTGTTCTCTCTTAAAACGTGGCAATGTCTTGCACCTCTACTTTGTCCACAGTGTCCTCCCATGGATATTGCAGTTGATGTAGATTTGTATACTGAGGACTAGCGGGCTTATGAATGCCAGTGCTTTCCCTGGTATCTGTTTGACCAAACACATAGCAGCATCTAGTTTGTATTGTTTGTTTGGGTGGGAGGGTTTGTTTTTTTCCCTCTTCCAACTGCACCCCATTTTCTCATGTAATATCAAAAAGCATTTGGAGTTAAGATTAATAGGATGCTTAATTTCTCTTACAAATAACCTTCTACCAGGTTGATCTCAAATAATTTGCCAAGACATAACTAGCTTTATTCTTCTTTATGTTGACACAGCATAAGTGATGAAATGAAACAGAAAATGTATAATGATTATTTACTTCAAGAATTGTATATCAGACTAAGAAAATTGCAACAGAACTCCCAAACGTGATTTTTAAGATGTGATGGGCCTTTCATTTTTCCTCTTCTTTTCGTTTAACTACTTTTTTTTTTTTTCTTCAAAATACTGTCTCTCTTAGTTCACCTCACATTTTTTGATGCAAAGTTGAGGGGTTTTTTCCACTGCCTTTTTAAGAATAATGTAATTTGTTGGCAGGGGCTCTGACATCTTTCTAATTTGCTATCTCTGGAAAGCAAAGTCTGGGTTACACTAGTCTTACATTTGTTCTAATTAAATAATGGCTAGTTACAAGGTGTTGGGATAGAGTTTCTGGAAGTCCAGAGAGAAGTGTGAATCCAAAAAAGATAGACATTGGGACATGTAAAGAATTGCTCTTAAAATGGAAAATTAAAAAATCCTAAGACAACAATCAAATAAGAGGAAAAACAGAAGGGCAGTTCTGATCTTCATTTCTTTTTCTACTTCAAATTGAGTTCTTTGCCTGAAGGAGAACTCTTGATGTCTGGACCTGTATAACTTGACTATGTAAATCGTGAGAACTTTTTTGCTTCTTCAGCATGTTGAAAATCTTGATATGGAAGATACCATTTCTCTTGAGGTCCACTTAGAAAAGAGGAAGAACTGACCAAGTGAGATTGAAGGGCAGAGAATTCACCTAGAGTTGATTCAGTGCTAAATGGAGGTGTTTTTCCCTACCTCCTTAACAGCAATGTTAAGAAGTAGTAGAAGATCTGATGAACAGGAAGGCTGTCCATCAGCAGGTTTGTGTGGTCTCCTGGCTCTCAAACAAAGCTACTACTGTTTGTGCTTTCTGCAGTACTGTAATGCTTCTGTCCCCATTAACTTGTGCAGAAGGGGGAAGGTAGTAATTACAGGTCACTCACTCTTCAACCCTCCTTTCAGATTTTTCACAGCACAGATAATTACACAAAGACTTGTTTTGGAGAACTGAACTGAAACTTGGGACATGCTGAGCCCAAGGAGTTCTGGTTTTGCTGATGAAGAAAACTACTTTGATAATCCATGTGGCAAGCTTATGAGGGTGACAGTACTGAGCTGAACAAGTTGCATGTGATACTGCAATTGATGCTCTGGATTTCCTCATCTAAAGCACTCCTGAACAGTCCCGTCAAAACCATAATACTGTTTTCCAAAGTGGCATCCTACTGGTGCGATATTGACTCGGCTAATCACAGAGAACGTTTTCCTATTTTTTTCAGTGTATAGAACGGTGACTTGAAAATAACCTGTTTTCCAACTCACAAATACAGGGGCAAAGTCCATCTCCTTTTTCAGACTCTTGTTTTGGTCAGGGAATAATAATTGCCTTGAGTAGCAAATACAATTAAAAATAGGACTGAAAAGCTAGGAAAATACACATGCGCACTGGTGGGTTACTGTATGTGGACCTTATAGGTGACCCAGACCATCTATTTGCTTGGTAACCTACTTCATAAATTCAGAAAATTTGTTTTGAATTTCCCTTTAGTATTACCAAGTAACAAGACATTAGTTCAGCTTTTGAAGACATAATATTTTTATTTTTCCCTGCAAGAGCTGAAATAAAGATTTGCATAACTAGGCCCTAAAAATCTCCCAGCGATAACAGTTCCCTCTAAACATGAAGTCATATTTTAGTAAATGACCTGTATGTCACCATAGGAGTTTGTAAATTTATCATTTAAAGTCATTCCAATATATTGTGGCCTTGACTTATAGTTGAGGGATTCCATAGTAAAGAGTGGAACTGTTCTGTAATGATTCCTGAGCATAGTAGCAGGAAAATGGACAAAGAACAGTTTTCTCTTACCAGAATCACACTTGATGATTTGAGTAGTGAAAGAACTGTAGAATCATCTGGCATTTGCTTTCTTAGCCTTCCTTAATGGGGAGGTATTCTGCGTTTCTTGTATTTCCTTTGTATGTAGCTTATCAATATTTTTTGTTAGTTTTCCGGTTGATTCTGGATATTAATGAGCACGTACTGTTTCAGCGCAGTTCTGTACACTGAAAGGAAGTTTTGACTAAACTGCTGAATTCCATGTGTAGGTTCAGAATTACTTGCAGTACTTAGTAGGGGAATGATGCAGCTAAAATACTTTGAATTTTTACTAACCTATTTCAGGACAGAAGCCGAGTTTGACATCTTTTAGTAGATGTTAAACTTCCTATATTTGATTTATTATTTGAATTTCAACACTGCCTTGGGATAGCTGGCTGAATGTCAGAAGATTCTTGGGTTATAATGCACAAAAAATGCCTTAGCTTTGATATTCAGCTGTGCTGACAGCTATGACATAGCTAAATAATTTGTAAGTAGAATTGATATCTCATAAATTAATAGTAAACATGCAAAAAATATATCCTGGGATAATTTGTAACCATATTAAAGATCATTTTGCTTAAAATATTTGATCAGAAGTGTAAATTGTCAGTTATTCTAAATTATAAATTGTAAGATGTGATTTCAGCTCCTAAGATATGAAGAAATGTAAGTAAGATTTTCTAGGAAACAATTGCTTTACTGTATAACCCAAAAAGTGATGAAAAGGGGTTTTTTTAATGTATCTACAGTGTAAGTGGAAAAACTATGTAAGTTGTATAGAGGGTTGGAAAATGGAAGGTTGTATTTTGAAGACGTTCAGGATAGTGCTTTGCCAAATGTTCAGATTCTCTGCTCACACTTAATGTTTTTGAGAGGATTTGGGGAATACACATATATGTAAGAGGAGTGTGGATAGCTAGTATTCTTCATGTGAATTTTCTGTGTAAAAGTATTTTAAAAAACAAACAAACCCAACTTTCTATCTGATACTCTAGAAAACAGTTCAGTAGAATCTTTGATACTCATGTTGCCCAGAAGGTTGCTCTGTGGTCTTGTATCCAAATAAAAGGTGAGGTGGTTTCAGGTAGGATTGAAAACTTTCAGCCCTTGTCTTGTGGAAGCTGCCCCTTTTTCTTCATAGCTGAACAGAAGATTCATTGTACATAGAATTGTATAGGGTGCAGGCTTGCAGTTTGCTTGGATTTATTTGATGTAGTGTGATTGGATGTGGTGGTTTGGGTTTGGTTGGTTTTTTTTGTTGTTGGTTTTTGTGTTGTTTTTTTTAATCCTAGAAGAAACTTGGGGAAATGGTGGTGACTGTAAAACTTTGATTTGAAAAAATAACCCTTTAAGAATGTAGATCACAAGAATGTTATGTTTTGGAAATTAAAGAAACTTAAAATGAAGCACTCCGTACAAAACCCTTCTGTCTGGATGCATGTAAGTGTGATGACGGATGATTGGATAGAGGGTAGTGAGTGTTCTGCTTATGGTCAGGTATGCTCTGCAGTGGTAACTGCAAAAGCACCTTTCAGATAAAAAATTGTGAAGGTGATAGTGGTAATGACTGTGTTTGATGTTTCTGAAATAAGAGGAAAAGGACGTAAAGATGTCTGCAGCAAACCTTCCTTGTAAGAAGAGCGTGACTGAGGTCCTAAAAAGTTGGCTGTAATTTTTTATTTTTGATACACTAAAGAGTCCTTGTGTGTTAGTCTACCACCTTTACAGAATTTTTAACCTACAAGTTGATTTTGTTGGAAGTATCAGTAGTTCTCAGCTGTAAGTCTGGGAGAGTGTGCGTGTGTGTACACGTATGTGTGTACACACTGTTATTTCTAGAGTATCAGACCTTAAGTGAAGGTTGAAAGAAGTTTCAGGACTATATTCTGTGGTGGAGTAAATGTTAACAAAAATTAATGCTCTTCTTGAGAAATGTAATCTGCAGTAACCTAGCAGTTGCATCAAGGAGGCCAAAATTGGGGGAGTGAATTAATTGGCATCTGGTGAACTAATTAACGCAGTCTGTAGAATAAGATAAAGTCCATCTAGGTGGATTACAAAAGATATAGTCTTGCCTGTTGACCTGTATTTTAATTTAAATGCTACTGGTTGTTCAGGTCAGTTTAGGTCAGCAGGCTTTAAAGACTTGCTCTGAAATGTGATTCAAGAGGTAGAAAAAACTGTCCTTACGGTTCCTCAGTTTTGCTTTACATGGGAATCATTACATTAAAATAATATGATGAATAGTTAGGTAAAAAAAAAAAAGCCACAAGATTATTCAAAAGCCTTGGAGGAGCATTGCAAGAAGCTATGTGATACTTGTTAGGCAGTGAGATTTTGAAATCTTCTCATTTCTGTTGCAGCAACAAAGCTATATAATTTTAATTACTTGTAGGTCAAGCAGTTCCTGCCCCTGCTGGGGCTCCGCCAGGTGGTCAGCCAGATTACAGTGCAGCATGGGCTGAGTACTACAGGCAGCAGGCAGCATATTACGCCCAGACAAGTCCACAGGGAATGCCACAACATCCTCCAGCACCACAGGTATAAAGTTTAAGTGTTTTTTGACTGGCTACTGTTTCAGTGGTTGTAGATATTTTTTTGCATGTCTCCTGCTTTGTTACCTTTGGAGTATGCATCTTTTTTTCTAGCAAAATAACTATCAGAATAATTAATAGATTACTTTGTTTACCTGATAACTTGAGCTCTGTATCTATCCATATGTTTGGTGATTATGGTTTTTTTTTAAAAAAAGAAAAACTTTCTCCTCCCAGGGTTTTGAAAACCATGCAAGAAGCCACCACCATTTACATTAACCAATTTTTCTTTCTTAAAGGCTTCACTCCTGAGTTAGCTCGATTTAAAGGATTTTCTTTAACTTTTTGTGTATCTCTTATGTATCTCTTCTGCACAGGGCCAATAATAAGAAGTGGACAATACAGTATTTGCTTCATTGTGTGGGGGAAAAAACCTTTGTTAAATGTATGGATGCAGACGCCTTGATGAAGATCTTAATTTTGTTTGGTTAAAAAATAGTGTTTTTGAAAATGTACAAAATATCTATCACTACTGATAGGAGGTAATATTTCTGTGTAGAAATGAAAAATGGTTTGTTTTTAGTATTAGTGTAGATGTACACATTCCAGCAAATGTATTTGCAATTATGTGGTCAATGCTTTGTGATATAAATGTACTTTTTCAATGTATACTTTATCACTTTTAAAATGCCTGTTTTGTGCTTTACAATAAATAATATGAAACCTCCTGTGTCGGTAAGTTGGATATGTGGGTATATAAAGAATTATAGGATTGATTTGCAACGATGAATGAAGGTACCTGTACACAAATGAGCTATTTTTTTCCCCCCATGAAACCTTGTTGAGTTTAAAAACTTGTTGTTAGCATGTTTTTCCCCTCTTGCAGAATAGTTGTAGATGGAGGATCTCTTTCATTCATTGTATTTTGCTGCCTAGCATCAGTAATCTTGATACCTTAATTTTCTTTCTATTTGATTAAAACTGCATGTGTTTAAGAAGGTGATCTTTTGGCATACTTCCATTGCATTAACAGTAAAATTTCCTTTTATACATGACCACTGTTTCAGACCTGTGCAGCTGCTATAACAGATAACTTTTGTTATTGAATACTTCAAAACTGTTCCTGCATAACTATTTTACGGATTTTTTCAGACTAGTTAAAAAACTTACTTTAAGTATAATGCTTAAGCCTTCAGTTTAAAGTAGTCCACTTCAAAATTCAGTGTAGAAAAGTCGATGTGGTATGCATAGTAGTTACAAAAAATTGCATCTGTCCTTAAAACGCTGTTTTGTTTGAGTGGTGGGGAGTGGTTGAGAACTTCCTGCAGAGCAGATAACTTCTGTTTTTGTAAATACTCAAGTATTTGAATCAATTGATTATTTTTTTATATATACTTGAAACTTCTTATTGCTCTAATGCTCATACTAAAAATCTGATTCTCTTGAAATCCTATGTTTGCTCTTTTGCATATTATTGGCTCTTTGCATATATTAGACTACATGCAATACAGTCTGTCTTGCCATTGTCTGTTGAAGTGCAGGTTTGATCCAGCCAGTATAGAACTAGCTCTATAGGGGTGAGGAGGACTGTGCTGTGTATCATCCTTGATTGTTCCTTCAAGGAGCATTGCACTGTAAGTACATCAGAATGACAAATTGATGAACTGCAACAGTATCTTTTTGTCAATGTTCCACATAATGAAAATGCCATACTTGTGTGACTATTATGTTGGAATACAGTGCTGGTATCTTAGGAAATCATAATTGCTTCTTAATTCAGAAACATAGGTTTGCGTATATATATACATACACATAATATGAGCTTTGTGGGTAAGTATTCCTGAAACGTTTAGCAATAGCTAAAGAAAATCATGTTTCTGTTTATCTAAGTAATAGTTGTTGTTTTTTTTTTTTATTAGTACTCCTGAGACAGCTGTATCATTCAGTGTTTTAAAGTATGCATATCGTAATATTGAAGTCTTTGGAACCACTTGTTAGACAGAAGTTGTCTTTGTCTTCAGATAGTTTGCAGATATGTAGTGATGTAGGTATGTTTTAAATAATTCTGTGAATGTTACTTGCTTTATCTTTTGGAACACCATATTGTTGCTTTGAGAATAAATTTTTTTAGGGTGGCTGCACAGAGAAGTAGAAGTTAAGGCTTGAAAATTGAAGTAGTTTATTCAGGTAATTAGCAATGTATGTATTGTGCTGTAGAAATAGAAGGAATTATTTTTATCCCTTTTAAAATTAGGAATTATTTTGGTAGCTTAAAAAAGGCTAGGACGGTATTTGCTATCTTTAGTGTAGGGTATGAAGTTTAATAGTTCAGATATTTTGCATGGTATTTTATAGATAACCTTATAGAATGGTGCATTTACTATGTACTAAACTGAGCAAAATTAAATTCACTGGATTCTTTATCATTCACAAAATGGAGGCTGTTGATTTTGATTCATTTAAGGTATAAAATCTTTATTAATTGCAAACAGTGCAATTATTTATACTTCACAGTGCCTTCCCTGACCTTCCACCTTAGGTTCTGCTGCAAAAAAGCAACAGGTAAGCACAACCTAAGGAAGTATATAAACTAATATATTTCAGTACATTAATGTTGTCCCTGTGAGATCTTTGTGGTTGTGTATTGAAAAGCAATCTGCTGCTTCCCCAAATGCATTGTTACTCACGGTTCCATTTCAGTGGAAAGTCTTTTAAGTTTTTAAACAACTGTTTATATTTCTAGGTAAATATGTTTTTTATTTTTTTATTTTTTTATTTTTTATTATTTTTTAGAAAAGATGAGTAGATTGCAGTAATTAAACTTGATCAGAATACGTAATTTTTGTTATTTTTCCTCAAATAGCTAATTGTTGCAAATAAAGAATCAAAACCTTTAAAATATGCAGGAATTACTTTGGTTAGAAACGTCAACAGCCTTCACAAATGTTTTTTATAATAGGGCACTACTCCCACTCAAACCCGTAAGACTTAAATATAAAGAATATGACTTCTTGTTGTTATCACTGAACTTGATAACTTGTCTTACAGTTATAGTGTGTTAGTGGAATTTTTAGATAACTCAGTTTGCTTATTCATACTTGACATGTTAGGAAAACAGATTCTGGAGTTTCAGAGATTAGTATGTTTTAACTGAAAAAGCATGTGCACCAATTAAATGTTAACAGTACAGCGAATAATATTTTTTCTATATAGCAGTCAGCGTATCCTGTTTCTTGATACTTTAACTGAATTGCTGTATATTTTGATAGTTTAAAATGTTTGTATGTCTTATAGATGGTCTGGTACAGGTTTTTGTTTCTGGTTTTTGTTGTGTTTTGTTTTTTGTTTTTGTTTTTTTAGCTTAAAGTAAAGCAGCATCTACTTGGTTTTTTGTTGATTATTCTGTTTCTGAAATGTGCTGCTCCTCTTTCAAAAGTCCTGCTTATCTGTACATCAAAGAAAAATATTCAAAAAATACTGCCTTCATTTTCACACACAGTGCTGAAGATGCTGCAAGCACCAAATCATAGCTCATAGAATCAGGTCCTGAGATAGTTACTACCAGTAAAGAGGAATCCTTTGAGTGTATGCCATTGGTGAGCCGATGAGCATGGACCATAGAAGGGCTCCATGTAGAAGGTAAAATTGGCAAAAACATAACAGATTTGAAATGTATCCCATACATAATGGTGTAGGGTATAATTTTTGTTTTGATCACTTTTCATTCTTTAAAGTATTATTTGTTTGACCATAAATGTTCCATAATCTGTTAAGTTTTTTAAACTGTGATTTAATATAAACCATCTATTTTAACTTCTATTCTTCTAAACAGCCAAGCTTAGCTATATTGAATTTTTGAACTAAATTAATAGTTGTGCTTCAGTTTCTCAAGCCACTTAATACTTCATGTAGTTTAATATGTAACTTAATTTTTGACGTGAGAAAAGGTTAGGTGTGTACCATTTGGATTTTGATACTGTGAATTTAGTGTTGGGGTGAGTCACTTGTTCACTTCCTTTTACATGATACTTTTTTCTTCAACTCTTGTTCCTAAAATATCTTGCACAGTCTTTCAATTATAAATTCAGCCAGTGGAAGGAGATAGAGAAGAAAAAGCCAGTTTATTGGAATGTTGCTAGTGTGTGGAAGATGAGGTGTTCTTGTGTGTAGCATTTGAGGTGTATTGACTTCCAGCTTTCTCACTGCTGGGCTTACAGGCATGCTATTTTTGTGCTAAGCATAGTGTTTATTTCTCAACTCTGTCTCAAAACTCAATAGTTCTTAGGAGAACAGAAAATAGATTATTGGAGGTGTCCTGATCCAAAAAGATAACTGGACTTCCTTAGAAACGTAATGAACTTGTCCAAAAGGTGTTTTAAAATGTTTCCTGCTTCCCCCTGCCCTGCCCCTGCCTTAAGAGTTCCTCAAATTAAATAGAATGTGAAGAGCACAAAAAGTTTAAAAAGAAAGCATAATGTTCAAAGTAGGAAAAGCATTTTCATATCACTTTCTGCAGCCTATACTTTAATAGGACATGAAATAAAATGTCAGGTGGATAAACTTCAGTCTAGCATGATCGTAAGTCATCTCTTTAAGTTGTCCAGGCAGACAGGATCATTATTCACTTGCACAGCCTATCTTGAAATATTTCATCTTTTTAGTAGTGGTATTTTATTGGATTATAGAAACTGTTTCTCCCCTGTTCTCTTCCAAAGTAATTTTTAAGTTTTCCATTGCATGTTAAAAGCTTTTTATTTTGCTTTTTTCCTGGAAGTGGGGGGGTGGAAGGGAGGACTGGGCTTTTCAGAAAGCATACAGTTGACAGGATTCCCTCTTCCCTAGTAATAGCTTATAAAACTCTTATGTATGCACAAATATTTCTCTTGCGTGCATGTGAAATGCCTTTTCGTCCTGAGAAAAGTGTTCTCTGCAGAAACTACCCGTGTGTAAAAAGAAGATTGGCTTTAAAAGGCAACTGTGATGGGAACAGTGTCTTAGGGAGATGCAGCTTGGACTTGAGGTAAATTGAATGCTTTACAAAAATGTGGTTTTGAGCTTGCATTGACATTGTATGTAATATGGGTACACGTTAACTGTATAATGGTTTTTGTATGGTTTTTCTCAATAAATGTAAACTGATGGATAATAGCAATGTTTTGTCTCTTTTTTATGCTCCTATCCCTGCCTTCGTTAGTTTGCAATAACGACTTCAGAGGAAAGATATTGCAGCAACTGGTACTTCTGTGAATTAACATCACCCACATAAAATGAAGTAAAATACATTTATATGGCTATTAGGATAAATATTCATTCAAAACATGCAGTTTATTACCATTTTTTTCAAGATGTTTCTGAATTTGTAAATATTTTATTGAGGCAAAAGAGTGACTTCCAATAGGTAACTGTACAAAGAGCAGTCAACAGATTCAACCATAGGAAAATTACTTTTTGAAATGGCTGCATAAATCTAATTTGCTGCGGCTTACCTTGTCTTTATGCTAAGGTTTATACACATGTTCTTTAACTTAAAGTGTGACTATTGATTCTAAAATTACTCCTACAGAAGCTTAAGCTGAACAATTCAGATGGTGTTAACACAGTGGGATTAGTGTTGATATCAAGAGGTCTTAGAGAAAAATAGTACAGTAGCCTTAAGAAGACAATGTTAAATGCAGCAGTAAATTTATTGCATTAAGAGAGAACAAAGATTGCGAAGTTAGGCACTTTCTGAAATTATTTTTCTCAAAGCTTGCTTCCTGCCAGCTTAGCTATGATAGGCTCATATTTTGTCACCAACTGTTCCTATATCATTTAAGCAATGAAAAAGAAGTTTTAAAGCGAGTGTTGGTACTAGAAAGACTACTACAAGCCTTACTGAGATTGTTTTAACTTTTGGATTATCGGCTGCATAGGTGATAAGAGCATAACAGTTTAAATGCAAGCCCATTTTAAAACAGAAGAACTAATGTTCTTCGGAACAACAACAAAAGTGAGCAGTTAGGTAATCTTTTATTCTTTAAAAATAGTACACTGGGGTTTTTCAAAATCATCAATAAGTATTTCCTTTTGCCAGTTCAATGCTTCTGGGATAAAGTAAAACAGCTTAAATATTCAGTGTTCATGCAAAATACACCAGTAGATTTACACTACTACACAAGTTTCCAGATTGAGTATTTAGCTTTATACTGTTACACAACAGTTGGCCTTCAAATGTGGGAGCACTATTATCATTCAGCTTTTTCCTTTAGTTGATCTTTCATATGTTGATTCCTTCCTTTTGGCCTTTAATACTCTTTTATTTTTTTTGTTTTGAGCAAGGAACCTGGACACTCTCACAATTTGAAGGCTATTCATATCCGGTGCAGGAATGACAAATCAATGCGTATCCTTGCTTTCTTTAGTTGGCCCCATCAGAGAAAGAGATGATGCAGTAAGAAAGTTTTGAGGGGAAGAAAGATTCCAGCTAAAGTAGAGCATTAGTAGTCATCAGCTAGAAAATAAAAGGGTTAAGAGAAACAGATAATTAGATTTTCATAATAGGAAAGATGAAAGAAGAATATTTGAGAATTAAGTGAATTAAAATGCTAACTCTTACTTTCAATGGTGAGAATACAGGTGCTAGCAGATGTGCCTCTGTTATTGACTGCTTTACACATATATTCCCCTTCATCTTCTGGGAAGGTTTCTGGCAAGTAAAGGCAATACGTTTCTCCTCTTTCAATATATTGATAGTCCTCAGAGTCCTGCAACATTTCCCCTTCAAACCACCATGTAACTTCAGGTTTTGGTTCTCCGGTAATTTTAACTGTAAATCTCACTGGCTCGCCATCAACGACTGATGTGTTTTTCAGTGACTTCTTGAACCAGGGAGCTCCAGATCGAGCTTGATCCTCCTCATCTTCGCAAGTAGAACCATTAATAATGCTTCCCTCTTCTTCTTCTTCCTCTTCCCTTTTCTATTTTAAAATAAGCTGATTTAGAACGTTGAAAGTGGCAATAACACTATAGCTAGTGATATGTAATTGATTATAGAGAAGTTACCATGTTCCTGAGAAGGGAAATGCTGCACCTGTCCTCACTAGATAACAACATAATGCACTGAATCTGGATATGGAACAAGGCAGTAAAACTGATTTTAATGAGGCTGGAATCTTGGGGTAAAATATAGGCATGAATGTAGATTCCATTTTCAGATTATTCAAAGGATATGGTGAACTTTCTTTGCAGTATGTCATACTCTTCAAGAATATGTGAAAACACCAAAAGCAATTTTACCTTATTGCAGCAATTCACAGCAGCTGTTAAAACAAGTATAATGTTCCTTTTATACCTCTGGCAGTGTTGCCATCGGTGGTAATCAGATGCTAAGTTAACAACACTTAGGACTGAAGAAAAGGTACTTTATACCTTCTGTAATGCTGCATCAATTTCTTTTTGTTCAAACTGCATGCGTAGTAATTTCTGTTCTTCGATTCTCCGCTGCTCCTCCTCTTCCCTTGCTCTTGCCATTTGCTCAAAACGGGCCTTCATGTTTACTTTATGAGTAAACGGAGCCTCAGATTTCTTGGCTGGTCTCACATCTACCTCATCATCCTTGGGGGAAGAAAAAAACAAAATAGCACTTAACTCATTTATTACCTTTTAAATGTGTATGATAAAAAAAACTAGTTTTGTAGAGCAGTAGTTCTTAACTGAGCAAAGCCATCCAGAGTCCCGTTTTTCTCAGAAGTTTGTTTAATGTTGGGTTTAAGATCGAGTCTCGTAATAGTTTATCCCAGGGATAGGGCAAAATACTTGCTGAAGTAATTTAAAAAAATGTTAGGTAGAAAAGTACTCCTAAAGGTTTATTTTCATATAGAAGTTAAATACTGGTCTTGTGGCAACGGTAAATCCTTGGTGACTTGACGTTCATGCTGTGATGTTATGGTAGCTTATGGTACCCTAGCGCAGATTGACCTTACAGAAACATAATTACCGTGTCAGTCATTAACTTGAAAGTTCAAAAATAGATGATAGGCTTTGAGCTGATACTGAAGTGACTGACTGGTGTGGATAGGAACCTCAGAATGAGGCTCAGGTCAGGCTTAGTACTGTGAAAGGCTTCCTGCACTGCCACATGATTGTGCCATGAAAGTTCACATGCGTGTTTTGGGTCACAGAGCATAGTGTTGATCTGTTGGTTAGACTGACAGCTTCATTTCTTGTTTTTTCTCCTCTGAAAAAATGTGAGAGGTTCCAGTCTGAAGCATAGATAAGTAGGCATTCTTCTCTGCTCTACCCTGAGAAATGAGTAAAGATGTTGAAAAGACTTGAGCTTCGAATTCTTTGGTTTTGTTTGGTTTTTTTCTTAATTCATACACTAGAAAATGAATTAGAGTTCAGAATGAGAAGCAATTCATGTGACGATTAATAGATTAATTCTCAAATGGGAATGTTTCAAACCCTCAGGCTGGCAGGTTTCAGGTTGTTAAGATGCTGAATTGAGGACTTTGAGCAGAACAACAGATCTCTGCTTGACCAGATGACTGATAATAAACTGGTGCTGTTTCCTTTAGGGATGTGGAGGTGAGACTTCCTCATGCATCCAAAGAAGGGAACGCAAAAGAAGGGAGAAAATAATTTTTGAAATATAGCAAACTGGTGAAAGCAGCATTGTCCACTGTTAGATCATTAGTGTGTTAGTTGAGTGTATCATTGACAAACAGAGAATGCAGCTTACCTCTTGAAATTTTTCGGCTTCCCTTTCCCTTATTTCTTCATCCATTGCTCTTCTCTTAGCTCGCTCTTCTTCAATCTTCTTCTGTATTTCTTCTTGAGACAATTGTCCTATCTTTTCAAACTTGCTTTTTAAGTTCTTTGCCTGAATAGTACCACTTCTTTTTAGCTTTATTAATTCTTCGTATTCTTTGCTTAGCTCAAAAGTTTCAGACTCTTCTTCCAGCTGTTCAGAAATTACAGAATATGTAAGATGGAAAATGCCCCAGTTATTTTTACTACCTGTTCTCCCCACAGATAGGTGTAACCTAATGCACTTGAGCAGTTCTCTTAGTTATTTGAAATCAGCACAGACACCTTTTCCCTCTAACTTCTTTTTTTTTTTCCCTCGCTGTTCTCAGGATTACTGCGTTTGTATCGCATCTAAACTAAATACAGATTTTAAAATGTCTTGCTTGAATGTACTCGTTCAAGGATTGGTGTCAGTAAACCACCCTTCACAGACTCAGAATACCAGACACCTAGCAATACAAAAACCTTAGTTATCCTGGATTTGTAATTTCTCTCTCTTGCTTACAATATCATATGAAATTTTTTTTTTTAAATACAGCTACTTTGTTAAACAGAAAATTCATTATTTATTTTTTTTAATCCAGTAAAAAGCAAATGAGTTTTAAGGGTGTCATGGCTGGAAAAGAAATGGCAGTTCTGGATCCTGTAGTCAAACCACATCTGAAGCTGTAATTGTTGATATTTAACTCCCTCCTTTTATGACTTCTGACTGACAGTCGAGATGTGTATGCATTTGAGTTGGATGACCCTGTTTCTCCCTTCTTTCCCAGGATGTAATACAAAATTTACTTGACAAGTTGGCAAGGTAGAGCCTTTATTACTCACTTCAGCTTTGCTTAACATAAATAAATAAATGTAGTCCTCTACCATTCATGAGGGAATAATAAAGACTTGCCACCCACAACCAAATCAAACTGAAGTGTACAGTTCATGAATGTGATGTTTTAGACATTTGGTATGCAAAGCAAATTTTGTGTGTGAATTTTAAAATCAACTGTCACGGTCTTCAAACCCTTGATACACTGATTAGAAATAAGTTAAGGCCACTGTAATTCTTTCCTAATTAGTTAACACAGCATTCTCTTGAAGAAAAGCAAGTATTTTGCTCTTTCCTACTTTCATTTTTGTATTTTTCTTTGGGAACTAGATGTTTCTGTTCTCCTAATATTGTAAATATTACATAATTGTTTTAGTAATACTGTAGAATTTTCAGAAGTGACTGTAAAGTAAAATTACAAATTTGAAATGACATTTCTACTTTAAGGGTGGCAAGGGATAAAAGCATTTTCCTGGTAGATCAGTGATAAAAATAGGTATCTTATTATACAGAATGTTATGTTTTAAGGATATGTTTTTCTGTTTTTCATTCTTTTCACATAATGCTGAAAGTACTGATTTTAAATTCCTTATAAAGGAATTTTCGGTTACAGTCTTAAACTTTGAGGGTTTAGTAATTAACTGACATGATCTATTATATTTTTATTCAGAGCATGCTTAACATATCCTTTGATATACAAACCTCTCCCATTTCTTGTCTTAACTGTTGAAATTCTTGCTTTTCCATTTCCAACTTTTGCCTACGCTCTTCTTCTGTGCGTCTCTTCTCTTCTTCCATTTTTTGTCTCAGCAACTCCTCAAAATTAATTTCCAGTTTACCAGGTATGAGAGATTCTTGAGAAACTGTTTTAAACATTTCTGGTGATTCATCATCCAGCACCTGCTGGAAATCAGAGCATTAATGATACATCCTGAAGGTACCTGTGATGAAACCACAGTATTGCTCAGACACTTCTAGCACATAAGGGTAACCAAGTATTTTGCCACATCAGCCGCAGTATAGTAAGATGCAATATGACAACGTGGGTGTTCCTCTGATATTTTGGGAGAGAGTGTGTTTGGGGGGTTTTGTGTTTGACTTTAGCTCTTTATTGTTACAGTGCTAAACTTTCATAATGAAGATGACGGTGTTTGTTAAAACCTGGTCTTTTTAGCAAGATGATAGAGAGGATGTCCTCTAAATCCAGCTTTGGCACCTGAAACAATTCATTCCTGTTTACTTCACAGGCTGTCATTAGACAAAGTGCTCGTGTTTAAACGTCATTGCTCTTAACACTGACGTACGTCTACCTGTGATCTTTTTCTAAGCAAACTGAATTATATTCCTGCTCTTAAGCAGTATTAGTATTCCCAGTAAGGATAACTGAACAGGATCTTCTACAAGAAACTCTTCTTGTGCACAAATTGATAATACTAAGTTACGTTGCCAATTCATTGCTTTGTACAACCCAAGAGGTTTCCTCCTTTCCCTGTCCTTTTCTCAGGCTTCACAGTAGGGTTGGGCTTTGATGGTCATTCATGAGCAGTTTGCTTATTTTGTAGACTAATTCATAAGAAGATGGTAGGGCCTAGGAAAAGCAATTTTCATTACTTCCAAAAGCAGGAAGTGTAAGAACAAGTACTTTATCAGACTGAATTTGTTGAAGAAAAGCATTACTAAAATATGAAGCTGTAAGATACAAAAATGGCCAGGTAGCATGACAGTCCGAGTTATGCAGGAAGATTTTTAAAATAACTGCTTGATAAAACCTATATAAGTGTATGTTTGTGCATGTAACTATGTAAACTTATTAACAGAGAGTCTCAACAGGAATGTTCTGTAGATAAATGTGTGAGATGAGGTCAGATACTGATCTAGAACTGTGTGGTGATGCGACTTTTGGCACTGTTTAATCAGCACACGTTTGAAAAGCTTTGTGGCAAACATTGAAGAGCATAATGTGCCTTAAATTGTAGGCATTCCCAACAGTAGTTATCAGCCAAATGCTAGAAAGAATTAAAGGAGCAAAACTTTCATTTGAGAAAGTGTTTTGACTAGCTTTATAAAGAAACAGATAATAAACATTTTTTTATAAGATTCTTTGGCGGTCCCTTTTCTCTTTATTGCTACTCACTGCCGTTTGTGCCATCTTAGGACCACTCTCTTGACCTCCTTTGCCCATATCCTTTTTATTTGTCACTGCGCTTTCTATAGCCCAATCCCACTCAACTACTGCTATTCACTATAGATTTCCTTCAGATTTTCCTTCTGAGTAAGCTTACAGTTGGACTTCAGTCCCACCATTCCTTCCATTCTTCATTCGTTTTGCATAATATGAGCATATTTGTTGAAACTGTGTTATGGAGCAATGGAGTCAAAAACAAAGCTGTAAACTGTTTCCTTTAATGAAAACAATGCATAGCCACATAGTTTCCAGAGGCTAGCCACAGCTAAATTAGCCAAGAAATGTGAAAGTCTCGTGCTTGTGATGCATTAGTTCATATGCTCATCACTTCCAGAAGGTACAGAACTTAAGTGAATAGAAGCATTAATTTGAAGTTTACCGACACATGTATATATAAACTTTAAAAAGCTGTGCATATGAGCAAACACTGGCAGCTATCTGCTCTGTATTTTTGAATCAGTAAGTTATAAAAAGACAGCAAGCCAACTTTTGTCTGGTTTAAAAAACGCAGGAAAAAAAGTCAGCTGAATTGTGTGATGCACAAAACCCTGTGGTTGGTTCAGTAAATATTTTAGCCATATTTTGTGAAGTGAGACTATACGGTTTTTTTCTGCAAAGTGGGAACAGATGGTAGTGAGAAACAGTCCCATTTCAACCGTAGTTGGCAGCACAGTCAACCAATTTTCAGTGGGCAGCGACTGACAAAGTAGAATGCTTTTTATTCGTGCTAGTAGAAAGAGACTGATGGGTGAAAGATGAATGCTTCAGTCTGAAAGTCATCATGTTGATGGTGGGAAGCATGGAAGTATAAATGTAGCACAAGTAAATGTGAAATAGGGAGATCCTTCCAAAAGGAGGTGGTGTTTGTGTTTTCTAGCAACAATATTAATACCTCAATGTGTTTATACTTTCAAAACTAAATTAAAATGAATAAACATGAAAAAGGTTCTAAAATAACTACTTAATTTAAATGCTTAAATAAAAATTTAATGTGAGGTTGTACTACTGGAAGAGATGAGTAATGTGATTTTAAACATTTAAAGAACATCTGCATTGTGGCTACATCGTGTAGCAGTGGAAGATAAGGGAAAGCACAGACTTATATTTTCTGTTGTAACAGAAAATATGGTGTTCATATTCAGGATGCTAATTAACAGAAAACTTTCAAACTTATATACTGAAAATACTTTTTCGGTTTATTTTTTAAATTACTGAATGTTTTCACTGTCTGCAGTTAACAGCGCAATCCTAGGCTCTGTGCTGCATCTAATGGATTAAACCCTGTTTAATCAGTGAGATTTTTCTGCCCAGACACTTGAGCTTAGGTTCTTGCTACACTGAGGCAGAAAAAAGAGATTCTCAAGAAAGCAGGAAAAAGCAGAAGACAGCATTTACTTTCTTTGCTTTCCTTTAGTTGTCTGCTGGCTTTTTGCACTTTTTTGTGTTTTTTTGTTGGTTTTTTTTTTTCCTAGTGGCTTTAGCTTCTATTTTCTCTCTTTGGAGGTATGGACAGACACTATTTTCCATAATAGCTTACCAGTACAATTTCAAATATAAATATACATTGTACTTTCTCTAAGTAGTCTTTCAGTATATAGGTCTTGTCTTTGGCCCAATTTTCAGGCAGAGCACTGCTAGCAATATTAGTACTCATACAAAGTTTTAAATTGTCTCACCAGCATTGCTTTGAATGATGAAGAAAATTTTCTTAGGCATGCAGTTGGTCTTTCCCAATAAAACCACAGAGGGAAGACACTGCCAGATGAGTGGGTTATTCCACAGTTCTGTATGGCATGTCTTGCCCTTCCTTTTGAAACAGTTTTAGTTGGTATTTGTGTAATTTAATACCGTATTTCCTAACTTCCACCAATAAGTAACTGGCTTATACCCAAAAGCCTGCTGAAACTTGAAGCTGTTGGAATAAGCATGAAGAATACAGTGAAAAGTTCCACGCTAGTTATTTTTTATAAATAATGTTGTTGCCACCTTCTGAAATCAGGCATCTTTCTCTGCTTTCAGCTAGTGTCAGTATGTCAATCCTAGGTCCCTGAAAATTTGTCTTCCATATCATCTTAACTCAAATTTCAGACGTCATTGCATATCAGAGATCTGTGTTTGTCTAGGAAAATCCATATTACAAATTGTTCTAATGGTAAATGCCACGAATTACTTTTTCTGTTTCTCTGAACAAGAAATGAAATGCAACAAAACCACCGATTAGCTGAGTTCAGCCTTCTTCATATTTCCTTTCTAAAGGACCACAGATGACTATAATATTTGCACTTGCAGTAAGCATTTTACTAGTATACCGTTAATTATGCTTTAGCTAGTAAGAGCTGATTGGTGGACACCCTGTAAAGGTAGGGAGATAAACTTGGAGAAGTAAAAGGAGTTGCTCTTCCCCCCCCCCCCCCCCCCCCCAAAAAATCAAACCAACAAACCTTCCTTGTGAAAACATTTTGCTTTTCTAGTTTGTTGCATCTAGCATAATACCCATTGGACACAAAATCTGGTTTTGATAAATTATTTGAAATCCTTTCTAGGCTTGCTGTGAGGAGGGATTGTTCTGTGATGATTTTTGGTAAACAAACTTGATCAGTTTACCCCACTACCTTCTAAAAAGTAGTGAGGTGAACTAATTAATGAAGTGAAGGAGTTGAAGCATGCATTCCTAACTCTATTTAAAGCTTTTTCCGAGAGTTGCTTTCCAGTTCATTTGAGACTTTAGGTAAAAATTAAACCATACACTCAACAAAGATGCCATACCATGTTCTTCCTTGCTTCAGCAAATGCTCTTTTCTCCTCTTCTATGCGTCGTCTTGCATCTTCTTCTGCTTTTCTCTTCTCCTCTTCTCTCCTCTGTCTTTCTATCTCTTCAAAACTGAGTCTGAGTTTACCAGGACGGAATTCTTTAACAGTATTTTCAGATTCTTCATCGCCACCTTCATTTATCTTCAGAGAACAGGGAGAGGGAAAAATAGAAAAGACTTATCCAAACATAAAAATATTCTTTAGAGTAAATGAATACTCCATTAATTCCTTTCTGATCTTTCATAAATGTTTTTTTTTTTTTTTTTTTTTTTTTCCTGGGGGAAAAAAAAGTATCAAGAGTTTGGTTTCTACAAGAAACATTTTAGTCTTGGTTTTAGCTAGGGGAGGGAGAAAAGAAATGTATTCCAGTATCTTATATGTAGCTTCTATAATTTTTAAAAAGCTGTTGAGTGTGTAATTCAAAGAATGATGTGTTATCAGGAAAAGGCTGAACAATTAAGTACATATTTTATGGTCTCAGGGTTGGATCATTTACTGTAAATCACTCCCTATTCACTTTCTTTATCTCACTTTCATAGACCTTTATACCATCAAGTCTTTTTGTTTGCATATAAATTATTTTTACCGATGTACTTGCCAGTTAAAAAAATGCTGTAGTTTTATAGCAAAACTAAATCAATTCACATTTTGCTACTATTCCAGACTGAGATTTTTGTTTCTTTCCTTTTTAGACATTTAATCCTCACTGAAGAAAGGGAATTGAGATACTCTGATCTCTTTGCTATTGCTTGTCTCCAGTGAACACTTATCTCCTAAGAGAAGCCTGTAGTTTGCAAACTGCAGTCAAGAACAGAAGAATGAACCATCTTGAGAAGACATCTCAGAGTACTTTATTTGTTAATGGAGGAAATGGACCAGGAACTGTCAGAGTATTGATAATCCACATTTCTGTATACTGCAAGCAGCCCTGGGACTGGTATGTGGGGTAGCCGGTTAATGGAATTACAGAACTCTTTTATTTGGAATTCATAGGGGAAAAAGAAAGAATTGAAGGAAATTAACTGTTGAACTCTTCCTTTAAGAAAACTTTTGACTTCAGATTTTGACAACCGCTGATACCAGATAAAACTCCATGTTAGGAAATTTCTTTTGAAGTAGGGAATTTGTAAATTACTTGGTTAATAAATACATATACATAAGGGTGGGAGATGTGAACAAAATTTCAGTTAGAACAGCTAGTGACTCCAGGAAGTTTTATCTCCTTCATTTTCTTCCCTCTTCACCTTAACTAGTATCCCCTGCCCAACCTCAAATAAAAAGAAAAAAGTGCATTATTGACATAACATCAAGGTTATTGGTGTGGAAAGGTTAAGTGATTTATTGGAGGTGGGGGTGGAGGAGTAAACAACAATTTGGGTATCTGCCTAAACCTAGAACCCTCTCAATTTGGACCACTTGGGAATTTCAGTGTTCTGGCTTTCTAGAGGTTCTGTGGTTCGTTGGTTTTTTTTTTTCTGGATAACATCAATTTCTTGAATGTTTTTGAAATACAGTCAATATAGTGATCTTGAGCTGTTTGTCCAAGAATGTTCATTCATAATTATACTCTATTTAACTTAAAGTTAGCAAACACCTAGAAATAATATTTTCAAAGATGTCATGGAAGGTTAAAATCTCATTTCTCATTAATCTTCGTATGTGAATTAACAAAGTCATAATGATCATGACTGTACAGGGGAAAGATACTTAAATACAGAACTTAAAAAATGCTTTTGGAACTGGAGTATGGTAAAGTGAGGAAATACACAATGAAACTATCTGGTGTATCTTGTGTTAATACTAAGTGTAGGATTCCTTTAGTATGATCGAAAACAAACTATAGTGAGGTCTGTTTATAGTTGATCTAAAATAAGTCTAGCTTATGATAAAGAACACATGGAGGCAGTTTTGCAAGTAATATAAAATAGGAATTGTGAGCTACATTTCTGACTATTTGGGGCTTAATCTAGTAATTTCTGGTATATTATTTTTTATGTCAATACATACAAGGGAGCTGATCTGTCTTTTTTTTTTTTCCCTTTCTTCATAAGAGGAAAGTTGTAATTTATGTATTTATCATATTTATAAATAAATATGGGAATAAGAAATAGCATTCTGTTCCTACAGAATGTTGTCCTCAAAAACTGGTTACTGAAACATCTAAAGCACTATTTAAGAAGAATACAGACAACTAATTATCTTCTTGAGGACTTACAGCTTAAGGTACTACAAAATGTAGATATAAAACCTGCTAAGATTGCTGACAAATTTAAAACACATAAATTTCCTGGGTTTACTAAAAGAATGTCTAAAGCATTATGCCAGTGTGGTTACCGAGTTAGAGCTAAGGTCAAAAATACCTCTTTCAAGAATTAATTTTCAGACTCTTAACAGCTTGAAATACAGTTAAGGAATAAGAAAAAAGAAGAATCAGATACAGGAAAGAATGTAAAAGCATATCGTATGTGAAAATTCTGTAACAACATGAACAAAACACGTATTTACCATTTGCTGTCTAGCTTCTTCAAAAGCACGTTTTTCCTCTTCTAAACGCTGTCTTGCTTCTTCCTCCGCTTGCCGCCTTTGATTTTCCTGTCTCTGTCTTTCAAGTTCTTCGAATGTTACTTTCAACTTACCAGGAGACAGAGGCTCTTGTGTTTCATTGTCTTCATTTTCACCCTGCATAAGAAAAATTAAATAGTTTTATCTTAAATAATAGATAATTATTTCTTGGGTATTTTTAGATGAGTGGTTTACCGTGACAAATGAAAGGCACTTGGTTTCCTTAAGGAATTGTTTTTCTTCCTCATGTTTTAGCTTCGTTTCTTCATCCTGTCTCTCTCTTTGTTCTGCCCTCTTCTTTCCTGTGTTCTCAAAGTTTGTTTTCATCTTCCCAGGTGTTTTGGTGGGTTTTACAGGCACTACTGTAACTAGCAGTGAAGCATCCCCTTCCTGTCCAAAAAGATATTTATTATATTTTTATAAAGCTTGACTTCTAGATAGGCTCGCTTCTTAATGAAACTGCTGCTTTTACCTGTGTGCACCAAAGCTTCCAAAAGAATTACTTGTATTAACCACAAGAATAAACCCATCTGCCCATGGCAGTCACTAGTTTGCTTGTAATACCTGAAAAGTGTCAAGACTGAATTATATTTTAAACATAACTGCTGGCAAACTCCTTAATTTCTTTACATATTTTCATTAATTGTTAGTTATAAATATTCATGGTTTGGAGAAGAACAGGTGAAATTTTGAATCCATGGCAATTGTAGCCACGTTCTACTTCAGCCTTACATTTACT
Source organism: Astur gentilis (assembly GCF_929443795.1). NCBI lineage: Eukaryota > Metazoa > Chordata > Aves > Accipitriformes > Accipitridae > Astur > Astur gentilis. The sequence goes on along the minus strand of NC_064887.1, from coordinate 14,165,094 downwards.
ATGTAAAGGATATACTGTGGTTGGAATAGGTAGTTCTAGAAAGCAATATGTAATTTTTCAGGCAGAGTAATTTTTTTGAAGGATGTTGCTGCTTCAAGGCTATTTTTACAACTTACTTGCCGAAATACATGTAACCCAGTTTTTTTCACAAAATACCGTGATTAACAGGGATACTGTCAAATAACTTAAAACTAATGTCTCTTGGTTTATTGTTGTGGGTTTTTTCTTTCCAAAACTGTAGTAGGAATGTGATATTTCTTGTGTTAGTGGAAGACAATAGGACCTTTGGACCTAGCTTTTTGAAATTAAACATGTATTTGCAAGACGTAAAATCCAAACCCATATGGTAAATTAGTCAATTTAAAAAAAAAAAGTTAACTGAGTAAGGTGTTCAAACATCTGTATATTGACAGAATCCCTTTTCAATTTCAAGGTTAAGGCAAAGAGCTTTTAAGATGATACTTTCCAAAGACAGAGAACTTAGAGTATCATTGTCAGTATACCACAAATCATTTTGGTGGCTTTGAATGTTTACATTTTAGATGTTTTTAACTACCCACAAAGTATTCACAGTGCAGACTCTATTTCAAACTTATATAAATTGACTGAAAGTACCGACATATAGTTCCATATACTTTAAAAATTTGTTAGCTCCTTGGTTGAATTTTAATTAGGTTTTCTAAATTTTCCCAGCCCACATTATAATAATAAAACAAAGTGAATAAAAATGTAGGTGAACATTTCTTTAAAAAAATCTGATTACCTCAGCTGCTGAGTCAGTTCCCGTATTGTTAAAGTCATCAATCTATTAAATGAGAATTTCATATGATTACATTACTTTGGCTCTTTGCCTTAGATTTGCAAACATAGAACTGGAAATTCTTTTTGTATCAATGATATGTATGTAGCACTCAAATTCACAGAGATGATAATGACTGAACCTTTGTTGGGATACTTCAGATATATCAGCTTGTTGAGGAAGAGGGAACATGACATAAAACATCATACAGAAAGTATGCTAAAGCATTCTTAACACTTCAGTGAAGAACCAAGTACTTTAGACGTCCATTCTTCATTTAAGCACTCCAGAATTGTTTAAAAAGAAAAAAAGCTAAGGCAAACTCATTGATTATTTCTGATTCCAGTGACATTGTCTTCCTCTCAACTCCTGCAAAAAGCCTATTGCTGTTTTTGCTTCATATGGTGTCTTTATATGTTAGTGTCTAAAACTAACATACTTTCTAAAATTCTACATCATATGTACTTCAGAGTAGACTAGATATACGGTAGATCCAGTTAAAAGTACAGTTTTAACAATGTTAGAAGTCTTAGTAGAAAATGCCATCCAAGTCCTTGTTGAAAACCGACTCCTCCTAGAGCGCTATTTTTCTTTTCTTACAGCCAAAACAAACCTAAATTTAGTAGTACTATCTTGTGGTTAAATAAAAATTTGTTTATGGTTCTAGTCTATCATTTAGATGTTCACTCTCACTGCAGTATTTGCAGCACTGAAGAAAACTGACAAAAGGAATTAAATAGGATACTCCAATGCAAAATTCTACAAAAGACAAAATTTGCTTTATTGGCATCAACAAAAGTTGGAGTCTGTTCATATATATATATATACAATAAAGATTCACAAAGTGGCAAAGGAATAAAATATTATCTGGATCTTAATGATTTATGATTTTCACTGCATTAGTCTCTTCTCATTTTTGCCTGCTGATGGCATTTTCTTCTTTTTTCTTGCTTGCCTTAGTTCATCTATCACTGAACTGTATTCACTAATGTATAAGCAAAAATTATCTGAAGTAAGGGTTGGTAAAACATAAAAAACATTTTCACATTAGTTTAGTAAATTCTATAAACTCTTGTATGCATAGGACACCAAAACTTGTGCCTGATTCACATTCCTACCAGGTTTATGCCTGCCCGGTTTCAACTCAAGCTTAACGCTTAAAAAAATTGTTACTGTAAAGAAGCGAAGATTAAGATTCTCTGAACATTATTTCCCACTTCCATCCCATTGAGCAACTCCCATGTAAATCACTGCTATCAGAAAACTTAAGATCGAATCTTCTGATCAATACAAAACTTTCTTCTTGTGTTGATTGTTTACAATTATATCCTGACTATGGTGATCAGGTAAACATACCTCCTGTGCTTTTTTTGCTAATTCTCTTTGAATTTTTCTTTTCTCAATCATATCTTGTTCAATTCTGCGCTTTCTTTCTTCTTCCATTCTCTTTCTTTCTTCTTCTTGCCTTTGCTTCTCCATTTCTGCAAACTTGCCTTTAACGGTTCCTGTGAATGTGAAATACACAGTTCAATAGTTACATCTAATACTTACCTAGTGAGTTATGTGGCCTTTCAAATCGGGCCTCTCTTACCTATTAGCTTTGGAACATAACCTTTTTCTATTTTAGATAATTTTGCGTCATCGTCTTCATCAGATCCGAGCAGTTCTTTCATCTAGTTGATGAAACACAGAAAGTAAACTGTCTTTATAACTTAAATAAAATTCCAAAATTATTGTCTTAAAATAATGTGAAAAGATTTTCACATATAATATTGAATATTGTAATAACACAAAATATTTGCAAAGAAAATAACCTCCTGCTTTCTCCTGTTCCATTCTCTCTCTCTAACATATTGTTCTTTTCTTCTTTGCTTTTCATCTCTAGATCTCCTTTGATTTCTTTCTTCCCTTGCTTTCTGCATAGCTTCAAATTTATCCTTTACATCACCCTTGTGAAGCTTGGGCACATAGGATTTTTGGACGGGTTTAGATGAAGAAAGCAGAATCTTGGTGAAGAAATGAAGATAAGAAAAAGAAAGTTGAAACAGGTGGACAGAAATATTCTGATAGATTGGATTAGAAAGAATGTAAGAACATAAAACAGAAGTGCATTTGGGATTATGAACTTTGTGCCACTAGCCATCGTCAGTTAAGCATCGTTGTATTTGTTCATAAATAGTAATAAATACTAAAATATCCAAAACAACATTTAGCATTGTATTAAACTTAGGCTATAAGTAATTGTAATGAATAGCGATGTAACTAAGTATATGAACTATGTGAATGTACACTTTCAATTACTATAGCTTTAAAAATTAGATACAAATTTATATTGTTGCTTTCAATCATAAGCAGTCACCAAAGAGCCTCTCTACCCCTAATGTTTAAAATAGATATCAAGACATAGACATATAATACAGTATGTATGTTTTCTTCTGCGATGCTTCAACAGCCATATATGGTTTTTAAATAAATTGTATAGGAGTTCATTTAAAACTTCCAATGTTTTATAAACTTTTTTAATATTTAGAGAAACTCAGAAGTCCAGTGACTTTATGTTATAAAGAAGCGCCAAATCACTGGGCTTTGCAGGACTCTGATGCGGCTAATGGACACTTCTTTGCCAGTGCTTACTCTGCGTGTGTCCAAACAGTAAGTGAAGTTCCCACTTTCAGAACTACAGTGAAGTTTTCTCTCTTTTTCCTGTAATGTCTACAAACAATGCTCTCAACGCAGTAATGCTGAGAAAACTGGCTAAAAACATTCCATGTTTCATATTTCCCACCTAAACCAATAGTTTTTGTTCCTGTTGCTCAGCGAATCTATGTAGAAGAAATACTTGAAGTAGCCTAATATTAACATTTTAGGATTAGATGTGAATGTTGCCCTGAATTTCCCCCCAACCGTTAAAGTTTCTTCATATTTTGTTACCTTTATTTTGCCTTCCTCCTTCATTTTTAGTAACAGTAAGAACATATTTCACAGACTCCATCACATTAGATAGTTTCCTTAAGCTACTTTAAAGTGCCCTTCCGTTGTCTTAAAGTAACAGCAATACCAGCAGACTTCCAGTATAATTGTTTGTCTTTTACAATTGTTTGTAATTACTCTTTTTGCAAGCATCAGTTGTAAATTACTACATTACTTTGATAACTTTAAAATTGATACATACCTCAGTTTTCTGTGCAATGTCATTCATGGCTACTGTATTGTGCTCTGCACCTGGTACGTTTAAGAATGCTTTCAGTTTCTACCTGAAAGAAACAGTTGTAGTTATATTCCTTTCTTTTCCTTTTAAATGATGCTTTAACCATCTTCCAGTAAATAAGTTTGCATAGGCTGAAATCAATGTATCACAATTTCATTTGGTCCTTTGAGGCTTCTGAAGACATGAATAGGTTCTAAGTATGCAACAGTAACTAAAAGAACAAGCTTATGATTCACTATTCATGCTCATAACTCCTCTATGTAGTCCCAGATATTGGTTTTTAATTTCCACTTTAAAAAAACAACAAAAAACCCGAACGTGGAGCCAAGCTCTGGCTGCCCTGGTCGGTATGTTGCGAAACTGTTTTTTTTTTCTCAATACTCGTGCTAGCAGAAAGGAATGCGGTTTGCACCTCCGCCGCTCCGCTCCAGTCCGACTTACGAGCCAGTTGAGCTCAGGCTGCATTAAGTTTGCAGAGTGCTCAGGCCAAAACCCCGCAGCCTCCTGGAGACGCGGCTTCGCCTTTGTGCGGCTGCGAGGAGGAGAGGCGGCCGGGTGGCTGCGGGGGACCTACCTGCATTTCAGAGATGCAGCTGGATCTGCGGCCTGGGTGAATGCTCTTGCTTGAGTCTCGCCCAGGCTGGCAACTCTCCCAGCTCTTTACCCAATATGGGAATATGAAATAATGCTTTCCTTTCTCCTAGGGGTATTCTAGGAAAAACTAGTGCTAAAAACTATGAAATGAGTTAGGTAAGCCACATACATAGCTTAGAGAAAGTATTTATATCATTTAATTGTGGGCTGAAAATTGCACTGCAGTTTTCAAGAGAAAAGTGTTACAAATTTTAAATTACACTGTATTTGTTAGGAGCCTAACAAAGGCGCTTCAAGTTCAGGGCAAACCTTTTCCTTTTTATTTTTCCCTCCCTTTTTTTTTTTCCTCCTTTTTTTTTTTTTTTTTTTTTTTCAAATCGTCAGGTCTATCAGAGCTTGTGGGAGGAAGGAAATAATGACGTGACTCCAGTGCCATTGCTGTCTGCACTGTACAGATGCCCTGCGTCCCAGGCAAGCCTAAAAACTCAGTGTGCCAACCATGATGCAGAGAGACTCAAAGGCTCAAAGTAAAAAGGCTAGAAAAGCAGGTTACTAATGGAAGGGTCTTCTCATTTGTGGTTTAGAGGAACTGAAGTCAGGGCATTTTATGATAAGGAAAGTTAAGTTCTTAGTAGTTTTTACCCTTCAAGTTCTTGAATTCTTTATTACAGATTATAAACATGGGAATTTTTATATGGTGTTAAAAATAATGAACATTAAGAGTTGTTTTCATATGAGCTCTTCAAAAACACACCAACATCATCAACGCTCACTGGTGCTGTTGTAGCTATACAGATTGAATGAGATTCTTTGATCTTTTGGTATGTTTTTCCAAATGAAAGCAGTCACAGCATATGAAACAAGAGCATTTAGCTACCAGTCCCTGCCCTGATTTACAATTTCCAAACTTCAAATTCAGCTTCAACAGAGATGTTCTGGAGAACACTTGGGTGCTCCTTTTCAACAAATGAGTATGGAAAGTCATTCTCCCCCAAATCAGAGTTGACAAATACGTCATTTGTAGACTGATAAGAATCCAAGGCATTTCAGTTTGTCACTTGTGAACACATGGACATAAAATTACTGTGTTAGTTCCTATTTAGACTGTTTCAGATTAGCAGTAGCATGGTAAAATTCTGTTGTGTCTAGAAGGGCAGAGACCACAAGAATGCTAGTGGAGTTCTCGAGGTCCCTATACACTTTAATATGCATTTGTATATTGTGCAGTTGGGTTTGCACATCTTTGTAACCTTCAGCTTACTTCACGCCTGTAAGTAAAATCCCCATTGGGATCAGTATAACCTTAAAACTAGTTAAAATACTTTGGCTTCCTCATTTTTCTAAGCAGGTCTTGGAGAAGTTCTTCTCTGTTCTCTTTTGATTCTCTGGTTTTTTAATTTCTTCTTCCCTACTTGTGGCTGATAGCCTTTAGCCTTGTACTTAAAATACAGAAGCTGAATAAAAAGTTTACTGTATGAACCTGTCAGAAAGCAAAGGGACGTCATGCATTGGTACAATTCATGCATCGAAGTAGCCTGGGACATAGGGACCTTCTAGCCTTCATACAGGGCTGGAGCAGAAAAGTAAGTCCCAAAGATAATCTTTCACAAGGAATTCCGTTTCACCTAAACACCTCAAGTGGAGGTTACTGCTAACCTTCACTACGGCAACATACCCCATCTATATGGCTTCATCTTAAAGTCATTTGAAAACCAAGTATTCCAAAGTCTGATCTGCTTATTATGTGCAATTAATCGTAGGAAGAAGATTATGTTTACGAGTCTGAGAACACAATTTAGCTTTTGAGCTAAACCTCTGTCTTGAACCTTTCTGATAGCTCTAATTACCTGAACCTCTTGACAGTGTCGCTAAGGGTACCGACAACAGTGAGACTAAGCCTCAAATAACAAATCTGAAGTTTTCTTTAAAAGGGCAAATGTTGGAAGAAATTTTCTTTCTTTGCAAATTCCTGCTGTCTGAACTTCCAAGTATGTGCCAGTCCAACAGGTTGCGGGCTTTCAAGGTGGCAGATACACTTCTGCCATCTGGAGTACTGCCATATCTGCTATTACTTTAGGCTACTTTCCAGTTCTTTGGCATCACTCACTCTTAATATGCTTGAAGGGTAGCCAGCTGGCTCTAGGACATTTTGCATCTGCAAGTCATCCTACCTCCACCTTTGATGCTAAAAGATATGGATATAAAGCAGTAGGGCATTACTAAACATGATACCACCCCAGTTTGCGCTTTCATCCCTCTCCTTGGCGGTTAAACCTTGAGCAGGAACAGCAGCAGGACCCGGCCTCAGGCACCCCTCAAGGCAGTTGAGAAGTTTCCAACAAAGACAATCCAGAATCTTTAAAAAGAAGCACTCCTTGAGTTTTGGCTTGGGTCTGTGAGGCAGTGACCACTGCTTCAGGAACAACAACAGCAGATTGAAGCTCCTTCGTATCTGCCTTATCACTAGGAAAGGATCCGCACAGTCAACATATTGTTGCTGAGAAAACAGAAGTGGCTGAGTCAAAAAGTCCTGACACCTACGAATCATGGAAGAGCAGTGCCTTCATCATCTGCCGATAGCTTTGCACAAAGTATCTGGTAATAGATTTTCCAACCCAAGAAACCTTGACCTACTAATTCCCTTTTGAGATGAACTAGTTATAGTTTTAAGTTGTGTATATTTATACACACACACACATATATATATATATATATTCTTGGTTTGTAGTAAGAATTTTCCCACAGAGTTCATCTAATACAAGTAATGCTTATTCTTTGATGCAACAAGAGTCTACTTGTGTATGTACTTATTTCAGAAGAGATTTGTCTTCCTATTATGAAGCTGTCCAATCTTAAGTCTCATCTTTTATTTCCTGAGATCAACCTATCTCAGGAAAAGCTGTAAGAGCTCCTCATTGAAACTTCCCACTCAAAAAAATCCCAGATTATAATGTCAAACATAGCCATGATCAAAAAATTAATTCAGCTTGTTACTAGGCTTTTCTTAGCCTATACAGTCTCATCACTCTAGCATTCACCTGACACTAGTCTAATTTAATTTTTTTTTTCTTTCTCCACATTTTATCTTTCCTATGATTAAATGAAATATCTCAGGAAATGTTAGTCTGGTGTTATAATGCTTATACTGAAAGTACTAGACTGCAGTTCCACTTTCAAAGGAGGTCTACACTGAGATTTTTCCTAGAAGAGAAGTTTAACCTCCATCCTTTGATCAGTGGTCTTACCTCTGGAATTGAATAGAAGAGAAAATGCCATTACTAGAATGACTTGACTGGCCATAATGCAGAAAGTGATCTCTAAGAATTTTCAAGTGAAAATGTAATACAAATCAAATAATGCATAGGAAACTAGGCAATAGATTAGAAATACTCTGTAAAAAAAAAAAAAAAAAAAAAACCAAAAACAAAACAAAACAAAACAAAACCCCAAACCCCCACCATTTTCAAGCATCTTATTTGTTTGCTGTAAATGGGTAAGCTACCACCTCTGATACGTCTTGATTTGTTATGATCATAGCAGTTTTTCAACTTTTCACAGAGTCCCTAAAACCTTAATGTAGGCAAAATAACCAAAGTGAACAAAGAAAACCATTAAGGGGACACAGAAGGTTTGATGGCTCACAAGTCCCCAAATTCACCTCCTTAAATTTAATTAATTTTCATTTCTGAAAGGAGTTCAGAGTCCTCAACTGATCAAAAAATGTTGTGCAGCTTTAACGAAACCAAAAAAACCCACCACTCCCCTAAATAATAAAACTCACCTTCATTATAAAACGTAGAAGTCCTTGATTTTTGGTGGCATGGTTAACATCCTCACATGAGACACAGAAAAATACCAGCCTTTTCCTGAACTGAATACTACTCCTTACAACAGGACTACGAAGCCAGGACTTTAAAAAAAAGTTTAGTTCCTCTGTGATTTCTCCTTTCGGGAGGCCCCCCTGCTGTCCTACGGCTACTGTGAGTTATAAATAAGCCCTTCACGGCACAGTCTAAGTTACGTTTACCATCTGTCTCCTCTTTGTGATCTACTTGTGGGGAAGACTCCATTATATAAGAAAACCATATGGTGAGAGTTGGAAACTCGCTACTTGCAGCCAAAGCACTTGGGAGAGGAAAACACAGTTCACAGTGTTAAAATATTTAACAAAATATTAAATAGAACTGGAAAGAGAGAGGGAAAGAGAGCAATGTTCATCACTTATATCCTTACTGTAACTCGTCTGGAATGACACTACCAGTTGTTGTACTAAATTACAGATCCTAAAGTAGATACTAAAATTATCGTGCAGAGGGGAAGATCCTGAACTGGCGTAAACCGTCAGCTCCACTGAAGCCAAGGAGTTATGACAATTAATACCAGCTGTCTAAACTTCGTATTTTGTAAAATACAAAATACAAAACTACTTCCACTCGCTTGTATTTCCTTCATTAAGTCTTTATAATTAAAGGCTAGAATGCTTACTGACAATTGACCCAGATAATTCAATTTCATACACAATCTTTTCCTCAATCTTTGAATTTATTGCACTTCAACATTGATTGAGTCTCATATTATGGTAGAATAGTCCTTGCAGGTATGATGTTATTTATAAAAATGTATTTATTACAAAGGATTTTGTCTATGTCTGTTTGTATAACTATAAATAATGTGACAGTGCCATGCAGTCCAACTGCTGTGTTTAAAAAAAAAAAAAATAAATGAATAAATCACCCTTGTCTGTAGAAAAGGTCTGTCTGTTAATTGCTTACTCTCTTCAGGTACTATTATGGGGTACATAGGCTCTGGGGCAAATGTAGCGGGGGCCGAGAGGCTGTTCTGTTATGCGGGAAGCCGTGCTGAGATCTTCTGGCCCATGATTTCACGTTCCGAGATTATCTGCTGATCCTAATCATGGGTGACAGTAAATTGTGACCCGAGGTCCCCAAGAGAAAAATCGGCGTATTCTGCCCCGTGCCATAGTTCCTCCATTCCCCACTGTGTCACAGCAGCTGGAGAAACAGTAGGATTGGAGCTCAGCTCTTGTTGACTTCACTGGCAGGACTTGAGGTATCGGGGTCCCGAAATGTGGGATAAAATGCTGGGCACGAAGCACGACTGCAGTTTGCCGCTTCCCTTCTCCGACGACGGGACGCAGCCCATCTGCCTCTTCCCCGAAACCCTCGTGGTCAGCTCGGACTGAACACGGAGGCGCTCACTGTGCCCGCGCTACGGCTACGCCTCCGCCCCACAGGAGAGTTCTCGGGGCTCCCTGCAGATAAGCTGCTGCTTCCACTTGACCAACCCTACGCTGCTGGTAGCGCTGGTGCCATAAAAACCCGATCGTGTGCGATACCTTTGTCTGAGCGGGTATGGCTGCCGCCAGGGCACAGCAAAGGGTCACTCCTAGCCCTTCCTGAACTGCTCTTCCACCGTCGCTGAGCTTCACCGCTGTTTTCCCACAGGTAGCTTCCAGAGGGCTCGCCATGGCACTCCTCCTTCTTGAAGGAGTTTCAAAGCTGAATATGCAAGTGCGGTAAATGACAAGTGCGGTCTGACTTCTTTCGCTGAGGAAACGGCTCCGTTAAACTATTCCAAAGGCAGTTAGAGAAGGTATTTCTTAGGCACGTCTTGAACCACCTACCCAGTTCTTCTATTTCACCAGACCGTGCTTTCTACATATACCGCGCATACTCTCATTCTTCCGCGTGTTCCTTAACACACTTGGCCCTCTTACAAGATTAATTATTATTTTACAATTTCATTTCATCGGGCATTTTCCTGAGAAATCTAAGGTCTCTTCAGACTGAGAGGTGGGTTAACAGTACGTTTGCCGGCTTGCAGCTGCTTGCCGCTTAACTTTGGAGACACGTGCTTTTTCGGCAGATGTCTCTTGTGTTAGCAGAAGCTCTTAGGTACTTAAAACGAACGTGACAACAAATGGTTCGTAAGCTGTCACGGAAGCCCATTCTTTTCTTCCCAGCCCCGCCGCCTTACGGCCCCTGCGTGAGGACGAAGCGGAGCCCGTAAGCTTTGCACTCTCGGTGCGCCCTTGCTGCCGAAGACCAAGACCGGACCAACGCAACCGAACTCCTCTTTGCGGAGAGACGTGCGGTTCGCCGACGTACGGGGGTTTTTTTTAAGCAGCTGCCCTTAAACGCCCCCCCCCCCCCCCCCCCCCCGAGCGGCAGACCCCCGTCCCCGCACAGACTGAAGCTGCCCGACGGCCGCTTCGGCTCCGAGCCCGCCCCGGGCCGCCTCGGCGGGGCAAGTGGAGCGGGCTAACCCCGGCGGGGCGCCCCGCCGGGCACAAGCCCTGCCCGCGGCAACGCCGCGGCACCGCCCGGCCGGTGCGGGGTCCCCGCCGCCCCCGGGGGAGCCCTGGCCGGAGCCGCGCAAAGCCTCGCTCGGCGCTCCCCGCTACCTCGGCCCCCGCCGGTGCCACCCCGACCGCGGGGGCCTCGGCGGCGGCCCTCCCCGCCCACCCGTTGCTTCTCCCGGCACGCCGGCCCGGCCGCCCCCGGGGCGGGGAGGGACACCGGGGCTGCGAGGGTGAGGGGGCGGGGGGGGGGGGCGGCCGGCCGGCGGAGCGGGGCTCCCTGGCGGCGGGAGGAGGCGCGGCAGGGAGCGGCGCGGGGCGGGGGAGCCGGCCCGAGCCCTCTCTCCCGCCCGCGGCCGGCGGAGCCGCTCTTACCTGCGAGCGCTGCCCCGCCGCTGCCGCTCGGCGTGGTCCCGGCGGGCGGGCTGGCGGCTGCGGAGCGCCCCTTGGCTGCGGCCGCCGCTCCGGCGCTGCAAGTTTCCATAAAAGTCGCGACGCGCGGCCGGCGCCCGCATTCCAGGCGAGCCCCGCTCCGCGGCAGCTGTCCCGGCCCGGCCCGGCCCGGCCCCGGCCTCGGCCCCGCGGCGCGGCTCGGCACGCCATGCCCGGCCCCTCGCCGCGACGGGGGGCGCAGCCCGGCCGCGCCGCCAGCCTCCCCCCCCCCCCCCCCCCACACACACACCCGCCCCCGCTCCGCCGCGGACAGCCGCCCGGACCAGCAGGCTTATTTTGGGCTGGAAGCACCAGGGAGCTATAAATAACCGGGGCAGGGAGGCCGCCTCCCGGCTCTCGCTTTCCCGGCCGCAGGGCACCGAGCGGCGGGAGAGGGATCCGCGGGCCGCGCCGCCTGAGGGCACCGGCACCGGGACCCGCCGCCCCGCAGCCGCCTCCGCCGGGACCCGCCGCCGCCTCCGCCGGCCGCCCGCTGGCCGAGGCGGCGGCACCGCGGCTTTTTTCACGGCCCCATGCCCAGAGCTGGCTGCCGCAGGTGGCGGCAGGGTCCCGCCACCACCGCGCACCTACCGCCGCCGCCGCCGCCGCCGCCGCCGCCGCCGCCTCAGCAAACCGCCGGTCTCGGCTCCCGGCCCCCGAGCCGGAGCTGGCGAGAAGCGCCGGCCGCGCAGAGAGCGCTCCCCCGCCGCTGGCTCATGCCCTGCCGGCGGGGAGGTTTTATACCTACGGCGGTGAGGTCCCGGGTCGCTTTATGGCACAGGGAGAGCGATCGACTAAGAATAGTAATGTGACAGTTAGGTGATGGAGCGGAGAGGAATCTCAGGCAGCGCCAGACCTGCGAACGGAGAGCGCGCTCGGTTTAAAGCGGCGCCTTTCTCTGGAAACTTTACAAAGCACAGGCAGAAACACGGGTTTATTACATTCCTTTTCCTGCTTAAAGACGACTTGTTTCCTACAAGCTCAGTTGCAAGGTCTCCAGTGGCAGGACTTTCTTTCTTTCTTTCTTTTTTCTTTCTTTCTTATCTCACTTGTGTCTGCTACACTGGAGCCTAACTTTCAGCTGGATTATAAATATTAGGACGACAACCACGTGTCCTTAGGCTTTGCAAATCTGCACAACGGCCGTCAAAGTTAAAACACAAAACGTGTTTGTCTTTTGAAGGACAGCACAGGAACCGTCCCCCAGTGCCACCCTCACAGCAGCTGCACTAGTGCTTCTGAAGCAAAGGCACAAGATTTCAGTTAAGGTAGGGCTTTCGACTCTCGGTAAAACAACCGTCTTCAGCAGACGAACATATGTAACACATAAAGCAAATCTGGGCAGATCAAAGCAAATACAACATTGTCCTTCTACAGCAGTAAGGATTAGACAGTTCAGGTTTTCCATTTCATTACTTGTATTACCCCGCAAAGGAAGTCTCATTCCACGACTGGAACTCGCTACAGCAGTTTGGTTTGGAAATAATCCTGAAAAAGCTCGTCCCCTAAAACCAAGCAAAGAAACAATAGCTTGGCATAGGGAGCGGGACGCGACTAAACCATTCTGGTTAGTACCATAGGCAGGGATCTCGCCAGCTGCCCAACCGCTGCCCGTGTCACACCACTTACATCTACTTTGCCTGCATCATGCCTCCAAGGCACGATAGCCATCCTTAGGTTGGGGGTTTCTTCTTTTGTTAAGGTGTCTGGCTGAATCGCTTTTTGCCTTCCAAGACTAGAAACACCACTGTTTGGCTTTTTGGTGGATCACCGGCCTATGTGTGGAAGATTTACCAATGCTGTGGACCATTTCATAGAAGCAAAATTAAACAGGTTGACAAAATCAGCTTAAACGGGACCGCTCAAAAGCTGTTCCCGTTCCCTTTTTTTTCATGTACGTAACACATTTTGTAGTAGTTGTTGTTTGTTGGATTTCAGGGAGCAAATTCCAATTTCAAGATGAATAACCGGTATCAAAACTCCTGCCATATTAAATAATTTTGCATTCGATTTCAAGAACTGTTCAAATTCAAGTTTTAGATACAGTTATATGAGCAACAGTTGTTTCACTGAAATATTTTATTTAATATACACAGCTGCAGTTCATTTAGGCAATAGAAAGTTCACAAATACGCTTACTCTTGACAATTGATTTTGACACATTTCGTTTGACAGAAACCAAAGACTACAAAAGTGAAGTATAATAATCATTAAGAACACAATAAAAGTGAGATTATTATTACAACTAAATTACAAATTATATAAATATTTGATTCTTGTATAATCCCTACACAGCCAACATTTCTGATCTTAGGAGTACAGTTATGAAGAAGAGGATGGCTTTTAAATTTAGCTTGTTCTTATTAGCATGGAAAGTGGCATTCAAAACTAAAAATTTAGATATTATAAACTAAATTCTGGTTTTGATTATGAATTCACGGAAGTAGAATTGCATCATACTATCATTGCTTTGGTGCAGATCTGGCACTAGTGTTTTGAAAAACGATGGTGGACTTTTGAAATTCTTAAGCCATACGGCTGGTTATCAACAGATATTCTTTATACACCTTCTAGCTAAGGTGTATAAACCTTGGGTTATAAGCGTACCGATTCCAGTTCTGTTTTACAAGGAGACAGCTATCTCCCATTGAAATCCATAGCTCTGTCTCTGGCGTTAGGAAGGACACAGTACATGAATGCATTTTGGGAAAAGGTCCAAAAAGACCCAGCGGAGATCAAAAGCCTACCCAGATGTACCTGCACATTTCCCTCTTCCTTGCTCTTTTTCTCCCTTCCTCCTCCTCCTCCTCCTCTCTCTCTCTTTCTTCCTTTCTTAACTGTTTCTGAATCAAATATTTGTTGGTGGTATCTTACAGCAACCTGATACTGTAACTCTTATTTTGGATGGGAAATACACTGGTTCAATTTCCAACCTGATTCTATGTACTTATGAGAGCTGTACAAGTGCATAGAAGTGCTCCTGTTTTAAAGGGATACATTTGTTCAAGCCAGGTATTATCAGGTTCTTACCCATTTTCTGAATATTTTGCTGTTTCATTAGCCCTTTTTCACTCTTCTGTTTAAAAAAATCCTTTCAGTTTTGATAGAAGATCGAATTCTAAATTATCTGGAAACATTTATAATCTCATGTGCAATGCGGTTGCACTTTCTTCAAGAGCTTTTATAAATAAGATGAAAATTGCTCACTTAAATACACATTTACTTCTGCAAAAAAGTACATTTCTGTTTTTCTGTGATGAATGTTAAGGTGTAATTATCTTCATATCATTTTGTTAGACCACACAAACCACAGCAGACAGTTTCCTTTGACACATTGCAACCTCCAGGTAGTGCATTTGCTGTGGAATACGCCATTTACTCTGTTACTTCTATTTCCAGCTATTCCTATTGATTCTGAACCCAATGAGACACCTTACCGTGCCATATAGTTTCATTCATAGACTTGCAAAAAGATGCCAAAATACAGATGCTTTTGAGCAGATAAGTGTGTTTAAGCTAAGTAAGATTGGTGAAAAAACTTCACATTCCAGTACCGAAGACATACTTTGCGGAGAAAAAACTATAGCATGGAGCATGATGCCAAGTTCAGCAACTTGAATGGTGGAAATAGGCCAACAGCAGCATTTGGAGTTTCTGTTTTATTACACATAGAATTATATATATACATATTTTTTTATTATTTTTTTTTTAAATAAACTATAGTCAGTTGGCATTTCACACAAGTCATATGACACATTTTCATCATTTTTGTATTTATCAAAAGAGTACAACAAAGGAGCAAAATGTCAGCTCCAGTAAAATCTATGGAATTACACAGACCCTCCTTTTCAAAAATCATCATTTTGGGTTGTGTTTGCAACAAAAGTTGAAATGTTTCTAATCAAAGTTTATTTCAATATGCTAGATTTTAACAACATGCTTCTCAAGTATCTGAATATTTAGAATTACTCTCTAATTACTTACTCTGTATTACTTGACACAGGATAGATTCTTGTGGCCTGGCTTTGTGTGGCAAAGCATATGTAAGTGTAGTTTGAGAGCCTAAGCTAACTATGAAACTTTGTTTCAGTTTACAGAAATCCGAGGATTATAGATCATCGGTTATTTATTACCTCTATCACAGGGAAAAACATTTCGGCAAGTTCCCTCATGCCTTCTTACTGTGCTGTGCTTTCATCTAAAGTTCAGGGTTCCACAACCAGAGCTACAGTTTTGCATTGCACATAGATGGCCACAATTGCTTAAATTTCCTCTTAGACACCTGACTTCCTACAAGGAAGGGAGGAAGACGGAAATGCTTTTAATTATAAAAAAACTGCCTCTGATTCTGTTTCATGATTAACAAATCTCATCATACATCCTCATTTAAAAATATATTTTGAAATGCTATGAACTGAGAATGATATTACATTACCACCACCATATAAAGTAGTAGCAGTTTTAGAAAAAGGAGAAGTTTTAAATTAATTGGTGAAGCTAGCATAGCTTTTTGAATATAAATAAGTGATCTTGAACACCTTCACGATGTTTAGATGTTTTAAAACAAAATAAAGTAAAAAATGCATACTGGAAGTCATTCCTGCTCAAATGGTGCCTGTATTTCCTGCATCGCTCTATTGCACTGTAGTGCAAAATGACTGCTTACACCCCCACAAATGTAATTTCAGGGCAGTGGAAACACGTTCAGTTCTGTGAGTGTGATTACTTTATTGCATGTGTCACGTGAATCAGACTGCAGATACCCCAGTCAAAACACCTAGATCTAGACACACAATGATTTGGAGGCTCTGTAATGAACATTTTGTACTATAAGCCTTTAAAGGAAACAACTCCATCAGCTTCACTTACAAATTATCTGTGCAAAAGTACAGTATTTCATAAATAAACTTTACCCAAATATTACAGAAAAAAGCTTTGGGATACATTAAGTATAAATACAGTGACAGCTGAGCTGCAAATTTAATTTAGGTATAAACAATAATATGCTCACCAGTTCTTTTCACAGATGTACATTTAACCTCCCTGAGTCCTCTTCCACGCTTAGCAACATGATACATTTTCAGATGCTTGCTCAGTAACAGCAATGATAGCTTCAGCGTTAGAGAGAAAGGTGAGAAGGAGTACGTCAAAGTGCACTACATTTCATTTGTCATGGATTTTAAGCTTACTGTACTTTTGCTTCTAAGAGCCCACTGGTCATGACATGCCCATGACCACTTACGCAAGCACTGACATGTCGTAGTGAATCTGCTCCAAGATAGGCCATTAAAAGTTCAGTGTGTCGAATTAATAATTGCATAAGATCTTCAGCCAAACTCTCCATAGTTGAGTATCTCACCTTTTCAAAATCAAAAATGTCTTTGAGGAAGAAAAGCACTTGATCCTAGTGGGGGGAAAAAAAAAAAGGAAAAACTTGCATTCGCTTACAAGAAGAAAAAAAAGAATGTAATGCTAGCTATTTCTTTAACATGTTTGATAAAAACATCCATTTATGTATTCTTTTGGTGCTAAGATAGAAGTGCACTAAAATAGACTTTGCAAAACAGTTCTAGGCTTAAAAAAAAGTTAATATTTTCATGGTTTCTTACTGTTAGTCTCAATCTTAGGAAAATGCAAATGTATGCCTATAAATAAGATCCTAATTTCTTTTAACCTGGAAGATCTTTTTTTTTTTTTTTAAATTAAGATAAGTGGTAATTTAAAAAAAAGTTTCAAACCTTGAAGAAGCAGCATAGGTCATAAAGGGAATTTCTAGGACCCAAAAAGCCCCACGCCAAAACAGGGCTGATATGTTCACATATAGCATAGAAATGTGCAAAAAATCCATCAGGCACCTAGTGATATAAAAATTGTAGACAAAAGTTACACAGTAAATTTAGTTTAGATCTCTTATTACATAAAATTAAGTCTTCAGAAAAGCCTAAAACACCTACTACTTCAGGGCTATGGTAACTTGAACTCCTTTAAGTTATAGGGCAACTGCAGCAAACAAATGTCATGATTTTTTTAGAAGGGGTTTTTACTTCAGTGGTACTCTGTATTTTAAACATTTTAAGATTAATAGGCGTAATCCCCAAAAGATCATGAACAATCTATCTGACTCCCATAAGACAGATCAGATAATTTTATTCAGCTATTCCTGTCTGAGCCCCTATACACTGTGTAGAGCTGAAACTTGCAAAAAAGTAAGCAAACTGCACATTTCTGAATGGAAAAAAATTACACCTTATAAGAATCCATCTTTAAGTCTAAAGAAAAAATGTAAAATATCCATGAATGTCCATCCTGTTGTTACTTTTACAATCTACAGGCACTCATAAAATATAATATAGTGTAGTATGAATTTATATATCATATATGAATGTATATTTTATATACTCATAAGCATATATTTATTATTTTACAACATTAGTTAATTTATAAAATAATAAAAATAGAAATTAATCATAAATTAAAACATAGTATACCACATAAAGAACTGTCTGTAAGTAAATTTAAGTTAATTACATTCCTTGTGGCACAGTTAGTCTTTCCCTCACAAAGACTTCCATGGTGCTTAACTCGATCCACTTTTGAATGACTCCAGCAGCACTGATGAAACTAGTCTCAAGGAGTAAAGTTACTCACACATTTACAAACTTATAAATATTGAGACTTCAGTATACAAAGGAACTACAGAGTAAGGCAGTTGTGCATTGAAATAGAGATGAAAATAATAGGTTACTGTAACATGTATTTTGGAGATATAAACCCTTTACATAAAACTAGTGTAGAAAAGATCTATTTATATAAAAATCCCAACCATATTGACACAGGGATGTAACATCTCAAATCTGAAGACATAATGGTAGCTGAGAACCTTTTACAAAATACCAACTGCCATTGGAAGCAACTTTTTTTACAATGAAATATATCTTTAGCGGTTAGGAGTCACGCAAATAGCTATTCTTAGAATCAGAAAAAAGTGTCAGTACCAATCACTTGAGCAGAGATTCCTCACCTGCGGTATGCAAAACCACTTCTAACGGCTATGGATGTCCTGTAGCAAGCCCCAACTCTGCTTTTGGACTGGCTATTACAGAGATGGGGTATCTGCCTCCTAGGTCTAATAAAATCCTCTAAAGGTGGAAGTAAGGAGCTGCTGGCGCAGAGGAGCTCTACTTCATAATCTGTAGAGTTCCTTCACTGAGAGGTCAGGATGCAGAAGGGGGCTGAGGGAGGCTGCAACAGAGTTCCTGCCGCTGGTGAGGAAGATGGTACTTCAGGTAGGTAAAGGGACAAGACTGAATTTTATTTAGCTGTGGAGATGATGCAGGGAGATGGGGTTGAGAATCCTAGCATAAACAGGCGAGATACAAGATTAATGGCCTTGGTCTGCAAAAATCCAAGGTACATGTGTGGGGCCATAATTCAGAGAAATTACTGTCACCACTGTTGACTAGACCTAAACAGGTTGAAAATCTTTCAGCTAAGACTTTTTGCTAAAAAACTGCTATTAGGGCTCCACGAGCTAAACTTCTACAATTGGCAGCTTCTTGGCTAAACTGACATGTCTACAGGATTAAGGGTTGATCTGTAATTTATTTTGCCAAAGCTACAGAACAGAACTTCAAATTCTTTGGAGACGATCAGTAACTTTGGTCCACATAATTTGGAAGGCAACTTACCTTCATTTGCTGTCTTTTCTGCTTCAGTACTGACCAACAGCTTGAAGCCACAGCCTAAATGTAAAAAAAAAAAAAAAAAAAGAAAAAAAAAGCCCCACACCCTGTGTAACTTCACTGTAAGAGAAATTATTTTTCATCGCAAAATAAGTGATCTGCAGAATACTGTATTTCTATATTTTGAGGATTTGTATTTTCTTCAGTTTCAATCTTGTGATAATGCAAAGTTTAAAAGTATAAAATATCAGCTGATACAAATAACTAATTTTATATGTAGTTCATATTTGTTGTTTTCAGATCTTTGCAACATTTTCTTTAGTTTAATTCAAATGTAATTTGCCATTCTTGACAGATTTTACAGTTGCAACATTTAGCAACATTCACTGGGTTTAATTGAGGACCAGTCTCTCATATACCAAAGTGTGTGCTCAGACATAAATAACTATTTTAGATATTAAGTAGCATGTGAACACATTGAAATGTCTTTTTTCATTTTAGCAAAAACATTCTTGCAATAGCTTCAGATTCAGCTAAGGAGTTTTGTCCAAATATGGACCTGTGAAATACAATATACTGGTATCAGTACTAGGCTCTTTCCTCTCATAGCTTGTAACTACCCTCATCTGATTCTCCTTCAGTACTGCAAAATAATTTACTACTCACAAAACACAATTTTACCACATAATTACAAAAATAAATATATGCATGTTACCTTTTCCTCTAGAGGGACTATTTCAATTGAAAGACAAAAATAAAAGGAAAACTGGCAGTTTATAGATATAAATGGATGAAATGACAGTAGTATCTCTACCGGCTGACCATGGCAGTAGCCTGCATGTCTGTAACAGAGGGATGAGATCTAGCTGATAAATAAACAGGCACATTTGAAAAAACGTGAAATGTTATCAACATTTGAATGCCCGTATTGTATTAATTTACTTTTGTTTGCTTGCAACTTTGTGTCTTATTGATAAATCTCTGCTGTATGAACCAAAAACTGTATCTAAGATGTGGCTAACAGAAACTTCCCTTCTAAAATTCTGCCTCCTCAGAGAAAACTCATTTTTGCAGGACAAGTTAAAGTATTTTCTCCAATATATTCAATCATTCTATATATTTTGGGCCCAGACTTGTAGCTTTTAAATTGCTATTATGAAAAACCTGATAATACAATCTGTTTATTTTTTCTGAGGTATATTTCAGGTACATATTCAGTCATACTGGAAGCTGAATTAGACTTTACGGTGAAGGACGGTGTAGTTTCTTTGCTTCAAAATGAATGCTATTATCAAGAAAATATACACAGTCTTTATCCTGCAGTTGTTGGCTTTATTCTCATTTTTACATTGTGCTTTAAGAATACAAAGCACAGAGCGCCAGAAAAACAGTTTTGGCATATAGAGAAATTTTATATCAGAATGTTCACACCAATGTTATACTGATCATACCATCTAATTACTGTAACATACTACAGAATAATGATTATGAAAATTATACATAAATACTTACTGTTTCTTTAAAAGAGGAATTTAGCCAGCGGTTATTTACTACATTCTGTATAGATATTGGTGGATTTTCTAAGTCTTCAAATGAATCCATTAATATGAAGTCCAGAACAACATCATAAAAATTCAGGTTTTTCACCTATATTAAATCAGAACATGATCTAAGTTACCTAGTTTCTCTTTCAGCAGTGGAATTCAGCATGCACCGTATTCTAACTCTGTGTTAACATGCAGATTTATAACTGTTTTTAATGAATATTAAAGATACTTTGGGAGTAAAGGAGAAGTTAAAAAAAGTATTACATGCTTTCTGGTGCTAAACTGCAGTGGGGGATGCCATTTCTCTAAATCAGCAATGTAAACAAAAAAGACTTGCCTTTCCCACAGTTCTGAACTGTAAAAATTTATTTTTAGATGCTATGGTTTGCATAATTAAGGGTAAAAGCACTTTTTATAAATTCGAACTCACTCCTCTAGCAGCAAGTTCCATTTCAGTATTATCCCAGTGATCTGTTTGTTCCAAAAAATATATCATTTCATCAAAGACATCTTCAAATTTCTTTGGATTCTGTAAAGTAAAAGCAATGAGTATCAAGCAAACTTAACAAGAGAGGTGGTTTATTTACACTGGAAAGTGAATTCTGGTAGAAGTTACATTAACAATAAAACATTACTTAAAAAAGGCTCTTACCTTTCGTGCTCTCACAATTAAAGCAGACAAAATTTTTCTTCCACTTTCAGCAAGAAATATTCTGTTTGCTGTTTCTGAAAGAATTATCTAGAAAAGGTTTCAGAAAATATAGACATATTCATTCACAGGTTATACTAAGTGACCTTAGATACTTCAGTCAAATTTAATATAATTATAACCACTACTAGAGTAGACAAGCTCCTAATAAGCCTTTGGTGCAAAGGTTCTAAAGCTAATCACAAAATTGGGACTCCTCTGCAAATACATCCTATTTTAGAATTGTAGAAATGAAAAAGCAACAAGAAAATATTTAATTACAGAATATGTTATAAAAATGCTTGCACAGGTAGTGCATTGATAGTTTCAATGCCACATACTTTAGGCTTAACAAGGCAGACAAACAGATCACTCTCCTTACTATTTACCTGAAAAGCTTGTCGAATACAATGAAGCTTAGCAAGGAAGTCACTGTCTCCTAGACATTCAAACATTTCAGTCCTATATAAAACAGAAAAGTTTTCAAAGACCATTAAAGAAAGAAGCACAAGAAAATTCAACTTAGTCTAATTCCTAGAAAAAATACCTAGCACAAGTAACTTCTAAAAAATGAGTTCTATAGAGAATATTTGACTTTAATTCTTGCTTTTCTTGCAAATAATTAAGTAGACATAAATCAATACCTTAACACTCGTGAATAAATTTTCCCTTCTTCTGCTAAGTGCATAGCTTCTTCATACAATGGGCAATGGCAAAGGGAATCTAGACCATAGGTATTACGAATCTCTCTGTGTTCTGCAAGCTGAAAAAAAATTTTTTTTGAAGTTCATTAAAGAGCTTGCTAACATAATTTTTGTAAAGATAAAACATATTAGTTTTCCTGATATTCTACTGAAAGATGTATCCTCTTCTGCATCTGCTTAAAACAAACAGGCAACACTGAACTAGTAGACAGAAAAGAAACACCAAACTATTAACAAGACTGTTACTTTGTAAGTTTTAAAATCTACAAGCTACAGTTTCAGGTTTCAGGTTTCAAAAGTTTAATTAAAATCGAGGCAGTTTAGTTTTTAATTTACCTAGTCAAGTTGTTAATTTGCCTAGTTAAGTTTTTAATTTGCCTAGTTAAATATAATGGGTCTCAAAGCTGTTAAAAAAAATAATTGTCAGGACACAAAGTACAGAATGATTGCATCATGCAAATCTTTAGGAAGCTGGAAATAGTAACGTTTTGTTACTATTTCACCCCTGTTTTTGTTTTGCTGGTAAACATGTCTGCTAGTTACCAAAGCATATTGTATGAAGCATGAGCATCCAGCATTTTACTACAGGCTCCCAAAAAGGTTTTCATTATTGGCAGTTTTAATTCTGTGGTTAACATATAAATTAACGTGAACTCATAGACATTTTTAGAGCAAGAAAAAACAAAAACAGATTAAGAAATCAAAGCACATAAATAATACAAAGAACTCTTTTTCACAGGATATCATATTTAATCCACAAAACAATGGCTAGCTACAATTTCCACTACAAACATTACATCATATTATTAATGATCCAAAATAAAAAATCAGAGGCTTACAGATCCTTCAGGTTAGTTAATGACCAGAAAATGAATTATAACCTTTTTTTAAAAAAAAACAAACCCTTTTTTTTTTTAATATCCCGTGTGTGGGAAACAAACCTCTGCTTCTAGGCTATAAAAACAGACCCGAGAAGCATCTATAAAAAATAATTCTCACAGTATTGAACTATATAGTTATCCTATAACTTAAAAAGATTAAAAAAAATCAGATTAAAATATAACTTTATGTTAAGCTTCCATTAAAATTCTCAAATAAATATATGCTGAAAATTTTTCCTATCAATGAGGATATACAGGCAAGTGCTGGCATGAGACTTCATAAAGACATTAAGAAGTATATCTTCTCCACAGACTTTGTTGAGCCAATTACAGCAACAAGAGTTTGGCCAAGTAGGCTTGCCTGCTAAAGGCACGTGCCAATACCTATTTTTGTCCATATAAACATTTAAGCCCATGAATAAGTTAGAGATTTCAGTACAGAGTTGGTGTTCTGACAAGCATTATACATTGTTAGATGGTACATATTTGCTGGAACTTACACTGATTTTTTGAATCACTCATACCAGTATCCTTTTACTGTAAGCAAATACATACAATTCCTTTCATAAAATTGTCAGGTCCCATTTTAAATTGATTTGTTTGGGTAAAAAAAGAAATTCAAATCTGTATTCCTATACAGATTTCTATAAAGTTCTCAAATTGAGACTCAAGTGATGAGACGATAGCTAGGGAATAAGTGAAGGAATAAAAGTTTTAAGGTCAACAAAATGTCATACTTAAATGAGTAATGTATACTTTCAGAATTCATCTATCTTGAAAGTATTTCCATTTTAAAAATACATATTTGTTTATCAGTTGTTTTACTTGAAAGAACAGAGTAGAAAAAGCTGATTTCCTAAAAAGATATTTACAGCTATTAAGACCAAATATTTCATTCCAATTTAACAATATTAACTACAGCACCAAACAGTGTTTTGGACTTACTAATTCAAAAAGCCCACCTGAAAATTTATGTTCTTATTAAACAAAGGAAGCCACACAGCTTTTAATTGAAAATATATGTGAAAATATATAGGAAGCAATAATTTAACCAACTGGAAGAAACTGGAATATATTAATTTCTTTCAGATATAAAAAAATCAATATACATACAGACACACACACATATATACATGTATATACAGTATAATAGTTAGAACAGGTATAAACAAGAAAAAGTGAAAAATCTTTCCTCCAGAATTTGTGGTTCTACATTATGGTTAAGGAAGTATTAACTGTGGAACAATACATACATGTTTTCTGAAATAAAGACCAAACCAGAACACAAATAAGTATACTAATTTATTTCTTACCTGATCCAGCTATTACTGAAGCCATAAAACATTCCATTTACTTTATTTCATTTGCAAAGCATGAGAAGAAATAGGTTGTGAACACATATGCACTTTGTAAACAGCTGTGCCTCTCTTGGAGGTTATAATTTCTGTGGTAAAAGGGATTATATTAGTTTTCTCTAGTGAACTTCAGGCAAATCCTGTTCTTCAGATATTTAGGCAAACTGACTGACTGTGACTGAATTAGGACTCATATGATTTCTACAGTTAGATCCAGGTAATCTCCATCTGCTGCCAGCAAGCCTGAGATGATAACATCTTTAGCACGTGAAGATGCCTGATCGTAGCCTTTGTGGTTAAAAATTAGCATAGAATCTGATACCTGGGAGTTGGGTGAGGCCCTTGATTATATTTAGTTGTTTGGTGTTTTGTTTTGTGGTTTTTTTAAATTCCTCTCATGCTAGCAGATGAAATAAAATAGCTGTGTTACTGTTGTAATGAGTATTACTGAGCTCAAACGAAGAAAGCAGTTAAATCAACTGGCTACTAAGCAGGAGAGAAGGGTATAGCTATTCTGCTGAGAAGATGGTTTTGATTACAGATTGTAGTTAGTTCCAACCAGTAACTCTTGGAAAGGGGGTGCAAATTCCTCTGTCACTGATTTCTCTTAGCATACAAGAAGAGGAGAGGGAAAAAAACCAAAACAAACTGAAAACCAGAAACTGCAATGATCTCTAAATTTAACTAGAAATGGTGATTTCCAGACAAGCTGTGAAGCTGCACTGTAATGCTCCTGGAGTCACTATGGATTTTCTTTTGATGCTTTCTAGTATTTAAAAATATATTTATATAGAAATATTTAAGATGTAGCTAGATAAACAATATATAGATATGTAACATACAGTATTGTATTTTAAACAGTCTTGCAAACATTCAGTAATGGCCGTTCTTTTTGATATGAAATAAGGTGAAAGCTTGCCTATATAAATATCCTGGTTCAAAATAAAATTAGTTGAAGATGTTCTGAACACACATCCACATTTCAAACATAGCAGAGTTCAGCTGTTAGAAGAACAGACAAATCATATACAATGTTTAACAACATGCAGAGCATACAACATTTTCTAGTAAGAACTTCCCAAGCTGACATCAAAAGAAAAATTAAGCCTTTGTTGTAAAAGTCTCCAAGGACTTGTTACATTTGAGGACAAAGGTGGAGAAAGTTTAGTTTTAAATGAGATGTCTCACTATAACTACCTTCCATGAGTTGGCATGGATTCATGATGGGTATTAAGGTACCTGCTTTTTACCCCACTATCTATCCCTATACACCGCATAACTTTCCCCAACAGTGGTTCAGTATTTATCAGAAGTTAGCAGAAAGCCCCAGCATCCCACATCTTGTCATTACAGGTAAGTTGGACTCTGGAAAGCTCCTTGAGTCCTTTCTTGCCAGCCACTGCCATTTTTAAACTCTTAACACACCAAGAATGAAAACGTGCTCCATGAACAGCTACCAAAAGTGCTGGTAGTTGTGAGTAACACTGAGGCTTGTGATGATGGATCTGATATGCCAGCCTCTAAATGTCTGCTATTTCCTCAGTATCATGTGAGGTTACATGAAGAAGAATATGAAAATGCAAAGAAGAGATGAAAATATGAATCACCCTATAGCAGCAATGTAATCTTGTAGTGCTTTACTTCTATCCATTCGAGGCTCAAGAAAGAGATAGTTGGTGACCACTGCACAGGACACTTATGATGACCTGCAGTGAATACCTAACTTCAACGTTGAAATAACACATACATCTTCAAAACTCCAAAGCTTGTAGTGACAACTTGTGTCTCTACACACAGTGCTGTAAAGCAGCCTCTGAAGATTACAACATGGATCGTTTTTGTTCAGACACTAATCAGTTTTTGCTGGACAGTTCAATTTAATGGCTGCATCTGAGTAAGGAGATGCAGAAACCATTGTTGTAAAGCATCAAACCTCTGGAACTTGCAATAGTTTTTAAGCCTGGGATTCCCTGATGGCTTTGGTCTAATGAACAGACTAAGTACTCTTATTTGCTACCCACAAGTTGTTTCTTAATAGACAGAAAAAATTCTCAGCTGTGCATCAAGACCTTGTTGACTACCAAAATAACCACCTACATGAATGTAACAAAAATATACAATGTTAGACCTTTTAGGAATTCTTGCTTCCTCCCCCTAATAAAAAGGTCAATTTACTCGCATAGTCAGCATTCATTAACATTCTGAGAAACTATGCTTATCCTATATTAAATCATGATGATGATCTCTTTCTCCGGATATCTTTACCTCTTTGTATTGGTTTTGTGTGGCAAGGTTTTGGTAGCGGGTGGGGTTACAGGAGTGGCTTCTGTGAGAAGCTGCTGGAAGCTTCCCCTGTGTTCGAGAGAGAGCGAGCCCATACCAGCCGGCTCTAAGACGGACCCACCGCCGGCCAAGGCCGAGCCAATCTGTGATAGTGGTAATGCCTCTGGGATAACATTTTTAAGAAGGAAAAAAAGTTGGGACAGGGAGAAACAGCCGCTGGAGAGAGGAGTGAGAACATGTAAGACAAACAGCCCTGCAGACCCCCAGGTCAATGCAGAAGGAGGGGGAGGAGATGCTCCAGGCGCCAGAGTAGAGATTCCCCTGCAGCCCGTGGGGAAGACCATGGTGAGGCAGGCTGTCCCCCTCCAGCCCGGGGAGGTCCACGGTGGAGCAGATCTCCACCTGCAGCCCGGGGAGGACCCCACGCCGGAGCAGGTGGGTTCCCGAAGGAGGCTGTGACCGCGTGGGAAGCCCGCGCTGGAGAAGGCTCCTGGCAGGACCTGCGGATCTGTGGAGAGAGGAGCCCACGGAGCAGGTTTTCTGGCAGGACTTGTGACCCACACTGGAGCAGTGTGCTCCTGAAGGACTGCACGCCGTGGAAGGGACCCATGCTGGAGCAGTTTGTGAAGAACTGCAGCCTGTGGGAAGGACCCACGTCGGAGAAGTTCGTGGAGGACTGTCTCCCGTGGGTGGGACCCCACGCTGGAGCAGGGGAAGAGTGTGATGAGCCCTCGCCCTGAGGAGGCGAAGCAGCAGAAAATAACGTGTCATGACTGTAAACTCCATCCCTGTGCCGCTGGGGGGGCTTGGTGGAGAAATCCGGGAGTGAAGTTGTGCCCGGGAAGAAGGGAGGGGTGGAGGGAAGGTGTTCTGAGATTTGGTTTTATTTCTCATTACCTTGCTCTGGTTGATTTGTAATAAATTGAGTTAATTTTCCCAAATTGAGTCTGTTTTGCCCGTGATGGTAATTAGCGAATGATCTCTCCTGTCCTTATCTCGACCCACAAGCTTTTTGTTATCTTTTTCTCTCCCCTGTCCAGCTGAGGATGGGGGAGTGATAGAACAGTTTTGGTGGGTACCTGGCGTTCAGCCAGGGTCAACCCATCACACTCTTCAAAGATTTTTTTTTTTTTCAAAAAACATAAGTAGCTGCAGGGTGAGTGTGAAACATGTTTTGGGAGTTGGAAGATGTGATGGTGATTACTAACTAAAACATTTGAGATGGCACTTCAATAAACTGAAATGATGAAGTGGTGCGTTGTTCTTAATATCTGGAAGAAAGCAGGAAGTTCGTGTATTTTCAGGAACTCCTATACTTGTATATGTTACAAGACATCTAATACATTTTCATTGAGGAAAACACATTCAGAACACGATTTTACCTGAATTATTGCTGCAACTTTATTAATTTCAAGCATAATGAAGAATGTGAATTCACTATGTTGTGTGCATCAGTGGTAGTACTACTCCTTGCCAGGAGGAATAAACCCAGGTTGTGTTGTGTCTGGTACATAGGCTTTTGCCTACATAATACCTACATGGAGGTATTATGGTACAAAAATTAGTTCAGTGCTAATATGGGATTTTTGTTACAAATGTTACATGTATTTTCTAAGAATTAAAAACTGTATAGTATGAGCAGTCAGTGTACTGGAACACACTGGCTATTACATGAAACTCCTCCTTGTCCTAGAAATGAAAACATTCAATATACTATGCAAATACCATACATTAGCTAAGGTGGTTTCTGTTAGAGGACAAATTTTAAAATTTTTTTATTATTATTTTTAAAGCTTTTAGAGCACCATTTAATGACTTGTTGGACTAAGTTTTCCTATTCATAGCCATACAGCAAGCAACCACAGTTGTCCTTGGAGGGAATCAAAGGAATCTGGTTGCCATTGACCACTCTTCCTTACTACATGGAAAACTTTTCCCCACAATGGAATCTTTTTTACTGGGGCTACATCTATTAGGACGCAAAAGACAAATAATGGAAAAAAACCCCAAACCAACACAAATGAAGCATGAAGTTTGAGGAATTTGTTAGAAAGGACATAGGAATGGGAGGTGTTTCTCAAAGTGGAACATAAGTTTTCTGTTGCCTACCCCACCACCAACATTTATAGGGAGGTGGAAAGCTTCTGATGATGATATGAATAGACAAGCTTTATTACTGGATATCATGCTTCACTGGGCACCATGAAATCTTTTGAGTTTGCCCAAAGTAGTAGGCAGTGGTTAGTGGCATTTCAGGTACAGGTTCTTCAAAGAAATAATATTACTGTTAGCAGAATGAAAGACTTCAGGGATTAATTCTTTCCTCTCTTTCTCCACATGTCTTAAGACTATAAATATGAGGCACCTCCACACCTCATTAAAGTTGTTAGAATACAGAGCTCCTTACAGTTTGCTACCCAGGGCATGCTAGACTACAGGACTGCTGTACTACATTTGTTTTTGAGGTAAGACAATAACCCACATCAAACTGGCAGATGACATGAGCATGGAGGAAGTGACAGGATGAGAACAATAAGGCCTGAGAAGATCAGATTAGTTATTATGGTCACACTTCTGAAGGCAGTCAGAACACAGGAGGGCACATCTCTGATTTTTTTGATGAAACAAGAATAAAACCAAATCAAACATCTCACTTATAAACGCTGTAGGAATACACCTTACTATTACTTGCCAACATTATTCACGCTGGTATTCCCCATTTCAGGAAAGGAATAAAACATCTATCTGGAAACCATGAAAAAGGTAACCCTACCTTTCAGTGACAGGGCTCTTTTTGAGCACTTTCTGAATCTAAAATTCAATTTCAGTCACTTTGAAGATTTCGGTGCCATATACTAATAATTACAGGCATATGGAAACTGGTGTTCTTTCCCTGTTATCAAAGCCTGCTTCTTCCTGCACTCTTTTGTTTTAAAAGATTTGAACAGAGAAAACCAACAACCTTAGTAAAGGAATTACTGATAAAAAAAGAGCAGCTAAGGCTTTATTCACAAGTCTGAAAAATCTCCTAAGCTTTGGACTGAGTTAACATTTTAATAAAGAACACAAAGTTTATTTGATAATAGAACTACAGATTCAGTTTTAGTCAAGCTACGAAAGTAAGACATGATAAATGCATGTGTACTGACAATGGAGAGGCAGCAACGAAGCTCACTGTCAGGGAGAGCAGGAAAGAGCTTCTATTGGAAAGATGGAAAAGAAGCCAGGAAAGAGCGGGTGGAGACCTTTGTCTGGAACACTCACTGTTGTATTCTTGCCAAAGGTGGTAGTTATTTTGATCACACAGTAGGTGAGATAGCAAGAAAAAAGGATACTAACCCTCATAAACACAAGCCGATGGCATACAGTCTCAAATGGGGAAGAAAATACCATTATTTATCACAGTACATAGTATCAGTAACTTAATTGGGCCAAATGGTTGTGCTAACCATCCCTTCTGCAGTGCTTCTGAGTACCTACGTGTGTTTAGGAAGAGAAGTCTGTCTGGGCTTGGGGATGGCAACTGTCTGTCTAAATCATCTTTATAAGTATTTGGGCTAGGTGTCCAGACTGGCACAATTCTGTATGAGAAGTCATCAAGTGCATGATCCTCAGCATCCTCTTGATTATCAGCCATAGCCAAGATGAAGTTTTCACATACCCTACTGCTATCCTGTGGAGCTCATCAAAAGGGCATGTGATTTAAACTCTGCCAACTGTCCCAGTTTTGTGCAGTTATTTTCTTGAAGGCCATCTTCCTATGTTTTTTCCTAACAAAACACAGCACAACATTCTTGTTGCCTCCTAAGCCATATCCCTCTCTATTTCCATCAAAACGTCTATTGATGCCTTGTTTTAGGATTCCCTGTATCTTTGCTGTTATCTCTCCTGAGGGCAGTGAACTAAATTTGACTTGATTGTGTGTCAGCACTGAAACATGAAAATAGCTTCTAGTCTCTAAAACCAGTCACACAAAATACTTAGTCCTGCTCCTTGGGACAGGTTGCAATGTAGAAGGAAGATGAATAACTGTCAACATACAGCTTGTAGCATGATGTGACCACAAAATATGCTGCTACTTTGTAATTTCCCAGAAGGTGAAATCACTAATGATTCCTGTAGGGCAAAAATGACACAGCAGTATACACACATATATGAATTTCAGATTTTAAAACTTTGCCAAACATTTCTATCAACAAACACAGTTTAGGACACTTACTAAAATTGCAATCAGGGACCACAGGATGAAAGAACTATCTATTTGCCCATTAGCTGAGACAAATCCAAAGCCAGAAAAGCCTCAGACTTCTTAGCCTGAAACACTCCACTTCTATGCAAGTGCAAGAATAAAAAAAAAAAAAGGAAGAAGTATATAAGCAAGAAGCTGCTACCTGACATCATCATGTCTAGAATAAAAAAATCTGGTATGTCAATTCTAATCCAGTTACATCAAAGTGATTACCGTTCTCTACTAATAGCTGAAATATACTGGGAAGTAGTTATTCTCATTGCCATAGTTGTTTGTAGTACTAATTTAAAGCATTTTTCCCCTCAGAGGATGGACAAAACTTTACCTCAAGGTAACATTATATTGATAAGAGAAGACTAATTCACAGTTTTATTTTACCTGCACCACACAATGATGTCCCAGCAGCTACTACTAGAGAGCTAACTGGCCCTGTAGTTTAAGCCTAGTGGCTCCTATTTAATCCAGAATTTTGATGGTGTTCTGGTTTGAACACCAAACTGCAAGTTGTTTATGGCTTTGTTAATCTTCAGGACTCGTTCCATCAGCTGAGAATTTTAATAGATTCTTCAATAAAATCTGAGAAAGGACATCAGAGAGCTTGTTCTATTGGCAAAGGCTAGAACAGCTGGAAAGGAAGAGAAAATCTTGATAACTTCATTTTGGAAGAAAGAGTTGACAGAAGTGGCTTTGAGGTATCAAAATGTGGAGAATATTTTCAGGATATGTAAAGACAATTCCATCGCCAAGTTTGACTCAAACATTTCTTTGGCAAATTCTGAGACATTTAGCTTCTGGATAGGATGGTTATTCCACTGAGGTGATACATCCAGAGGTCTGTGGGTTTTTTGGGTTTTTTTTTGGTTGGGTTTTTTTTGTTTGTTTGGGGTTTTTTTAGTTGTTGTTGTTTGTTGTGGTGTTTGTTTGTTTGTTTGTTGTTGTTTTTTTTAAAGCCAGACAACACAAATAAGCATCATGGATTGTTCCCATCCTCACATACTTGCAAAAACACTAGGAAAGTGCATGCTGGGGGTGGGGAGATACAAAGTGTACAAACTATAATGGTTTACAGCTCCTCTTAAGAGCTGATAGAGTTGAAGCGAGCTTGAATTGTAATCTTGCCCAAATTACAGGAAAGAGTAACCAGTCTCTACAGACACAAACTTTGTTAGGAATGAATGCTAGGCATACCATCACAATTTTATGTGAATTACTAAATCAAGGTAATCACAATTTAATGTGAATTACTAAATCAAGGTAATTGTGTTATAGAAAAACAAACCATACAATAGAGAGTCAAAATTATAATTGCAAAGAAGGTGTATGCAATTCTCTCTTTTTACAACTGAGTTTAGTAGCTTAGTTGTAGGGCAAATATGATAGCAATATCTAACACAGAATGTATCTATTGAGACCAATTCTCTTTCCTGTAATTTGGAGAAGAGTGCTATTCAAGATCACTGCAGCTCCTGTGAGACTATAAAAGGACATATTCCTCATTTAAATAAGTGTGTTGCTCTATATAAAATTATTTCAAATACTTCAAGGGAGCTGTAGCAGATCTCAGCTAATAGACAATTCCTGTTATCCAAAGATTATTTCTTTATGTATCCTTTGTGGTCTTTCCAAGAAGATTAGGGAAAGTTAGATGAAGGATATTATATTGTGCATGGAATGTACTAAAATAGGTAGCTGTCAATTTCTAGTAATTTCCTCTCCAAAAAAAACCCCAACTCCAAAAAAGACAAAGCCTTCTTCATACATCTTTATATTATGGTGAGGGAATAGGGGGAAAAAAAAGAGAATAGAAAAATGGTGAAAGGAACTACTATAACCCCAACTGATAGTGCTTCTTCACTCATGAAAATCTGAAATATTTTTCAAAAGCAACTTCTTTTTAGAAGGAGTTGGGGAAACATTCTGCCACTGCACAAAAGAAAAAAAAAAAAAGATAGATAATAAGCAAATTGATCCCAACTTCATTACTTGAACTGCTAGGAAGCTACTTACAACTAAGAAAGGAAAGCTTCTTTTTTTCCCCATAAGAGAAATACATTTTGCTCACAATAATTGGAAAAAAATTTAAGATTCTTCTGTTCACTGTTCAAGTAGATGAATGAATCTTTAAAGAAGAAATCTTTAAAGAAGAAATCTTTAAGAGTCTTACCTCAGCTGTGGAAACAAAGGAGTCCGTTGATGCAATGCTTAATGTATCTCGAAGGCAGAAATCATCTGTATTATCCTTTACAGTAACATCTGTATTTTTATCTTTAAAATTAAAAAAAACACCAAAAACCGGAGTATTAGACTATCAGAAAACTCCATTTAAGTCTTGAAAGTGTGTTTCATATACACTTTAATGTAGTACTTCATTCAGAAGGCACAACACTGTACTACTATAAGAGCAAATTCTCCTATGACCCACTAACATATATAATAGTGACAACATTTTTCTGTCTTTAAAGTGGACTTACAAACACCATCTGCAATGAACAGAGAGAAGAAAAAATATTTCCCAGGGGGTTTTGCCTTTTCTTTGATAGACTTCTGAAGATCTCTCTATCTAAAGATATTACTTTGTTATATTGATCTAAACCCTCTGTTAAAGTTTTTAACTTGGCTGTGTTATATAACAAATGCTCAACATAACAAATGCTCAACATTTTAGTAACCAAGAAATACTGTTCTAAATAAAAGTCCATTAATAAAAAACAGGTTTCGGCTTCATTTGAATTCGTTTCATTTTCTACTTCTCATGCCTTTTTTTCACTTGCTGGTTCTTCAGGAGAGCAAATGAAGTTTTTAATCTTCACTGTATCCTCTTTCCCCAAAAAGCTTTTCCATAGAAATAACACATCCAGAAGCAATTCCTATAGTACTAGAATTCTTAAAGCCTTTAAAATAACTGATATTTTTTGCTTAAAACCATCTGCAATACAGTTTATCTCAGTTTTCCTTTATTTTTTTCTCAGATTTCAACTGTTGCATATATTACTAGCATACATGGATTCGTTTTCACTGTACAGAAACACTTTCACAGAAGGATTAAATTCATAAGTCAGTAAGTCAGACTTTGGCTTGATGTGCCCCATACTATGCTCTCAGTAGAGCACAGGCATTTATTTTGGGTTACTTTACCTTCAGACATTACACATGTTGCTAAAAGTCTGGTTTATTTCCAACAGTCAGCAGCAACCAGCTACCCAATGTCATCCAGATCTGTTGCTATGGCAATACTTCATAAAAAACACTATTACATAGCAAAGTGGCCAAGTGCCAATATACCGGAATGGTTTACTCATCAATTGAAAGGCTACAAATCCACATAACTTACCTATTATTTCGGTGGTTGTTATGGTTTTATTAGTTACGGACTTGGAATGACAGCTTAAAAATTGCACACAACAATAAGTATCTGTCTTTGAGACTATTCACTGAGGGAAAAAATTATTAAAAGTTTGGACAAATATTTTACTAGATTGAGGTAGGCAGATTCCTACTTGTAATCACAACTTCACCAATATTCATATGAAAGTGTATGATTTTTTGCAGACCATTCTTAATAGTTTGTTCTTTCTTTTGACCTCTTAAAACCAAGAGGAAAAGTACAGCAGCATCCAAGCTGGTTGAGAAACAATCACATACTGGAATCTGAAGAGCTGGAACAGAAAACCAAACTGTGGTTTGTAAAGCATTTGCTTGAGGTCTGGTAAAAGTAGGCGGGTAACATGATGTTTCCTTCTTATTTCTAGCTCATAATTTGCATTAATCACCTTCTAATATTACATTAAATGCTTTTCTAATACGACTTTTTCACATAAGCAGTTGCTGAAACTGCAATAATACTGCTAAACATAGGGTGGTACAGAGATGTAAAGCCTGGTTGCAGATTTTTCCACTGAACCTCTCCTTTTGGGTAAGTTGTTTTCCATAATAAATTTGCAATTAAAGCAAAAGTTTCTACTTCTCACAGTTAGAAAAGCCCTCTAGCATCTGATTCAAGTGCAATCCAAGGAAATTATTTTCCTGATTGTGCCGGTCTATAGGCAACATGCAACACTTACTTCATGAGAAGTAAACAGCTATATTCACAAGTAGCAATACAAATTATAAACTGCTTGGAAAGTAAAGTGTGGGCCATACTTACAAAGATCTTACTGATGGCTTTAGTGAAGATGTTAAGGTAAGGAATCAAGTCTTATGTACACAAAGTGCAGCTGTCAGAGTGTCTCATATATCAACTTATTCACAATCCAAGAACGTCTCTACCACCCTCACAGGAAAGTCCCAACTATACCACTAACTGAAGACTTTGGGTATTATCTGACAATTACTGTACTGTTGCTGTTACATGTGAGTTTATAGCTCAGTGACAACATATCCCCAAACTGACACTGAAGTATTTAACACTGGGCTATGTAATTGATTACATATAAATGGGAATAATGCTACTTACCTAAAATTTATTCTGCATATCTGTAAAAAAATAATTGGTGTAAATGAAGGAACCACAGAGTTTCCAGCCCAGAATACCACAGAATGAGGGGTTCTTCTGTAGAGTTTGCATTCAGCCTGCTACAGATTACATGAAGCTCTAGAGATAATAAGATTTTGAATACATCTGTATTTGCTGAAGAAGTCATAATTCCAAGTTTTCTAATATGGGCCTAAAACTGTCACCTAGCCAGTATGTCTTTAACATGTTAGTTGAATATGGAATATCTGTGGTTTCACTCAAAGAAAATTCTCACTACCACAAAAAAAAGGCACAAAATTTGCATATTATGACAGAAAATTTGATTAAAAAAAGGCTAGTAACGCCGAGTGAAATAATGCCTTTGGCTAGTTGTATGTGCACACAAAGCACAGCTTCCCCAACGAAAACAAAACAGCCTTGACAGCTATTTTTGACTTTCTGGCCACCACCATCCTAATACCATAAAATACCCTTAGCCAAGCAGGTGCTTATCAATACCCACACTGTGCAGAGAGCACACTATTATGAAAACGTTAGGGTGAAAATTAAGTTACAGCTGGAGTACATACCATGCAAGTACCAGGAGAACATTCTTAGACACAAGAACATGAAAAAAAAAAGAGACAGCGGCACAATGAGACTCCGGGAATGAACAGCTGCACAAGAAACCCACCCACTAGCGGCTACAACTGCTCATACAGTCATCCCTAGCTCTTATGTAGTCTAATACCTTCAGGAAAGGAATACTAGCGAGTATGTGAGCTTCAAATATACTTTACTTATTTGAGAAGCCAGGGAGTTATTTTTGGTTCATTTATATTTGTAAAGAGGATGAAGGAGAGTTTCAGATGGCAATTACTGCTGTCAGTATCACATCAAGACTCTTGGTTGTAGTGCCTTAAAATGCATATGTGCTTCTAAAGTTAGATTAAGGGTATTAAAAAAATGGAAGAATATGGAGTATTGCTAAAGCTTGCGAAACAATCCTAGCTTAGTAAGATTTTGCAAACAACTATCTATTTGAAAATAAGCAACAAAAAAACCCCCAATATCAGAACAAAGCTACTTTCACACCTATTCACAGATTACCAGTCTAGAATATTTATTTGTCTTTGCTCTGGTAGCTTCATGCAGTAAGACAGACCACAAAACTAACCCACTAAGCTCTCAGAGCAAAATCTGACCTTAGAGATAGAACTGCATCCAAATTAATTTTTTAGCATTCAACTGGGAAGTATTCACAGTCACATAATGTTTTAAAATTCTGAAAACTGTTTATATGTTATCTTCCCTCCAACCCTAAATGAAACAAGGCATGAGTTCGCAAGTGAGTTTGGCACTTACATGCAGCAGTTAAAAAAGGAAAGCACTTACCCACTGGCAAAGAACTCACTAGGAGTTAAGGAATTTAGTTCTGAGTGTCACCGTTAAAGCCATGGTTGCCTATTCTCCCCAGCCCTCCCACTTCAGTGGAACATTAGTGCAGTAATACCTCACGAGCAGGAAAGCAAGATGAGAAAGGAGAGACTTGATAGACTCTGAAGAGAAGAAAACCCTGCAAAGGAATCCACTTATGAAAAGTCAGGGTACCCCAAGAGCAGCAGGGTCCCAGTATTCTGCCAGGCTACTGCACAGCCAGCCACTGTGTTGTGTGCTAGTCAGGCCCCTTAGATGTGTGGCTTCATGCCTAGACAAATGAATTACAATAATCAAGTTCAGAGAGCGTAGAAGCATGAATTACTACATAATTCCATTTCAAGAGAATGTGTCACAGTCTTCTAGCTAGTCACAAGCAGCACAGTGGTTTGTCAGCACTGTTGCTGAAGCATCCAAAAGCAGCTTTATTTACGTTTATAAATAGTCATAACTCTGAGAGTGTTGACTGAATATTCATTAAAAAGTCATCAGTCCTACCAAGTAGCTACTAATGTATTACATGAAGTCTTACAGGATGCACCCAGAAAGCAATGAATTTTACTTATGTCATATTTATAAAAAGAAAACAATCCCAACCTTCAGATGGCACCTTCTGATGACTAAGTCTTATAGCCACAGGTTAAAAAAGGCAAGCCAAGAATGAAGTAGGGTGTCCACACAGACTATTCTGGATTTAACAGCTATTGTTAAATTTGTGTTTACATTGTCCAATAACACAAATACCTGGGTTCAAGAAAGTTCCTGTAGCTGGAGGTATCTCACCTCACTGTATATAAACAAAGTTGTTATTGACTTCAGCATAAAAATGCATTTCAGGTCAGGGTCTTTAAAAAATATCTAACCAACTCTTGTACTCTACCCGTACACCCCATGTATCACAAGTTAAACAAGTCTCATGGTTCTGTGCTGAGATTGCTCTGATGCAAACTGAAGTGACAGATTCCTTTAAAAAAAGCAAAACAAAACTCCCACCCCCACCAAACCCACAAAAAGATACTCCAGTGCTGTAGGATCATCCAGCCTGGCTGTCAGTATGTGCTTACACCTCCCACAGGCCCTTGTTGTGAACACACAGCTTCTGCTCACCAGTATTTGACCAGGAACTTGGCAACTAAAGCAGTGGTCTAATGGAAAGGAACAACTGGGGAAAACAGAGTATAGGACAGCACTGAGTACTTAGTATTTGCAATTTCACCTTCCTTCTAGTACTCCCAGACCTTTTTCAAGGTAAGCTTTGGCTGAGCTAACTGCTGAGCCTCCAAATTACATCTTTAACAAATACCTTAGTAGTTTTCATGCACAGAATAATCTTCTGGTTTTGTGCAAATAGAAGGCCAAATCTTACTTCCTCAGTAAAAGTTGAAACAGAGCTTTCATAATTGCTTCCAAGTACAGCTATAATCTTCAAAGGTCCACATAAAAGCCTTCCACTACAATAACTCTCGCACAGGTATAAAAAAGCCATTTTCCAAGACACTGGATGCTCACCTAATTATCATTATGCAAAAACCCCAAGATATTCTTCATTCACACTGTGTTCTGCATTTATTACTTTGATGTTGTTATTAAGACAAAAGGAGTCCAGCTGCTTAAAAGCTGAATTACAAGCATGTGTATAGATGACAGTAATAGATTCTTCATGCTTAAACATAAATAAATAGAGAATGCATACAAAAATTGAATAGTACAATCCATTAAGCTTACACACATAAGCAGTAAAATCCACCTGAAAACTGTGATGTACTGATTTGCAATATTTGTCATCTGGAAAAAGATGCAACTTGCCTAAAATAACCTTATAATCTTCAAGAGATTTTCTACATACTTTGGAAAGAAATAATAGCAATTTCTGGGATGTTTATAATAACTGGGTTATTTTAAGACCTTCAAGATACTGACTTTGTCCATGAAGTGATATTATCTGCTGAGCACCACATGTTTAATGATGTATAAAATAAAACAACATGGCTACTGCTCTTATATTCTAAAATGGTAAAATTAAACATCTTGAATGTGCTTATCTAGCAAAGGTAAAGACAGCACAAAATGCTCGTGCATAAATAATCATTTTAGTCTTGCCAAGTAAAAAATCAAATACACTTAAGAAAGGAATTTAAGTATAATTTACGTACTGTAATCTATAGACACAGGTATGTTAAATAACTCGAGTATTAGGAAATATTACATAGCTTTGATATTATGTAATGGTGATAAATCAGATGATTCTTTCAAGATTTAAATCTGCTAAACAACTCTTCCATAAATTTGATAACTGAATTGGAATATTTTCTGATAGTTGCAAATTTTTTTTAAGCAAAGAAATTATCAAAAGGCTAGAAATATAATTTTGTTATAGAGAATGTGACCTGTGAAAGCTGTCCCTGAATCATTGTGGCACAATTTATCGTAAACCCAAAATCTCAAAATAGAAAGACCTCATCATGAGGAACTCTGCAATTCAAAACTCAAAGAAGAGGCAGAGTAAACACACATGGTGCTAGATTGCTGAAATCTGAATTTTAAGAAAATAAAGCAGCATCTGATGTGTATTTTATAACCTGAACTAACATATCATATGTGCTGACAGCTGACAAATCAGCTTAGTAAACAGAAAATAAATGTATGCGTATGTTCACTTCTCTGGTTTACTGCTCTCACTCTCTGCTTGATGCAGACATATAATCCTGAAACAGATTTTAGATGTATATCTTGTGTAAACTACGTGTCACTGTTAGGTCTCTGCCTATCATACATCCCTATCTCCCTTTTTGTTTCTTTGAAAATGTAAACTTTGATTATTTGTAACCGCACATTATAAGATTCTACATTTACACAGGGTTACAATTTTCTGCAACTTCTTTTCTTTACCCTGAAGCTAAAAATCAGTGGATCTTTCCTGATTTTAAGGTTTAAATCCCTATCCTTTACAGAAGAATTTGATTTCTGTCCAGCCTCCTGTTTTCAAGTCTAATAGTTTAGATGCACTTTCTGTACTTTGATTTGATTTGAAAGAGATCTGGCAATCAAGTTTGCTCAGCTGTCTAATCTGTACAGAGTCTACTGAGATGGATGTGTAACACAAAGTTGTCACTGTTTCCTCTTCATAGGGGTACTCCATTCTTCTGTAGTTCAGAAAGCATCACATCTACTTTGTCCAGAGCAAAGTCGAGTTTGAATTCCAGTGCTGCATATTTTAAAACACAGGCTGTCCACTGCGGATTTATAGCACAGTACTGTGAAGACTGCCAGATACCTTAGTCATCAGATTTGAACGTCACTGCCTTTTCTTAGTTCTTCACATCCTAAAAACAAGCGTAACCTACCGCTATTTTTGCACAGACACTTTCTAGTGACAATGGAATGGTCTGTTCAACCATATTCAATGTGATAGTACATTAACTCATTGTGATGCAGTGCAGATTCAAAATGCAATGTCATATTTACAGGACAAGGAAGTACAAAAAGTTAACTTTGAGACTTACACATCTAGAATTAGCTCCTTTAATACCTTTCCTACACCAGAAGCCTCCATAAGCAGGTTAGGTAGAAAAGTCTTCTCAACAGGCTTGAGAGAGGAGTCTCAAAAGTAAGTGAACTTATCCCTTTGGCCTCGGTTCTACTACACCTGTGTAAATTTATTGAAGTCAGCAGGTACTTAAAGCAAAGCAAGATGTTTACACAAATGCATTACTAGCAGTATCCCTTGCCTCATTCCAAGACAGTTCACTGCCACCTTTTTGGCTTTCCCACCATGCACCTCTTCACAGAAGAGCAGATAGTAGCACATGCAGTGATGAAGGACAAGAATAACCAGCAACTGCTGCTCAGCTCCTGAAACTTGTTGTTTTATAAAAGTTTCCTAATTTGTTATATAAAAAAAGGAAAGAGTAAACAGTTTAGTATGTAGCATACAGACTATTTTGCTGAACACAGCACAAGGGTATGAGACCATCCAACATGTTCTCTTCAAAGTAAGACTTTAAACACAAGATTGCTGGAAAGGCTTTTCTTTAGCCAGTATATTATGCTTCAGGGATGCTAATATTTCAAAGCAAGTGAGACAGACTGACAAAAAGAACCCACATATTAATTTGTTCTTCCATTAAAGAAAAACATACTGTCTAGCAGTTGGTAATTCTGCTTACATGTATAAAGAAAGTATCAGAAAAGAAAGACTGATACCTTTCTATCCCCGGAATTTAAAGATAGAAAGACAGAACCAACTATATAACTGGTGACCCTCGGTGAAATAAACATCAAAAGATACAAATATATATATTTGAATTGGACTAACATTTGGATTCTGTGTTCAGAATGGAGAGTCTAGCATATCTGACACAGGCAAACTCTGTGGGAACAGCATAATAATCCTAGTCTTCATTTGAATTTCAGGGCAGAACTGTCTTACAGAATTCTGCACACTGTGGTGAAACTGCTCAGGAATGTGACTGGCTTCTGCAAACCCAGCTGTACACAGCATACAGTTTAAGAACCTAAATTAGCAAGACACATGCTTAACTTGAAACAATAAGACTTAAAGAATATCTTAAGTGCCCTACTGATTGGAGCCTGCTTGCATTCCACTTGGCACTGAAAGTAGGAAAGAATGAGATAAGAATCCTTAAAAAGTTGTACTAAATGAAGAGTTCTTCCTCTGGACCTTTAGTTTACTAAATAACACTGGTTACCAAACTTAAATTAAAAAACAAATTAGTAACACTATAAGTTGCTAAATGCATTAGTAACAACATATTAACACTGGAATTATAATGTAAGTAATGATTAGTGCAACATGACCCTGGAAGATAGCTTGACACTCATTAGCAGCTACTCAAACAGATGTAGTTAAAGCTGCTATCTAGTCAATATATTAGTTATCTGTGGTAAATTAAAGTAAAATAAAGCAAAGCTTGAATAAGAAAGAATGTACATAATTTAGACTATTTGGAAATATGTATATGTTTACCTTTAAATACTTGCAGCATATCTACATGTAGAACAAGGGCAGCTTTAAATAGCATAAAGCCTGGTGTGATCGACATGTGCTCTTGAATCAGCTACCCTACAGCACTTTGCTACAAAAAGGATTATTAGGTAAGGTGGGACATA
Organism: Astur gentilis; assembly: GCF_929443795.1. Lineage (NCBI taxonomy): Eukaryota > Metazoa > Chordata > Aves > Accipitriformes > Accipitridae > Astur > Astur gentilis. Next base: position 14,123,333 of record NC_064887.1, on the reverse strand, counting down.
GTGCACAGACCAGATATCCCACAAAGAATTAGAGAATTGACAGTAATTTATTAAAAAAAGAAAATACCTTGAGCAATCAAAAGGGAAATAAAACACATGTCAAACCCAGTTAATTTTTTGTAACAGTTTTAGTAATTACTGCAGAAATACATGCATGAGAGAAAAATGACACATAAATAATAAATTTTACTTCCTCTGCTCTGTTGTTACTGTTCACAGAACCTTTTGCTATACCTTTCCACAAAAATAGATTGACTCCCACAGACAGGTTCAACTTTGAAATATTTCAAGCTGAAACAAAAGTTTAAGAAAATTATGAGATATAAAAAGGCCTTTAGGAATTAAATACTTACACAAGCTACTTCACCCTCCCAGCTATAGGGTAAGCAATTAAAAAAAAAACAACCACAAACTGTATGTCTGGTAAATAAATCTGTATTGCTGTAGCGGTGGAGTATGGCTAGTGCTAAATAACAAGCTCAGTGAACAGCAATCGCTGAAGACTCTGCTTTGTGGATATGCTACAACCATTTATGCCAGGCTGATGGTCAGAGCCTTTGACTTAAACAGCAGCAAGATTTAAATGTAGTAGACATGTCAGTTAAGAAAAGTTGTTAGCTTTTGTATGTGTGCACAAACACACAATGTTTTCATTTTAAGACCCTGAAAATAAATTGCAGACAGAAGTTTATCTATTTTAGTCCTAACTGAACTATTGAATTAATAAAGGAACTATAGTGCAGAGAGCTACATTTGCTCATTTTATATGATTCTGTCAATATTCCATTTTGAAATTGTGCTGAAAAGCAATCGGAAAAGCTCAAAATGTTGTTTCTGCACTTTCAAGATTAAGCTACCAAGCTGAGAGAGCTGATTACCTCTGAAGTCTTTTCAAACTCTAAACTATCACTGTCTATATCTCCCCTCACCTCATTCTGGCTCTCCTTCCTTCATTTTGCCCATGAAAGTTTCAGACAAGCCTATCTTAAAAATAGACTATAATGCAAGAATAAATTGTTTTAGTAGAAGTTCTAAAACAAGAATTAGCCCTATGGGCCAAAACATGTTCTCGATCATCAGTTTATATAACCTCACACTGCGATACTCCAGCCAGAAAAATAAACACTTATCCCGCCCTCACGACTTGCCATCTGTCTGGTATGATTTTTTCCTGCCTCTGGAACATTTATACCCACAATGTATATAAACACATAGAAGTTAAGTGTATATACATCCGTTTTAGTAAGAAAAAGAATTTGTAAATTATAAGTTGTTAGGAATATACCACAAGAACATGTGAGAGGAAGGAAAAAAAAAAAAAAGAAAAAAAAAAGGGCAACTTCCCGCCTTTGGAAGGCTGTTTCCACTTATTCCATACACCATTTTCAAAAGTGTTCAATATGAAGGCAAGTGTTATTAAATCAAGCCTTGATGTGTGGGGAAAATGACCACTTTTCTTTATACAAAAAGGTGGTAAATGTGTACTTTTTTTTAAAAGTTTTTTTTAAAAAAAGCAGAAACTATTGACTAAAACTAAGCACTGGAATGGCCAACAAAAAAAAGATGCAAAAGGAATGCTCAAAAAATATGCCTTTAAAGTAGTGTTAAAGAGGTAGGTGATGAACACACAGATAATACAGCATGTGTTAACTAGTCCTACCTGAGTAGTACTGTGGGGCAGTAACTGCATACAAATGTAAGGATCCTTACTCTTGTAAGGAACTAGGACACCTTCATTATATATTTTTATCAGGGATTTAAAATTGATAGGCAGAGAAGAAAGGAAAAAGAGGGAGAAAGTAATTAGAGTTTGCCTGGCTAACTACATGGAACCAGGAAGCTCATGCTAAGAAGACATCTGGGGAAAGAGACGATTGCAGCTGCTCACGTGTTGTAAGGACTGAGCAGAAACAGTTGAGAAATAGCACACGGATTTTGCATTAGAAGGACTGAGCAGGGAAGCACAGGAACAGCTAACTGAACGAAGTCTGGGAAATTAAATCAGGTAGGTGGATTGTGGCTCAGCTATGAGCAGCCTTCATAGCTAAAAGGAGGAATAGCTTCTATTTCATTTGAAGAGAAGCTCCTGAGGGGGAGAGACAGCTTAAGGGAAAGGAATAATCTGGTCAGAAAAATGAGCAAAGGTTTTTATAACACCAGTTAAGTCCATGTGGGAGAAGCAAGTTTTAAATGGACAAGGCAAGACAAGAACATGGCTGGAGTCAAGAAGTGAGAAAGACGAGGGCTTAAACAGGAGTTTTGGTGTGGACAGAAAGAAGACAGGTTTCAGGAATGCCATTTAAGGAAAAGCAACAAGGTGTATAAATAGCCTGCATGGGTGGATCCAAGAGCAAAGCTGTTGGGCAAATGGTAACAAGGGTCCTCAAAAATCAGAAACAGACTCTCCTTCTGATCTTACTGCAAGTGGGTTTGGAAATTTCTATCCATATCTCCCCCCAGGCTAACATACAATAAGTGACCTTGAGTCCTCCAGTGTTGGTTCAGTGTACAGTAAAGTATATTATATTACCTTGAGCCACTGCTGAAAAGACTTCAGCTTAATCTGTTTCGCTATGCAATGAAATGGCACTTAAGTTTCAGCTTTTAAGATAAACACAAACATACACTCCAGGTTATCAAATACCAACATGAAGATACACATTATCAAATACTAATCTTTTTCAGTACCAGTAACTTCACTGCAGGTCCATGCAAAGCTATTTTGCATTTTTCATATAGTATTGCCAAAATTAAGAGTATCACTGAGAAATCCAAGCATTATAATCTTTTGATAGACACAACATTTGCAGAAATATTTTTGTTTAGTTTTAAGTTGAATTTTTAACTACCAATCTTACTATTCAACATTGTGCTTAGGTGCTTTCTGGTAAAGAATTTTGCTGAAGGTGATTTAGAAAGGAAGTGTTATCAATATTGCACAAATTTGCCTTTAAAGGAAAGTCGTAAATGTTATTGATAGCAGAAGACATACTATCCAATTCAAACATCTGCCTTTTGAGTATCTATTGTGAGTCAGAAATAAGGAGTTGCAGCAGTAAGTTGCAACACAAGAGACCTCACAGTAAAATGCTGTAAGCTTCAGCAGTTACTGAACTTCCATAAACTGTAATAGCTAAATTATGTTCAAAATATGCATTATTTTTTAAAAAAATTGGATTGGAATAACTTTTCTGGCCTTTTCCTCAGACTCAGTAATATTATTTTCTTTCCTTTATAAAAGGATATATCTTGGGATTAATATATTTCCACACTTTAAAAAGAAAAAGCTATTGTTTTCTTTTGTTTCAATTTCAATTCTGTTTCAACCACTAGAAAAATGTTTCGTCCTTCTCCAAGAAATGAAGGAACCATTTAATCTAAATTTATCTTCAAGAAACACAAAGCAAGCAAAAGTTTTAAAGCTATGATAAAAAGTTACGCTGCTTTAAATTCGTTTTATAGTTTGTACTACTAGAGCACACCTAAGTGAATTACTACAAATTGCTCACCTCCTCATTGGAGTCTGAGAATTATAAACAGACACATTTCTTGTGCATAACCAAATAAAACATAATATTCTCAAACTAGAATTATTTCATTAATATTTCAGAGGCAGGAAGGAAAACACAGGCTGTAGATATTCATCCATGAACAGTAAAACATTATAGAAGTCTGTGTTAACAAAATATATAAAAATGAGCTTTCAACCTCTTCATTGATTATGCAAAGATAATTTTTGTTTTAAGAGCAGCTGGAGAAAAGGTTTCTAATATGTAAATATGTTGTCTAAAGACTTTTGTCACTAGGTTAAAGACTGTGCTAAGTCTGTCCAAAATGCCAGTCATATCTTTGAGTGAGAGAAGAAAATTAAAAAAAGAAACAGACAAACCATCCAACAAAACCATTCAACACAGACCTTTGTGAGATCTTTTACTGCAGTATCTCAAACAACTAATTTGTTTTAAATTGTATAATTAATATAAAATATTTTAAAACAAAAAATGTAATCAATGCATAGGTTTTAATATTATTATCAAAAAGTTGGAGTGCCAGTGTACACAAGCCACCATTAGTTTGAGTGCCAGCGTTCCTTTTTACAGTACAAATCAGAATAATAATATGACATATTAGGAATGCAGTACTGACAAGGAGCCCTACAATTTGAGAGTTTTCCCCTCTGACCTGCAATTCTGCTCGTAAGTAAAACTATTGTTTCTCTCCTAACTCTTTGCATTCCTCCCAAGTTAGCTTGACTAACATTTCAGTCTGCTAGAAAAGGTCTAAAAAGAAAAGGAAAAAAAAAAAAAAGAGATAACTTTCTTCTAGGACAGACTACAGGAAGTATTAGAAGCTTTTAACCCTCTACCCCCCCCACATTCACCACTCAGAAATAACAAAATGAATATTTTTCAGTTTTCTGCCAATTGTCTCCTTCCTGATTCAGTCTAGCTTATGCCTGCCTCAAGAAAGCCTGTTTCTAGGCTTCCCACATTGTTTCACAGTCTTAAGAGGATCAGCATAAAAACAACAGCAGTTCAGCCCTAGGTATTTGTTTTAATTTCATGTCCAGAAATCCTTCTGCTATAGAAATCCTATTTTAGCTTGCTGGTTTATATGATAATTCTGAAAGTCCAGTAGAGAATGCAACAACAACGAACTTAATTGCGTTCCATTATTTCATCTATTTAAAATGCAAGTCTTTTCCAGGGCTGTATTCATTGTTTGTAACTCCACAATAGCTTACAGAGTTGAAAATTATTATTTGCAATTATTATTATTATTGTTGCTATTAATAGAATTCTACCCACAGGCAGAAAAGGTATTTATTTACACCTGCATCTTCTGCACTGCTAGAAGTTGAATATTTGGAAATATCAGGAAGAGAAAATGTTTAATTTACATATAACTAGGGGGGGCGAAAAGCATTTGGAGGTGCTAATTTACACAACAAGAAGCAAACAAAAGGCAATTAGACTACAGCATGCAACCACTTCAAGTGATGATTGCCTGCTCTTACAAGTCACCTTTTACCTGTCATAGCAGACAGAAGAAAAGCACTTCAGGCCACATCATGAAAGACATTGGTTGCAGTGACAAGCTATTGTATTCCAGCAGGGTCCCAGGTAACTTGTTCCTGACTCTCCCATGTAGCATGTTATCATAGTCTCCTGAAGGCATTTTCTCAAAGCTGGTTGGCAAATTGTTTATCATGTCAACAAACTTCAACTTGTAAGTGGGATCACAAAATGAAAAGCAAGCCTGTGGTATGATTGATCAATGGCAGCACTAAGATCTTAATTTGATTAGGTAGAGGGAATGACGACAGGGGAAGAATAACCTTTAAAGGTTTTGGGAAGGAGCAACATTTGTGACTAGTAGACAACTAGGGGAGAGAGTGGTTTCAGGAGCCCCAGCAAAAGATTTTACAGAGAAAGCTGAAAACCAGAAATTGATGGAAATTTTTACTTTTGTAAGTTTCCTTCCTGACCAAATTTGGAGATTGTTACAACCCAGGGTTTCTGAATAAGAAGTGCTAGTCAGACATTCACGCAGCAAGTCTTTTGATAACACTTGATAGCATTTGTCTGACTGTCAGAGCCCTGTCTCCAGCTGTGGCTAATCACAAGTGCTTCAGATGGAGAAAATAGAAGTAATATCCACAAACTGTATCTAACCATTATGTGTATCAGAGAAAAAACAAAGCAAAACATTTTCTGATTACCATTGTGGGTCAACAGTTGAAACCCTGAAGCATAAAAGCTTGTTATAAGCATTCTAACTACAAGCTGCAAGTGTTCTGAATCTATTAAGGACAACAAAAGGTTTTTCTTGGTCACTCCAAGGCCCAAGAAAGAAGAAAAAAAAGCAGTAGTAAGGGGAAACACTTAAATGCCAGAAAGCCCACAATGACCATTTACCCCCAAGTCCATCTCTTCCTCTCAAAGAGGAATAAAAACATCCCTCAAAATAGCATTAAAAAAAACCCAAACAAAAACCCTCTTTGTCTAAAACACTGAAATACCCTCAACATGCTTCAGAGGCAACTTACTTCAGAACTTAACTTGTTTCACTTAACAAGCAGACATTGGATCTAGTTATGACTTTGACATCAAGGTCTACAAATCCCCCAGCACCACATACCTTTTCCATGTGTAAGGAGCTATTCAGAACAAGTAAGTCACCTCTCAGTATTTTCTTCAATAAGAAGCTGGACATACGCAACTTAAACCACATATTAGCTTGTTTTTCCAAAACATGGATCATTTTTATGGCTTGTTTTGAGCTGTCTAGTATTTCCATATCTTCTGAAATAAGAACAGCAGCACTGGACACAGTATTCTAAAACCATACAAAACCAAGATCATATCTCTGCCTCTATGCTGATGCTGTCCTTTCCACATAGCCAAAGATTAGTAATGGTCTTTTTTCTATAGCACTGTGCTGAAAACTTACACTATGATGCAAAAGTTTCCTAATGCATTCCAAGAGTGTTTCTTTATTATTTTTCTTTTAAAATCTCTCTTCTATATGTACAATCCATACTTGCCTGGATTCAAATGTAATTTGTTAGATTGTAACCATTTAAACAGATAAGTCAGATCAGTATTACTAATCTTTCCTTTTCATTAATTCAAAGCTTTTAATGCCCTAAATGATCAATTTTTATCAACTTCCAGCTCTACAAATTATTTTATCAGCTACATAGTTGATAAAATTACAGCAGTTAACCAAGCATCTTCTCTAGAAAGCAAACCTTTCCCTTAACAGTAGACAGAAGTATAAACAAAAGTTCATGTCAGTGAGCTAATTATTATCATCTAATGTATGCTATATCAATCCCCCAAATTGCAGATCTCTCAAAAACCTACAGTCTAAGAAAAAACACTGACCATGAAACTGTATCGACTGGCGCTAATTACACCTTTTATTATGTTGTCTGTGGTAACATAACTGTAAATTAGTAACTCTATTATTTCACAGGCATGACGCTTAACTTGGGTGTTGGAGTTTTGGGGTAGTTTGTTTTTTAAGATTTGGAACTAAATTGGCCATTTCCCAATCATTTGGAACATTTTCCACTTTCCAAGATTAGTGAATAGTAAATGATGGATTAGGGTGCTTTCTTCATCTAGCTTCTTCAAGAAGTTTTGGGTATAAATCATCCAGGACTACTGATTGTGATTTAGCAGATTCTGCCTCTCTTGCCACAAATTATATACTTCCCTACAGAGCAGAGGCACCTTCATTTCCATTTCTGAACTGTCATTTGTATTTTGCAGTAGGGTATTATTCTTAGTAAAGAATGCTGTACTATATTTCTTTTGGCCACTGGGATTTCATAATTTTCTTGGACTTGCTTATTCTTGTGGCTCTTGAACACTTCCATCCCTGTTGTTGTTAATACACATATATGTGTGCACACAAACGAAAAGGAAAAAAAGTGATCAATGTTTATACTAGCAAAGAGTAATACAAAACTTTGAATAGAATTGAAACAAAATAAGTACATGTTAACATGCACATTTTGGGGTAGTAAAGGAAAGTCTGTTGACAGCAGCTTTCATTTTCTTTTACTAGATTACCAAATACAAAAAAAGGACATAAAAAAAAAAAGGAGGGGGGAAATAAACCCATAAGAAAGCCTCTAGGATTCTCCCAAACATACTTTTCTGTCTCTTCCAGGAAAGCTACCAAAAAACTGTCGATCTCAAAAACATCCTACTTCAAACATTCATACACTACACTCAGTGTCATATCCTACAGGAAAGTAAATTACCTAAGAAATTTTGAGTGATGAAATATTTTTATATCAAATATTGAACCAAAACATCCTCTGTATTAAATCTTCCAAGCACCAGTGCTTGGAAGCAGATGATGTTCTTCTGGTTTTCTTCTAAAACATTCTGAAAAAGTGAAGCATTCTTTAGAATATTCCTTGCTGGTCAAGCCACAAGTTCAAGGTAATGATGAAAAAGCCCCAAATCCTGAACAGTGAAAACACTATTCACTAAACCACTTCATTACTTGTTTTTCTCACTCATCTGGACCAGCATAAGTAAAAATCCTAATAAAGTAACAGACTCAAGAGATCACAAATGATTTCTACAAAGAACATTTGAAATTAATTCAATTCTCAGAACATTCTTGGTAAACAAGAATTCAGTTATCACATCTAAAAAAATAAAATATCGATTTAAAATACTTCCAGGGTAACCAAGCAAGACAATAACTAAACACATTGAACATTACATTGAGTCCTCTGAATACCATTTTATTAATTTTGCCTGATGACAGAAATTACAAATAAACTTCTAATTTAATAATGGATATACAAGGCAATTTTATTTAGGGCTTACTGTTTCAGACACCAAAATAAGATATTCAAATGCTCTTCTGCTTTAAGAATTACATTAACAGGTGTAGGCAGGTATGTCAGAAAGCCAACTCTGACCTAAATTGAATTCCCACCTTACTCAGAGCTGTATTTAGTAGTTGCAGGATAACATGAGGGTTAAGAGATGAGTGCACTGCCACCTCGTGCCAGTCAAGCTGAAGCCTAACAAACAAGACTACTGACTAAAACTAATCCCAGAACATGTTCTGCCTTTTAAGTCTGACAGTTATTTGAGATCAGATGCTTGAATTATGAAAAGGTATAATAGTATCAGTCTTTAATAACATCTTAAACCAATTCTTTAAATAAAAATAATCAAACTATCTGTATTTAATCAGCACATCTGGCAGCAACTGCTCATTATATTTGCCATTTTAACATCCTGGTTTTAGTCACTCATAACTGATAAATTTCAATCACCATGGATAAGAGCATTGGTAATGGATATCTGTTTCAGACTAACTCTTTCTGGTTGTTGGTTTTGGGTTTATTTTGCAAAAAATTATGACAAAAAAAAAAAAAAAAGAAAAAGTACATGCATATACAGTTTGACAGTTCAAAATACGTATAAAACTTCTTTTGAAACGGTCTAATACACCCATGCTATAAAAAGGGTCATATATTCTTACTGCATAAATATTTAAATACCCAAGTCAACATAAACTTCAGAAAGCTGAGAAGTATTATGAAAATTCTCAAGTATACTGACAAGTCACAAAGAAAAACATTTCCTCTCATTCCATTCTTAATCTAAAATACGAGCACTACATCAAATATTACATAATAATGTAAAGAACCTGATTTTTTTTCTGTTTATTTACAGATAAATATAATTCTGCTCCGTGGATAGATATTTCAGTAACTTCCCCCACAAGATATTTCAGTAACTTCCCCCACAATTATTACAAGCAATAAAAATGTAAAATAGGAGTACTCACCAATATCATTAGCTAAAGAAGCAGGATCAGAGGCCCCAAGTGTGGCTTCAAACTCCTCCTGAAGACGATAAGCTCTTTGAAGAAGGGATTCAAGCTTATGAATGAATTCAGCACTAATGATATCCTGCAAGAAGATAGACATTAGAAGATTTTTCTATTTGTTTACAGTCTGTAAGATTCCTTTGTAAGATCTAAGAATATTAAGCCTTCAAAGAGCAGACCGTGCCACATTAATTTCCTACAAACTGCACAAGGACACTGTCAGATGAATACCTCAACATCCAAAACATACACACTTTTCTAAATATGCATATTTTATTTAGTGTAATAAAACTAAAATGTACATTTTAAAACACTTTAACATTATCTGTGATGTTTACTGCACTAGAAATAATGAAAGACACATAGGTGGATGTTTATTTCAAAATATTTTTAGCATTTAGCTCAAAAAAAAAAGGAATACAAATAAAGTTCAAGTACATTATTTGTGAACATTCGTAAACTGATCATCTTTCCCAAGACCTTTATCTTTGCTAAGCAGATATCCTCTCGAATAGTCAGAAAAGAAAGGGATGACCCAAGGGATTTTGTGCAGAGAACTAGTGTGCTTAGTAGCATGATAATACCATCCAGAAGCAAACACCGATGCAACAGCTATTGCAGAAAAATAAATAACGTTAATTCCCTCCCCCTGTCCTCCTCCAAATAACCAGCCAAAAAAACCCAAAAGGAACAAAGTTAGATGTCCTTTAAATGCAATACCACTAAATTGGAAATTTGAATTAATTCTCAGTTTTGGTAGTTGAATTAGAAGTTGAAAAGATTCAGGCAACAAAATGCAATGAATTGTCAGGGCAGCAACAGTAGATTATACATTGAATATACTCACTTCTACACTTTCTTCTGCAATTGCGTCTCCTGCTCCCAGCTTAATGGGACCACAACTTGCTTCATCTTCAACTTGCCTGTTACGAAAAGTTAGTGCTTGCTCCCATCGACGCAGTGCTTCTTCAAAAAGCTCCATACCTAGGGGAGATCAGGAATACCTCCATTCCATCAAATGTGCAGCTTCCATATGAATTCACATTTTAGAGTTGCAGGACATTATATAGCTAATAAGCATGGTTGTAACAGAGATGTAAGTTTTTGAAACAACAGCATTTCCCAGTCTCAAAAGAAAGATATCTAGCTTTTTAATAAGAAATAAGTTCGCAATATGATTAAAGCAACAATTTTCAATGTATTTTTTCCTATTTACATTTTAAAATAATTTTATGGATTACTACTACAAAAATAGGAGTAAAAAAACCATGTATTTTGAAAAACTAACTCTAGATCAAGTAAGATTTCATTATTTTATGGAAATGTTCTTAGACACATCCCAACAGGACACTGCGAAAGAACACCACAATAATATTATGTGTCACTTTGCCATAAAAAAAATTTATTTACATTCATTGTTGGTAGATGCTGATTGTTCTTATTATAACTTACCCATCAAATATAAGTTTTCAGGTGTGGTCACTGGAATATTGACAAGCTTCATATCGTCTTCATCTCCTTTATCCCAGGAATTAGAATTGGCACAAGCACAACTGTGACAAGAGGTGGCACTCTGAACCTTAAAAAAAGTAAACAAATTTTGAAGTGTTGTTATACAGAGTATCCTTAAAACTACGTTCTTGCCAGAGTACATTACATCCAAGCTTTCTGCCTAGAAACTATTTTTGCTATGTAGTTGTCCTTCCCAGCTTCTCTAGCCTTCCACACAGCTTGTTCAGGAGAGTTGTTTCAGCTCAGTGAAACCATTAGGTGCACATTCAGTGCAAGTTAACACACATTCAAGAGCCTTAATGCACTTTTACTTACCGAGGCCAGGCTTTGAACTGAACCAGAGTATTTACTGAAAAGTCCTCCATTTGCATAGATGCAAGACTGAGATCCTTTTTCCTTGGCAGAGCTCAGAGAAAGAGTCAAGTTTTGCCGACTACTGGAACAACTAGAACCTAAGAGATACACTGATTTTAAAGCTGCTGCAAACTCAAAACATTGTATCTTTTGTTAGCAAGATCTATCAAGAATTGAGTTTACTCTTTTCCATAAAATCCACTTTAGAAGCATACAACAAGTATTCCTTTATTTACAGTTTTACATGAGAAACTACAAATTAGAACACTTGATATCTATAACAATAACCATGCATTTGAGGATTGTTATTTTCCCATCTTATAAAAAATTAAATCTGCTTTTCTCAGTATGGACATGTGTCCACAAGAACAGTAAACCCCACTGTTAATATACTACTGATAAAAGAAAGTTTTAATCCAAAGTCATGATTGAAACTTCACCTTTGAGAAGACGACCAGTTTATTTATAATACATTGCAATTTTCTTCCTAATTTGCACAATTTCTACTTCAACAATTCAAACCTACTCAGCATTAAAGGAAAATACTTTGGTTTACTACTACACAGTTATGCACACCCAACCCCTCACACCCATTTTCTTCCTGTCCAAGAAAACAAAAACTTGGGGGTTCCTTCATGTACCTTTTTCTGATGCAGCTGCTTTGGTACACTCTAATACTAGATGACTTGGTTCCCATGGTGGCACTTTCTTGTTTTTCTTTCCACGTCTTCTTTTAAAGTGATTGGCCAGAAAAATAACAGATATTGCACTCACTGCTGTTACTGTGAAAAGCTTCTTTAACCCAGGGGAAAGCTTTATCTGAAAATAAAAGAGTGTGACTTCACTAGAGGTATATGCTCCTTAAGTCCCACCTTTCCTCCTGTCCTCCTTTTGCTGTGTTCAACCTAGGCTATAGCTTGTCTGAGGGAGATAAGAGATGCTGCTCTCACATAGCCTGAGAAACAACCAACTCTGAGCAAGGACACAGACTAACTGCTTCTCAAAATTTGTGATGGCCAGTAGGTGAGAGAGTTTACAAAGGGGCTGGTGCAACAAAGTAAGTGGCTGCACTAAGAGACATATTGCAGTACCAAGAACTATAAAGTATATTGCAAATCCATGAACTATGGGGGATCTACATAAATGACTTTCAGACAAACTTCTTTTTATTTTATTTCTTTTTAATGCCAGGACAATGCAGGGCTTCAGTTAATTCTCTAACAGCAAAAAAATTCTGAGAAGAAACTCACCATTCACAAATAGACTATTTCTTGCACTGTGAAAGAGTGGAGGATCCAAAAGCTAACATTTGCATTGTGTTTCAGTTTGGGAAGAACATGTATTTAAACATATTTCTCTAAATAAACCTTTTTTTTTTATTGTTACATTTTATTTTGGATATAGATCAGCCATAGGTTTACAGACATTTAAATTAGCAAATAAGAACCACATATACAAGCAACTGGAATTAAAAGCCATTAACAAAGTTTATAACATTCAAACTGACAAGATATACGAAGAAGATAAGAGCCACTTAACTGGAAACTAGAGTCCACATTCACAAAATCTTTAGGAAATCTATGCTGCTTGAGAAACAAACTGCTGGGAGAAAACCAGATCTACAGTCCTTGGGGCTAATATGGTGTTTCTGTAACATGTTTCCTCACACAAGAGAGAGCTGGCCACACAGAGTACCGCTGCACTCTCGCAGTCCCTGGTTGCTGTGTAATTGGTTAATACTATCAAGAGTTCTGTAATTTAAAGAAGCACTGAAAGCTTTGCTCTGCAGTGAGTTTGCAATCAACAAGTCAAACACCTTTGACTTGAGAACCATGTCCTTAGTGGTACTGTATCTTGACTGAGGCCAAAAACCTAGCACTGTACTCTGCGAGGAAAAGGAAATCCCTGAAACACAGCACAAGCACGTACTTAGAAAAGACTACTGTATTTCACAGAAAAGAGCTAATAACCAAATAACTGAGATTAAAACCTTGAAGCCCACAGAATTAAATGCTAGAACTAAAGTTTCAAAGAACTGTAAGTGGATTTTTAAAAATTCGTCTGTGCCTACAAGCATGATCATAAATAAACTAACAGTGAAATGAAAACATCTAGGAGAGGAAAGTTAATAGTTGCACATGATGGAGTTGCACATGGTATTTAAAAAGGATGTGAATGCCGCAATGTAAAAAAGAAATCAGTGATCTTGCAGTGAGAATTTTAAAGTATTTTAAATACAGAAAAAATGTGAAAATAATCAGATGCAGCTAAGACTGAGACTATCGCATTCTGGTTTTATATGCAGTAAAACTTTGAAAAGCATTTACATGCAAATATGAAAAATGGCATTGCTTTTGCTGACAAGCATCTAATTCAATAAAAATAAAATACTGTCATATTAAAGACATGGGTTTTAAAAGCAGAACTTTATTAGGACCTGCTAATATCTATTTTTTAAAAAACACTATTGGCATTCCTAACGATAAACAATTTTTTTCTTATAGTTATCCTTGTCAATGATTCAGCATACACAGAATGGAAAAAAATCTACTGGACCATATTTTGTACTTAGAAACTCTTTTTTTTCCTCCTGTGTATTATGGCATCAGAATATGGCTCCCCCTTCAAGAAATGTATTCTCTGAGCGATATGATTGAAGCCTTAATATTTTCTCAAGTAATTCTGACTTATTTCACTATTTCACTCTATCATTTATCACATATGTAGTTACAAGCAACTAACACCTGTCTTCTCTGAATCTCTCCAACACAATTACAGGTCCTCCTCCCTGTCTTTGACATGAAGGTGCTCTAGGGACAAATCTTATGATTCTCTGCAGACAAGGGGTATCAGCTTCACAATACCTCCAGCTTTTGTCATCCTGAAAACTAAGATCGTAACGTATTCTTTGTCCAGATTTGAGTGACTGCTATCGATGTTGCTAGTGAAAACTAGCCTATAGTGTCAATGAAAGAAAATAAAAATAAATCACTCCAGGGCCATCTGTAAAAGGAAATACTGAGATTAATAGAGCCTTAAGATTTTCTTTGAAGATCTTTCTGCAAGTGAAACAAACAAACAAAAACAGAAAAAAGAACTGAACGGGTTTAATAAACAGCCTGCTTTCAAAGAATCAATACCTTGTTTTAGTCATGAGCCACTTATTTAATCAAACAGAAGTGACTCCAAAACTAGAACAAGGATTTTTGATTTACATTAATGAATTATCATTCAGGTTAATTTGGAGAGTGGTGCTGGCAATCTAGAAAGTATTTCAGACCACACTCAGTACTACTAATCAAAATTTAATGACAGTTATGTTTAGTTTTAAAATATCTGAAAAATTCTACAAAAAAAAAGACAACTTGAGGGTTTTGATATTTGATGAGAATCATTGTGCTGTTGCAAATGAAGACATATAGACATTGCAGATAAAGCATGATGATGCACTAAGCATTTATTAGCAGAAAAAGACAAGAAAACCCTACTTTTAGTTCAATGTTCTAAATAAAACAAAAATCGAGGTGTTCTGTATAAATTTAATTCATACTAAGCGCAGAAGAGTGAGAACAACATTGCAGTTCAACTTCTAAATATATATCAAAAGTGACAATGTTTAGATAACATATAAATTACCTGGTTAAGAGAATAATACCAAGAAATGGGAAGATGAAATACCCGTAAAGCTACCGTCTTCAGAGAAAATCGTGCCTCAGTAGCAGCTTCTTCTGACATGGCTCCCTCTCTCCCATAACCTCATTAAGTGGAACTATCTTGAAAACAGTCACAGATGGTCTCTGGAATACTCTGTCAAATGAAGCATACGTGCCGAATTACGCAATAGAAGCCCAGGACGGCTTTCTTCTACGAGCTCAAATCTCTTATATAACAGGTACATGACTTGTTTGATTGCTGTTTCTGAGTAGAGGAGACATGCTTAATGAGAAGACAGCACACTTGCTGGCCCAGCTTAGGCCCCATTCCTTCCAACTGCTCTGAGCAGAGCCCTGTGTACGTATAACCAGGATCCACAGAGGACTCGGTCTGCTTTGATTAGCTGGCAGTTCACTTATTATATCCTCCAAATCATACACGGCAACAACCCTGTTCTAAGATCACTGCTGTTGGAAGGGCGTAACTGCCAGCTCAAAGAGTTAAAAGATTTGAGAGCAGCCAGAAAAAGTTCATCTCGCTCAGAGCTTCGGGTTTTTGGAGACACACAGTGAGGAATAAATAATACAGCCTGACGCCATCTCCCCTGTTAAGGGGAACATCCCCCTCACGCCCTGAAGCTAAACACAAGGCGAAGCCTCTGGCACCTGACGTCCAGGACCGCAACCGTGGCAGGGGGCGAGGTGACAGAAAAGGGCGGGCCCACGCGCCGAGGGAGCCGTCGGCTTTAACGGCCGGCTGTTTTCCCGCCGCCGCCGCCGGCCACGGGCGGGCCGTGCCGCCCCGGAGGCGTTTCCTCGGGGCAGGCGCCTCTCCCCGCCGCGGGACACGGAGCGGGGCCCGGCCGGCCTCGGAGGGGCGGCGAACCCCGTCCCCGTAGCTAGCCCCGTTGGGGGCAGAAGCCACCGCCGCCCGGCCCTGCCGAGCCCTCCCCAGGCAAGGCAGCCCCGGCGTCGCGGTCAGGGGCGCCCGAGCCTCGGGACAGAGCCGGGGTGGCGGCTCCGCGCGCCCCTCAGCCCCCGTCCCCGCAGCCGCCCAGGCACAAGGCGGGCGCGCCTCTCCCGGGCCTCGGGCCGGGTCCTCGCTGCGCGGCGGCCCGACGGTTGCCGCCCTCGGTTACCTGCCGAGCACCGGGGCGGGCGCCACGGGCAGCAGCCACGGCCCCTCGCGGGCGGTTCCCTCCCCGCACCGGCGGCTGCTAGGAGACCGGCGGGGGATCCGCTTCCGGGCCAGCGAGAAGCGGCCGAGGTCGGCCGGGAGGCAGCCCCTGCCGCTGCCACGTGAGGGCGATCCGCTCCGTTAGGAGTCCGCGTCGGCCATCTTTACGCAGGGCAACCGCCTCCCGCGGCCGGCCGGGCGAGGTGGGGTGGGAGCCTGGCGCCGCCATTTTTGTGCGGGGCAGCGCTCACGTGAGCGGCGGAGACGCTCCGCGCGGCCATCTTTGTGCGGGGCGCGTCCCGCGGCCGGTGTTGCGGCAGCCGCGGCCGGTGGGCGTCCGTCTGCGCGAGGAGGCGCCGGCGGCGCCGCTGGTCTGGGCGCGCGCGCCTTCCCCGCCACGGCGGCCCTCTGCGCCGCCGCCGCCGCCGTCCCGGGCGGGGGAGCGCTGCCCGCCCGCCCGCCAGGGCCGCTGTCCCCGGAGGCTGGGGTTCGCCATCGGTGGAAGCCGCGGGGCTGGCCGCGGCCCGACCTAGCTCCGGGCCCCGCCGCACGGTGCGTCCTCCCGGCTGCTCCGGTAAGAGGGGGAGAGTCCCGCCGGCGGCGGGGAGGGCGGGTCGGGTCCGGCCCGGCGTCCGTGAGGGGGGAGCGGAGCGCGGCGGGCGGTGTCTCCGGCCGGTCTCAAAGTCCAGGGCAGGGCGGCTCGGCCCGCCGGGCGCGGTGGCACGGCGATGGCCGCCCGCGGCGGCGGCGGGAGCCGTCTCGGGGGCCGGGGCGCTGCGCTCCCGGAGGGCCGGGTGGGGGCCGGGGCCGGTGCGCGGCCTGCCTCCCCCCGCCGGGCCGCTGAGCTGAGCTGAGCTGCGGAGCGATGGGTCTGCCGTGCCCGGGCCTCCCGCTCCGGGTCAGCGGGTCGCCGTGCGAGGGGGGGGTTCGCCCGCCTGCCCGCTGGAAGCGGCCAAAGAGCTTTGACTCGACCTCCGCAAATACCTGCTAAATTTGAAGCCATGCGGCGACGGTGTTGTAGGTACGATGCTATTCCTAAAACCAATAATTTACCTGTAAATTACTCTGTTCGTTCCCTGAGGTATCGACACGCTTAGGTCGCCGTGTACGAGAGATGAAATAGGCTGGAGAAAAAAGTCTGGTGTAGCACCTAGTGGAAAATCACCGTAGACTTCTCCTGCGCACAGGCAAAGCCTGAGTTGGGGAAATCCTCTTAGAAACATAAAGGTCAGCTAATGGGTTTCTGAGTTAGGATTTAAAGTGGTGGAAGAAAGAAACGAATGGATGGTCTATGTACCCGAAAACGCAACACAAAATCAAAAATGTCTAAGCCTGTAAGAGGATATACCCTCAACTCAAACATTCTTTTTAATGTCCTTTCTCTTCGGAAACAGTACTTCATTGGCAGAAAAGAAAAATCTAATGAAAGTGATCTCGCTTGAGTGGATAGCTCTTGGTGCCTGAAAATAAGGACCAGGTATCTTTCATCAGTTTACTGAGCATGCTTTTGTCATTTACTGGGGAAATACCGGGTTTTATTCTAAATGGATAAAGTAAGTTTCCTACCAGAGTTAGGATCGGTGTCATCATTTTTTCAAAAAAACAGGATACTCTTGGTTTAGAGTTGATAGATTAAAAAAAAGGTAGAAATAGGGAGGGATGAGGGGTGAAAAATCAAAACCACCTACTGATCAACAGAATATAAAGGAACTTAATGTGTGAAATTAAGGTTAATCTTCCCTATTTCTTGACCTAAGAAGACTATTCTTAAGTTTGGTAACAATATTATTCAAGTGCATTGTTAAGCTGAAGTAATTTCTGTAATAAATTGTCAATGAAACCAGTAAAATTTTTGAAGAGCAGCACAGTTCTTTAGAAAACTGATAGAAAAATGTACATCTTAAAAATCTGGATATGTATGTCTAAGGCTGTAGCTTCAATGGGCATGTATTGTTTGGAGTGAATGCTGATGGGTTTTTTTCCTGAAGCATGAAGAATACTTATATGATAAGTAATTACTGAAGTTCCAGAGCTCTTTAGTATTCTACATAATTAAATGTTCAGATACAAAATTGCCCCCCCATGTCGCTCTTACTTTGTTGCCATAAAATGAAAATAAATGTTAAATGCAATTGTTCCAGTGCATCACTAGTAAAATAACTGTGAGTGCAAATAAGAAGCCTGAACTTAGAGCTTATTGGTTTGTCACACTGTTATTCAGAGCTGTACCGGCAAAAATAATAAAAGCCTATAATGAAGATACAATTACTGCTTCAAGTAATTGCTCTCTTCAGAATAATCCTTTTATTCTTAAAATCTTCTACCAGCATTCCCTTACTGAACCCTGTAAAAAGATCTGATGAAATGGCTCCATATTTAGGGACATCAAAGGAATAAAGATACATATTTGTTTATTTCAACATCTGTTGAGGTGTTAACTACTATAACTAGGCAGATGAAAACATTAACATTAACTAAAAAAATTTTTGAGAGAATTTAAAATCTGTTGTCTTTCTATTGGAAATATTAGGCTCCCTCCATGGGCCTAAGATAATTTTCAAGATCAGTTGAATTCTCTTAGTGTTTGATGGGATTTTTCTGTGTGTGTGATAGGTCTTCATGGTAGGCACCACACAAGTCTGTGATGCCATGGAATTCTGCTGAATAATAAATAGGTTGCTGGTCATGATGCTTTAAATTATGGTTCTGATGGCACACGTGAGCAAATGTTTTTTTCTTAGTGAATGCAAAGAATAAACAAGAACACACACAAAAAAGACAGTGAGTTCAAGATAAGTGTTGCGGGCTTTTTTTCTTCCTTTGAAGTGTGACTCTATGCATGCACTAAGCAAAAATGTGTTAAGTCCTTCTTTTAACCATTAAATGGTTCACTTAGTTGAATGATATAGTATGATGCATTGAGATAGGTGGGCTGTAACAAACCTTTCAGTTGAAAAGGTGGAGAGACATAGCAATAGACTGCAAAGTTCTTTCCCAAATATGTGGGAAGCATTTGATGAGAATCTTATTGCATGAGTATGATCATGCACAGTTAGTGTTAAAACTTGAGTTCTATTCCCAGTTAAGTTTTACTTCATTCTTAACCTCATAGTGAAACAAATATGCTTCTTGTATCCCATATGTGTAGGTCCACGCTTTTCAGCTTGTGACTTTTCTAGGGTTCCTGTGAGACCATGGAATACTTCTGAAGGGTCCATGAAAGGTGACAGAAATAGTCTTGTTACCACTGGACACATGATTGCTGTCTAAGAATTCCTGTCTCAGTAACAATTTTTTAGAGTTCTGCAATGTGAGGAAGGCTGAAATTACTGATATAGATCCTTTTCAGAGCCTTTCTCAGTTTTTCTAATATATAAACTTTTCGTTCAGGAAGCATCATCTGTAAAGGATTCAGGGAAGCTATATATTCTTGTACAGTTTTTATTCTGTGGATGTCTTCTTTTGGTCAGTGGTAGCAACAGGATACTGAGCTAAACGGACCTTTTCTGAACCAGTAGAGCTGTTCATATGAGATATCTAGGTACTTTCCCAATACAGACTATCACATGTCATTGGGGGTATGAAGTGGAGATACACTCCAGCTTCAGAACAGGGGTATAGAATGGAATGTAAGAGAAAGTACAAAAGTAGATTTTTATTTTTTTGTAATTACTGAAAATGTGATGAAGCGACTTCTGGATGAGGTCAATGCAATGCAGAAGCTTGTGAAAAAGCAGATGTGATAATGAGACATATCAGTAGAGAAAGATAAGCAATCTTTTCAGATAGAGTAGGAAGTAGTGAAATTGAGGAAGGGCAGTGAACGAGGGAGGGGCTGTCCTGGACTTGCTAGGACTTAGGGAGCTGAAGGATGAGTCATGGTTTTAAAATTAATTTTCCAGTTCTGAACTTAAACATAAAATTTTACAAAATGTGTTACTGCAGCTAAATATATTAAGCTACCAAGATTATGGCAGTACAGTGAGTTATCACGGTTGCTACATGATGGAAGGAGGTGTGTAAGAATTTTGTTAACAAAAGGTGAAAGAAAGGCCATTCCGCTTTGCCCATATAATAACATGTAAAGAATCTATAACATTAACTAGACTTCTACAAGGAATGCTTTCCATACGGACAGCAATAGGGACCACATCCATAGGGACATGAGTTTCAACATGCTTTGGTCTTTCTGATCTGAGAAGACAGATGCAGACTGCTCCAAGAAACAGAATCTGGTGTGAGCAGAACTCCTGGGTTTGGGTTTGTTCAGGACTGTGGGTCTGGATTTGCGTGGTTCCAGGTGTGAAAAGTAGCTGTTAAATACAAATCTGGTAGCATGAGATGAAGTCTCCACTTCATTCATTGGTTTGTATTACTTGGAATAATGCATTCAGAAAGCTTCTTCCATTAAGCCTAAAGCTTTACTAATCCATTATACCAGTCTTTCTAAAGCATTTGTGTTAAATCAGCATTAATTCATGCTGAATTTTTTTTTCGTTTGTCAGGGCTTTATTTGAAACTAATTTGTCCACTTTTAATGTTTTAACAGACCTTGCAAAATGTGCAAGATGAAACATACATTCATGTTTCCATTTCTGTTCTAAAAAGGAATTTTACAGTTCAAAGCAGAATTGCTAACATGGCTGAAGTTGAGGAGGTTTGGCCTGAAAAACATCATTTTCATATTTGAAATCTCTTTGAGCAATACTGCACATAGATTACAAATAGACACTGAACTGAGGAAATACTTCTCCAGCTGCATCTTATATTTGAGAGTACTGCGTTTTAAATGTCATGCCATTGGTCCAGGAAGAGAATTTAGACATCATCTTGAAAAAAATCCCGAATTATTAATTTACTGTAGTATTTCCAGTCTTGTGAGATAAGTTCTTAAATATTTTATTGAACAGCTGTTAACGTGACATTCAAAAAGACTGAAAGTTACACACACATACTTGAGTATGTGTGCGTGTTATATATATATATAAGAAATATCTTGTGACTTAAATACTTGTCTATATACATAAAATATATTTAAGTATATATATGCAGGTATATACATGCAGATGTATAATAAATTATATAAAGTATTTTATTATTCCTATACAAATAATATAATACTTTAATAGTATTATTTGTATAGGAATGTTTGTAGGAATAATACAGTCTATTTATACACATACACACACACATATAAAAAAAACCCCTTAGATAACCAAAGGGAACTGAAATGACTCTTGGTTCAAAGGGATCTTATTGCATGGCAATGGAAGTAAAGACCAAGTCAAAGATAACAAACAGAAAGTTTTCTAGGAAGTGTGTCTGAGATGCCTACTAGGCAAGGTTTGTTTCTCCCACACCATCAAAGCCCCAGGTTACTTAATATTCAAAGGAGTGATTGGTCATATAGTGGAAGGAACAAACCAAAAGCTGCCAAAGCCAACATGCAAAGAGGAAAGAGATGTTGATAACAGTGCTAAAGGCTGCAAACAAATCAAGGAGTGTGCATTACGGAGTTAGGATGGAAGTTTAGTTGCAAGTCTTGATAAAGGAGTGCTACGTTGGACAGATAATTGGGCAAAGAAAGCTTAAGATTTCTTGGGCTGTAGAGAGATTGAGGCATCAATAGTAATTGTTTAAGTGACAAAACTGGAGCAAAGTTCTTGGATGGTTCTTATCTGCATGAGTCGGAGTGTTTATATAAAAAGAATGTTACTGAGTTAATTTTTTTTATTTTCCTTCTGTAAAACATCATAGCTTTCTGTGCAGCCAACAAAATATATAATGACAAAGTAACTCTGTTTAGCATTCTTTACTTCTGATAAGTTTCTGTGTCTGCATCAGAGACTTTGGATGGACAGAGAGAACTCAAACAAGAGGAAAGCTCACTGAGTGTTCAGTGCTACATGTAAGTTACAAGTTTCAGTTTGCTTTTGATATACAATATGCCTGAATGTAGAATGTGTCTTTGTAAATAAATAAAACCAAGATAAAGTTTCCTTCTCCTTTGACAAACAAGTCATGTGCTCCTGCATTTTAGCCTTCACAGCTTCAGCACACTTTAGCCGTGTTGCATAAGATGCCTTACCAGAATATACAGTTAAAACCACCATCAGTTCTGGGTAGGCTTGAAAACTGTAATTTTTATGTCGTTGGGGTGCCATGGTAGAGGCCAGGAAGTTAAATAATTAATCCAAACCAGCTCTGCTCCACTCAGGATTCTGTTAGTTTATGCCCTAAAAGTCAAGAGAATTTCATTTTAGAAGTCAGCTGTGTTTAATTTTGACTGTTGGATTCTCTTACTGCTAATAAATTTATTTATACTAACTTACCTTAAAAAGGCACATTCTTTTAAGAGTTATGTTTATGTTGCATATTAGATATCTAATCTTGCTGCCTACTGTAAGGAATTGGGTTTTACTCATTCTTACTTCTGTTGACAAGTGATTCCCTGGTCTTGAAAATCCCAGCTTCTGAAATGTCGTCGCCCGAAAGCAACTGTCCACACTTGGAATCAGTTGGTGAGATAACAAAAGAGGAATTGATACAGAAATCTCATGTGAGTTGTAGCGGCTTACTTTCTTCCTATCACAGTTAACTCTGGTCACTTATTTTAGCTACATATCTTGTCATGTATTATTGGTTATAAG